>NW_024543062.1:13368333-14049166 GCF_018167655.1 Microtus oregoni | reverse complement strand
TTTAGTTTTTTTACATACATGGACCTGAGGTTTGGGGAGGTACTTACCTCACACTGCTTCTCAAACAGTAGGCAGCTTTGGCTTTGCATCTTTATCCAGAGTGTCTTTAAACTCCATTTGTGTCGGACAGACCTAAAGGATGAGTGTGAAACTCTAGAGTCAGACCCAGGAAGAAATGTAGAACTTACCACTTGTGTGGGGATGGCGAAGGTAGGGTCATTCCTCTCCCCTTGAAGTCTTGTCACTGGAGCTGGAGAGATGGCTCAATGGTTAGTAGCGCTTGTTGCCCTTGGCGTTTGGTTCCCAACACTCACACGGAGGCTCAAAACTGTTTATAATTCCAGTTCATGGGATTTGATGCCCTCCTTTGGTCTCCATATGTGGTATACATAATATTCTTGCAGACAAATCCTCATACATGAAGTAAAATTAATCTTTGAAGTCCTGTCACCTTTTAACCTCTTCAACTGTGGGCTGTGTATCTCTTGTGATAATTGCTACTGGGTATGGTGACCTATAATCCTGTTGGGAGGTGGAGGCAGGAAGATCAGGTATTAAAGTATCCTTGGCCTCATACCAAGTTTGAGGTCATATGGTAATTACTATCTTCAACTGTTACTTAGCCCAGGCTGGCTCAACTTTGATATCCTATCTCAGCTTCCCCAGTTCTGAGATAACAGGCCTGAGCCATCATGCCTGGCTTCTTTTAATTTACTAAGATAATTCAAACCTCAGTAACACTGTGTATTAATTACTTTTTGCTGTGCAAAATGCCTGACCAAAGCCACTTGTGGAGAAAGGGTCCGGTCCATCATGCTGGGGAAAGCATAGCAGGAGTGGGAGGCGGCTGGTCACAGTGCAGCCTCAGTCTGCACTCGGAGAGGGATGCTGCTGCTCAGCCCCCTTTCTCCTTTTTGTTCAGTAGGACCCCAGCCCTAGTGGGTGACAGTCACATTAGTCACATCACCACCCTAGTTGATCCATCCGGAAACAATCTCACAGGCATGTCCAGAGGTTGTTTCCATGGTGATGATAAATCCAGTCAAGTTGACAACCCCTATCTATCATCACATCCTAGCATCTAAGACATTGAGGCAGAAAAATCATGAGTTCAAAGTCATCCTCAGCTAGATAGCAAGTTCAAGGCCAACCTATCTTAAGAAATAAAAATGCGATGCCTCAGTGAGTAAGGTACTGGCTGCCAAGCCTGAACGTCTGAGTTTGACTCCTGGAATCCACATGGGAGAAAGAGAAACAACTGCAAATTGTCCTTTGACACCAACACGTGTGCTGTGGCATCTCACACATTCTCTCTCTATTTCTCTCTCTCATCCACGTGTGTGCTGTGGCATCTCACACACGTTCTCTCTCTCATCCACGTGTGTGCTGTGGCATCTCACACATTCTCTCTCTATTTCTCTCTCTCTCTCTCTCTCTCTCTCACACACACACACACACACACAAATAAATAAATGCATGTCTAAAAAATAATCCTTCTAAAAAGAAATTAAGACAAAACAAATCTGAGCAATATATAACGTTACTCTCAGAACTGGATTCTTAACCATTTCTAAGCAGTGACTAACCAATGAGGAGAATCTTCTTCGTTTTCTTTAAATTGAACCAAGAAAACACTTTCTTATGTAAAATGAAAAAAGATGGTAGTTTGTTTCCTTTTTTAAAAAAATAAGTTAAATTTAAAAAAGAGTATAAATAAAAATGGTAAAGCAGTAAAGAAAACAAACAAACAAACAAAAAAAAAACACTTTCTCATTTTCCAAATAAAAATTAGTGTAGCAAATATGGGGAGTTCTGTTGTTGTGTATTCTTGAGACAGGCTGGCCTCTAACTCACAGAGATCTGCCTGCCTCTAGCTCCCAAGTGCTGGAATCAGAGGTTTATGCCGCTGTGAATGGCAAGTGTTATCTTTTTAAACATGCTTTAGATGTTCTTATTTCTTGAGTATGGGCATGCATGTGCCATTGTGCAGGATGGGGAGATCAGAGGACAACCCTTGGCAGGCAGGTTTTTCTTGAAGAGCCCAGGGATGGCGCTCCAGTCGTTAGGAGGTACAGGAAGGCAGGTGAGCTGAGTCATCCCTCAGCCCTCACCTCTGCTGTTGCTCCCTTAGGAAGCGCTGTGCCTGTGTCCCCTGTGGGATGCTGGCGCATGGACCACTGAGGAGAGGCCCAGTGTCCCCTCCTCTTTGAATCTTCCTTATTACAGGGCCACCTGGCAGGGATTCTCCAGTTATTTCCTGACAGGAACTTGATCAAGACCCAAGGTCCTTCAGGGCAGGAGAGTTTTAAGCAGTTGATGTTTTTCTTTTGACAGAGCCGAGAAGCTTCAGCTGCTGAACCACAGGCCAATGACCGCTGTTGAGATCCAGCTGGTGAGTGGGGGGTCGCTGGACTCCAGGAGTTGTTTTGTGGGTCTGAGATGCAGAAAGGCTGAGTGTGAACAAGCCAGGGACTGCACACACATTCCCGTGCAGTAAGTGAAAGGAGAGACCGAGCGGAGCCTCACCGCTTGGAGAGTGGGACTCTGGAAGTTCAGTTCCTTCCTTGGGTTTGGCAACCCTGTGTCCTCTGCTGTTCTAGGCCTTTCTGGCCATGGCTGGCCTGTAGGAGTTACAGCCAACCAGATGTTGCATAAAAACATTAGACTCAAAGTGCACCCCTCCCCCACGCTTCCACCTCTTTCTTTCTTTCTTCCCCACATGCTGTCTTCCTCGCCTGTCCTGCTGGGCCTTCTCAGCAGTTCTTGTTCTAGCTGATGCTCAGTTGTCCCCGCTTTCTGTTGCTTCCACCTCTGCTTAGTCTCTCTCTCTCGAGCATATAACATTAATTTCTGTCCACGTTTCATAACTCACCCCTGCAGTTTTTCATCCTTCTTTCTGCTTCTCCAAGCATGTGTGAACACACCTGCCTTACAGATCCCTTTCTAAACCCATGAACGCGGTCTCATTTCCCTGCATAAAAGTATCTGGTGCAGCCTTGGAATTTGTAAGGCCCAATATGCAGTCACAGTGCAGGGCTTCAGCCACGGTGGACAGAGACAGAGCAGGGTGTCTGGGGAGGAAGTGAAGGTGCAGGCCAGCGAGAGGCTCCTTTCAGGTGTCATGCGGCAGGGGCCTTCTGGTACACGGCAGAGCATCAGTTAGCTGTGAGGGTTAAGCGGGTCATGTCACTACCAGGAAAACTTGGTTTTGAGAATCAGTAAAATAGTTGACAAAGTTTATCTTAGAAATATTCAGCTCTTAGCAGGGGTTGGGGGTGCATGCCTGTGAGCCCACTGTTGTGGGGGCAGGAATAGAGGGTGACAGTTTGAGGCCAGCCCAGGTCACATATTATGCTCCGTTCTTGAAAAGTACATATAATAAAAAACAAAAACAAGTACAGAAGAAGCATTCAGGTCTTTGTAAAATTTGCAAAGTATGGAAAACAATGACCAAGAACCTCTATGCGCCTCTCAATTTATCTAAAACATTTCAAAGGTTATAAAGTAGTTAAGTTTTGACTAAAGCCTTCATTGTCTTCCTAGAGTTGTGTCTGTCCTTCCAAACATACCCAGAATTAAATTATAGACATTCCTTCCCTTCTGGGGATCTTCCTGGGGGACTTGGCCTTTATGCTAAACAGAGGTCCCCATCTGTGTGTCCTCATTGTTCTAGATGTTAGACAGATTCAGCTTGCAGGAGAGGGAAAGATGAAGAAACCGATCCCTGTCCCTTGGGTTAAGGATCACGTGTTGGTTCTTCTCCAACTTTAATCAGCACCACATGCTGTTTGTGGCCAAGTGACAGATGAAGAGGAGCCGTGAGGAGGGTTAGAAGGGCTCCATCCCTAGCCTGGGGAAGGCTCCGGACTTGCTTGTTGGAAGAGCTGATTCTGAGCGCTCTGACATGTTAGACGTGCTCCAAGGGCCTTGTCCGTGTTCTTTTAGTGTTGGAGGAGGACAGATATTCTCACCTTTTTATTTCAGAGGACAGTGAGTGGCCAGTTGGGGTCTGTATCACCAGAGACAGAGATGAGGGGATTTACTAGGGGAATAGACCACAAGGTTATGGGAGCACAGAGGCCCCTCCCAGAAAGCCATCTACAGGCTGAAGACCCCAAGGTACTAGTAGATTGGCTCAGTCCAGGTGGGAAGTTCTCAGAATCAAGGAAGCTGATAGTTTAAACAGTCTGAGGCTATAGGGCTTGAGAGCTTAGGGTGACTGCTGTATGTTCTACAGCCTTCAGGCCAAAGAGCCTGAACTGAGGTTGCCCAGGACACGAGTGACCCACTTGGGGTAAGAATGGTGCTGTCCTGACCCCAGCCACTTGAGTGGTGCTCACCTGCATTAACAGTAGACGCTTTCCAGTAAGTCGATTAGCTCACACAGGCTTCCAGAGACACCTCACAGATGCACCCAGAACCTTACCAGTAGACCAGGTGCCGTCAAGGTGATGCCTAGAATCACTCGTTACAGCTCGTGAGATGGTTAGTGTGGTGTTCCCTCGGCTGTCTCTTTCTACAGACCCTTCTTTCCCTGCAGCAGAGCATTTTCTTATCAGATCTTTTTCCCACCATAGAATTGGTGCAAAAGATAGCGAGCAGCAGGGCTTAGATAGAGCAGCATCCTGACTGCCAGAGAGCATGAGGAATGAGGGTTTCTCAGAGGTCAGAAAGCAAAGGACTTGGTTTTCCTGGAGTAACGACAGCCTCAGAAAGGGGCTGCACCACCCATGCTTGCTAGAGTTCGGTTGAGAGCAAGAAGTGCCTCAGCTAGGGTTTGTTGTAGTCCTTTGGTGGCTGTCCACTGACTGAGAGGCTCTGTGAGGAAGTGGGCCTGCTGTGAGAGTCCAGCTTGCTCTGCTGTGCTCCATCACAGATCCTTGTCCTGCACAGCATTCCAGCCTGTGTCCATCAAGGCCCATTGGCTTACATTCCCATAGCAGCCCTACAGCTCACTGTCAGCATCACTTTCAGTTGGTCAGAGGAAGCTGATGTTGAGAGGCCAAATAGCTGCAAGTCATGGCTGTTGCTACAGCTGAGTTTTCCAAGATGAACAACTCTGTTTAGTATTGGACCAGGATGTATCATTTAAGACCCAAGTTTCAACATAGGATTGATTTATATGTACTGTAACATATAGATTGAAAGTAGTTGTATACAGTATTTTTGGTAAGATTTTGTTGTATTTATTCATTTTATGCAACCTGTCAATTGAGGTCAGAAGTATAAATTTCTACCTAGGTGGAGAGCAGTTTTGTCTAGTCTTCCCTAAGGAAGTGTCTTGTTAATGCTCAGAAAGGTCCTGATTCTAAGGTGATGGTGTGGAAGAAATAGCTCAGTGGGTACAGTGCTTGTCCCCCACAAGTTTGAGGACCCAAACTCACATAAAGCTTGTGTAGTGTGAGCGTCTGTAATCCTAGTGCTCCTTTAGGGAGACGGGTGGCAGAGAGAGGAGAATCCCTGGAAACAGACAACTGTCCCGTCATGCATAAGCAAGCTCAGACTAGGTGGATGGTGAGGATCAGACCCCACAAACACATTACAAAGATGAAAAACTTGCAAAACTAGAAAAAGTAAATTGAGTGGTGGTGGCTCACGCCTTTAATCCCAGCACTACCCCTTTCCGGAAAAATGAAAACAAACAAAAAAAACCTCAAGGCTCCATTTCAATATTCCCCAATACCAAATTGTTCACAATATAAAAGCAAATGAATATGTAAAACCCTAGCAGGCAGACAGCTCTTGGTGAATGACAAATCTCTGCATACACAAAGCTCTCTAATCCCTGGAGGCAGCCAAATACTCCAGAAGAGGCCACTCCCCACTGGAAGTTGCCAGTCCTAGCACGCGGCTTTCCTCACTTGACCCAAGCCTAACAGGCCAACAGCAGCAATTAGAAATCAAGTGCTTTAACACTGAAAGCAGTTTTAAAGCTTTACTTTTCTTTTCTTGTTTTGGTTTTTCAAGGCAGGGTTTCTCTGTAGCTTTGGAGCCTGTCCTAGAACTGGCTCTTGTTTGTAGACCAGGTTGGCCTTGAACTCACAGTGACTCGCCTGCCTCTGCCTCCACTGCACCAACGCCCAGCTGAGCCTTGAGTTTCTTATTTGGGCTGTCCTCCTGTGGGGAGGAAAGGTGAGGCAGGATATAGTTGCTGACCTCTCTGGTGGTCCAAGAAGAGGGTAGGTAAGCTTTCGTTTTCTTCCTGTGCCTGAAAACTCAGAATCTTAAGTTTAAAACCACCTTCCCAACTACAGTTACCCTGTGGGTATAGTTCTGGTAAAGTTTCCAGCTTGGAGAGCTGGTGCCCTTTTGCTAAGGTCATACCTAGTGACCCCTGATTGGCACTGCCGCTGCTAGACCCAGAGTCAGTGATGCTGGGCAATAGCACTGGTTCTATGTAAAAAGGAAGGCCTCAGAGGGTTCCACCCACCCCATAGCAGGAGCCTCCATACTGCTGCCCAGCATCAGTGAGAGAGGCTCTGGTGCTCCAGAAGGAGTTAGGATTGAGCTTAAAGACCTGGGGCTGCAGACAGAGCCTCTTGCACACTGCCGTGCCTCCCAAAGTCAGTATGCTTCAGTACAGTCAGTATGTTTCCAGTGCGGCTCCTCATATGGTGGAGCTCTTCACAGATGCTTTGGCCAGGCAGGTAATTGGCCAGGTTTGGCAGTGTTTCATCAGCTTACAGTCTTTCCTTTGCACTAAATAATCAAACCAGATGTTTCACTCCAGCTCCCTTTCTTCTTTGGGGGCATACTGTGTTGGATTACTGCCTTTAATTTTTTGTGTCTGATCTGATTTTGTGAATTTTTTTTTTTTTGAGGTAAGGTCTCATGTAGCCTGGGTTGGCCTCAAACTTAATATGTAGTTGAGTTTGGGATGATCTTGAATTCCTGATCCTCCTGTCCCTACCTCCTAAATATTGGCAATAAAGACATGCATCAACATATCTGTCTAAAAATGCATTTTTAAAGAATTGGGGTTTTTTTGTTTTTCTTATTATTTTAAAACATTTCATAAAGTCTATTTTGATTATATTCTTTCCTCTCCCCTGACTCCTCTCAGATCCTTCCTACTTCTTTACCCTCCCAATTTCATGTTCTATCTCTCTCAAAGGAGAAAAAAAAACAACCACACAAAAATCAAAATAAACAAACAAAAGATCCCTAATAAAACAAACTAAAACAGAAGGCATAAAGAGCATGGAGTCTGCTTTGTGTTAGCCTGCTCCTGGGCATGGGTCTTGCCCTGGAGTATGATTGGCATGCCCAGTGTTACTCCATTGGAGAAAACAGATTTTCCTTTTCCCTGCAGATTTCTGTTGCAAATAGCCTCTTGGTGTCTACCTCCCCTTCTCTGTGATGGGCTAAACTTGTCTGTCATAATCCATCTGAGTTCTTACGTAGATCATCCTTGCTGTGCCTTGAAGACTCCTTGTTATCATCCATCACCTCTGGCTCTTGGAATCTTTCCACCTCCTCTTCAGCTTAGATTTCTGAGCCTTGATAGCAGGGGGTTGATCTCATTAGAGCTGAGTGTTCCAAAATCCCCCACTCTGCAGTGTCCAGTTGTAGGTCTATGTTAGGTCCCATCTGCCGCAGGAAGCTTCACTGGTGAGGGTGTGTGATGTGCTGATCCGTGGGAACAGCAGTGTCTCATTAAGAGTTATTCTATTGCTACATTCCTTTAGCAGAATAACTGTAGCAGATTTCCCTTAGGACCCATGACCTGTCTAGTCTCAGGTTCTTAGCCCTTTAGCAGTGCCATATAGGAGCTCCATCTCATGGAGTGGGTCTTAAATCCAATCAAAAGGCAGCTGGTTACTCCTGTAACATTTGAGCTACTGTGGTAGCAGTACATCTTGCAGACATATTCATAACTAGGTGATTATTGAAGACTACTCTTCTCTGATAATGTGCTTAGTACCTTCTAGTACTAAGTACCTTTTTCCTCGAGGCAGTCACATCTTGCTTCCTCTATAGCTGGGTAATGACTGCAGACTGAAACTTTCCTCTTCCCATAATTCTCGTTGCCCTGCCTATACTTCCTGCCTGGCTACTGGCCAATCAGTGTTTATTAAACAAGCGCAAGAAACACATCTTTACGGGGTAGAACCATTGTCCCACAGCAATACAAATTAATAAATTGCATTTAACTTTTAGCATAGATTCCAAGTAGGAATTAAGTACTTTTTTTTTTGGTTTTTTTAAGGCAGGGTTTCTCTGTACCTTTGGAGTCTATCCTGGAACTAGTTCTTATTGGCCATGCTGGCCTTGAGCTCACAGAGATCCATGTGCCAGTAGGGGAGAAACTTCTAATTGGGCACAACTCTGTTTTTTGTTTCTTTTGTTTTTGTTTTGTTTTGCTTTTTTTCGAGACAGGGTTTCTCCGTAGTTTTGGAGCCTGTCCTAGAACTAGCTTTTGTAGACTAGGCTGTCCTCCAACTCACAGAGATCCTCCTGACTCTGCCTCCTGAGTGTTGGGATTAAAGGCGTGCGCCACCACTGCCTGGCTTGTTCCATCCTTGATGACATAGTAAGTGGTGTCTTCATACATGCCCTTACTCTTAGGTTGTGGAGGATAACCAACAGCTTTGGCAGCACCCTGTGATTTGGGGGGAATTCTTTGGGATCCCTTTGACCAATGACTTACCAAGTTGTAATCCATTCCTAGCAATGGGGGGGTGGTTACTTGGTAGCATAAGATGTCTTGGTGGGAATTTCTTCCACATATGTGTACATTTCAGCAAACTTCTATAGTAATAGGTTTCCATGTTTTTTTTGTTTGTTTGTTTTTCTTTTTTCAAGACAGGGTTTCTTTGTGCCTTGGAGCCTGTCCTGGAACTTGCTCTGTAGGCCAGGCTAGTTTCGAACTCATAGAGATCCACCTGCCTCTGCCTCCCGATTGCTGGGATTAAAGGCGTGCGCCACCACTACCTGGCTCCATATGGATTTTCAAAGGGCCTTTAGTGTTAATTTTCCCATCCCACATTCCCTCCCTTACCCTGTTCTTTCATCCCCATTTTATTCTCCTATTCTAGTTTCCCCTTTATCTCTCTTTTTTTTTTTTTTTTTGGTTTTTCGAGACAGGGTTTCTCTGTGGCTTTGGAGCCTGTCCTGGCACTAGCTCTTGTAGACCAGGCTGGTCTCGAACTCACAGAGATCCGCCTGCCTCTGCCTCCCGAGTGCTGGGATTATTGTTTTTGTTTTTTGAGATAGGATCTCTCTACATAGCCCTGGCTGTCCTGGAATTTACTATATAGACCAGGCTGGCCTTGAACTCATAGAGATCTGCCTGACTCTGCTTCTAAATGTGCACCACCATACCAGACCCTTTATCCCTTTATAACATCGTATTCTCCTTCTCCTTCCTTGGAAGATCCCTTTCTTCCTGCGGGTTAATTACTAACTACCTAACCTCTAGGCATTCTAAATGAAACCCATATACTAAAGCTTAAAAGCTAACTGATCATATAAGAGGAAACGTTCAGTGTTTGTCTTTCAGGATCTGCTGTTGCCTTACTTGGAATGATCATTTCTAGCTACATCCATTTATCTGCAGATTTCAGTATTCCATTGCGTAAGTGTATCAACATTTTCATTTTTCATCACCTGGTAGACATCTAGGCTGTTTCCGGTTTCTGGCTTCATGAACGTGGATGAGCAAGTATCTCTGTAGTAAGATGTAGAGTCCTTTAGGTATATATCCAGGAGTGCTGTAGCTGGATCATGAGGTAGATGGATTCTCAGCTTTTTGAGGAACCTCCACACTGATTTCTGCAGTGGCTGTGCCACTTTGCACTCCCATCAGCAGTGGAGGAGTGTTTCTCTTTTCCTGTATCCTCGCCAGCATCTGCTGTCGTTCGTTTACTGATCTAAGGTGAGATCTCAAGCAGTTTTAATTTGGATTTCCCTGATGGTTGAGGATATTGAACAAGTGTTCCTTTGCTGGCACTGCACAAGCCCAGCTTGCTGTATGCACCTGATAATCTCAGCACTTAGGTGGCGGTGGCTGCCAAATCAGAAATTCAAGGTTATCCTTGACTACATGGCAAGCAGGAGAACAGTCTGGGGTACTCGAGACCTTGTCTAAATAAAGGAAAAAAGAACCATTAGAAAATGGTCAGGACACTCCCTACTTGAAACACCCAAAACTATTCTCTAGCTATAGAAACGGTTTTGCGGAAAGGAAAGTGCTCTGTGCACCCGCGATGTGTTCTTGGGTGTGTCTTATGTGGTCTTCAGATCAGCACTACTGTGTCTGCATGAGGAGGCAGTCAGACTGCCGTTCTCTTCGGGATGGAACCTTTCCTTATTTGACTTCCCGCTGCACATTTGCTAGGGTTCTTTCTGAAATAACCTTTTTATATCAGTTGCTGGGTCTCAGAGGGTAGTTGTTAAAAAAAAACCTTCATCCAGTGTCAGTCACATGCTCATGCCTCCTTGTGAACACAGTCTTGCATACCTGCATAGTGCTTTTAAAGTTGTTGGGTTTTTTGTTTTTTTGTTTTTTCGAGACAGGGTTTCTGTCCTGGAACTAGCTCTTGTAGACCAGACTAGCCTCAAACTCAATAGAGATCCACCTGCCTCTGCCTCCCAAGTGCTGGTATTAAAGGCATATGCCACCACCACCTGGCTTAAAGTTGTATTTTTATGAGGATGGAGAGTTAAGAGCACTCTGAACTCCAGGTTCAGTTCCAGCACCTCTGTGGTTTACAACCATCTTTAACTCCAGTTTTAAGGGATCTGATGTGCTCTTCTGGTCTTAGCAGGCATCAGGCACACACGTGGTACACATGTATGCAAAATGCTCATACGTGTAAAAAATAAAAATAAATTTAAAATCTTAAAAAATTAGTTTTTATTTATGTTTATGTGTGTGCCTGTGCCTGTGTGAGGGTGCACGTGGGTGCCTGCAAAGGCCAGAGGAGGGTGTCGGAGCCCTTGGGGCTGGAGTTGCAGGTGGTTATGAGCTGCTGTGTGGCTGCTGGTACCCGAAATGGGTCCTCTGCACCAGCAGCCAGTGCTCTTAACTGCTGAGCCATCATCTCTTCAGCTTCTCTTTTTTTCTACTTACTTGTCAGGCAGGCTCCTCTTCTGCCTTCTTTGGAGATTAGTGGGTTGCGTTTGTTTCTCTTGCTTTAATAAAATACCTGACATAACCACTTTACAAAGAAGAAAGGTTTATTTTGTCTGATGGTTTCAGATTCAGTCCAACTACAGATGGCCCTGTTGCCTTAGGCCTGGACAGTGACCAAGCCATAAACTTGAGGAAAGTCTAGGGTCCTAGCACCCCCAATATCCTGACTTCCTCCCTGTACTCCCCACTACTAAAGGTTCTTCTGTCTCCCAGTAGTGTCATAGGCTGAGGACCAAACTTCCTAGGCACAGCATTTGAGGGACATTTAGGAGCCAAACCACAATGTGGTATGTGTTAGCTGGAGGCTTTCTACCTGGGCATGCCAGGCTGGGAGTCCAGTCCTGCTTCTTGCTAGGATTGCAGTGAGTATTGGAAGAGATCATGAGGACCCTGCAGAGCTCTGGTGAGCAGCAGGGGTCGTGAGAACTGTTAGAGGATAGAAACTGGTACAGGGGAAGCAGCATCGAATGACTGGGTCATACCACTTACAATGGAGGTAGTTTGTTGTGAAATCCTAAAGTTTATCTAGGGCCCTGTCACCCCCCAAAGGTGAATTTCTTTGCACACCCGACATACTAGTGTGTGGATATGAAAGGGAACAGAATAGTTAGAATTTCCCTTTATCTAAAGAAGAACAAGCTGGACATAGTGGTGATGCACATCTTTAGTTCCAGTACTCACGAAACAAACAGGCAGATTTCTGTGTGTTGGAGGCCAGCCTGGTCTACATAGTGGGTTTCAGGACAGCCAGGGCTACCTTGTCACCAAAAAAAGGAAGAGCAACATGCAGGAAGAGAAAGACAGACAGACAGATGCTCAGCTCCACAGACCCACATTGCATGCTTGCTTTGGCTTGATCTTGGATTTGAGCTGGCGTCATCCTACTGTGGATCCTAGATGAAGACCTGGCTGGCTCAGGTCCAGGTTCTGGACTGGCACTGTGGACTGCATGGCTCAGGTGGGCAATGAAGGGAGGCTTACTTCTAACCCCTGACGGGCTTCCTTTCCCTTGTAGATGGTAGAAGAGAGTGAAGAGCGGCTCACGGAGGAGCAGATTGAAGCCCTTCTGCATACTGTCACTAGCATTCTGCCTGCAGGACCAGAGGATGAACAGAGTAAAAACACTAGCAATGATGTGGCGATGGAAGAGGAAGACCCAGCATAGATGTGCACAGCTGGCAAGGTTGTTCGTGGAGTTCAAAGCCCCAGCAGCCATTTCCTGGATGTTCAGAGGATTGTTTATTTGATTTTACCCTCTCTCAATATGCCTGATCTCAGAGTTGGTTGGGAGAAATTGCAAAAATAAGATATAAAGAAATCTTTATGCCTTGAGATCAAGAAACATGGGGTCAGAGAAGGGCAGAGAGCTCAAGACGGGACTTGCCTGTGCAGCTTTCTGGGTAGAAAGACTTCTGTGGCCTCTGCCACACTTGACCTCAGTGCTAAGCTATTTAGCGCTTTGATGCCTGTGTTGTAGGCTATGGCAGGAGCGGCTGGCTGAGAGTGGAGCTGTGGAAATGGCTCATGCTTGAGACCTCCACAGCTGTTCCTGGGGAAATGACCTGGAGCTTAGCTCACTCTAGAGGAATGTCCTTAGCAGAAACAGGACGTTAGAAAAGGAGATTAAGAGCAAACTCCAGTTTGAGTCCAGCCTGGTCCGCATAGGAAGGAAATCACATGTGAACACATCTAACATGCATGCATACCACATACATACAAAAAAATTAATCCTTTTTCTGTTAATTGCTAAAAACAATTCTTACAGCTTTGGTAAGTGACAAGGAAAAGAGACTTATTTTGTCTCATGGTTCTGGTTCATGGTCAAAGGGCATCTGGGTATGGCCCTGTTATTGCCAGAGTGCGTGGGTAGCACAGGGTCCCACCTGATGAAAAATGAGAGGCACTTGTTTATTTTCAGTCACTTATAGCCCAAATTGACCTTGAACTCAGTCTGTAGCACACTCTGTCATCAGACTTTTGATGATTCTTTTGCCTCAGCCTCCTGAGCGCTGGGATTAAAAGTGTATGCCTCTCAGCTTGAAAGGCAGAGGCCAGCCTGGTCCACATAGCAAGTTCCAGCCAGCCCGAGCTACACAGTGAGACCCTGTCTCATAAAAACAAACAAACAAATAAATAAGCACACCATATGGTGTGCCACTATACTGTGTGTGTGTATTTTGAGGGGAGAGGAGGTTAGTTTGTTTTTTGAGACCTTTTTTGGTCGTATTTAATAGGAGTTTAATGGCATTATTATGTAATGGGGAGATTCTTTCTCTCCAGACACCATAGTTTATCAAATATAATGTGCAGTGATAGGTAATCTCTTTTGAGTCCCATAGATCCCCCCCAAAAAAAATTATCGGACATTGCCATGACTTCAGAACTCAATGGTATGATCCTTTTGCTAAAGACATTCTGTACTGGAGATGACCTATGAAGGACGTAAAGTCTGGTACTAACTGGAAACTTCATCCTGTTAGTTGAGGGTGTTCTGCCAGAAGTGCGAGGTAGTGGTTCTTCATCAGAAGCATCAGATTCAGAGGTTTCAGTACCTTCTTTCATCTTCTCCTTCAATCTTTCCCCAAGGTACGGGTTAAGAAATGAATCCTGTGTGGTGACTAGCTGGCCCGCTCTTCTTCAGGGAGGCTGCAGATGGACAGTTGAACATTCCCACCTTTAGTCTCCCGTTGTCTCAGTTCCTGCGGCAGGTACTAAGTAGTTGTTCTACAAGAACATCAGCGCAATTCTCTTCACTCCTGTCATCACTCTTGTCCTTGGGAGGAAGTCCAGGAGGCAAAGATTCTCTACCGAGTATCTTCACTGCTGGGTCTGGAGATGAGTCTTCATGTGTATTTGTCCTTCAGAGGGGAGAAGCAGTGGCTCTCCCTGAGGACAACTTCCTATCTCCAGCCCTCCTCTTCACCCTTCTTCCAGCCAGCTGATCTGCTGTGACAACCATGATGAACCTTGATGAAGAAACACACCTTCTTATCCACAGAGATACATTCTCTGCCATAAATTCATTTCTGGGTCTTTAGTTGTTTTCGGCCACAGAGTCACTGTCTGTGTCCTCAGTTGCCCGCCGAGGAACATCAGGACCAGGTTTGCCAGCCTTCTGAAGACTTCTGCTTGCTATTGTTATTTTGGTTTGGTTTTTTCGAAACTTTTTTTCTTCTACTTTTTCAAGACAGAGTTTCTCTGTGTAGCCCTGGCGGTCCCGGAACTAGCTCTTGTAGACCAGGCTAGCCTCGAACTCAGAGATCTACCTACCCCTGGCTCCTGAGTGCTGATCGGATTAAAAGCATGTACCATCACCTCCTCGCTTTGTTTTGTTTTTTGAGACAGGGTGTCATTATGTTGCTCTGGTTGGCCTCAGAATCAAGTAGGTCTACCTCTGAGAGAGGGAATAGCACACCTCTGGGTGTGTCTGTGAGAGTGTTTCCAGAGATAGATCATGAAGACTGAGCTAGGCCCAGTCGCTTAAGGGATTAGAATGGATTGTTGAGGCAGGTAGAAATTCCTATCTGGTTGGAGGAGGTAGGTGAGAAGGAACATGCCTTGGTGACTGTAGTGACTTGTCCTCTTCCTGCCATTTCTCTCCTCTTTGCTTTCTGTTTGCTGCCTGTGCTCCCACCACCATGATGCTCTCCCTCACTGTAGGCCCAGGAACACAACCCACCTGGTAACCACACACTGACACCTCTGAAACCATGAGCTGAAATAGACAAACTCCCTTAAATTGCTGTTGTCAGGCTTTGCTTACAAAAAAGTCTCTAGTATGGAAGTTGTTCCTGTGTCACAGATAGAGACCCTGAAGCTGCCAGCAGAAAGAAGCATTGGCCTGAGGAATCAGAGCCATTAAGCAGCAAAAGTGGGGTACACACTCCAGGACTATCTGCTCCAGACATAGACTCCACAGACTGGATCATCAGGCCTCCTAATCAAGCCTGGTTCTCTTTTTTAAATGTGTATTTATTAACTGGGAGTTGAACCTCGGGTCTCATCCATGCCCGACGTGCTACTGAATCATGCTCCCAGAAACAATGGGCAATCCTAGATAAAGCTCTCCTGCTAAGCCACAGTTTTGGCTCCCCACTGGAGGATTCTAAGCAAACACTCTCCCACTGAGTGACTCTCTCCAGTCCTTCCCTGATGGAGTCTAGGCTAGTTGTACTGCTGAACTCCATCCCTTGCCCTCTCTCTTTTCCAGACAGGCTAAGCACACAGCTCCTAATCCTCCGGCTCCAGCAAGTCGCTACTCTAGGGCTGCATCACCATCCTTGGTTGAGCAATCCTTTTACTGATCTTTCTTCCTTGGGTTCCTGAATATTTCTGAGCAAATAAAAGGGGTTGTTTTAATTAGGATGTGTTTGTTGTTTTTGGGGATAGGGGTTTCTCTTTGTAGCCCTGACTGTCCTGGAACTTTTTATGTAGACCAAGCTGGCCTCAAACTACAGAGATTTGCTTGCCTCTGCCTCCCAAGGTGGGATTAAAGGTGTGCACCACCAATGCCCAGCTAGTTTCTATTGCTGTGACCAGTACCTTGACCAAAAGCAACTTATACTTCCAGACCATCACTACTGAAGTCAGGCAGGAACTGAATCATGGAGGAACACTGCTTACCGGTTGTCCCTCCTGGTTTGCTCAGCCTGCATATCTATCTGTATCTATATTACCCAGGACCCCCAGCCCAGAGATGGCGCCACTCAAAAAGGGGCTGTGTCCTCCCACGTCAATTAGTAATTAAGAAAATGCACTGTATTTTCATACAGACCAACTTTATGGAGGTTTTTTTCTCAGCTGAAGTTCCTTCTTCTACTTGTAATGAGTTGACATAAAACTAACCAGCACCAGGGTAGAGCAGGCAATCTTGGGGCTGGGTAGTTACGTTCCTTATTCTGTAGTCAGTTCCTGGCTAGAGCAGCAGCTATTCCTGCTTAAAGCCTCATTATTCACCTACATGTCTTTGGTGTCCTGTCTCATATTTGGGTCAGAAATTGTGTTCACAGAATTAGAAGCTCCAAGTTGTCCTTTTGCAGGGCAGGCTGGAGGGGCCTGGAAACCTGGGAGATTTGGGGTTAAATATTCCAGTTCTTTCCCAGTGAGAGCCTCAGAGAGGAGGACCAGAGCATGCATTGGCAGGGTGGGGTTCTGGGGCAAGGAGCCAATGCTGAGTCATAGGGGAGCCAGGGAGTCAGGGCCAGGGCAAGGCACACGATGCCAGAGCTGCTGAAGGAAAGCCCAAGGCTGAACTGGCATGGTGGAAGTCAGCAGCAGCAGTGAGCAAGGTCACAAGAGGGAGCTGCAGTCGATCTCAAGGGCTGGGATAGGAGAAGCTGGCATGTGTCTGCAGATCCCCAGAGCTGCTGGGCTGTTCTCAGGGTGGATGGTGGCCTAGTCCTGCTGGATTGGTTGGTTCAGCGCTGAAAGTGCTCAAGACTAGGAGGGATGATGGCCCAGAGTGGACGAGGCTGAGGAGCCTCAACTAGGGGTGTACCAGGCTGGGGGGAGCATCAGATAGGGGTGTCTCAGGCATCATAGTGTTCAGCTCTCCAGCTGTGGTGAGGCACATCCAACAGACCCCTCAGGCCAGACTTACCTAACTACATGAGGGTCCAGCTTCTCTGAAGTCTCCTCAGTTGGGGGTGCTTGCTGCTGCAGCTCAACTGTGGCTTCTCTGTTGATACTCACCGCTCTGGAAGAACACTGCGTTCTTCAAGAGCCTCACTCCAGACACTTTCCGTGTTAGGACTTTTTGTTTACCTTTCAAAATATGTGCAAACAAATTTATAAAATGTGATAAAGAATAAAAGCAGGTGATGTAAAAATAAATGTACATTTTATTTACTTGAATTAGTGTGTGTGTGTGCACAGCGCTTGTGAGAGTGTGCACTTGTATGTGTGTGTATGTGGAAGCCAGAGGACAGCCTTAGGCGCTGTTCCTCGGGGACCATTCACCTTGTTTTTTGTCTGTGTCACACTGGCCCAGAGCTCAGCACTCAGTCTACTAGCCAGTGCCGCTGGAGTTCTGGCATTGCAAATGCATGCCACCACATCTGGCTTTCTTAGCTTTTGTTTTTTGTAAATTACATTTATTTATTATGTGTGTGGGGGATGCCATGGTGTGCATTTGATGTTCAGAAGGTCATCCTTAGCTGAACTGTGTGTTTGAAACTAGTCTGGTCTACACAAGACTCTAGCTTAAAAAAATTCTCTTAAATTATCTTGGTGTTCAAATTGCCTCAGATTTGTTAGTAGAAACCACTTTAAGATATCTCCTGGGTCCTTGTGTCATAACCCCGTCCTTTTAAAAGTCTCTTTGATCGAACCAGATGTGTATCTTGCCAGCTATGGATTAAATTACTTCTTTAAAGTAGTTCAAAGTAACAGTTTAATTTCTAATTCTTTTGTTGTTGTTTTGGTTTTTCTAGACTGGGTTTCTCCGTGTAACAGCCAGCTCTAGCTCTCCTGGAACTTGCTCTTATAGACCAGGCTGGCCTTGAACTCACAGAGCTCACCTACCTCTGCCTCCCTAGTGCTGTGTTTAAAGGCATGCGCCACCACTGCCCAGTGAAGCAGTTTTAATTTCTATTAGTAATGAATGGTGCTAAAGGTCAAGGTCAGGGTCTTGACATCATCGCTGGTAAAAGATATAATATCACCGGGCGGTGGTGGCGCACGCCTGTAATCCCAGCACTCGGGAGGCAGAGGCAGGCGGATCTCTGTGAGTTCGAGACCAGCCTGGTCTACAGAGCTAGTTCCAGGACAGGCTCCAAAACCACAGAGAAACCCTGTCTCGAAAAACCAAAAAAAAAAAAAAAAAAAAAAAAAAAAAAGATATAATATGGCTTTTTTCTGCTTAAGATTCATTTTTATTTGTGTGTATGCCTGTGTGCACATAATTGCAGTGTTCGTGGAGGCCAGAAGAGGGCATTGGAGGAAGAGGGCATTGGATCCCTTTAAGCTAGAGTTGGTGGTATTGAGCCACCTGGCATAGTTGCTGGGAGCCAAACTCACATGCTCTTAAGTGCTGGGCCATCTCTCCAGCTCCCTTACACATTTAGTGTTTTCGTTTTGTTCACTGAGCCAGAGTCTCACAATTTAGTCCAGGTTGGCTTCAAGCTTGTAATCGTGCCTCAGCTTTCCAGATCCTGAAATGTGCACATGTATAGTACTGCACCTGATTCACCCATTCCATACGTTCATATTTCTTCCTCTAAGACTCCTGGCTTCCAACTATATCAGCATATAAACTCAATCTTCTCTTCCTTCTAAAAAGTTCCGGAACGGCTTCCTGCATACCATTACGCAGCTATTTAAGAGTTTAGGGCTAGTGAGATAGCTTGGGGTAAGGGTGCTTCCTGCACAACCCTGGCCCCAGACACAGGCAGAAGGAGAGAACCTACTCCACAGAGCTGTCCTCTGACCTCTGCATACCTGCCATGCTCACCCACACACAGCACAATGCTAGTAAATAAAATTTTAGTCTTAAGAGTTTAAGGCTTGGCAGTGGTGGTGCACACCTTCAGTCCCAGCACCCCAGAGGCAGAGGCAGGAGGATCTCTTGAGTGTGAGGCCAGCCTGGTCTACAGAGAGAGTTCTAGGAAAGCCAGGGCTACACAGAGAAACCCTGTCTCAAAAGGAAAAAAAAAAAGTTTAAGTTAGGCTTTGGTGGAGCACATTTTTAATTGCAGTATTTGGGAGGCAGAGGCAGGTGGATATATGTGAGTTGAAGGCCAGCCTGTTCTACATAGTGAGTTCTAGGACAGCCAGGGCCACACAGACCCTGCCTCATAAGAGTAACCCCACACCAACAAAAAAACAGTTTAGGATTTGTTGATTCTCTTTCCTCCCCACCACATCCTCTGCCCCCAGCTGAGGGTACAGAGTCAAATCCTGTGTTCAGTTACTGGGCTTTATTCTTTACAAAATTGCAGTGTGGCTGTGGAGCAAATTCGAAATAAAATTGATTTCATTATGTGCAATCTGCTTTCAATTCTTGCTTTCTTTCCGTTGTTACTAATTTATATCCCTTTTTTGTTTATTTTTGAGACAGTATAGCCTAGATTGTTCTAGAACTTGTGTGTGCTCTGTTCTGCAATTCTACTATATTCTGCAATTCAATATATCTATTTAATATCTTCTGGAAGTTACTCCATACCAGTTTATAGAAATACTCATTTTTTTATGTGTGTGTTTCTTTTTTAGTTGGTTTTATTTTGTTTTTGAGGTGGTTTTCATGCTTCCTCTGCTAACCTCAAACTTGCTGTGTAGCTGAGGACGAACTTGAACTTTTCGCCTGCCTCTGCCTCCCAAGTGCTGGGATTAAAGGTCTGCGCCACCACCGCCCCGCCTAACTTGAATTTATCCTCCTGCCTTCACCTCCCGAGTCAAAGGTTACAGGCATATGACAGTATACCTGCTTGATGTATTGCTGGGAACCAAATTCAGGACTTTGTACAACTACAGCCCCAACCTCCAAATGATGTATTTGTTACCAAGTCCTTGGTGCCACACACTTTGTTTGTTTAATATTTATTTAGAAATAATCTTATTTTAAATACCAATCCCAGTTCCCTCTCCCTCCTTCCCTCCCGCTCCCCCACCTTCTCCCCACCACCCTGATCCACTCCTCAGAGAGAGTGAGGCCTCCCATGGAGAATCAGCAAAGTCTGTCACGTCATTTGAGGCAGGACCAAGGCCCTCCCCGCTGTATACCCTGAGCAAGGTGTCCCTCCATAGATAGTAGGCTCCAAAGAACCAGTTCATGCACTAGGGATAAATACTGGTTCCACTACTGGTGGCCCCACAAACTGCCCAGGTCACACAACTGTCACTCACATTCAGAGGGTCTAGTTCTGTCTTATGCAGGTTCCCCAGCTGTCAGTCCAGGGTCAGTGAGCTTCCACTTGCTCAGCTTACCTGTTCTGTGGATTTCCACATCATGGTCCTGACCCCTTTTGCTCATAATACTGCTCCTCCCTCTCTATGACTGGACTCCAGGAGTTTGGCCCAGTGCTTAAGCTGTTGATCTCTGCATCTGCTTCCATCAGTCGATGAAGGTTCTGTGATAATTAAGGTAGCCATAGTCTGATTACCAGGAGGGGCAGTTTAGACACCCTCTCCACTATTGCTTAGATTCTTAGCTGGGGTCATCCTTGTGGATTCCTGGGAATTTCCCTAGTCTGTGGTTTCTCGCTAACCCCATGATAGCTCCCTCTTTCAAGGTATCTCTTGACTCTCCTTCTCTGTCCTTTACCCAACTCAGCCTTTCCAGTTCCTCATGCTCTCCTCCCTACTCCCCTTCTCCCCTCCTTATCCCCCTATGACCCTTCTCCTCCCCCACATGCCAATTTACTGAGGAGATCTTGTCTACTTCCCCTTCCGGGGGGATCCGTGTAGGATGACACACACTTTAAATACCAAGCATCTATAACTATAGTTCATCTGGATACAGACCGCCTTCATTGCTTAGTCCTGCTTACTGGGTCAGATAAGACTTCATGACATATAGCAAAACCTCCTGCAGTTAGTTTGCACAGAAAAAGCACTCGTTACAGGAGAGTAGGTAACTCAGAACCACCTGCAACCGAGCCTCCAGGCACAGTGCCCAGGCCACGTTGCAGAACTAACTTGAGGTTACCAGTATTCTCACTGCAGAGCCACGGATGTGGCTGTCAACGCAGAACTGCACCTGCTCCTGTCACCAGCACCAATGCCACTGTGTCTGTGTAGACATCACCCTTAGATCTTGCCCATCCCTCGCAGGGTGTGCCTTCCTGTCCTCACTGACAGGCATTCCTCGTGGAGCCTGCTTCCTTATGCCCCCCCCCCCCCCCCCCCCCCCCCCGCCGCTCTGATGTGGGATTCCCCTCTGTACGCTCTGAATATGTTTTATTACCATTGGTTAACGAATAAAGCTGCTTCGGCCAATGGCTTAGCAGAGCAAAGCCAGGCGGGAAATCTGAACAGAGATATAGAGAAAAGTAGGCGGAGTCAAAGAGACGCCATGTAGCTGCTGAAGGAGGACATGCCAGAACTACTGGTAGATGACAGCCTCATGGTGATACACAGATTAATAGAAATGGATTAATTCAAGATGTAAGAGTTAGCTAGAAATATGCCTAAGCTATTGGCCAAACAGTGTTGTAATTAATATAGTTTCTGTGTGATTATTCAGTCTGGGCTGCCGGGAAATGAGCAAGCAGTCTCCTCCTACACCCCTCCCTCTTTTCCTCATTTCTTTTGAGATGGGATCTCAGGTAGCTCAGGCTCGCCTCAAACTCACTATGTAATCAAAAATAGTCATGAACTCATATGTCTTCTGAAAGTGAGATCTAATAAATGCTTTGGACAGATCCCCCTGGCAGTTCTGATTCTCCTACCACCCCCGTTGGAATCCCAACCATCCCAATCTCAGAATGCTTAGGGGCTCTCCGTTGGGGGAGCCTCTGTGCCATTGCTTTCAATGTTCCGCCAAATCTAGATGACTAGTAACCACCGCAAGCGCTGGTTACTCGGTGGGTGGGTTATAGGACACACAAACCCACGGGAGGCCTTTGTCTTAAGATTCTCAAGGACATTCTCTTTGTTATATGGTTTCAGTGCTGTGGATTAAACCAAGGGCCTTGCACATGATAGGCAAGTGCGCTACCACTGAGCCACCCTCCCAACTTCCTAATTTGTGGGTTCCCCTCCCCCTTTGTCACAGGCAGTCATGAGCCACCTGGCCTGGGTTGTGGGAACCAAACATGGATCCTTTGCAACAGCGATACGTGCTTTTTAAGGACTGAGGTGTCTCTTCGGTCCCCACTTTACTTTCTGAGACAATATTACGACTTAGGATAGAGTTCACCCAGGCATTCTCTAGAACCTGCTTCCACGTCTCTGAGAGCTCAAGCGCATTCTGCTGCACCCAGCTTTCTTCCCTGGGGTCTGGAGGGTAAAATTCAGGCCCTCGTGCTTTCGTGACAAGCATTTTAGCAACTGAGCCACCTCCCTAGCTTTTCTAGGCTTTGTCGTCTCTCAGAGTACGGGGTAGATTCTGTGCTTCAAGCCCTAGGCTGGAGCAGATCTATGTGGATGGGAAGTGTCTGCTACGCTGCAGGATGGGGTGAGAGAAAGGCCAGCCAGCATCCCAGGACAGCCCAGCTGGGGCGCTGAACCCCTTCCAGAGCAAAGTGTGCCACTGGCGATTCTGCCTGGCGTGACCAGAGGCTCCCAGGCCAACTTCTCCCGAGTCCTTAGATGCTCCTTTATTATCTAACCTCCCTCCCAGCACTCAGCAGAGTGTAATGTCTAACATCACCAAATGACTGAAGCCACGAGCATCTGGGTGTGGCGGAGAGGAAGTTTCTAGAGAAGGTTCATGAGGGAGGAAGACCCGCCTGAAGTGGGTAGCACCGTTACGTGAGCTGGGCTCCTGGACTACACTGAAAGGAGATAGTGAGCTGAGCACCGTCGTGTGTCTGTCTGCTTTCAGATAAGATGGAATGGACCAGTTGCCTCATGCTCCTGCCCCGTGCCTTCCCTACCACAGAAGCCTGTATCTGCTCGAACTGTGAGCCAGAACAAATCCTTCTGTCATCCAATTGTATTGTGTCAGGACTTGGTGTCAGGACCAGCAATGGGAAAAGGTTGGCTTACATAGCAGTCGTTAGTGTGAGGCTGGCCATAGACTCTCTATGATCTTTTCTCCAGATCGGAATGGATGAGTTTAGAGTGTGTGTGTGTGTGTGGGGGGGGGGGGGTATTTAGTTACTTTGTCATGACAGAGCCACTCAAGGAAAATTCTCTTTGTCGAAGTCATGGTCACAAAGCACCTGCTGTCGGGAAGCAGGGAAAATGAATACGGGTGCTGGGGTCACTTTTTACTGTTTTGTTTAGCCTAAGCCCTCAACCCCAAAGCTGGTGCTGTTTACATTTAGAGCGAGTCTTCCCTCCTGGGTGAACACAGCCTAGAAACTCATGGATGTGCCCAGAGGTAGGTTTCCATGGTGACTGTTAATCCCATTAAGTTTGCAGACAAGGCTAAGCGGCATAGCTTTAAAAGCAGTTTTGGTGACACACACTTGTCAGCCCAGCACATAAAAGGCTCAGGCGAGGAAATCGTGAGTTGGAGGCCAGCCTGGACTACAAAATGAGTTCTGGGGCAACCTGAGCTACTCAGAGAGACTCCACCTCAAACCAACCAAACAAGCAAACAAGCAACGAGCCAGACTGAAGGGTGTATTTACAGCTCTGTGTGACATATGAGATCACTTGTTACAGCTGCCACGTTTTGTAATGCAGTTCTGGATGAGAAATGAGCTCTGGTTGGGTTTCAGAAGCACAGGGGAAATAGGGTCGTAGCTGGACTGTGGAGGCGGGCCTCCCCGGTGGCCGCCAGAGCCAGAGAAATGTGGTCTCTCTGGAAGGGGGTGGCCGCTGGAGTCTCTTCTCACGCCTCACACCCTGCTTGCATACGCCCCTCCTGAGAGCTGGCCACCGTGCGAGGGCCCAGCGTTCCCTCCAGGCTGGCCTAGTTCTTCAGTGTCCTCCATTAAGAAGGCCTGGAAAAAGCGAGAGGGCAGGGTTTCTTGGAAAGCAATCTGGCCCGCATCAACACTAATGAGTAAAATGTGTCTTCATCCGTTCAGAACTTACAGTTCCAGCTTTCCTATTTCCAGTTCCTGAAATCCGGATCCTTTTCACTCCAGGGACTGTAGCCTAGATACAAATGCCCAGAACACTTTATAGGCTCCCTGAAATTAAATTATCTGTCTGTCTGTCTGTCTATCTGTCTGTCTGTCGGTCCATCTGTCCGTCCGTCTATCTACCTACCTATGTACCATCTCTAATCACTTTTCTTGTTTCCTTCCCAAGATTATAGGTTGGTGCCACCACATCTAGCTTTCTTTTTATTTTTTTAAATTGTTGTTTTTGAGACAGGATCTCTCTAAGAAGATCTCTCAAAATTTTCCTGCTTCTGCCTCCTGAGTGCTGGGGATTATAGGAATGCACAACCTGCTCAAGAGCTATCTATCCACCTATCAATCATCTATCTATCTATCTATCTATCTATCTATCTATCTATCTACTATCCATCTATCAATCATCTATCTATCTACTATCTATCTATCCATCCATCTATCTATCCACCTATCAATCATCTATCTACTATCTATCTATCTATCTATCCATCTATCAAACATCTATCTATCTATCTATCTATCTATCCATCAATCTATCTATCCATCTATCATCTATCTATCTATCTATCTATCTATCTATCTATCTATCTACTATCCATCTATCAATCATCTATCTATCTACTATTTATCTATCCATCCATCTATCCACCTATCAATCATCTATCTACTATCTATCTATCTGTCTATCTATCTATCAATCTATCTATCTATCCATCTATCAATCATCTATCTATCTATCCATCTATCTATCCACCTATCAATCATCGTTCTATCTACTATCTATCTATCTATCCACCTATCAATCATCTATCTTCTATCTATCTATCTATCTATCTATCTATCTATCTATCTATCATCTATACTTTCAAATCTGTCATCTATATGATCTATCAACTCTATTATCTATCATATATCACCTTTCCTTTTTAATGTATCACACATACATAAAATGAATCCTTTAAAGAAGAAGCAAATCAACTTTTACATTATGCATAATTTTTTATAAAAGTGTCAATATATTCTTCCTTTTGGTTTTTTTTTTTTTTTCTGAGACAGGGTTTCACTGTAGTTTGGAGTCTGTCCTGAACTAGCTCTTGTAGACCATATGGCCTCAAACTCAGAGATCCACCTGCCTTTGCCTCCTGAGTGCTGGGATTAAAGGTTCCTTTTGAGGTTTTGAGACAGGGTTGCATTCGGTAGCTGAGAGTAGCCCTGGAGCTCACTGTGTGTGTGAACTCATAGGGGAGCTCTTCCTTCTGTGTGTGAACTCATAGAGGAGCTCTTCCTTCTGTGTGTGAACTCATGGGGTGCTCTTCCTTCCAGCTCTGGAACTCACTGTGTGTGAACTCATAGGGGTGTTCTTCCTTCTGTGTGCGAACTCATAGGGGCGCTCTTCCTTCTGTGTGCGAACTCATAGGGGCGCTCTTCCTTCTGTGTGTGAACTCATAGGGGCGCTCTTCCTTCTGTGTGCGAACTCATAGGGGCGCTCTTCCTTCTGTGTGTGAACTCAGGGGCGCTCTTCCTTCTGTGTGTGAACTCATAGGGGCGCTCTTCCTTCTGTGTGTGAACTCATAGGGGCGCTCTTCCTTCCAGCCTTGAAGCTCACTGTGTGTGAACTCATAGAGACGCTTTTCCTTCTGTGTGTGACTCATAGAGACGCTTTTCCTTCTGTGTGTGAACTCATAGGGGAGCTCTTCCTTCTGTGTGTGAACTCATAGGGGAGCTCTTCCTTCTGTGTGTGAACTCATAGGGGAGCTCTTCCTTCTGTGTGTGAACTCATGGGGGTGTTCTTCCTTCCAGCCCTAGAACTCACTGTGTGTGAACTCATGGGGGTGTTCTTCCTTCCAGCCCTGGAGCTGGAACTGGAGGGGATCACATGACTCAGCGTTTTTCCTACTAGAGTTCAGTAAATGGATTTTAGGCTTATATGAAAATGCACTGCAGGAACCTGGGGAGATGGTTCAGTGTTTACAGCGCTTTCTCTACAAGTACAAGCCTTTTAGTTCTCTCCTTAGAACCCACGTGAATTCTGAGTGGATGTGGTGGCTTACCTGTAACTCTGGCCCCAGTTACAAAGGCAAAGACAGGGGATCCCCAGAGCGTGCTGGTTAGCAAGACTTACTCTATTGGTGAGCTCTGGGCTTGATCTAGAGACCTTACTTCAGTGAATAACGTGGTAGAATAATCCAGGCTGGTGCTAACATTGCCTTGGGCCTCCATATGCACAGATGCACACACACCTACACGCATGCTCCCTCACCCCACACATGCAAAAATATGCAAGCACATCACACACACATAAGAAAAATGAAAAAAGAAAAAAAATGTCAAAACTAAATTCAAAAAAATCCCAGTCTTTCTAGAAGCTCTAGTCTGTGAGGTGATCTATTTCTGACACACTGAAGACATGATAAGCACAAAAATGGAAGCCAGGTGTGATGGGGCAGGCTTGTAACCCAGCACTTGGAAAAGTGGAGCAGGATTGTCAAGCGTCCAAGGCCAGCCTAGGCTACATTGTGACTTCCAGACCAGCCTCCACTATAGGCTGTATGAGACACACCTCCTCCGCCCCGTGTGTGTGGTGTGTATGTGTGTCTCTCTCTCACACACACACACATACACACACACACACTCCTAATGGTTTATGAATATATTATTTTATATGGCAGCACTGTGGGCATGACTATACTTATTAAGGTGATCCTGGACTGTATGAGAAGCTGGTCAAGCCTGAGACTTTGAGTAAACCAGTAAGCACCATTCCTCCAAGTCCCTGCCTCCAGGTCACTGCCTCCAAGTCCCTGTCTCTGGGTTCCTGTGCTGTCCATAGTGGGCTGGGCCCTCTTGTATCAGGTAACAGACAGTCCCCCAGCGACATAGCCATGGGCTAATCTGACTTAGCCAATTTCTCAATTCAGGTTCTCCTATCAGATGACTGTAGACTGTATCTCTTAGACCACAATACCTAAAAGAAACCATGTATCAAAGGGAAGTGCAAATTTGGGGCTTGCAATTCTAGGGTGCTTCATTCCATGTCTATCTGTCCTCATGTGTTTAAGGAAGATGTAATGGTAGTGGAGGCATGTGAAGGAACTTCTAGCAGACTGGTTCACGTTCCAGCAGACCAGGATGTTGGCAGAAGTTTCTGTCATGCATGGTCCCACAGTCATTTAGTCCCAACAAAACACACAGAGGTCTACATTAATCATAAACTGGTTGGCCTATTAGCTCAGGCTTTTGATTAACTCTTATAACTTACATTAGCCCATAATTCTTGTCTGTGTTAGGCACATGGCTTAATACCTTCTATCAGCGAGGCAGTCTCATCTTGCTCCCTCTGCAGCTGGGTCACAACTGCAGACTGAATCTTTCTTCTTCTTCTTCCCAGAATTCTCCTGTTCTCATTGTCCTGCCTCTACTTCCTGCCTGGTTGCCCCGCCTATATTTCCTGCACGTCTACTGACCAATCAGCATTTTATTAAACAAGTACAAGAAACAAATTTTCACAGGGTAAAACCACCATCCCACAGCACCAGGATGCAGAGAGAGAAGGGCAGGAGCCGAAGCTGAGTCCTGTCTTCAGAGGCACACCTCTGGGGGACTGGAGAGTAGTGCAGCCCAGAGGGACCCGAGTTTGATCCCCAGAGCCCCTGTGTTAAAAAGCCATGCATGAAAAAAAAAAGTCAGTGGTTCAGAGTTCCCGCTGCTGTTCCAGAGGACCTGACAGTTTGGTTTTCAGCACCCATGTTTGTAATGGCGTAAACGAATGCAGACAGATTGTAAAAATATATACAGCTTTAATAGAGAAATAGACTTACAGAACCACCATTCCAGTGGAGACCAGAAAAGCAGAAGCAAGCGCTGTGAGCACGCTCTCCAGATTTATATGTAAACATTAGCCCGGGGCGAACACGCCCCCTAAGGGGCGGGACTTATCCCTACATCTCCCCCTTTTGTCTAAATAAGACAGAACTAAACCAAATACAACTATATACAATAATAACAAATAATAAATATAACGAACAATATTGAGAACAAAAGTTTTGCTAAACATTCTATCTCAAGGAGTCTAAATAATGTAGAGAGTAACTACAATTATATAATCTTCAACTCCATCAAAGATCTGAGAAGGGAATAAATATTACTTAACAAACGAGATATATCCAAAATGTGCAACAATTGACAGAGACAACTGACTACCTGGGCAATTACCCAAAGTCTCATTTGCAATGTTGAGTTAACCAACTTTGGCTAAGGCCTAACATAACTGACATACCATTATTAAAGGCAAGGAACTTTTCAAAACTATCTTACCCTGTCTTGGCAGGATATGACAGTCCTGTTTTATCCATTGATGCACTCTTTGTATCTCTGTCAGTGGTTGAGGTATGGGCATTTCTTTGCCCCAAGGCCAGTTCTGCCAAAAAGAAAGGCTCCAGGTGGAGTGTCTTTGGTGCTCAACATTCTCTCGGGAATAGAGTGGTGTTGCCAGGAGCAATTGTGTCTCACTATCACGAAACTCTGAGTTAGATTAAAGGCCATTTTCTACAGCTCTTTGAAGAGGTTGAAGATTATCTCTCTATACTGAGTATAATCTCTATATATCTAAAGAACCTGATTAGTCTAATTATAAATGACAACTTAGATGACTATTAATCTATATAATTCTCAATATCTAACTTAAAGACTAAGACAATAAACAACTGTGTAACAAATGAGGATAATGACCTCCAAATATAAACACTGTACAAATATACATTGCAATATGGTAAATATATATCAGTACACAAACATTATATAAGTATCTTAATCAGAGGTAGAAATGTACACTGCAATATGGTAAATATACTCTCTCTATATATATCAATACAATATATGTCAATACATAAAAAATGTTTTAAACAGAGGTAGAAATATGCATGCATACAATAGTCAATATAATTTAACTTTGTATCAATATACAAGAATCGATACCAATATATTTGTCTAAAAATAGTAACTCACAATTATAAATCTATTATCCCATCATTCCCTCCTTTTTTTTTTTTCAAAATGATCCCTGAGCTTATAAAATTCCTCCCCCAACCTCCCAACCCCTAAATGATGTCCCTAAACCCAGGGGCAAACTTTACTGGGAGAGAGGATGTCGTCCTCTAGAATTACTTCCAGCTGTCATGGGGGCGACGTTCTTTCTGGGGGATCCTGTGAAAGTAAAATGATGGTTAAATTTCAGGATCAATGTCTTTTGAAATTGCAAATAGTCTCTGAGTATTTTGTGGAGGTCTAGCCAGAATGTTGTACAAGATGTGCACCATTTCAGCTAACCAAGTTGGGATCGTCTTGTGCAGCTGGTACCCAAAACAGGTCTTGTAGTAGCGCTATCAGTATCATGACGTCTTATCAACCAGGTGGAGTTGTTGTTATGGGGCCCCATCTTCTTCCTGGAAACTTCAAATGTCACTTCAGGAAAAACTCCTTGTTCATTGTGAAAAACTTAAACATTAATCATATAGACATATATAGACATACATATATATTCAATGAAAGGCATGATAGATATATTCAATGAAAAGTATGATAGATATGAAGAAAAGCAAAGATGTTTTCTAAACTCATATTTCTTTCTGTCCTATATCATGGCTCTTGACATGAGACAGAAACTCCAGAAACTCTGGGTTTTTCTCTTACTAACAGGCTCGGAATTGGAGAGGGACTGAGCCAGAGTCCAACTTCAAAACCAGCTCTACATATTTATAAAGAAATGTTTAATAAGACATATATATATATAAATAATACTTACAAAATGTGTCCATCCATCAGTAATTAAATATTCAGGGTCCCTTAATTTCTTTGAAGATGAGTGTTTTCCTGTGGAGATAAGAAAAGAACCCTGCCCTCAACCTATCTGTATTTCTTACCATCAACCAAGGCCTGCAGAAACAGCACAGCAAGTATTTGCAGGAGCTGAGCAAACTGGCAGGGGCATGTGGAGTTGCAGCGGAGGAGGCCACACCAGACCCAGAAGCCTGCCACCCTCCTTGGAGTTGGGGAAAAGATGCTGCACTTCTGTCTCTGACATATTTACCCCGAGGGACCATCAGGGACCAGTAGAGGGCGAAGAGGGACTTGTTGGTGTTCGGCCCCTTCCTTTCCTACAAACTGGCCCCCGTCCTAGCCATGAAGGCTGAAAGGTAAGCCTCACTGATGCCTGCTCCAGTGAGACCCTGCTCAGCATGCAATCTGTCTGTGGTTCTAGGTATAGATTTCTGCTCTAGTTACTCTCCCTTCCCTGTCCAACCTGGCACCGGATCTTGGTCACCTCACATCCTGAACACTGGCCAGCTCCACTTTCCTTGAAAGGCCGCCAAGCGTAGTAGGGCCAGGCAGGGAATCCTCAGCAGTCAGACGAGAATATTTCCGTGGACTCGAAGTAGCTCTTAACTTGTTTGTCACAAAGGCCCATGGGGACATGATACTGGAGACGCTCAGCAGATTCTGCCTTCGCCGAAGGAGATGCATAAAGGTGGAGTCCCTCAACTGGGACAAACAATGACCATGCCTTCTCACCGGAAGAGAGAGGACATGGTCCAGAGTAAGAGAGACAAGATAATAATTCAGGAGAAATACTATGTGAGAATGTTGTTTGTTAGATAATAGAATCAAATTAATGCTAGATTTCTTATCTTTTTTCAGGTATGGTTTTACTATGTAGCCCAGGCTAGTCCAGGACCCTGCAGCTTCAGCCTCTTTCCTGCTGGGTTTGCAAGCAAGCACCAACAGGCCCATTTTAAATTTCTTTCATTTTGTCATTATATAAGAGAATGCGCTGTGACTGGAAAGATGGCTCGGCTGTTAAGAGCAAATACTGCTTTTCCAGAGGACCAGAGTTCAGTTCCCAGCACCCACAATGGGTAGCTACAACCATCTGTAACTCCAGCTCCACAGATTCAACTATGTTTTCTGGCCTCCGTGGGCACTACACTGGCATGGCATACACAGACACACACTTGAAAATTAAAAAAATAAACATATAGATAAAATGTTTTTAAAAGAGTGCTTTTATTGTTAGGTGATACTGATGATGTCTCTGGGGAAAAGAACAAAGACCGTCTGAAGTTTACCTTCAAATGGATCAGTAGTGGTAATGATGGTGAGGTCTGTCTGTCCATCTATCTGCCTGTCCATCTGTCAGTCATCTACCTATCATCTGTCTGTCTAGACATCTATCTATCGTCTATCCATTTATCTATCATCTGGAAGCTGCCATCAATGTATCTATCCATCCCTCATCAGTCATCCATCTATGCTGGCGGAAGGGTCGCTTGTCCGTCCTGGCCGCCCAGCCACGAAATAACCACTCAGAAAACCATATTATTTTCAATACTGTTTGGCCAATAGCTTAAGCATATTTCTGCCTAAACTCATATCTTAAACTAATGCATCTCTATTCTTCTGTGTATCACCACGTGGCTGTGGCTTACCAGCTAAAGTTCCCAGCATCTGTTTCAGGCGGCGGATCCATGGCTTCTCCTAACTCTGTCTTCCTCCTCCTATGCTGTAGGCCAAGCCAGTTTTCTTTATTCATTAACCAATAAAATCAACACACAGACAGAAGAACCTCCTACACCACATCTATCGTACAGTGCCTATCTGTCTGCCTGTCAGCCATCTCTCTTCCATATTCACAAATATTATAATTATTCACACCTACTGCTCCCACATCTCGTTCCCCGCTAAAGAGTAAGCACCGTGGAGTTAATTTCACATTGGTTACTTCTCATCATTTATTTTATTGCTTACTATGCTTTCTAAATAAAGGGTTCGGCTGTTCTTTTTCAGTTTTGTTTTTTGAAGCAAGGATACACCACGTAGCCCAGGCTAGCCTTGCATTCATGATCTGCCTGTCTCTCACTGTGAATGTAAGCCCATTGCACCCAGTCTTTATTTTTTCTAAAGGATGTGTAAATGTATATAAAATTTTGAACACTCACAAAGTACGTGAACTAAGTAACTGCCTCCTAGTCGAGGGACAATCTTTCTGCCATCACAGCAGCAACAGTGCTGACCTGTGTCCCCGTCTCATTGCCATCGCAGTGGGGCTGACCTGTTATCTACGTCTCTGAAGGCTAATGCAGGAGAATCAAGAGCTCAAAACTATCTTTGGTAATATATTAAGTTTGAGGCTAGCCCAGGACACATGAAACTCTGTCTGAAAACAAAAGAAAACAAATTAAACAAAAGAAAAAGTAAATGAGCAAAGCCAGGTGTCTTAGCTTATCCCTATAATCCTAGCAATCAGGATACGGAGGCAGGAGGTTTGCCACAAGTTACAGGGCTATATGATGAAAATGAAACAAAACAAAACAACCAACTAACTAAACAAACAAACAAACAAAAAATTCCTAGTAAATCTAGAGGATGCTTGAAGTTTTCAGCCTGAGGCTTTGTTGTAGGTTCATCCTGGTCTGCCTTCCTGTCCAGGCAGTAAGCATTTCCTGTCTGTGGGGTCTGTAGAACATGTGATGGCGTCTCCTGGGGCATAGGACGTCCCATTGGCTGGTTCTAGCCTGGGCATGTGGCCCTGGTTCCCTGGCATGAGTTACTCGAAGTGGTATTTTTGGAAGGTGCAGCATTCTGCAGCCGTTTGGAAAATGCCTGCTCATAGGTTGGGCTGGCTTTTTAGTTGCTGATGTGGCCGAAGGGCCTGACCTGGCCAGGGCTCTGGGATCTAGAGGTGGGAAAAAGTGAGGAGGCGCGCTCTTTTTTCTCTTTTTCCTTGAAATCGTATCCTCCACTCAGCCTATGGACGGTGAGGGGTCTCCTGCTGCCGTCTGCCTCTTTGATGCTATCTGCAGGTAAGCAAGCGCTTTCTTGTCCCAAATTAGCCAAGGTTCTTGGATCCCTTTATGGAATACAAGTTTAACCCTCAGTTCATACATCACAGATCTTGGCTCTGATGCCCTCACCTAGAGTCTCCCTTCGTTCCCCTGGCAGGACCCCACTGCTCTCCCATTTCTTCCCCCTGCCTCTGGTCCCCACGAATGGCCACAGAGCTGTCATTCATTCATTCCTTGCTCACCCACGCATCCACCCACCCCCACCCAAGCAGTGGCAGGTCAGAGTGGAAGGTTGGACAGACAACCATCTTTGTCATATCACTTCCGTGCCCTTCGCAGCCCTCTTTGTAGCCACAGTCCCCCTCATGGCCATGTCTGTGTGCACCTCTGAGGTTCCTTCCCTCCCTCCAAGGACCATTTCCACGTGTAAGCCCTTTGCTGCAGCCTTCCCATTCCTAGCTTCTCAGGGGCTCAGTTTTTCACTTCTGAGCTCCCCACCTCCCCCTCTGCCCCACTATACCATCCTTTTGTCAAGCCAGATCCTGGAACAACAATATAACAGGAGCCCTGTCAGTTTTTAGGTTTGTTTTGTTTTCAGTACTGGGGATGGAACCCAGGCATTGAGTGAGCTGGACAAAGCCTGTACTGTTGAAGTTCCTCACTGGAGATTCTAGGCAGGTGCTCTACCACTGAGCCATACCCCAGCCCCTCACTGGGGGATTCTAGGCAGGGGCTCTACCACTGAGCCACACCCCAGTCCCTCACTGGGGGATTCTAGGCAGGTGCTCTACCACTGAGCCACACCCCAGCCCCTCACTGGGGGATTCTAGGAAGAGCTCTCCCACTGAGCGGTGCCCCTAGCCCCTTACGGAGTGCAAGTGAAGTTCTCTTTGTGGCTTTTATTTTTTGTGGCAAGGGCTCATCAAGTTCCCCAGGCTAGCTTTGAACTCACATTAGAACCCCAGGCTGGCCTTGAATTTTCACTCCTCATACCTTAGCCTCTGTAGTAGCTGGGATTACAGAACTGTGCCACTAGGCTTCGGCATTTTTGTCTCTTTCAAAAGCAATGCTGTTAACCAACTGTGAGTGCTTGAGGTCTATGGTGCCTTTTCATCTGTCCTCAAACATTGTTGTAGCAAGATGTGATGTCCTTAACCTTAGCTAGACCTTCTCTCCGACGAAGAAGATTCACAGCTACTTGCCTGAATGGGACACACTTCTGGCTCCTTGCTTGGGTACCAGCGAGCACCTCTTCTCACTTCTGAGACTATGGGTACTGCTGGGGCTATTCCCCGAAACAGACAGGAGCGATGCCTTCTGAGTTCCTTGTTGTTCAAGGGTGCCTGTAGTCTGTGGTCTCTGTGGAGAGTTTATGAGTCTGCTCTGGTCCCCTGGAAGAGATAAGGCTGGAGCAGGAAACAGGTGCACAGGCAGGATGGCAAACATATTCAGGGCGTTAGCTTTTTTTAATTTTTATTCTTTTTTTTAATTGTGTATATAATATTCTGCCTGCATGCATGCTTGGAGGCCAGAAGAGGGCACCAGATCTCATTACAGATGGTCATAAGCCACCATGTGGTTGCTGGGAATTGAACTCAGGACTTTTAGAAAAGCAGGCAATGCTCTTAACCACTGAGCCATCTCTCCAACCCCTATTTTTATTCTTTAATTTAGTGTGGTATACACTCTTAACCACTGAGCCAGTTCTCCAGTCTAAGAATATTTATTGTCAGGATGAGTCTTGGTTGATTCAGCTACTTAGGAAGCTGAGGTATAAGGATCACAAATTCAAGGCCAAACTGGGCTAGCCACGCATAGTGGTACACACTTAAACCCAGAACTGAGAAGGGTGACGTAGGAGGAGTAAGAGTTGGGACATCTTTGGTCATATATCAAGTTCCTGGCCAGCCTGGGCTACGTGGGACCCTGTCTTACTTGTTGTTGCTTATTTTGTATTTTGTGTTTTGTTTTTGTACTGGGGATGGAACCCAGGTTCTTGTACACACTAGGCAAGTTCTTTACCACTGAGCTATGTCTCTAGCCTGAGACCCTGTCTCGGAACAGAAATCAAACAACCAAAATGGCTAGCTTGCAGGCTGCTGAGATTGCTCAGTAAGTGAGGGTGTTTGTTGCCAAGTTTGGCTTCCTGAGTTTGATCCCTGGGACCCGCATGATAAATAGAAGGAGAGAATCAACTTTTGAAAGTTGTCTTCCGACCTTTGTGTGTGAGCCATGGTATGTGTGTATCCCTTTGCCACACAAATAAATGCAATAAAAATCTAAGATAATTTAAAAAAATTTAATTGTATGTGTGTATGTTTTGAGTATGAAGGTTTATATGTATGTATGAATGTGGTGCCCATAGAAGCCAGAGGTATCGGATTCTTTGGATCAGGCATTACAGGTAGTTGTGAGCTGCCTGATGTGGATGCTGGGAATTGAACTTGGAGTCTTCTGCAAGAGCAGTGCGTGCTCTTAATCACTGAGGCATCTTTCCAGCCCAGCAACAACAAAAGGATTCATGGGTAAAGACGCTGACTGCCAGGCTGGACAACCTGAGTTCATTCCCTAGGAACCATGGGGTGGAATGAGAGAGAACCAGCTTCCACAAGTTGCCGCCTGACCCTATAAGTATGGCATAGCATTTGTGTATACACACACACACACACACACACACACACACACACACACACCACATGCACACACAAGCTCGCTTGCACACACATACACACACACACACAAAGTAAAATGTAAAATTTTTAACAAATTTAAAGGCCATTTTGGGCAAATTAGTGATACTTATCTCAAATTTTACAAGGAGGGATGAGGGGTCCCAGGACTATACCTCAGTGACAGAGCACTTACCCAGCAAGCAGGGATGCCAGGTTCAAAGAGAAGTGTGTCATAGGGCTAGCTTCTACATGCTTTAACAGCGAGCTTTCTAGGAGAGGCTTGTTATCTTTAAAAAAGCCAGATATGGTGGCGAATGTCTTTAATCCCAGCACTCAGGATGCAGAAGTAGGCTGACTTCAAACTTGCTGTATAGCCAAGATTGTCCTAAATCCCTACGATTTTGACTCGACCTCCTCAGGGTTGCCTGTAGAGAAAGACTCAGCTCGGGAACAGGAATGAGAAGATGTCAGTGTTGGGTGGGCAAAATGGCTCAGGCCAATGAAGACTGGCAAGCTGAGTTCTATCCCTAGGACCCACGTGGTGAAAGGAGTTTCCCAAGAGCTCCACACATTCACTGGGGCATGTACGTGCTCACACATACACCTGCACAGACCTCCCAACAGATAAATTTAAATTTTTATTTATTATTGTGTATGGGGCTGTTGTAAGGAACTGCGGGCTGCGTTCCTGCCGCCCTGGCTCACGGCTGCCTGGCTAGCTTATGCCCCGAAATAATTACACGGAAACTGTATTCTTTTAAATGGCCTGGCCCATTAGTTCCAGCCTCTTATTGGCTAGCTCTTACATATTGATCTAACCCATTTCTAATAATCTGTGTAGCCCACGAGGTGGCTTACCAGGGAAGATCTTAACCTGTGTCTGTCTGGAGTGGGGGAATCATGGCAACTCTCTGACTCAGCTTCTTTCTCCCAGCATTCTGTTCTGCCTACTCCACCCACCTAAGGGTTGGCCTATCAAATGGGCCTAGGCAGTTTCTTTATTAATTAACCAATGAAAGCAACAGATTAGAAAGAAATAACTCCCACATCATGGGGCATAAGTGGTGTGTGTGTCTATGTATGTATGTATGTATGTATGTATGTATATATGTGTGCACACACGTTTAGAGGTCAGAGGACTACTTTGTGAAGTTGGTCCTCTGCTGTCATCAGGGTTCTGGGGGTCAAACTAAGATTGCCTGGTTTATATGGCAAGCACCTTTACTCACTGACTCTTCAGTTATTTTAAAAATTTCAATTATTATTGTTGCTGTTGTTATTATTGTGTATGTGTGTAGGCATGCTTGTGCCATTGTGTGTCTGTGTAGGTCGAGGACAACTTGTGAAAGCTGGTTCTTTCTCCCTCCCCGCGGGGCCTGGGGACGGAGCTCACACTGTCAGGCCTGCACAGCAAGCACTTTTGCCCACTGAGCCGTCTTGCTGACCCTGTGTATCAATTCTTAATTCTTTTTTATGATTGACCATTATCTTGTTTATGTTTTGATTGCTATGAATCAGTTGATGAGCATCGTGGTTGGTTTTAGCTTTTAAATACATTTACATCATTTGTCTGTGTGTATATGTATGTTTCTCTCTGTGTATGTGAACACACATGCGGGTGCCTATGGAGGCCAAAGAGAGTGTTGGATCCTCTGGAGCCTATAGAGGCCAAAGAGAGTGTTGGATCCTCTGGAGCCTTTGGAGGCCAAAGAGAGTGCCGGATCCTCTGGAGCTGGAGTTACAGGTGGTCGTGAGTCGTTTGACATGGGTGCTGGAAATCAAACGCTGATCCTTAGGAAGACATAGCAATCTGGATCGTTGACCCAACTTGTTTTTGAGTCAGGGTCTCTTGTAGCCTCAGGGTGCCTCAAACTGGCTTATGTAGCTAAGACTAGCCTTAAATATTTTTTTAAAATATTTATTTATTTATTATGTATACAATATTCTATCTGTGTGTATGACTGCAGGCCAGAAGAGGGCACCAGATCCCATTACAGATGGTTGTAAGCCACCATGTGGTTGCTGGGAATTGAACTCAGGACCTTTGGAAGAGGAGGCAATGCTCTTAACCTCTGAGCCATCTCTCCAGCCCCCTAGCCTTAAATATTTACTCTCCTTTCTCCACCTCCCAAGTGTAGGGAGTATATGAGTATAGCCACGAGCCACAGAGACCCACATTGTGGGCTCCCCTTTTCTTTTTCTTTCTTTCTTTCTTTCTTTTTTTTTTTTGAAGCAGGGTCTCTCTATGTAGCTTGGAACTCTATATAGTCCCGAACTCCTGATTCTTCTGCCTTAGCCTCCCAGCACCACATCCATCTTGAATTTTACTCTTTTGTGTGCAGGGGGAGGGATATAATAACTGATGTGCCCACGAACATTCATGGCTCCCTCCTTTAGTCTTCTCAGTAAATTTTTCTAAGATTGGACATCATTCTCTAAGTGACATTTGCTCGAGGATGATGACAGGAATTTTGGATTTGGCATCTCTGTCCTTGAGCCCATGCTATCTCCCGTCCACATCAGTAGAATTGAAATTGTGGCTTTGGTAAAACCTGGCCTCAGTGTGCATGGGGGTTGTAAGCGGAAATGGCTGATTTTCGGTTCTGAAATCCAGCCTTCTCTCCTTCTCACTTCTTTTCCCTTTCCACAGCGTCCTTCTTTTGTGTAATGATTTGCTTATCACCGTTTATTTATTTACGTATTTATTTATAGCTCAGACTGGCCTCGGATGCAGCACATAGACAAGGCTGACCCTGTACTCCCTGCCTTCCTGTCTCTGCCTCCCTAGTGCTGTGGTGACAGGTGCGCGTCACCGTTTCTAGCTTATATCGAGCTCGAGAGGCAGCTCAGGGCTTTCTGCACACAGAGCATTTGAGCATCTGAGCTCCATCTCCAGCCTTCCTGTTTGAAAAAAATTAAACTCTGAGACAGATCTTGCTATGCAGCCCCCGCTGGTCTGGAATAGCACCCTGCCTTGGCCTCTTAAGTCTTGGGGTAATAGGTGTGCACCACTTTGCGTGGCTTCTGGGCAGGGAGCAAAGGGAGGCTGGGATAAGATCTCGTTCTGTACTATACACTTTTGGGCTGGAAATCGTTTTGTATCCCAGACTGGCTTCAAACAGCCTTCGGAGATATTACAGATACGGGTCATCACAGCTCCTTGCATTTATACGCTTTATCTGTCTCCAGACAGGATCTCACGCTGTCCAGGATGGCCTCAAACTCCCTGTGCAGCTGAGGATCCTCTTGCCTCCACCACCTCAGTATTGGGATCAGAGGCGTGCACCACCTTTCCAGGTTATGCAGTGCTGGGGATGGAACCCAGGGCTTCACTCTGGGCAAGCACTCTACCCACTGAGCTCCATCCTCAGCCCTCATTTATACTTTCCTGTGGTATGGAATATTGTGCAAACTGATTTGTGTGCTTAACTGCTGTGTCAAGCGATGGCCAGGCAGGGAGGGAGCCTTGCTAGGAACGCTCTTTTGTGTGTCACTGCCTGGGTTTCAGGGATGTTGGTCTTCTTAGACAGCTCCTGGCCCCCCCCCCCCCCCCCCCCCCCCCCCAGTTAGGCCACCAGCTCCGTTTCTCTAGCAACGCACGACCCCTGCAGGTAGCGGCGGGGGTAGCTCCCCCACCTCCGCTCAGCCTAGCTCGCCTAACGTTGGGCCCGGATATCAGACCCCACCCACCCCTCAGCGCCGGCCCCACCGGCTCTCTCCCAAACTCCGCCTCTCCGCGGAACCGACAAATCAGAGCGGCAGACACATCGCGCGGCCGGAGTCCGGGTAGCCAATGGCGGCGGGCGTGAGATCCTGCGGCCACGCAGCGGCGGGCGGCTGGTGCTGGAGGCGGCGACAGCGGTCAGTCGCTGCTGAGGCGGCCGCGGGTGCGCTTCTCGGCGGGGCCGGGCAGGGCCGTCGCCTGGCGGTGAAGAAGCGCTCCCGGGGAGGGCGCCATGGCCACCAGCTAGGGCGGCGGGAGAAACGGCCGAAGCCCAAGATGCCAGAGCGGCGTCACGGCTGCGCCTCCGCCATCGTAGGTAAGCGCGGCGCCGCTCTCCGGGCGCCGAGCCCCGGACGCCTCCATCCTTCATCCCGCCTGCCCCTTCCCCCATCGCCCCGGTTGGCCGCCCGTCGCGTCCCGCTGCCTTTGCCCAGCAGTCCCTGGCGTTGCTGCCGCCCCCGCATCCGTCCAGCAGGCATCCCGCCTCACCTGCGTACACTCCCTCGGCATCCCTAGCCTGAAAGAGACCGTCATCCCGGTTTTTTGAGACAACCCCCCTCCCTCTTTTATGAGACATCGCACTTTGTAGCCCAGGCTGGCGTTGAACTCAGTCATTACCCCTTGGTGACTTCGAACTCAATTCATGATGATGCAGCCCACATTGTCTTCTACCTCATTGCGTGTAGCTTAGGTTGGCTTCAAACTTAACTGTGTAGCTCAGGCTGACCTCGGAATCACCGTTTAGCCCAGGCTGGCCTCCTGCTCATCATGTAGATGGCCTCCATCTTCTAAGGCCTGGGATGGCAAGCACGAGCCATCGTGACTCCCTCTTTCCATGGCAGTTGCAGGTTCGGCTTCATGGGGAATCATACCTGGAGACCCTTCATTTCTCTCCTCTGCTCAAGTCTTCTGACTTTAGTAAACCTCCAGATTTTGCCTTTTCTTCTGCTCGACCCTCGACCCTTCAGACACTTCCCACGATTCTAACGCCAGTTCCTTTCCCCCTTTCTTTTTAAAGATGTATGCATGTTTTGTCTGCATGTATGTATGTGCACCACATGTGTGCCTGGTGCCTCAAGAGGCCAGAAGAGGGCGTTGAGTGCCCGGGAGTTGGAGTTATGGATGCTTGTGAGGCACCACGTGGGTACTGGGAACTGAACTGTCATCCTCTGCAAGAGCAACAAGTGCTCCAACCCCCCTGAGCAATGGCTCTAGTTAGCCCTCTCCCCGCTTGAGTTAGGACCTCAAACTGGTTCTAGGTTGCCCAGAACAGACTGTGTAGCCTTGAACTCAAAACAACCCAGCTTCTGCCTCCAGCCTTGAACTCAAAACAACCCAGCTTCTGCCTCCCACTTGTTGGGATGACAGGCGTGAACCACAGTGGGCAACTGAGATTTATGCTTTAAACACTGCTAGGGACAAGCAGATGGCTCAGGGAGTAAAGGCTCTTGCCGCCAAACCTGACCACCCAAGTTAGAGCCTCAGAGCCCAAAATGTGGCAGGAGAGACCTGGCTTCTGCACGCTGTCCTCTGACCTCCACTGGAGCCTCCCATACCCTAGTAAATAAACGATGTAAAATATATATCGTAATTTGTCCTTAGGTAAATTGTACCCATTATGTGTAAAGTGCTCATGGATGGTGACTCACATGGTAGGCCTAGCACAAGGAAGGTAGGCCCAGCTTTGCTTAGAGTACTTGAAGATCCTTTGATCTCTCTCTCTCTCTCTCTCTCTCTCTCTCTCTCTCAGAGAACAGAAGAAATTGGTGGGTATTAGGACTCTTAAGGGCTTGCCATTTTTGCCTGTTGTTTGTGCTTATTTGATTCTGACCTAAACTTTTATCTCAGGAAGGGGCTCCTCATCCCTAAAGAGAGACAACCTGTCTCTGCCTTCTGAGTGCTGGGATTAAAGGCGTGTGCCACTTTGCCCAGAGTATTTGTGGTTTTCTTTTCCTCCTTTCTTTTTTGTTTTTCTTTTTTGAGACAGTTTTCTCTGTAGCTTTGGTGCCTGTCCTGGAACTAGCTCTTGTAGACCAGGCTGGCCTTGAACTCACGGAGATCTGCCTGCCTCTGCCTCCCGAGTGCTGGAATTAAAGGCGTGAGCCACCACTGCCCAACTATTCATGGTTTTCAAAGATGTTTATTCAGTCTCCATTTCTGGTGAACATCAGGTCTCAGTTTTCATCTTTGCTGGATGACTCTTCGTCTCTCCCTCTTCTCTCTACCCGTGGTCTCTAAGCATATGCAAGCGCACGCGCGCGCACGCGCGCGCACACACACACACACACACACACACACACATCCATTTCTCCTTAGAAATCTTAGAACCAGGGAGTCGTAGCTAATGATGGCTCGGGAGTGAAGAGTTTGTACTAGTCTTGAAACGGACCTAAGTTCAGTTCCCAGAACCCATATTGGGCAGTTCACAATGGCTCACAGGATATGGTGCCCTCTCCTGCATTCTGGGGCATCTGCACCCACATGCAAGTATGCACACGCATGCACACAAACTTTCACAAAATTAAAAATAAATCTTTAAAGATGCATTTATGTATATATACACTGTGTATCTGAGTGTTTGCACATGTATATGTGTTGGGGTTGCTTGTGCCAGTACATACATAGAGGCCAGAAGAGGGCATCTCTGGTCTTTATGGCTATACAGCAAGCACCCTTTAAAAAAATATTTTTTATAATTTATTTATTATTGTTTTGTGTGCATTGGTGTTTTGCCTGCAGGTATTGTCTATTCAAGGGATTCATATCCCCTAGATTGGAGTAACAGACAGTTGTGAGCTGCCACATGGTTACTGGGAATTGAACCCGGGTCCTCTGGAAGAACAGTCAGTGCTCTTAACCTCTAAGCCATCTCTCCAGCCCCCAGCAAGCACTCTAAACAGTGGAAAAATTTCTTCAGCCTCCAAAAGGAGTCTTGACCCTTTTCCTGGGAGACAGCAGGATGGATTGGGGATTCCAAGTGTAATCAAGGGGAAAGAAAGGGGTTGGGTCATATCTCTTTGTGTATCTAGTTTATAGAAAAGCTTTCTTCCTCCTCCTTTTTGGTTTTTGACACAGGGTTTTCTGTGTAGCCATGGCTGCCCTGGAACTCGCTCTTTAGACCAGGCTGACCTCAAACTCAGAGATCCTCTTGGCTCTACCTCCCAAGTGCAGAAATTGAAAGTGTGTGCCACCACCACCCCTGCTTATAGAAAACCGTTCAATTTGCCTTCCTTTTTGGATATTTGTGTGAGTATGGATGCACACGTGTTCGGTCCTCACCTTCTACCTTGTTTTGTCTAAGGCAAAATCTCTTCTAATTCTCCATCATATATGTCAGGCTAGCTGGCTGGCAAGCTTCCAGAGATTCTTTGTCTCCACCTTCCGCCTTGCTGTGGGAACATTGAGGTTATAGGTACACACTACTGTGTCTGGCTTTGTATGGGTTCTGGGCATCCAAGCTAAGGTCCTCATGGTTGTGTGCAAGCACTTTACCCCACTGAACCATTTCCCTAGCCATCATCCCTCCCCCCACCCCATCTCTTTTTGAGATAGGATCTCATTCTCAACTCAGGCTGGTCCAGAGTTTGCTACAGTCTTCCTGCCTCAGGGTCCTGAATGCTGAGATTACAGATATGAGCCACCACACTGGGTTATCTTAATGCTTAATGTCCACTATGTTTATATATCTTCCTCTTTCTCAGGGTAGAGCTTTGAAATCAAGATGGGCTTCTACTTCTACATCCTCTACTCTAGCAGGTTACATGAATGGCCATTGAGAATAGATTTAAAAAAAGATTTATTATATTTTTAATAGTATGTGTATCTCTGTGTGTGAGTGTATAGGTTTGATGTGGGAGTCCCCTCTCTGTGCTGTGATTACCATTAATGAATAAAGAAACTGCTTTGGACCTATAGCAAGGCAGAACTTAGGTAGGCAGGGAAAACTAGGCTGAATGCTGGGAGGAAGAAGGGCAGAGTCAGAGAGAAGCCATGGATCCACTGCCAGAGTCAGACATGCAGAAACTTTACAGTAAGCCACTGTCATGAGGCAATACACAGATTAATGGACATGGGTTAAATTAATATGTAAGAGTTAGCTAATAAGAACCTAGAGCTAGTGGGCCAAGCAGTGATTTAAATAATACAGTTCCTGTGTGATTATTTGGGGACTAAGTGGCCAGGAACCAACAAGCGGCCTCCTGCTGCATAGGTTTGTGCACATGAGTGTAATGCCTGTTAAGGCCAGAAGAGGACGTCAGATCCCCTGAAGCTGGAGTTACAGGTGCTTATGAGCTTCCTCACGGTTGGTAATCAAGCTTGGGTCCTCTGCAAGATCAGCAACCACTGAGCCTTCTCTCCAGCTTGGAGGATCTGTTCTGAAAAGAGTTTTCTGATACTGGTAGTACTGTGGAAGATGAGTTAGACAGAGACGAGACTGTCTTCGTGGAGGTCACCACAGTGCCGGATGCAGGGGGTGAGGCCAGCGAAGCTGAGGGGTAGATTTAAGGATGGAGAGTTTGGGGGACTTGGCATTTCAGGGTCTTGTGTATGCTAAGCAAGCATGCTGCCACTGATCTGATTTTCATTTCAAGCCCTAAGACTTCCCCACGTGGGGCTTTGGTAGCTGCCCTAATGGTGTTTCTGTTCATTCTGTTAGGAAATACCAGAAAAGGAACAGGTTTCGAAGGGAAAGGGAGCGACCCAGTGCCGTATCTGTTACAGAGCTCACTGCTTGCTGAGCGCCAGCCTTCCTTCTTCTGTAAGCAGTCTCTGGATATTTGTGAGCCTTTGGTGAATTTTCAGGTTGCTGAGAAAACTGGTGGTAACCAGTTTGTCTACTTCCATGCAAAGCAAACTTTGGAAGGCCATACTCCAGCATCCTAGAAGTGCTTGTGTGTGTGTGTGTGTGTGTGCGTGTGTGTGTGTGTTGACACTCCTTTTGACCACTGTGCCTCAGTCCACATCTCCTATTTGCACAGAACAGCAGGTCAAGCAGCTGAGAGACATTTGCATGCATTTGGGGGGCTTTTCTAAGCTCTCTGAATATCTCATTCCCCAAATCTTTAGTCTTGATTGTTCCAGTTGTGGTTGCTGTTGCCTGAAGCCGTGGCACTAATTAGTTGTCTCTGATTATTTTTAGCAGATGCTTTGGGGATGTGACCGTCCATATGAAGGGAGCTCCAATTCCACTCAGCACTGTTTTGCTGGGAGCTGTAGCTCTGCTCTGCCCCAGCCGGTGGCTACTGGTGTTCCAAAGATGGCTATGAGGCTGGTGGTTTTCAAGATTTCCTCAGAGCTGGGGGAAGGGGGTGAGGCCAGTTATAGTGCTATAGGGCTCACTGCTTGCTGAGCGTCGGGCTTCTCTCTTGTATAAACATTCCTTGGATTTTTGTAAGCCTTTGGTGAATTTTCAGAGTTCTAAGAAAGCTAATGTTGAGGATTTTGTTGGTGTGCCTGTACTCCCATGAAGAGCAGACTTTGGAAGATCCTAGGTTGAACTGCTTCCTCCTTCCTACCTCTCCTTCTGCTTATGAAGAAGAAGGGGTTCAAGCATTAGGTTTTAACACATTTGTTTAGGCCACTGGTAACTCTGAAACGCTACAGATCTGTTTTTCTGTTTCTGTTTTGTGCTGTTATTTCTGTTCACTGGGAGTCAGCTGACTGTTTAATAGTCCCTCAGTATGTGTTTCTGCCCTCTTCTGCTCGTGCCCTTCCCCACCAAATGGGGCTGTTAGGGATCTTCTGCTGTAGTGCCATTTCCTCTGTCCTGCTCTTCCTCAGCCCGTCGGCCTAGCTCTTCCCTAAACTTCTCAGGTCTGTTCGTACCTCCCGTGTGACCATCATGGCACGCGGAGGATCTCTTGTCTCCTTCCCCACCAGCTCTTCGTAGGCAGATGGTGAGTCACGTTCGTTTATGTGCTCTGTGTATTTGAAATGTAGGAGTCAGATTTCATGGCAGAAACAGCCCATGTTTAAGATATTGTTACTCTGGATTGCATTTTAATTTTTCAGTACCGGATTGAAGGATGTTTCCTACCCTAGAGAAGTTATACAGGCTGCTGTCATGAAGTCCTCAGAAAGGTGCAAGAAGATAAAATAATAATAAGGCATTTCCATGTTGCTCATAAACATTGTAATTATAGTGGTTTCTGGTGAGCAATTCCATGTCTGTCTTCTCAAGAAGAAGACGGCAGAATTTCTTCTGTGAGTAACTAGGTTGGTGGCAGTAATTTCCACAACAGAAGTGGAGAACCGATGTATGTGGGATAGTGAAACTATGCTGGGGCTGGAGAGATGGCGGGTAGTGCACGTGCACCGTTCTGTTGCTGTAAAGAGACACTGTGACCGAGAGCATTTAGCTGGGGGCTGGCTTACAGTTTCAGAGGTTTGATCCATCTTCATCATGGCAGGGAGCAAGGCGGCATGCAAGCAGATGATGGAGCCGTAGCTGAGAGCCACATCGTGATCTATGGGCAGAGAGAGACTCTGGGCTTGGCGTGCACTTGAAGCCTCAGAGCCCATTCCCATTGACACACTTCCTCCAACAAGGCCACTCCTCCTTTCGAATAGTGCCACTCCCAGGTGACTGAAGCATTCAGATATGATCCTTTGGGGGCCATTCTTATTCAAACCCTCACACTGCTTTGCAGAGGACCTTGGTTTGGTTTTTTAGTGTTCGCATCCGGCAGCTCACAAACTGCCTGTAACCTCACATTCAGGGATTTGGTATCGACTTCTGGTTTCTGAAAACACTTGTGTGTATGAAGTACACATAAACTTACACAGGCACATACATGTGTATAACAAATCCTAGCTTGGTGCGGTGGTTACTCCTTTACTCTCAGTACTCAGAAGGCTGAGCCAGGTGGATCTCTGAGTGCTAGGTCAGCCATGGTTACATCGTAAGACCTTGTCTCAAAAAACAAAACAAAACCACAAACAAGACAGGGTTTCTCTAAGTAGCTCTGAATGTCCTGGAACTTGCTCTGTAGACCAGGCTGGCCTCGAATTTACCGAGATCCACCTGCCTCTGCCTCCCCAGTGCTGGAATTGAAAGTGTGCGCCACCACCGCCTAGCAACAACAAAAAAATCCTACCCTCCCCCCCCCAAAAAAAAACCTAACAGGAAAGACACTTGTATGTGCACTTTCTATTCTCCATATAGATCTGTTACCTCAAGACCAGACCTAGTTCTCCAGCACTTAAGCAGGTGCAATCTGTGGAGAGGCAAAACCCGTGGGGAATGCATGCTTTCCACCTGTGAAAGTGAAGCGTGCGTGCGTGGATTAGGTTTTTCTCTCATCATTCTAAGTATATTTGAGATGATTCTTCCAGAGAAAATATGAACTGTTTGCTTATGGAAGACAACTTTAGAAAATCTTAACTGTGCTTTGTTTCTCTAACAGTGCACACATAGCTTTTGCTCACGTCGTCCCTAGTGTGTCTGTCTGGGAAGCACCGTAGTACAGAGTCAGACCTAGCTGGCTCCTGGCTTTACCAGCAGTTTGCCAAGTAGACTCAGGAAGAAAATCATCCTTCTGAGCCTCAGTTTCTTCCCATCTAAAATTATTCTTAGAAATGTTTCTTTAATTTGGTGCTCCCTTCCAATTCCACAGTGCATGAACTTGTTATTTTTTGCATCAAGCATAAGTGATCAAAATAAGGGTAAGATTCTGTCTTATGTATTAGTGAGAGTGTGAGTTGATACAAGCAGATGTAATAGACAAATAGATAAAGAGTGGATTAGGGGCTCGAGAGATGACTCAGTGCATAAGTGAGTGTTCCTGTTGCTCTTCCAGGTGACCCAGGTTCAATTCTCATTACTCACACGGTGGCTCACAACCATCTCTGTCTCCAGTTCTTGGATACCCAGTGCCCTCTTCTGGCCCTCACAGACATGGGGCATGCATGTGATGCCTAGACATACGTGTAGGCAAACATCATGTACAATTAAAAAATGGGTTCCAAGGCCTGGGACAATGACACAGTGCATAAAGCGCTTTCCACACAGCATGAGGTTTAGAGTTCAGACTCCTGGAACCTGTGTAGAAACCAGGAAATAACGGCAACTGTCTGTTTTTCCAGCACTTGGGAGCCAGAAACAAGATCCCAGGAGTGAGCTGGTTTTAAGCAGGGGATGGTGAGTGTATTTCATAGACAAGCCAAAGTCTATGAAAGATCCCACTTCAGTTAACAAAGTGGAGAGTGATTAAGACTTTGAGTCCTAATCACATTCAAGCACACACATGCATGCATGCATTCCACAGACATGCACGTGCGAAAGAAACAAACCAGTGGTGGCTCAAAGGAAAAGAAAGAGAAGGTGAACTTTGTGTTTCTAGCCTTTCTAAGGGTGGCGAAATTATAACGTTAAGCTTGGAAGAAAGGACCAGTAGTCTAACCTTAGGAAGGTGTTAGCTACCTAGAGTGTTGGTGAGGACGTTTAATGTGACCACTCTGTGCTGTAGTGAATAGCCAATATGCGTATACTACAGTATGCTGTAGTCTGTGGAGTAAGCCAAAGGGTGAAGTGTTGGCAGCATCTCCAGGAAATCACAACAGGCTCTAGTTACAGCCATCACCAGCACCACTAACTTCTCGGCAGTCGAAACTAATGCATTCAGAACAAATTTGTTCCAGTTTTGGGGGCTTGAGAGATGGCTCAGTGGTTAAGCGCACATAGGATCTAAGTTCAGTTCCCGCACTCACATCAGATGGTTCACAGTTGCCTGTCACCCCAGCTCTAGGGGATCTCCACGTGCTCTTCTCGCCTCTGTGGACACTGTACTTATATACACACACATACTCATATTTAAAAATAAAAAAATAAAAAGTCCTGCTTTTAAGGAGCTCAAAGTTGATTGGAAAAGCAGACAAATTAACCATCTAATGTAACGGAGAGGCGTGGTAGATGTTAGTACCATGGCACTGAGGATGGCTTTGAAGTTGAAAGGATGAGTGGGGGTTAGGTATAGATGTGGTGGTGCCTTGCACAAGCACTTCAGAGATGTTTCAGTTGACATGGGCAGCACTGGGTGGGAGAAGGGGAGACCAGAGTTAGAGGCCAAGGCAGATGAAGGCTGGGGCTGGATCCCAAAGAGGACTTACATTTTGGTTGTGGGTGACTTTCTGAGAGGAACTGCCCACCACAGGTTTTAAGCAGGGGATGGTGAGTGCATTTTCACCCTGGGGTAGTGAATGAACTGACTGAAGAAAGTTGAGGCTCAGCCATAGGCTATGGATAATTTGTTTATATTTTTATCTTGTGTGCACACATGCCACAGTGCAAATGTATGCAAGTCAGAGGACAAGCTGAGGGAATTGCGTCTTTCCCTCCTTGGGATTGAGTTCAGGCTGACAGGCTTGGTGCCAAGTGTCTTTGCCCACTGAACGGTCTTGCTGCTCCTTCCATGAATTCTATAGTTATTTTGTTGATTAGAAAAAAAGAAGGCCAGACAGTGGTTGGGCATGCTTTTCATTCCAGCACTCAGGAAGCAGAGGCAGGTGGATCTGAATTTGAGGCCAGGCTGGGCTACAGAGTGAGTTCCAGGACAGCCAGGGCTACACAGAGAAGTCCTATCAAGAAGAAGATAGTGAACTAACAGCAGAATAGGGCTGGAGAGATGGTGCAGCAGTTAAGAGAACTGGTTGCTATTCCAGAGGACCTGGTTTAATTCCTAGCACCCACATGGTGGCTCACAACCATTTGTAAGCCTGGTCCCAAGGGGTCCAACATTTTCTTCTGGCCTCCATGGGCATCAGGGCATACGTGGTACACAGACACACCCATACACACAAAATACATTGCTTTCAGATGATTTTGTTTCTGTTTACTTGTAGTTCTTTGTTTTATTTTGGTTATTTTGTTGAATATTTCTTTTTCTTTTTTTTTTTTTTTGTTTTTCGAGACAGGGTTTCTCTGTGGTTGTGGAGCCTGTCCTGGAACTAGCTCTTGTAGACCAGGCTGGTCTCGAACTCACAGAGATCCGCCTGCCTCTGCCTCCCAAGTGCTGGGATTAAAGGCGTGCGCCACCACCGCCCGGCCTGTTGAATATTTCTTTGTTTCAGGTGACTCTATAGGTGTTTCTATAAGATTTAGGAAACACTTTGCTTCATATTTACCCATGGGTTCCTGGTTTTATCCTCACCTACTGTTCACGTATCCACAGCATACTGGATGATGATGGGTTTTCACCAAGATTGCAGTCTGCTGGAGTAAACTAACCACTCACAGTGGTCTGTCTGAGTGAACACAAGATGTTTTTACCCAGTCGTTTGAGGTTGCAGAAAGGGGAAGTGGTTGATTTTGGGCTGGAGGATGGAAAAAGAGTACCCAGAGTCAGCGGCCCTCCCTGAGGAGATGTGTGAAGGAAAAGGGGAACAGCACAGGAGGCGAGCACAGGCAGTTGTCGACAAGCTGGCGCTGGTGTGAGTAGTCCTGAGGGCAGGCAAGGTGGGGGACAAGGACCAGCATGTGTGGGCGCCTTGGAAGCTACTCTTTAGAAGGGAGAGCCTTGCAGGTGTGTTGTTTCCTCCACTCCCTGCACCTTCCTTCCATAATTCCACCCTGATTGCTGTGAAAGGGTTTGTCATTGCTCTTGTTCTGTGGGTGAGGAAACTGTGACTCAGTGCTTTGTCTCATGCCGTGACTCAGACCGAGCTCAGCTCCCATCTCCTGTGACCACCTGGCTGTGAGACGGACTCGGCGCCCCCTTCTCGTCTCCTTTCCCTTGTCTGGATTAATTCTACAAAGTTGCTAGGAAGGCATAAGCTTGATTGAGTGGCCGAATGGAAATAAATTGTTGGATCAGCTCTCCCTTGTGTGTGTGTGTGTTTGCGCATGAAAATGTGTTGATTACCATAGGTTATAGCTGACTGTTAGACTTGAGTTGAAGAATCCAGAAGAGGACTGAGTCAGCAAAACCGCCTGCATGTGTGCACGTGTGTGTGTGTGTGTGCGCGCGTGCGTGCGTACCATGGTGCACTTGTGGAGAACAGAGGACGACTTTCTGGAATAGATTCTTTCACCTTTACACTGGTTCTGGAGACAGAGCTCAGGTCCCAGGCTTGCATCACTGGGGGCAAGCACCTTTAACCACTCTGCAGAACCATTTTGCTGGCCTCATCTTATCGTCTTTTGACAAATGTCCTATGTATCTAAAAAATGGATCATTATATTGAGCCAACAGTGATCCTTGCTGAGTTTCAGCAGGTCCGCTCACTAGTCTCGTTAGATGTCCTCCTCCACTCACCTACCCTCCAGAGTTCTTCTGTTTGTTTGTTTTGGTTTTTCCAACACAGGGTTTCTCTGTGTAGACCTGGCTATCCTGGAACTCATTTTGTAGACCAGGCTGGCCTCAAACTCAGATCCACCTGTCTCTGCCTCCCAAGTGCTGGGATTAAAGGTGTGCGCCATCACCACCTGACGCCTCCAGTGTTCTTTTTTTTTTTTTTGTGGTTTTTCGAGACAGGGTTTCTCTGTGGTTTTGGAGCCTGTTCTGGAACTAGCTCTTGTAGACCAGGCTGGTCTCGAACTCACAGAGATCCGCCTGCCTCTGCCTCCCGAGTGCTGGGATTAAAGGCGTGCGCCACCACCGCCCGGCACCCTCCAGTGTTCTTAATACAACCCCTAGACATTATTTTATTTAACTTGATCTTTCAAAAGTGCTTGGGCTTTTAGCTTGTATTTCCCCCGCCGTGGAGTCTATCCTGGATGTTAGGGGCAGTTCTTAATGCCTGGCCAGCTCGCATTCCTCCTGACCATAGCATGCTTATTGAAGTGTGCTGCCTCCAGTCAGGTCCTTCCTTGGAGTTCTTTGTCTAGGGTTGAGGCCTCCTGAGCTTTCCTTCTTCCACATCAGCATATCTGTAGGTGTCATCCTTGTTCACACCATGGTTGGGCATCTACGTTGGTGCAGCTTCATGGTGTAGCTTCTCTCACATTCCTAGGAGAGGAAACCTCACAGCAGCTTCCTGCCTGCCCTCTGGTCTTACAATGTTCCTGCCGCTCTTCTACACTTATTCCGTGAGCCTTAGCTTTAGGAGTTGTGTTGAAGACGGGAGATGTATTTATTTTTATGTCATGCATATGGGTGTTTTGCGTGCAAGTATGTCATGTGTATCACATGAGTGCCTCGTGCTCACTGAAGCCAGAAGAGGGGTCAGTTCCCTTGGAACTGTAGTTTTAGACAGTTAGGAGCTGCCGTGTTCTGGGACTTGAACCCAGGTCCTGTGGTATAACTTGATTTCTAATTGATCTTAATAATAAAAACCCAGAGTCAGATATTAGGGGGTGAAAGCTGAAAGATCACAGCAGAGCAACCAGCTACTAGCTCTTACCTCTATGAGATCCTCGGACCAAATAGGTATCCTGTCTCTATAAGTCCCCAGACTGAATGCCATCTCTATGAAACCTCAGACCGAGTCCTGAGCTTCTGTCTCTTCCCACCTTACATTCCTCTCTCCACCCAGCCACATCACTTCCTGTCCCCACCTCCCAAGTGTTGGGATTAAAGGTGTGTGCCACCACTGCTTGGCTCTGTTTCTCTTTTAGACTGACTCAGTCTAGCAGAGCCCAGGGTGGCCTTGAACTTAGAGAGGTCCGTCTCTGAGTGGTGGGATTAAAGGTATGTGCCCCACTGCCTGGCCTCTATGGCTAGCTCTGCACTCTGATCTTCAGGCAAACTTCATTTGTTACAGCACAAACAAAATATCACTACACTCTAGAAGAGAAGTCAATGTTCTTAACTGCCGAGTCATTCCTGCTCCCTACTTCCAATCAACAAAAAAACTACAGAATCTGTAGCAGGGCCAGCAAGATGAATCAGTAGAGACACTTGACAGCAAGCCTGTCAACCTGAGTTTAAGCCCAAGGAAGGAAAGAAGCAACTCCCTCAAGCTGTCCTCTGACTTCTGCACATGCACAGTGTGGCGTTTTAATTTCACTGATTTATTATGTGTATATGTATATAGGAGAGGTGGGTGGACTTTGCCTTGGTGTGTGTGTGGAGCTTAGAGCATAGCTTGCAGGAGTCTGTTCTCTCCTATTTTAATGTGAGTGTAGAGAATTGAATGTAGATCGTCAGATGTGGCAGCAAGCACCTTTACTCATGAACTCATCTTGCTGGCCAGTCATTACTGGTTTTATTTTATTTATTTAATTCATTTTTCTTGTTTGTTTATTTATTTATTTATTTATTTATTTATTTGAGATAGGGTCTCAAATATGGCCTTGACTGGCCTGGAGCTTGCCACAAGGCACGAACCAAAGAGACACAATTGCCTTGGCCTCCCGAGTGCTGTGATTAAATGTGTCCCCCACCACATCTGGCAGTGCTGTTTTTAATATTCATCTATTCTATGAGTTTGGTGTCTTGCCTATTTCTGTGCCTGTGTACCACATCCATGCAGTGCCCATGGAGGGCAGAAGAGGAGGATTCCCTGCGCCTGGAGTTACAGAGTTGTGAGCCACCATGTGGGTGCTGGAATCAGATCTGGTTCCTCTGGGAGAGCAGCCAGTGCTGGTCACCTCCGAGCCGTCTATCTCTCCAGCTCAGTGCTGAAGTACTTTGGAAATTTTGCGGAGATTTTGGGGAGTGCGGGTAGAATGGTTGCCTAGCATGGAAAGCCTTTTCCTTGTTCTCCAGGACTGTACATAAGCAATGAAAGAGGAAGAACAGGCTGCAGTGGACCAGTTCTGGTCAGAGTGTTAAGTTATGTTTTGCAGCATGTCAATTCTTTGTCTTCCTCTTGAAGCTAAAAATGAAACTAAGCATTCTAAGGTCTGTGCTGGTTGTATTTAGCCTTATCTCTGTAAAGGCCCCAGCTGAGAAAACACTGCTCCTACTTTTTTGAAAAGACATGATACAGCATTTAAGGTGCTGGGAAGAGGCCTCTCTCTTATCACACGGATGTCCATATACACTTGCATGTATACACTGGTAGAAGTGTAAGGAAATGGTCAGGCCAGCCTTTACTGTGCTTTTTTCTTTTCTCTTTTTTTGACTGACTTAGCCTTTCACAATTTCATATATATAATATATATAAAATATACGAATATAACATATTCACATATATGTAGTATATATGTGAAATATTTGCATATAATATATTCACATATATAAAATATTTCACTATACCCTCCCATGGTCCTCTCTTAGTTCCTTCTCCTACTGGACCCTTTCTTCCCAACAAGTCCTCCTACTTCAATGTCTTTTAAGAAGATTTCTTTTTATTATTTTAATTATGTACATGGGGGCAATATGTGAGTGTGTAGGCAAGTATCCACAGAGGTCAAAGCTATTAAGATTCCCCCTGGAGCTGGGCTTACAGCCAGGTGTGAACTGTCCTCAGAAAGAACAGTATGTGCCCTTTGTTTGTTAGCTTGTTTGTTTGTTGAGACAGGGTTTCTCTGTGTTTCCCTGACTGTCCTGGAACTTGCTCTGTAGACCAGGCTGGCTTCAAACTTACAGAGATCCTCCTGCCTCTGCCTCCTGAGTGCTGGAATTAAAGGTGTGCGCCACCACTGTAGGCCAGTATGTGCTCTTAACCATTTAGCTGTCTCTCCAGCCCTGCCATGTCATTTTTTTTCTTTAGGGTTTGTGTGTAGGCCTGGACTCAATAGTGTCTTCCTCAATCTCTCTCCACTTTATTGAGGCAAGGTCTCTCACTGATTTGGCGAGTCTTAACTGGCCAGCTTGCCTTGGGGAATCCCTGTCACTGTTTCCCAAGTGTTAAGATCACAGGCAGCTACCATGCCTGTCCAACTTTTTTATGTGTGCTCTAGGCTCCAGCTCTCACACTTGCCTGGCTAGGGTTTTATCCACTGAACCATATCCCCGGTCCCATGCTTTCTTAAAGGGCTACTTGCCAAGGCTTTGAGAGGAATAACATCACGATGTGAGTAGGGACCTCATGCTTGACACTGTCTCCTAGCTAGAGAATGTTGCTGCCAGATGGGTCCTTTTGGAAGCTCACTGAAGATGACTGCGTGTGATGAGCACTGTCTTTCCACTACGCCTGCTGTGGTGGAGGTGGCGCGTAGACAAAGTCTTTGGGCTATAGGGATTGAACGTCTTTTGGAGTAAATACAATATGTAAGATAAAATGCAAAAGGACATTTGAAGATTTGGTGAGACCTAGGGAAGTGCTGAGGAGAACATACTGCCTGAGTCTCAGCTTGGTCATCTGTGAAGCAGGATGACCCTGAGGCCCCTTGTAGCAGAAGTGCTGAGGAGAACATACTGCCTGAGCCTCAGCTTGGTCATCTGTGAAGTAGGGTGACCCGAGGCCCCTTGTAGCAGAGCTGCAGTCTGGACCTGTGGTCTTCCAACTTGAGAAACATCCAAAGAGGAAGTCGAACTTCATAAGTTAGTAAAAATAAGGAAAATGTTTTGCAGACGCGAAAGACCGTTTCTTGGATTTTTTTTGGTTTGTCGATACAGGGTTTCTCTGTGGCTTTGGAGCCTGTCCTGGAACTAGCTCTGTAGACCAGGCTGGTCTCGAACTCACAGAGATCCGCCTGCCTCTGCCTCCCGAGTGCTGGGATTAAAGGCGTGCGCCACCATCGCTTGGCTTTTTTTGGTATTTTTGTCTGGCTGAGGTGCCCAACTGATCCTTCTGTCCTTAGCTGGAGCAGCCATTTGGTGACCTTGATGGCCTGTTAAGTGTGCAAAAGTCACATGTAGGGCCACAAAGATCTATGTTCTGAGATATATTCTGATACTATCAGTATGCTCAGGATAGGTAGTTGAGATGTTTATTGGGAAATTGCTAATTTCTAATTACACTGTAGGCATCAGCCATGTTAACCTTTTCTTTTTTTGAGCTAGAGTCTCTAGGTCAGGTTGGCTTCCAAATCCATAAGTAGCTAAGGATGACCTTGAAGCTAAGAATGGCTTTGAATTCCTCATCTTCTCGCCTTAGCTTTTAAGTACTGGGACAGTAGCCATGGCCATCTTGTTTATTTATTTATTTTTTTCTCTTTGACTTTTTTGAGACAGGGTTTAGCCACGGCTGTCCTGGAACTCTCTCTGTAGACCAGGCTGGCCTTGAACTCAAGAGAAAGATTCACCTGCCTCTGCCTCTAAGTGCTGGCATTAAAGGCATGCGACACCATGGCCAGCTCACCTTGTTAAGTTTTGGTAAGCATCTACTTTTTATTTTTGATTTTAGAAGGGTAGCTAGTTGTTTGTTTTTGTTTTACAACTGAGTGGATTTTTCCCCCCTCATGGGGCTAGAAGCCAAGGCATTATGCATGCTGGGCAAACACTACCAGAGTCACACCCCTGCCTTCAGTTGACTTTCCTTGCTGCTAAGGTAACTTTGAGTCATCTGTCATCCATTGAGTCCCGACAGTTGTCAAAAGTTAGCAAGTTAAATATAATTTAAAATATGAAATGTGTAAGTTTTTATCAGAAAGCCTTGCTCAATCAGAATAATTGTGTGTAGTTTTGCTTCTCTGCTTTCCTGTAGCATGCTCAGAAAGCCCTGAAACAAATGGATCCCGTTAGGAAGACACTCCCGCGACAACCCAAAGATCAAGCAACGATTGTTAAAGCCCCGAAAATTAGCTCTGCCCTGTTTCACTGAGTTGAGTGTGCTTTGTCCAGATTTCAGTCATTTGGAAAATTTCATTGAAGAATTTGTGAACTAGACTTGAGAACTTTTCCTAGAATCATTTCTCTGTCGGTACCAGTAACACTTGTTGTTCACTTCGTTCCCTGCCACTGGACCCACACCACTGAGTACCGTTTGGTCAATTCACTTTCTTGTTTTCCAAAATATCACAGTTCCCCTCAAATTTTCCTTCACTAAAAAGAAAAAACAGGAGCTTGAGAGACGGCTCAGTGGTTATGCTCCTGCATCACGTGGATTCTGCTCTTCACCCATGTCGGGCGAATCTCACAACTTCCTGCAGCTCTAGTTCCAGGGCATCCAGCACCCTCATCTAGACTCCTCCAGCACCTGCGTGCGCGCGTGCGCGCGCACAAACACACACACACACACACACACACACACACACAAATAAAAGTAAAAGAAGAATCAGGCTGGGCAGTGGTGATGCACACCTGAAATCCCAGGGTTTCTTTAATGAAACCCTGTCTTGAAAAACCAAAAGAGAAAAATAAAAGAACGAAAACTTACATATAGTAAAACTGACCTTTTTCTACACAATTTTGTGACTTTTTGTTTGTTTGAAACAGGGTCTCCTGTATGTATGCAAGGCTGGCTTTGACCTCCTGATCTTCGTGCCTCCACCTCCTAAGTTCAGGGATTGCAGGCATGTACCACTATGCTGGGTTTATGTGGTGCTGGGGATGATCTCAGTTCTTCATGCATACCAGGCAAGCGCTCTCCCAGTTTCAGTCTGTCCGGACTACATGTGGGCACACACATGTTGGGAGGCCAGATGACTACCTCCAGTGTCGTTCCTCTGGTGCCCCCCACCTTTTATTTGCCAAGCAGGTTACACAGGCTGACCAGCACTGTCTCCACCTCCCTTTGCTGAGATCACACACAAATGTTGTGTGCATGTGTGCACATGTGTATATAAACAGTGTATGTGCAGGTAAAGAAAAACCACTGGAAGACAGCTCTCTGCTTCTCCTGTGTGTTGGAGGAATTGAATTCTGGTTGTCTGACTTGCATGGCAGATGCTTACCTGTTTTCCCATGTGTGCCTTAGCATGGATTCTGAGGGTGGAAATGTGCTAGTGTTTTCAAGGCAAGCATTTTGCTCCTTGAAATATCTCTCTAGCCCTCTGTCTTTAAACAGTTCCCCTTGAATGCCCTGTCATGGCACATGAATCCTGGGTCACGGTCTCTTGCTATTTCCAAATAAACTCATTGCTCTGGACAGTCTCTGTTTCTGTTAGTCATTTTAGGTCGGCGTCATTCCAGTGGCTTTGTAGTTCTGAAACTTCAAAGTGGGAGTCCTTCAGCTTTATTCGTTGTCAAGGTTGTTTTGGCTAGAATGATCCTAAGTCTGATCAAGTGCCTCTTGCTTACAATCAGTCACATTTAATGATGCTGCACAATCATCATCCTGACTGGCACTGTGAGGTTTGGAGTCCAGCCCTGCCTGCTTTCGTCTCTTCATCTGCCCCCTTGTTCCCTGCCTTGGAACTACATTGGCCTTTTCTCCTTGACAGTGTTCAAATGCCTTCTCAACATGGGCTCTTGAGCTCAGCATGCCCTTCACTTCATGCTGCCTCACTCCTACTCATTCTTCAAATCGTAGCCTAAGTAAGTGCCACTTTGACAGAAAGACTGGTGGCTGGAGAGTTGGCTCAGTGGTTAAGAGCACTGCCTGTTCTTCCAGAGGTCCTGAGTTCAATTCCCAGCCACTACATGGTGGCTCATCTATAGTGAGATTAGATGCCTTCTTTTGGCCTGCACGCATGCATTGCGGATAGAATACTGTATATATAATAAGACACTGTTTACTTAATAAGTAAGTTTTTTTTTTTTAAGGAAAGACTGATTTGAGGGAAGGCTTTAGTAATGTGCTTGCCTAGCAAGCACAAGGATGTGAATTTGACCCCCAAAACCCATGTAAAAAAAACGCCGAGTGTGGTGGTGCTTGCTTGTAATCCCAGTGCTGGGAAGGTAGAGACAGGTCGAGCCTCGGGGCTCACTGGTTTGTCAGTGTAACAAGTGGTGAGTTCCAGGCCAAGAGAAATCTCTGTCTCAGGAGGTGGCTCGTGCTTCTGAGGATGATACCAAGGTTGACCTCTGACTTCTTTTTTTTTTTAAATAGTTATTTATTTATTACGTATACAATATTCTGTCTGTGTGTATGTCTGCAGGCCAGAAGAGGGCACCAGACCTCATTCCAGATGGTTGTGAGCCACCATGTGGTTGCTGGGAATTGAACTCAGGACCTTTGGAAGAGCAGGCAATGCTCTTAACCCCTGAGCCATCTCTCCAGCCCTCTGACTTCTATATACAGACACACACTCACATACATCACACGCACACGCACACACACACAAGGACAAACATTGAGTTGAGACATCTGGCTGGTTATTTGGCCCTTTGGTTCTTTTTTGTTGTTGTTGTTTGTTTAATGTGCATTGGTGTTTGACATGCATGTCTGTGTGAGGGAGTCAAATCTACTTGAGTTGTGTAGAGAGTTGTGAGCTGCCATGTAGGGAATTGAACTCAGGTCCTCTGGAAGAGCAGCCAGTGTTCTTAACCACTGAGCCATCTCTCCAGCCCCCTTCTTATATTCTTTTTTTTTTATGTCCTGCTGAGTTGTTTCCTATATGTTTAAAATTGTCATGCTGTGTGTCATCCTTGGGCCTGCCGTCATTTGGGTGAAATAGACCCTCAGCTCTATAGAATGCCCCCCTCTTCCAGTTTGGGAAGGTCCCCATCATCCTTATAATATAGTTCTAATTTCATCAACCAGAATGTTGCTGTTCCAGGGTTGACTCTTACTCTGTTTTCTGTTTCTTGGTCTTCTTGCCATTGTTTTTTTTTCCTTCCCATATACTCCCTTTTAAATTAAATCCTGGGATAACATCTTAGGAGTGCCTTCCATATAATGGTTACTATTTTGTATGAAGACTTTTTAATGCTGTATTGCTACCAGTCGTCTTAATTAATGCTTTTTATTTGTAGTCTTTTTTTTTTTAATTTATTACGTATACAATATTCTGTCTTGTGTGTCTGCCTGCAGGCCAGAAGAGGGCATCAGATCTCATTTCAGATGGTTGTGAGCCACCATGTGGTTGCTGGGAATTGAACTCAGGACCTTTGGAAGAGCAGGCAATGCTCTTAACCTCTGAGCCATCTCTCCAGCCCCTTGTAGTCTTTTTTAAATTAAGTCAATCTTTTTTTTTGATCTCAGCATATTTCTCAGGGTTCTTGATTGAAGTCTGTGCAATGCCTGACAGAATACTAGACACTCCATTGCATCAAATGGATTAATAAATGAATAAACGAAAACCAGATTTTGGTTGGTATAGCTCGCTGAGACCATTAAACCATTTTTTAATTATGTATTCATTTTTAGAAAACAGCTGTGTTGAGGTGTGATTTGTATGTCATAATACTCACCCATTGTTAGAGTTCAATGATTTTATTAGATTTATAGTTGTGCAACTGTGACAGCAGGACATTCAGGAGATTTTCATCTACTGGACAAAGTCCATACTGCCTGTTGGCAGTTAAATTCCTGCTTCTGCAGACTCTTCTCTCTGTAAGCTTGTCTGTGTAGATACACTATATACTGTGTGCAGGTGTTTGATTAGTGCGTGGCTTAGACCACTGAGACATTAAGCTCTTCCACCCATACATCTGGCCTGGAGCAGGGGAGCTGTCAAGTTCAGGCTGTTTGTACATCTACGTCTTCCTTTCCCTTTTTCTTTTTCCCTTTCCCCCTTCTCCTTCTTTAATTTTTTTTTCAGACGGTATTTACTAGTCCAGTCTGACCTAGATTTCAGTATATAGCCCAGGCTAGCACCAAACTCCTGGCATTTTACCTGCCTCAAAATCTTAGGATTGTAAATCTGAGCCGTACAAACTTCTCCATTCCTGATTTCTTTGTGCCTGCGTTGCTCAGCCGGCACAGCCTCAGCCTTCTAGAGTTGCTCACTTTGTTCAGCTTGACAGTGCACTTGGGCACGTGTCTTGTTCCCCACCTCAGATTAACAAGCTCCCTCCACTTAAGAGCAAAAGCTACCAGTGCCAACTGTTCACTGTCCTGCTGCTCATGTTACCTACTGAGCTGGGGGATGGCGGAGTTACAGACTCGCTGTTCTGACCTGCTTTTATAGTGTTCAGTTGTAAATGTTCTTAGGTTGTTTGATTTCCAGAGCACTGAAAGGCCCAGTTGTTAATCAAGCTATAATTGCTGAGGGGAGGGGGGATTGGCTGCGTTGTCACTGGGCCAGAGCTGGAAGTCCTGACTCTCAGAATATATTCTCCTCCTCCTTTTCTAAGATTTTTAAAAATTTTTATTTTATGTGTGTGGGTATTTTGTCTATGTGTGTGTGTGTGTCTGCCTATATGTATGTATCACATGTGCCTGGCACCTGTGGAAGCCAGGAAAGTCCATCAGATCCCCTGAAACTGGAGTCATAGATGATTATTAGCCACCATGTGGGTGCCAGGAATTGGACCCATGTTCTCTGCAAGAGCAGCAGGATGGCTCAGCCATCTCCCCAGCCTGGAATGTATTTCTTCTCTAGTATATCCAGTTACTTCTCCACATAGATTTTTTTTTTCTGTTTTAGTTAGCATCCTGCTGGAAAACAGAGTCAGTAGGGTATGTTTAGAGAACACAGACACACTCACACTCATACTCTCTGCGGGTAGGGAGGTGGAACAGCTAGAAGATTGATGTGTATTTCTGTGTGTAGCAATTTGAATACAAGTGGAATGTATTAAATATTTGCTAAATTTGCTGTTAAAAATGGTTTTGTTTTTCTGTTATGAGCCAGGTGCATAGCTTCATGTTTGTTAAATAAAAAAAAAAGCTGTTTCTAATTATAAGCATTTTTTGTTTGTTTGAGGGGATGGGGCTCTCTTCTAGAGGGTCTTCATGGTAGGCAAGCACTCTGCCATTAGGCTGTATTCCCAGCATCCTTTTACTTTGAGACAGACTTACGAAGTTACCCACGCTGTCCTCGAATGTAGACTGGCCTTAATACAGTCTGCTGGTCTCAGCCTCCTGAGTAGCTGGGTTATAGACCTGCACCATGTGCCTCACTGTTTGCTCACATCTGTGGATCTTACATTCTTAGGAGAGTCAAGCATCCAGGTCGCTTCTGCTGCTTTCTGGCTAGAACCATTGCTGACTGGTATAATCATAATGTAATCTTTGTTTTTCTACCAGATGCTGACCATCTTTCTGAAGTAGAATCTCCATGGCCTGAACATTTCTTGACAAAAATAATTTTGAGTAAAATATATGTTTAAAAAGAAGATAACCACATCAAGATGGTGGGAAAGCTGAAGCAGAACCTACTTTTGGCATGTCTGGTGATTAGTTCTGTGACAGTGTTTTACTTGGGCCAGCATGCCATGGAGTGCCATCACCGAATAGAGGAACACAGCCAGCCAGCTAGACTGGAGAACCCCAAGACGACTGTGCGACCTGACCTGGACAGCAAAGACAACAAAACATTCACCTATCACAAAGATATGCCTTTAATATTTATTGGAGGTGTGCCCCGGAGTGGAACAACGCTCATGAGGGCTATGCTGGATGCACATCCTGACATCCGCTGTGGAGAGGAAACCCGGGTCATCCCTCGGATCCTTGCCCTGAAGCAGATGTGGTCCCGGTCCAGTAAAGAGAAGATCCGCCTGGACGAGGCTGGTGTCACTGATGAAGTGCTGGATTCTGCCATGCAAGCCTTCCTTCTGGAGGTCATTGTTAAACACGGGGAGCCAGCGCCTTATTTATGTAACAAAGATCCTTTTGCCCTGAAATCTTTGACTTACCTTGCTAGGTTATTTCCCAATGCCAAATTTCTCCTGATGATCCGAGATGGCCGGGCATCTGTGCATTCCATGATTTCTCGAAAAGTAACCATAGCGGGATTTGACTTGAACAGCTACAGGGACTGCTTGACCAAGTGGAATCGGGCCATAGAAACCATGTACAACCAGTGTGTGGAGGTTGGGTATAAAAAGTGCATGATGGTCCACTATGAACAGCTTGTCTTACACCCTGAACGGTGGATGAGAACGCTCTTGAAGTTCCTCCAGATCCCGTGGAACCATTCAGTTTTGCACCATGAGGAAATGATCGGGAAAGCTGGGGGAGTGTCTCTGTCAAAGTGAGTACATGCAGTGTTTCTTCTTCTTTCTGACCCTGTATTCAAATGATGGAGATGTAGAAGTGTGCCATTCACTCAGGCTACACACACACACACACACACACACGGGACACAGACACACACACACACACACACACACACACACACACACGCGCGCGCGCGGGACACAGAGACAAGCTTCTGTGAGTCCAAGGCCAACCAGGTCTGTGAAGCGTTGCAGAGCAGGTAGGGCCACAGAGACCCTGTCTCAAGAAAGAAGAGAAAAGATGTAGGCAAGTGTGTTTGTGCAGTGCTGGGGACAGGGCTGCTGGGCAAACCCTGTACTGAAGTCACATCACCAAGCTGAATTTAGAAAATGTCACAGGGACGGATAAGGACATCATTATCTCCTGCAGGTAGGAGGTTGATCAACCACAGAAAGAGCAAGGCCAGATTAGACTCCAGAGCTTGCCCCTGGTGGGCTCTTGTATTTTTCCAAAGGACTGAACCGCTTTCCTTGCTTTTGGGTATGTGAAAGATACATTGTGTTTTTACAAAAGGTTAGACAATCTCCAAAATCTGGGCACCTAGTTCATATAAGAAGATTGTTAGTTCAGTATGCATACAACAGTGATTTTAGCATTGGTGAGATGTCAGTGTCTGCTTTCTTTCTCCTGAACTAGCTGTCCTGGCACTGATAATCTGTTGGTGACTTTTATTCCTACAGTGAGGTCATGCGAATAGAAGTTGCTGCTACATTCAGTAGAGTAGGGGCTGGAGAGACGGCTCAGTGGTTAAGAGCATTGACTGTTCTTCCAGAGGACCCCAGTTCAAGTCCCAGCACCCACATGGCAGCTCATGATTGTCTGAAACTCAAGTTCCAAAGAATCTGACGCCCTTACACAACAGACATGCAGGCAAAACACCAATGTACATAAAATACAAATAAATAAATTTTTAAAAAATTGAGAGTAAATTGGTTATACTTAAATTTCACTTTTATTCCTATATATTCCCTTATAAAATTAAGATAAAAAAGCAGATCACATACTTCCAGTATACAGTGGTACAGAATATAGATTCCTGCTCCACAGCGTAGGGAAGGGGTACTGTGAGGAAGTAATGGACCAAAGCAAGACCAAAAACCAGTTAGGCTAACCCCAAACTCTGTGCGCTCTCTTTCTTCTTTGTGTGTGTGTGTGTGTGTGTGTGTGTGTGTGTGTGTACATGCGTGCATGCACACACACGTGTTGACTGGTGATCTTACTATTTTATTCTGGAAGCTCATTCATCTTTTTAAAAAAAGATTTATTTTATTTGTGTGCTATGTGAGTGCAATACCAGTAGAGACCAGAAGAGGCTATCAGGTTGTCTGGAGTTGGAGTACCAGGGTTGTGAACTGCTCGACATGGGCACTGTTGGCCAAGCTTGGGTCCTTCCCAACAGCAGCAGGCACTCTCACTTTGACAGCTCTCCAGCCCCTCTTCCATCTTATCTTCTGCAGCAATGAAAAAGAATGCATGATACTTTTCAAACTTTGATTAGATGATGGGTATGGTGGCATATGTCTTGACTCTCAGAGCTCAGGAGACAGAGTTGGAGACCAGCATGACCTATATAGTGAGTTCCAGGCAAGCCAGTTGACACCCTGCTTAGCTGAGATCCTTCCTCAAACAAAACAACCCTCCCCCTCAAAAAAACCTATCAAGATTTTGAGGGTTATTTTTTTTTTTTGTTGTTCATGTCATTGCTTGGGTAACTGTCTATGGAATAGCTTTTTAATGTGTTTCATAATCCCCGATTTATTCATGTTTTGTTTGATTATTTTTCTCATTACTCATTACGTTTTTCTGCTTATTTGTGCACCAGACATTGTGAATATTACTATTTTGGGTCTTGGGTATTTTTGTACTTTCTATAAATACTCTAAAAGTATTGAGCCTTGTTCTGGAGTTCATTTAAATTACTTGGCAGATTGAGTGTTTAGAATTTTGTGTCCATGGTTCATTTGTTGAACTACTTCATGCTTTCTGTGAATAAGGCCTTCTTGAGTACTGTCTACTGGGTAGAGTTTCCCACCTGCTGGGTAGGAGCAGGCTCTGTTCTGTTGCCATAGAAGGGCTGGACAGAATTTTATGCATTGGTTTGCATTTTTCCCCCCTTATCACAGCTCCAGAATCCCTCTGTCTCTGTTCTCAAAGCTCCAGTTACTTGCCTTTCGTTGGACTTTCTGTTCCATTTTTTTAAGTGTCTGCTGACCCAGCCTTCATGGTGGCCTTGAGCTCCCTATATAGTTGTATCAGTCAGGGCTCTCTAGAGTAACAAAACTTATAGAATGATTCTCTCTGTCTCTCTCTCTCTCTCTCTCTCTCTCTCTCTCTCTCTCTCTCTCTCTCTGTGTGTGTGTGTGTGTGTGTGTGCGTGTGTGTAAAGAGGATTTATTGGAATGGCTTACAGGCTGCAGTCCAGCTAACCCAAGAATGGCTGGCCGTGAATGTAAAGTCCGAGACTCTAGTGGTTGCTCAGTCCACAAGTCTGGATGTGTCAGCTGGTCTTTAGTGTATGCTGGAGTTCCAAAGAGGTTCCAGTGCCGGTGAAGGAATGAGTGTGCTAGCTAGCAAGGCCAGGGCAAGCAGACAAAGAGCAAAAACTTTCTTCTTCCATGTCCTTAGATAGGTTTCCAGCAGAAGGTATGACCCCGATTAAAGGCGGGTCTGTAACAGAGGTTTCTCTCCTGTCCACCAGTTCCCGAATAACCACTCTGAGGCTTAATACTAATTACTTAACTTAAAACTTAAAACTGTTTGGCCTGTTAGCTCAGCCTTATTATTAACCAACTCTTACAATTTAAATTAACTCACTTCTACTATTCTATATTTTACCATGAGACTTGTTGTTTTGTTCCTCACATCTTGCTTTCCCAGCGACTGCTGGCTGGCATCTCTCTCACTTCTGTCTTCTTTCTTCCTGTCTCTCTGCTTGAATTTCCTGCCTGGCTCTATTCTGCCTGGCCATTGGCCAAATCAGCTCCTTTATTAACCAATGGTATTCACAGCATAAAGAAGGGCATCCCACATCACTAATCTTCCCACCTCAAGATCAAAGGTGTCTGCCTCAGAGGTCCAGACTAGAATTGGATTTACCCATTTCAAACCAAGCGAAAGGTCTCCCACAGGTGTGCCCTCCTGTATTGTAGTTCACTCCAAATGTAGTCAAGTTGACAACCAGAAATAGCCGTCACAATAGTTAAGCATGGTCTTGAATTTTTGACCCTTCTACTTATATTTCTGGACTGTTGGAACTTCAGGAATGTGCCACCAATCCCATCTCGTCTTCCTGTCATGTGTTAATATGTTCTGGTTTTTACAGTTGCAGCTTTCCTATTCTGAGTGCACAATTTTCTGCTCTGTCTCTGTAACATGATTGTGTTACTTTTCAGTATGTATTCCTAATGTGTAGAGGCTGAAGGAAACCCAAGGCTTTTGTTCTCTCAACAACTGCGTCTCAGCCATCTTGGCTGCTTGTGAAATAACAGCTTCTGGACTCCATGCAAGGGTCATGGTTTCTGCCATTTCATTGGAAACCCAGTATCATTTATCACATTATTTGAGTGCAGACTTTTCTGTTATTGTTTTATCATAGGTTCACAACATTGTAAATTCGCATTAAGTTGATTTAATAGGAAGGAAAGAGGCATCTTCAAATAGTTTTAAATGTTTTGCTGGCGACTGGAGTTGTGGTTCAGTGGTTAGAGCACTTGCTGCTTTTTGCAGAGAACCAAGTTCAGTTCCTGGACTCCCAGTGAATGATTCACAACTTCTCCAGTTTCGGGGGCTCTGATGTTCTCTTCCACCTCCACTGACAGCTGCGCATATGAGGTGCACACATACAATCAAATAAATAAATATCAGTAAATCTTCAAAGAAAGACTGAAATGAGGCTGGGACCTAGCTGTTCTTCCTGACTCTTCATGGCTTACAGCAGTATGTAATTCCAATTCCAGGGGATCCTAAGCCCTCTTCTGACCTCTGTACATATCAGGCACGCACATGGTGCACATACATACATGCAGGTAAAACATTCATATACATAAAATAAAAATAAATCAATCATAAAATGTTTTCTGGAGACCAGTGAGTTATCAGCAGAGAAGGGTGCTTTCCATATCCATAGAAGGAGAGAGCCAGTTCTTCCGAGTCCTCTTGCCTCCATACTCTTCCTTACACGGTCACCTAAAAATGCTTATGATAAAAACTGATTCTGAAAATGTTTCCTGGGCAGGTGAGATGATTCTGGCTAAAAGTCAGTCGTGTGTTCAAGGCTGATGACCCGAGTTTCAGTCTGATCCCGGGACCCAACTGGTAGAAGAAAACTGACTCCTTACAAGTTGTCCTCTGGTCTTCATACGTGCAACACACGTACACACACACACGTGTACACACACACACACACGCTCACACACAAAATAAACAAGTAATAATTAAAAACAAAATACTTTGCTGTTTAGGGTAACATAAAAAAAAGATGATGCAGGAAAGAGCTGGGATTTTCTTCTTCCATGTGAGAAACACACACGTACACAACCTACAGGAAAATAACCAAACCTGTGAGAATCAAGTTTTTTAGAAATCTAGAAATTACACAAAAGCTCAAAACATCTAGGGGGCCGGAGAGATGGCTCAGCAGGTAAGAGCACTTGTTGCTCTTGGAGAGGAGCCTTGGGTTTGGTTCTAAGCTCTCCAAGCCTCTGATTACTGTCACTCTGGCTACAGAGAGTCCGACACTCTTCTGGCTGCAGCAACAGTGTATGACATACATGCAGGCAACACGCATACATGTAAAATAAGCATCTATTAAAAACATCTCGGGGAGTACTTACTCATAAAATATCTGAATTTCATGGGAAGGGTGATACTTATAGGTTTTTTTTTTTTTTTTTAATTCACCTCAGCCCTGATCATCACTCTGTCAGCTGGGCTGAATGGACAGCCTGAATTGGTGCTTGTTTGCTTTTTTGGTAGTTCCTTGAAAAGGTCTCTCTATTCCTTTTGACCCAGAACTGGTTCGCCCCTGAAGCTGCTGAGAATATTGAGGCCTGTTACCAGAAACATCTAGGGGTTTTGGCATGCTACCTGAGGCAGTAGATAACAATGTGGTCAAACTCCAGAAACCCTGAACATGTACAAGGTCTCTGACGTGTTCCTGCCAGCGCAGATGGCCAAGGTCCTGGACTTGTGTGCATGCCTGCCTGGAGAGGACTTCTGGCTGGGCCCAAGGCTCCACAGAAACAGAAAACACAGGCAAGGGCAGAGTTAGAAACCAGCTGCCTGAATGCAGTGCCCCAAACACACACAGAGCTCTTGTGGGTTTAGGCATATAAAAAACTTTATCTAGTCAGGCAATGGTGGAACAAGTCTTTAATCTCAGCACTCGGGAGGCAGAGGCAAGCAGATCTGAGTTCAAGGCCAACCTTGTCTACAGAGTGACTTTCAGGACTGCCTGAGCTACACAGAAAAAAACAAACAGAAAGAAACTCTGTCTGGTTGTTGGCTAACCACCAGTTTGACAAACACAAACTTCAGTGCCACACATCAAAAAGAAACGCAGACTTTGTAGAGTCCATTCTGAAGAAAATTATACACTAAGCAACAACTAGGGCAAAGTGGAGTGTATGTTCATTTATGTGAGGTACACCTATGTGCTGATGCTCATGTGTATGTGTGCCTGTGGAGAAGTCACTGTGGGTGGTTTCTCAAGTGCGGTCACTGTGGTTCTGAGCCCCAGGGATCTGCCTGTGTCTCCTGCTCCAGCTCTATGATTGTAAGCACATGCTGTTTTACATAGGTTCTGAGGATCAGACTCATCTCCACACTTGCAAGGCAAATGTTCCATGGATGGAGCCAGCTCCCAGGCCCTGAAATATTTATTTATTCATTTATTTTTAAATTAACAACAAGCCAGAAGCAGGTAGATCTCTGTAATTTCAAGGTCAGCTTGGTCTGGTGATAGTGAGTTCCAGAACAGCCAGGTTTATAAAACCATGACTCAAACACTCAAACAACAACAAACAAAAAACCAAAAACATCAACCTAAATCCAATTATGAGTCTGTTGGTTTCCCTTGCTGCTTAGTTGAGTTTTTTGTTTTGTCTTGTTTTTGTCTGTTTAACCCAAGCCAGGGTCATTTTGGGAAGAGGGAACTTCAGTTGAGAAAACGCCTCCCAGGGGCCCTGTAGAGATGGCTTCCAGTTAAGAGCATTTACTGCTCTTGTAGAGGATCCTGATTCAGTCCTCAGGCCCCACACAGTGCTTTATAACCATCTGCAGCTCCAGTTCCAGGGGATCTAACACCTTCTGATTTCCACAGCATTCAACACATGTGGTGCACATACATGCACTCAGGCAAAACAGTGACACACACAGAATAAAATGAGGAAGTCTAAAAAATAAAGAGAAAACATTTGCGGGACTACTGATTGTTGTGAGCAGTACCACCCTTGTGCGGGCCGTCCTTGGTTCTGTAAGGAAGCAGGCTGAGCAAGCCATGGAGAGAGCCGTACAGCAAACAGTGGCCTCCGTCGTCTCTGCTACAATTCATGCCTCCTCCAGGACCCTGCCCTGTTTTAGTTCCTGCTCCGACTGCTCTCAGGGATGGACTATGATTGGGATGTGTAAGCCAAATAAATCCTTTCCTCCCCAAGTTACTTTTGGTCACGGTGTCTTATCATAGCAACAGAAAGCAAATCAAGACAGTTCACATACGGGATTTTAGTTAGCGTTTTAGCACTGGCCCCTTGGGTTACTCCTGAAGTCCAGAACAGGCTCTGTAGAATTGTAAGCAGCATTGAACCACAGTGATTGTCACTTCATGCTGGAGGGCCAAAGCAGACTGTGCTAGTGAGGGAACATTTGAGAAACGGTATGCAGTGTTTTTATAACCACATTAGGTCGTTAAAAAAAAAAAGAAATCAGATTTGCTGTTTGCAAAGAATGCAGGGCTGGCTGGCCACACACCAAGATGTTGCTGCACAGAGAAATAAGACGACCAGGGACGAACTGCAGCACAGCTGCTTTGTCTCCACACAGAAGAATGAAGGCTGAGGCACAGCCCGCATGTGGGGAGCTGAAGAGTACACCACGGGAGGCTGTTTTCTCCTCATTCTTGCCTTGACCGTTCCTGTAAACTGTGACATGTTCTTTCTTTCTGAAGAATGGAAGCAGATTTCCCCAGTTTCTTCTATTCAGTAGATGAGGAGAAATAATCAGATATAAAATATTTAAAGCAGTCATGAAAATGCATTTTTATTCTATTCATTTCATTCTAGAGACAATCACTGATTTTATAGGATGGATATTGAATTTAAACAGATTGATTAGCTTCAAAGAAACTAAAGGTGGTGAAGAGATGTCATATATAAGGTGATCATAACTAGGTTATTTCCAGCCACTAGAGAACAGGTAGTCTAATGTTACATAAATATGTTAGGTCATGAGAGAGGGAAGGATTGTGGCTGACACCTGTAATCCGAGCACACGAGCTAGAGCTTGGAGGATCAGGAGTTAAAGGCTGCCGGGGTCTGATACATTGAGAATTGGAGGCTGTCTTAGTCAGGGTGACTGCTGGCTATGATGAGTCATCCTGACCAAAAGCAAGTTGGGGAGAAAAGGTTTATTTGGCTTACACTTCCACATTGCTGTTCAACACCAAAGGAAGTCAGGACAGGAACTCAAACAAGGCAGGAACCTGGGGGCAGGAGCTGATGCAGAATCCATGGAGGAGTCTGCTTATAGTCTTGTTCCTCCTCATGGTATGCATAGCCTGCTTTCTTACAGAACCCAGGACCAACAGCCCAGAGATGGCACCACCCACAGTAGGCTGGGCATTCCCCGTCGATCACTAGTTTAGAAGGTACCCCACAATTGATTTTATGGAGGCATTTTCTTAGTTGAGTTTCTCACCTCTCAAATGACTTTAGTTTGTATCAGGTTAACATGAAACTACCCAGGACAGACACCAATGGGGCTACTGAAGACCTTATCTCAAAAGCAAAGAAAAATCAGGGAAGGGGGTGGAAAAATGACTCAGTAATTATTAGGGAGTACTGCTTTTGCAGAGGACCCGAGTGACTCCCAGCACCCATGTCAAGGCACTTCACAACCACCTGTAATTCCAGTTCCAAGGACTGTATTGTGTGTTATTCTAATGTCAACTTTCCACAAGTTGGACTCACCTGAGTAGGGAACCTTCCCCAGGAACTGTCCTGTCGGCCCTGATTGACGTGGGAAGACCTACCCCACTGTATGCGGCACCTTCTGGTGGGAGCCCAGATACAGGGACAGGGGAGGCTTTCGGGGAGACTTTCGTTTGCTTGGCTTCCCTCCTGATGCTGGGTGGCTTTGCCCTTTGGTTGCCCTGACTCCTTAGATGGTAGCAGAACCCAGCAGCCCTCCAGGAACCTTCTAGGCTATTGGATCCAGTGCCCTCCTCTGACTTGTGTGCATGACCACACATGGGACACACAGACATGCATGCAGGAAGGGGCCCATACACATAATAACTGGATTTTTTCCTTATTTTTTAAGACAGGATTTCTCTGATAAGCTCTGGCTGTCCTGGAATTCATTTTGTAGACCAGGCTGGCCTCAGATTCAGAGATCTGCCTTCCTCTGCTTCCCAAGTGCTGGGACTAAAGGCATGTGCCATTATTGCCTAGCTTTAAGAAAAATTTTTAAATCTTTAAAAAATTTTCATTTTGGTCGGGCAGTGGTGGCGTACGCCTTTAATCCCAGCACTCGGGAAGCAGAGGCAGGCGGATCTCTGGGAGTTCGAGGACAGCCTGGTCTACAAGAGCTAGTTCCGGGACAGGCACCAAAGCTACAGAGAAACTCTGTCTCAAAAAACAAAACAAAACCAAAAAAAAAAAAAATTGTCATTTTATGACACCTTTATTTAGTCACAATTTGCAGTGGAAATTGTGGGAAGGAAATTTCAGATAAATTTTTAAAATGTCTGCCAGATGCTCAAACCATAAACAATAGCAATGAAAGGAATTCAACTGTATGTCAAAGACTGGTAAGATAGCATGATCAATAACTTTTATTTTAGCAACTGTCAACATAATTTACTCAATCTGTGAATTAAAGAATAAAGACCCACCTGATTATGTCATTCAGTTCTGAGCTCTCTTGGTTAAAATTTAACCTTAAGGAAGGAAGGGATAAACTTGAAATGTAACCATTCCTTTTATTTCCTGCATTTTTATTACACATCCTCTTCCGTGCTGGGTAGTGCCCCCACAATGGGCAACAGCGCTAACGAGACATACACAGCACAGCTCCCCTCCTGGGACTCTTATTAACACTGAGAAGCCATCCTATAAATATGTTAAAAGACAAGCGAAAGGTGTGTTTTGTGAGATGGTAATAAACACTGGATGACAAGCAGTGAGGCAGAGAGATGGCTGTTTGTGGAAACGGCTGGAGGAATGTCAGGTAAAGCCTGTGACATCTGAGTGGAAGGTGCGGGGTAAGTGGATGAAGCAGACAAACAGCAAGATAAAGGCTATATGAAGTAAGAAAACCGTGTGTTAGAGGCTTTAATGAAGAAGAGAAAGAAAGAAAGAAAGAAAGAAAGAGAGAGAAAGAGCAGTGATGAGAACAAGAGTTGTAATCTGCCTGGCTGCATGTGATGCCCTGCCTCAAAAACCAAACAGTAATAACTGACATGCCTTAATTACCTTCAGTCTGCAGGTTTCAGGTGCTCCATTTCTTTCTTTACCGCACATTTAAATTTGTAAATTTTTTGTTTTATGGCTCTATATTACATGTCTGTGTTTGTGTCTTGGTGAGTGTATGTCACATGTGTGCTGGGAGCTGCTTGGTGTGTGAGTGCTGGGCACTGAGCCCAGGTACTCTGCAAGGGTAGGGAACACTCCTAACTGAGCTGTCTACCACACATTGAAGGTTTTGTTTTATTTGTTGATAGAGGTGCACTGTGTAGCCTTGGCTGACCTGGAACTAGACATAGCCAGCCTCAAACTTAACAGAGATCCACACTTCCCGAGTGCAGGGTTATTTTTATTTTCATGTGTTTCTATGTCTCTGTGTGTATGTCATGTCTATTTGGGCCTGTGGAGACCAAGAAGGGTTGATGGAGCCCCTAGAGCGGAGTTTCTCAACCTGTGGATCTCGACCCCTTAGGGGTCAAATGACCCTTTCATGAGAGTTGCCTAAGATGACCAGAAAACACAGATTTTTATGTTAAGATTCACAACAGTCTGGATCGATGGCTCAGGGTTTAAGAGCACTGGCTGCTCTTCCAGAGGTCCGGAGTTCAATTCCCAGCATCATATTGTGGATCACAGCCATCTGTAGTGAGATCTGATGTCCTCTTCTGGCCTGCAGGGATACATGTAGATTGAGCACTCATGTACATAAAAATAAATAGATCTGAAAAAAGATTCATAACAGTAGCAAGATTACAGTTATGAAGTAGTAATGAAAATAATTTATGTTTGGGGTCACCAGAACATGAGAACTGTATTAAAGGGGGGCAGCATCGGGAAAGTTAAGCACTGCCTGGAGCCACCTGTTGTGTTGGCTGGAAAGGAGTGTGGGTCTCCTGCAAGAGCAGCAGCAGTATTACCTTAGAGCCATCGCCAGCCGTCTTTTTAACCATATACTTTATTTTTGAAGGATACATAATTGTCTGAAATGTTATTTGTGGCATGCTGATTCCCCCCCCCCCCCACACACACATTTTTCTCAGTTCTATACTCTATACCAGTTGGCAGCTGAACCTAGAGGCTTAGGCAGTCTGATTTGGCAATGTTATTCATCAGTGCGTGGTTCTCTTTCTTTTGTGATGTTAGCAGCTCTTGATCTTCGGTGCCTAGATTTATCAGTTTGCTCTGTCTTGCATCTTTTTGTAGTCTGATTTCTATTTCTCTTTCATATGTTAGTTATAAAATTTTATTATCCTACTGCTGGTTTGTTAGCCTTTGTTCATGAGTCTTTGTGTGCACATGCCCACACATGTAAACAATTATGCTATAAATATCATCTGTATGTAGCACATATATTTATTTTTAGGTTTATATGTTTTGCTTTATGTGTATGAGTTCTGTGTGCATGTGTGTATGTTCACCATCTGCGCGCCTGGTGCCTGTGGAGGTCAGAATAGGGCGCCACCTGGAACTGGAGTTACAAATGGTTGTGAGTTGCCATGTGGGTGCTGGGAGGTGAATCTTGCTCCTTTGCAAGAACAAGTGCCCTTAACTACTGAGCCATCATTCCAGCCTCCAATATAACACGCTTTTAAAAAGATTTTATCTATGCATATGTGTGTGTCTTTGTGTACACCCATGTGCTCTGTGGGTACACACCCAGGCCAGAAGAGGATGTTAGATCATCTGGAGCTGGAGTGACAGGCAGTGGTGAGCCACCCAAAGTGTGTGCTAGGACTTGAACTCTGGTCCTCTTTAAGAGCAGCAAGTGCTCTTAGCTACTGAGCCGTGTCTCCAGTCCCATAGCACCTGAATTTCTGGTGTAGATACATTTAAAAGTATTTTGAGCTAGGCGGTGGTAGCGCGCGCCTTTAATCCCAGCACTCAGGAGGCAGAGGCAGGTGGATTTCTGTGAGTTCGAGGCCAGCCTGGTCTATAAGAGCTAGTTCCAGGACAGGCTCCAAAGCTACACAGAGAAACCCTGTCTTGAAAAACAAAGCAAAAGCAAACAAACAAACAAAAAACCCAAAAAGTATGTTTGTTAGAATTATTAAAATTCCATGTATTTATTTATGTGTGTGTCTGTGTATATACACATGACACTGTGTGTATATGGAACTCAGAGGACAACCTGTAGGAATTAGTAGGTTCTGGGGATAGAGCGCAAGACATCAGGTTTGGTGACAAGTGCCTTTTACTGACTTAACTATCTTCCTGGTCCTAAGCATTTTAAAACCATCTTTCACAAAGACAGAACCTGAACATTTTCTAATACTAGTCTTTAAAAATATGGCTATTGGTGGCATCTCATGGTGTATTTCCCTGTGGTCATCTGGCTTTGGTTTCTTGACTTCTATTCTTCCTCTTTGCATGTCCACTCCAACACGGATGCTTCAGATGGAGGACTTGAGTTCTGGTAGTAGTTGCTGCACACTGATTCAGCTGCGGCTTGACAGACAGCCTGACTGTGGACAGCTTTAGTAGTGGGTGCTGAGAGAGGCTGGACTCTCTTATGACCCATCGATGGGGCACTGGCTGGTTCACGTTGGTTAGGTTTTTTTGTTTTGTTTTTGTTTTTTTTTGTTTGTTTTGTTTGTTTGTCTGTTTGTTTGTTTTTGAGACTCGGTTTCTCTGTGAAGCTTTGGAGCCTGTCCTGGAACTAGCTCTTGTAGACCAGGCTAGCCTTGAACTCACAGAGATACACTTGCTTCTGCCTCGGGAGTGCTGGGATTAAAGGTGTGCGCCACCACCGCCCGGCTGGGCTGTGGGTTTTGAATCACACCAGTGTGTCAGATACTGTGTTTTAAGGTTCCAGGGAGACAGAGTGCCAGAATGGTAACTGAAATCCCTAGTACATGTCAAGACCACATGTTGCCTGCTTTCTAAGACTGAAGGAAACACTTGTCTGCTGCCCATTCTTTTACATTTTTATTATGTTTATTACTGTGTGTGTGTGAGTGTGTGTGTGTGAGTGTGTGTGTGTGTGTTAGAGAGAGTGTGTATGTTAGTGGGTGTACATGGGCACATCGTTTGGCTCAGTAGGGAGAGAGAGAATAAATAGTGACACTCTTTATGAGTCAGAAGACAAGTTTTGAGAGTTAGTTGTCTTCTGTTAAGTGCTTTTAAACCCACTGAGCCATCTCAGCAGCCCTGACAAAGAATTTAAAGCTATCAAATAGAATTTACAATTGTTTAACTTTTTTCTCTTTCTGTCCCATGCAGTCAGGCTGACCTCTGACTTGCTTTTACACACTGGGATAATCTGGAACTCCTGATCCTCCTGCCTCTGCTTTTGGAGTGCTGAGATTATAGGTGGATACTGCCATGTTTTTGTTTTGTTTAGAGTTTTGGTAAGTAATTGTTCATTTTTTTTTCAGAGTGGAAAGATCAACAGACCAAGTCATCAAGCCTGTCAACATGGGGGCTCTAGCAAAGTGGGTTGGGAAGATACCCCCAGATGTTCTACAAGACATGGCAGTAATTGCACCCATGCTTTCTAAACTTGGATATGATCCACATGCCAATCCCCCTAACTACGGAAAACCTGACCCCAGGATCCTTGAAAACACCAGAAGGGTAAGTGAGATTCTCAAAGTAACTAAGGAAAGACATGGAATTTGGCTTTGAGTAGATTTTTCTTGCTTCGTTTCTAACTTTTTATGACCAGGAAATTATTTCAAATTACCATTGTTCTAACTTGCTGAATGCTTTATCATCAGAGGTCTGCAATGTCAGCAAAACCCTTCTTTCAAAGAGCTGTGGGGACAGTTGAGTCACGTGCTCTGCTCAGCTGGTAGGATGTTGTCCTTTGACTCCATTTGCATGGTGACATTTGTTCCCGTAGCTGATTACCCCAAATTTGCACAAACAACAGAATTATCTGGCTTTACTTCTGGTTCCTTTTTCTTTCCTTACGTGTAAGGAACACTTTACTTTTAACGCTTTGTTTAGCTGAGGTGTGATTTCTTGACCCCTGAGGGCAGATGTTATACTATCCCCTGCTGGGGAGATGGCTCAAGCCCTCAAGTTTGTTGTGCAGATGTCAGTTCTTGGGTTCAGTCCCCAGAACCCACAGAAAAGCTGGCATGATGTCCACCTCCATACACATGTGGACATGCACTCTCCCCAATATATATAAGCACTACACATAATAAAACTAGATACAGATTATCATGGAGAGATGTCTCCACAGTTAAGAGCACTGGCTGCTCTTGGAGAGGACCTGGATTCAGTTCCCAGCACCCACATGGCAGCTCACAACTGCCTATAACTTTAGCTCCAGGGGATCAGATGCCCTTTTTTTGGCCTCTAAGGGCACTGCATAGATGTGGTGCACTACATACATGCAGGCTAAACATTTAAACACATAAATAAAAATAAACAATAAACAGGGTTGCAGCTTTACTGAATGTTGTTTCAGATAGCTAAAAACTTAAAGAACTAACCTGAATAAATACATTAGTGGTAAAGTCTGGTTTCAAATCAGAATTTTACATATCTGCTAAAAGTTTTTGTTGGGTAAGATAAACATAACACTTAAACTTTTTTTTGACATCTGTGTTGGGGAAAGGATTAGACAGAGTCTCCTGTGGCTCAGGCTGGCCTTTAACTCACTAGATAGAAGAGGAGCTGGGTACTGAACTCAGGTTCTATATTTTAGGGTTTTTTATCAAGGTTAGATTAATAAAGGTGAAATTAAACCAGTCAAAGTGTCTGAGATTTTTTTTTAGTTACTTGATATATGTTGCTGAACACACGTGTATACTGTAGAAATTATTGAAAACCAATATAATGGAAGCAATTTGTTTTAGATTTTTGCTAATTTTAATAGGTTTTACTGATTAATGTAATTGAACATTTACAGTTTATTAGCTGTCTATATGTGGGCTTTTGTCTGTTTTGTTTTTTCCCTCCCTCCCTCCTTCCCTCCCTCCCTCCCTCCCTTCCTTTCTTTTTTTATTACGTAGACAGTGTTCTGTCTGTATGTATCCGTGCAGGCCAGAAGTGGACACCAGATCTCTTTACAGATGGCTGTGAGCCGCCATGTGGTTGCTGGGAATTGAACTCAGGACCTTTGGAAGAGGAGACAGTGCTCTTAATCCTGAGCCATCTCTCCAGCCCCATGTTTTTGTTTTTTCAAGACAGGGTTTCTCTGCCCTGGAACTCGCTCAGTAGACCAGGCTGGCCTTGAGCTCAGAGATCCGCCTGCCTCTGCCTCCAGAGTGTTGGGATTAAAGGTGTGCGCTACCACCATCTGACTGTTGGTTGTGTTTTATGAACTGTGTTTTCTGAAAGTTTTATTGTTTCACATATTGAAGTTTTGAACTGCAGTTTGCTAAACAGCAAGCCAGCATTAGTCTAGCCTCTCACTTCGCAATCCCTGACAGTCTTTTTTAATGGGCTGGTAACTGGTAGCTTTCTCCTGTGCACAAGACTAGATGGGATTTCCTTAAATTAAGACAGGTGTGTCAGTAATATTTCAAGGTTTCCAGGACAGTATTCAGTACAGTTTCACATGTGCAAGTTGTCTTGGCTAGATTATCTTTGGCTTTCTTGAGTGGTAGTTGAGAAGAATGCTGTGGTTTGAACCCATGTGATTCGAGAATGTGTTTTATGCCCACTGTGGCTTTTGAAAGGGTTTCATAATGCATCCTGGGGGGTCGAGAATTGAGAAAGAAAAGATGAATTCCATTTTTGATCCCTTTGTAATAATGTATGCAATACTAACATGCTTAGATTTTTGTTTCTCATTTTTCTTTTACTGTGTGTATGGCATGCACGTGGAAGTCGGAGGACAACTCTGGAGAGGGTTCTCTCCTTCCACTTTTATGCAGGTTCCAAGCATCACACTCAGCTTGCCAGACTGCCAGCCATTGGAAACTAGTGAGCCATCTTGCTAACCCCATCCTTGTCTTCTGAATTTGAATTTCATTGTCTGCCTTACCAGTTAGCTGTATTTCAAACCAAATCCTGTGTATCTTCAAAACTTTTTTTTCTGTTTTGCTTTGTTTTTTTGCCTTTGATGACTCAGATGCTGATAATATGCAGCAGTCGTGAGCTGTATCATGATCATATAGTTCCAAAGACACCTCTAATGCAGAGTCTGGTGGCTGTCAGCAGCAGTCGTGAGCTGTATCATGATCATATAGTTCCAAAGACATCTCTAATGCAGAGTCTGGCTGTCTGCAGCAGTCGTGAGCTGTATCATGATCATATAGTTCCAAAGACATCTCTAATGCAGAGTCTGGTGGCTGTCTGCAGCAGTCGTGAGCTGTATCATGATCATATAGTTCCAAAGACATCTCTAATGCAGAGTCTGGCTGTCTGCAGCAGTCGTGAGCTGTATCATGATCATATAGTTCCAAAGACATCTCTAATGCAGAGTCTGGCTGTCTGCAGCAGTCGTGAGCTGTATCATGATCATATAGTTCCAAAGACATCTCTAATGCAGAGTCTGGTGGCTGTCTGCAGCAGTCGTGAGCTGTATCATGATCATATAGTTCCAAAGACATCTCTAATGCAGAGTCTGGCTGTCTGCAGCAGTCGTGAGCTGTATCATGATCATATAGTTCCAAAGACATCTCTAATGCAGAGTCTGGTGGCTGTCTGCAGAAGTCATGCCTTTACTTATGCTGGGGAGAGAGGAGGACGGAGTAGGAGAACAATCACATTTTGACTGGGAATGTAGAAATCCCCATCTGCAGACCTAAAAATGCTGGTTTTCACAGAGTGTACGAAGCCCAGGAGTTAGGATGTCTGAGTCAGCACATCTTAGGGATACATTGCCCAATTCTAAATCAAAATCATGTGTGTTGAGGTTGCCCTGACTCACACAGTAAGCTGGAAATGAGATACTAACGCATCCCACCCTCTCCCCACCACTCTCTAATCCCCAGATTGTGGCACACTTTTATAAATAATGCTCCCTGGGTCACATTTCAGCTTCTCCCTCTTCCATACTTTTTTTTAAAAATCTTTTTAGACCTAGGAATTTGTTTGAGAATATGACCAAATATAATCCCTTCCTCAGAAATATAGGCTTATGCATACATTGAATTTTAGTGAACACAGTTTTAAGTTTCCTGTTTCATAGTGTTCTCGTCAAGCTCATCCACCCTCAAGGCTTTAATTATTTTTATTATAACCCATTTGCTGATGGCTGTCATTCTTGGGGTTTTCTGAGGAGACTTTGGCTGAGCTGCAGGTTCATTGTTCCTAACTGCTACTTGGGTACATGAAAGATCCTCATATCCAGTGTGCAGAAAAACTTACTGTCTAAACTTCTTGCTGGCTAGAGAGTTAGCTGCACCTGTTTCCGGCTAGAAGAAATGCAGACTAGGTAACAGGAGTGCAGCTGTGATGGCCTGCATGCTGCATGTGTGCTCTGCCAGCCAGAGAGCAGGTAGGAGTTGGTGCACACAGGGCAAGCCTGATGTTGTTTAAAGACCTGGTTGCTAAACTTAAGAGTCAGGATGTTGTTTGTAGCATGTTTTACATGCAGATAAAACATTAGTTCACATAAATAATTTAAAAAGAAAAGCTGTATAACAGCAATAATTGAAGAGGTCATGAATTTGGGAGGAGTAGGGGAGACGTGAAAGATGGAGTAAAGGTGTTGTAAATGCAGAACTCGTGTAGGAGATTCCCCCCCCCCCCCAAATAAAGATAAGTGTTTCTCCTTTTTTTTTTTTTTTTTTTTTTTTTTTTTGGTTTTTTGAGACAGGGTTTCTCTGTGTAACAGTTTTGGCTGTCCTGGAACTCCCTTTATAAACCAGATTGCCTCAAACTCACTGTGATCTGCCTGCCTCTGCTTCCCAAGTGCCGGGATTAAAGGCCTGCGCCACCACCCCCAGCTTTGTTTCTCATTTCAAGAAAGCAAAGAGCAGCTCCAAGTATGAATGGTGTAGCCCTCGTCTACCCTAGTGAGAAAAGAGGAAGTCGTAGTTGGTGGGAAATCAGGGGTCAGGGTGCAGAAGGCACAGTACAAGACAAGGGGGAGCTTGCAGTGAGTGAGGAGAGCGGGGTTAACGGCCTGGACCATGCAGCAGAAGCCACAGTTGGTAAAAAGCTCTTGTCAGCCTGACCCATGGTGGATGGAGAAACCCTACTACTGAAAGTTGTTCTCTGCCCTCCATACATACAGCATGGCACACCTGCACACATGCACATGCACACACAGCAACACACACGCTTCATTAGAAGATTTAAAAAAGAGAGAAACTGCAGCAGGTGAGACAGAGTTGCTAGAGCCTGGAAGGTGCCGCTGCATGTTGAGGTGTAGCTGCTTCTGCTTGTGTCCGTCTCCGTGCATGGCATTCTATCTAGTTTGTCCAGCTCTTTACCTTAGACCACCTAGCACTGCAGATCCCATGGGAAAATTCTTGAATGGGGGCCGGAGAGATGGCTCAGTATTTGAGAGTGGTTGCTCCTCCTACAGAAAACCTGCACATCACACCTCCAACTCCACTCCAGGAATCTGTACCCTCCTTTGTCCTCTTAGGCTAGACTTCTTAGAACAAAATTTACTTTTGAATATTTGGGGATTTTGTTTTTGGTTTTTGATCCTGGTTTTAATTGTTCTGTGCTCAGAGAACAATCATACTATGGTTTCAATTCTTTAAATATGCTTAAAATTGCTCTGTGGCCAGTGTGTGGCCTCACGTTAATGTGAAAAAACTGTTCTGCAGTTGTGATATTCTGTAAATGCCATCATATTGTTTGGTCTGATAATTCTTAGTTGATTTATAAATTTGAGAAGAGTGCTATGCTTGGGCTTTTCTTCTTTCCTTGTCCCCTGCGCTTCATGCATTCGGATCTGTGCTGCTGAGAGAATAGCTAGATAGAGCTTGAGGAATTAGAATTAACTCTTGCCATGAGGTAGCCCCAGCACTGATGTCTCTCCTAGGAGTTGGCCTTGTCTGAAGAGCAGAGCCGCAGTGCGGTCTGTTTTCCTCATCCTTCAACTTTTTTAATCTGTGTCTTGATATTGAAAGTGACTTAAGTGATGGTGTTGTGGTTAATGGAGTCTGACAGTTCCTTTAAGTGAGGTGTTGATTTCCTTATATGTATGGTAACTACTCATCTGGTTGAGCTGAATGAAATCTGCCATCAAGTGTTTGTTTCTTATTTTTGAACTGTCTATCTCTGTTCCTTTCTTTTCCTGGCTTCTTTTGGATTAATCAAGTATTTTTTAGTATTTTATTTTATTTGCTGTGGCAATTATCTCCTCATTTTAGCTATATTTGTGTTTGTCTATTATGTTTGCTGTAGAACAAGGGCTGCAGTTTTTCCATAAACAGACAGTTATTATATATTTTATGCATTTTGGACCACATGTTTTTCTTGATACAGATTTCTTCCCGGCATCTTTTCTCTTCAGCCAATGCCTGCCTTATTAGGATTTACTAGCTGCTAATTCTCTTAGCTAAATGTTTTGCTTTGGGAATTTTAAAATTACATTTATTTATTTTGTATGGGATGAGGTGCATATGCAGCCCCATGCCTGGCTTTGTGTGTGTGTGTGTGTGTGTGTGTGTGTGTGTGTGTGTGTGTGGCAGAGGCTCCACCTTAGATGTCTTCCTTATTCACGCTCCACCTTATTCATTGAGGAGGGTCTCTACTGAACCCAGATCTCACAGATAAGACTAGCCAGCTTGCTCTGGGGAAATCCCTTGTTTCCATCATCCAATCACTAGGATTGCAGGGGAGACACCACAGCCGCCCAGTATTTACGTGGGGGCCATGCAAACTTAGGTCTGCATTCTTGCAGAACAGCGATTTATCTACTAAACCATCTCCTATCCCCTTCTGGCTTTTTATTAGTTTTAAATTAAATGAACCTATTTTTTATTCACTGATCCTTTGTCTTCTGAATCTAATTGGCTGCCCGGTGATGTTCTCATTTCAGACAATGCATTCTCCAGTTCTTGAATTTCCATTTTTCTTCATTATGTTCATCTCTTCATGTTCTTCAGCATGTCAGTGGCACTGGCCAGAAACAGATCTCTGTGCTGTTGCCTGAGGAGTTTGTTGTCTAAGATCTCTACTCAAGTGAAGCCCAGATTATTGACCTCCCTCTGAGCTAGTATGAGATGGAGTTGAAGATTGTTACTTAAAAACATTGATTTGAGGTTAACGTAGATTTAGAACTAGAGATGCTCAGAGACAGATCAGGATAGGATACACTCCGTGGGTGTTCCCTGAGAGATACTTGTCCATTGTCTTTTTGCTGCTATATGTATAATTTTGGAAGGTTCTAGATTGTCTCTTTGAAGGAACGCTGAGGAATTTCAGTGAGATGCCGGAGTGGCTCCTGCATGGGGTCCCAGCTGAGAAGGCAGATGACCGTGCTGTAACTAAACAGTCCTGTCTGTGAGATTCTGAGACGTTTCACTTGGGAAAAGAGTGAAGCCATAGTCAGGATCATAGCTGCTCAGGTGTTAGCATGGTTTGTTGCTGTGCTGACATTATCTGAAGTATCTCTGTATAAAAGACCTCCTGTCTCCATGTCAGCAGCCTTCACAGCGACGTTGCTCATTGATTCGCAGCCGGTAAGAGACTTCAGCCAGACTGCTAAGAGAGGGGCCTTCCCTTCCCGCACCTGCTTAAGTTTGTCTTTCTGTCCCAGGCCAGTGCTTCAGAGATAGCCTCGCAGTCAGGATTCCTGGCCGCTAGTTTAGCTGAATGGGGGCACCATTCAGTGAGACTGTCTGAGAAAACAAAATAGAGAGCACTAGAGGAAAACACTCAGCATTGACCTCTGGCCTCTGCATGCGTGTGCACATGTATGTACACACAAACACTCATGTGAACATGTGTGACAGACACACAAATAGGAAGTGAAATAAATACGTTTTTCCCAAACTCTGTCTTTCCTCCTTTATTTACCTGGAGTGATCATTCAGATCTCACAGTGAGCTTCTCTGGGGTTGAACGCCAGCTTCTACCTTTATTTTCCTCTCAGAGCTGAGTAAATTAAGAGAGATAGTGACCCTTAGCCCAACTCTTTGTTCCAGGCTGCTCAGCCACAAAATAACCACATAGAAATGGTATTAATTAAATCACTGCTTGGCCTATTAGCTTCATTTTTAGCTGGCTGTGGCATGTACTCCCGTAACCAGTACTTATGAGACTGAGTCCAGAGAGAGCCTCGGTTACATGGTGAGTGCCAGAACAATTAGAGTTGGAGTTCTGTTTTGTTCTAATCTCGAACTCTACCCTAAATTTTTAAGACAAGTTCGAGACCAGCCTAGTCTACAGAGCTAGTTCCAGGACAGGCTCCAGAGCCACAGAGAAACCCTGTCTTGAAACCCCCCCCCCAAAAAAAAATAAAATAAAATAAATTTTTAAGACATAAAAAAGTCTCTGTTAGAGAGTGAGCAGTGTTTCCACTAAGTTTGTGACCATGCCTTGTAACTCCTTAAATACAGCCACTTTCTAAAGCAGGGAGACAAAACCAGACTGACTCATGTAGTAATAGGAGCGGCGGGGCTGCGTCCCCAGCACCCCGGCTGCCTGGCTAGCTTATGCCCGAAATAACAACACACAAACTGTATTCATTTAATCACTGCTTGGCCCAGTTCTATCTAGCCTCTTCTAGGAAAATTCTCACATATTAATTTAGCCCATTTCTAATCATCTGTGTAGCGCCCCTAGGTGCGCTTACCGGGAAGATTCTAGCCTATGTCCATCCTGGGTCGGAGCTTCATCGCGTGTGTCTGCCTGGGAGCTGGGAGCATGGCGTCTGCTCCCAAGAGGAGAGCTGTGGAGTTTGAGCTCACTTCCTCTTCCTCCCAGCCTTCTGTTCTGTTTACTCCTCCCACCTATCTTCTAACCAATGAGGGCCAAGCAGTTTCTTTTTATTTAACCAATGACCTTCCTCCATCAGACTCATCTCTGCTGCACCTCTCATCCAGATCGGAGGGGCTACCCTGTCTAGAGTCAGGCAACTCAAGGGACAAACCAGCCTGTGAAGACCCCAGCCCTGACATTTCCCCTCTAGCCTCTCCTGTGCACATTGCAGGAGCAGGACCGTGGAAAGACAAACAGAGCTGTAGAAACGTCCAGGTGAGGGGCACAGGCATGCTGGAGATGCCCTTTCAGGCTGCAAAGACAAAGACGAGAGGCGAGGAGGCTGGAGGAGTAGCTCTGCCTTGAGGTCGCATGGTTAAGAGCACTGGCTGCTCTTCCAGAGGACCTGGGCTCAATTCCCAGCACGCTCAAAGTGGCTCAGAACCATCTGTAATTCCAGTTCTCTGGACTCTGAAACCCTCTTCTGGCCCAGGTGGATACCAACTATACACATGATACGCAGACTTACATGCAAACAAAGCACCCATACACTAAAAATTTTTAAAAGACTAGAGGTAAAGGTGATAATTAGCAAAAATTCACACACATGAAACGCAATGGAGGGATAGCCAATGAGTAATAGATGCCCCCAAAGGAGATGACAGGGAAGTGGGAAGCTTTCTGGGCTGGCTGCGACCTGGTAGGTACAAGCTCTCACCGTTCTGAGAAGCACTGTGAAAAGGCAACAGAGCCTAGATAGAGTTTGGTAGTGTTTTTAAATTTCAAGGATCTTGGGCAGCTGCTACCAAGGAAAAGAAATGGAGGGAGAGGGGATTGTCAGTAAACAGAAATAATACTGGCTGCAGTGTTCTCACTTGTGATACTACATGTTAGCCAACAGCAGACACGGCAGTGATTGCTAGCTGCACATGTAATTTCTTACTAGTTTTGAGTAGCTTGTACATGTCGTGTCCCTTAGCATCTGGTTTCTTTTCATTCATTTATTTTCAGGGTGGCTTTTTTTTGTTTTTCTTTTCTTTTTTATTTAGACAGGATCTGGCAGTGCAGCCTGAATTATTCAGGAATTCACTATATAACCCAGTCTGTGCTCAAACCCACAGTCTGCTGTCTTAACCCTCTGAGTGCTGGAATTGCTGATGTGTGACGCCATGCCCTGTCCACTGCCTTTTAGAATTTTTATTTTTTAGATTTTTGCATTTTTATGTGAATGAGTATTTTGCATGCATGAATGTCTGTGCACCATGTGAGTGCAAAGTTCAGAAGGAGTCAGATCCCCTAGGATTGGTGATTGTGAGCCACCATGTGGATGCTGGAAACCAAACCCAGGACCTCTGCAATAGCAACAAGTGCTCTTAACTGCTAAACCATCTCTCCAGGTCCTCCATTGCCTTATAAGTAGTCTAGTGATATATCTGAGTAGGAATAGCACCTGCTGCAAAATAGTATCTCCTAAACATGGCGGGAATGCTGCCCAATGAAATCTCAGCAGTAGAGTTACCTAAACAGGATTTGCATGGTGATCACACCAGTCAACATGCCAGTGTGGTTAGGGGAAATTTACTAAGGTCCTGCCCACACTAGGTAGAAGAGCTCCCGTCAATCATTGGCTACTGAGGTAGGGATCTGTTTTCTCCAGGGACAGGCCCCTTGCTGTGTTATCCAATCCCAAGTAGTCAGCCCTAAACATATGTTCATACAAGCAACACTAAATGGACTTAGGATTTATATATACATGCACGCACACATATATATCCCCTAGCCATTCCACAAGAATAGTAGAGAGCTGGGCCAGGATACCAGTCTTAATATGACAGTTAGCTGGTTCTTTGGTATTCAACGCTCATAGCAATGTGGCTATCATAGTCCTCTGTAGTGGGAAGCCACTTGCTCGTTCCCGGCCACGCAGACTCGCAATAACCACACAGAAACTGCATTAATTAAATCACTGCTCAACCTATTAGCTCTAGCTTCTTATTGGCTAGCTCTTCTATCTTAATTTAACCCAATTCTATTAATCGGCATATCGCCATGTGGCTGTGGCCTACTGGCAAGGTCCCAGCACATCTGTTCCAGGCTGAGACTACATGGCGTCTGCTGACTCCACCTACTCTCTCTGTGTATCTTTTCCAGCCTGGCTATATTCTGTTAAGCCATTGGCTGAAAGCAGCTTCTTTATTCATTAACCAATAAAAGCAGCACATACACAGAAGGACTTCCCACACCAGTCCTCGACAAGCATGGTCCAGCACACTCATCGTGAACTATCATCTTCAGAACCTTATCCTGGGGACAAGAGAGGTGGTTTCACAGTTAAGAGCACTGGCTGCTCTATCAGAGGACCTAGGTTCAATTCCCAGCACCCACATGGTGACTTAGAACTGCCTGTAACTTCAGTTCGGAGGGGGTCTGATACTCTGTTCTGGGCTTTATAGGTACTACATGAATGCCGTACACAGACATACATGCAAGCAAAGCACCCATACACATATATTGAAAACAAATAAACTATATAGACCAGGTTTGCATTGAACTCACCTATTCTCTTCCCTTTCTGCCTCCCAAGTTCTGGAATTAAAGGCACTTGTCACCATCCTGGGCCTGAAAATCCAAGTCTTAACGATAACTTTCATATATTGGTACTGCTTACTGTGATAAGAAAGTTTCTATTTTCTATGGACCATGTAGTCCCTATTAATCACTTTCTGACTCATCTGCATCCAACAGTTATTGCACTGTAACCTTTTTTTTTTTATTAAAGATATGTTTAGAGTGGATTTTCGTGCTTCTGAGCTGATTAATGCATTTTCTTCACAATGGTGGGAAGCGTTAACATTGTTCCCACTGCTTCCAGACAGGACAAGACTGTTGAACTTTCTAAGAACCCAGTCTGTGCTATGCACAACTGCCAGAACACTTAGATGAGAACATGTAAACATGCATGTCACCAGCTGTTAGACAGCATTTCTGTTTTGGCGATAAGGAGTCTCTCTGAGTCGCACAAGCCCAGAGGGACTGGAAATGTAAACTTCAAAGCTAGCTCCTTCCTGTGTTGTCATTCCTGGCTAGAGTTGTGTTTTCTCTACGTGTGAAACTACTAAGTCATAATTCCCCAAGGGAAAGTGATAGAAATAATGAATTGTATTAATGATGAATAGCAGGCAAAGCATGTCCTGTTGGTGAGGGTCTGCCAGGAACTGAGACTTAAAATCAATCCAGTTCTGCACAAAATTATGTTTAAGCTAATTCTGGCTGGAGACCTGTCTCTTCACTCGTCCCCGGACCCAAAGGAAGCGCCAAACTCAAGTTCCCGTCCTTTCCTTCCTGTGTGTTTTCCCTATCCAAATTGCTGGCTTCTCTGTGTCTAATTCCTTCAGCTAGTTGTGGGTTCAACCCCCTGATTCAAGGTAAACTTCACTCAACAGTCTCGAATATCACAGTATGATCAAATATCCCGAAACAGAATCTAGTATCAAATTCCTTCTGTGTTTGTTTGTTATTCGCCATTTAGAGAATTTCTTTGTGTGCTCAGAAGCTATCTGGTGACTAGTCAGTATCCATAGGTTCTTGTCACAGTAATTCTGAACTTGGCAGCTGTCAGACTGTGTGTGTGTGTGTGTGTGTGTGTGTGTGTGTATGTGTGTGTGAATTTTTGAGACAGGGTTTCTCTGTGTTGCCCTGGCTGTCCTGGAACTCATCCTGTAGACTAGACTAGCCTTGAACTCACAGAGATCTGCCTGCCTCTGCTTCCTGAGTGCTGGGATTAAAGGCGTGCACAACCATGCTGGTGTCAACCTTTTTTTTTTTCAACTTTTTTTAATAGACTGCTTTTTCATTCTTTATGACATTAATAGTTCTACTTAAAACCAAAAAACTAAAAGAAGCAAAACTACTACAAACCGTTGAAACCAACATTTTTATACTTAAACAGTGGGTGTGTATGCATTTTAGTAGCTATTTATTTATTTATTTATTTGGAGAGAGACATAGGTTCTCACTGTGTAGCCAAAGCTGGCCTCAAACTCATATTTTTTTCTGCTCCTGCTTCTGCCTTTCAAGTTCTGCATACCAGATATGAACCTCCACAACCAGCAAACAATAACTTGTTAACATTACGCCATTGAGTTAATTTGGTTATCTGATTTTTCCTATTTAAATATATATACAGAGAAGTATACCTAGCATATCAATAAAAGATCACACCTCATAATACTACAAAATTAAGACAGTATATTTCTTTTTTTTTTTTTGTTTTGTTTTTCGAGACAGGGTTTCTCTGTGGTTTTGGAGCCTGTCCTGGAACTAGCTCTTGTAGACCAGGCTGGTCTCGAACTCACAGAGATCTGCCTGCCTCTGCCTCCCAAGTGCTGGGATTAAAAGCATATGCCATCACATTCTGCCTATTTGGAATTCTTTTGAGACTGGGTGTCAAGTAGTCTGTGCTGGTCTTGAACTCACTGTGTAGCTGAGGCTGGCCTTAAACTTGAGATGCTCCTGCCTCCACCTCCCAACTGCTTGGATTATAGATGCACATTCCTGTGCCGGTTTTACTTATCCATTCTGAGTGTGTTGTTCCTCAGGACTGCTTTTGTCATACTGTATCTGGAAGTTAGGGTTTGTTATAGTGTATGCCCTTATGTAAAACTTTATTGTCCTAATTATAACTACTTAATTAGTTTAGCACAAATTTGTGTGTGTGTGTGTGGGGGGGGGGTGTTCGTGTATGCATACACACTGGATTAGTTACTTTTCAATTGCTGTAACAAAACACCAGTGAAAGACCCTCAGAGTGGTCCTTCCCTCAGGAGGAGACCCCTAACCCAAGGAACAGTCGAAACCACTGGCTGCAATTAGCAAGAGGTTTATTGGGTGGGCACAGGTACCTGTGGGCGGCAAAGTCCTTTCGGAGGACTTGCGTGCCTGCAGGCTGGGAGAAGGTCTTTTTATAGGAAAAGGGTAGCAAAAGCAGGCATACAGAAGCAATGCATGGTTACAGGGATCTCATTGGTCAGTTCGAATGAGGCGATGGGTTCATTTAGGGGACAAGTTCCCTGGAGACATGAAGGTCTGATAATAATAACAGACTTGGCCCTATCTAGGGTACATGTAGTTTTTCCCAGAACTGTTCGTTCCCCTCCTAGGCCTGGTGTCTGACCATAGATATCCTGTTTGACCGCCTAGGAGTACTGACTTTACCTTGAACTTACATTTGTTTGTGTGAAGGCTTTGCAAAATGGCATTACAGTAGCTAAGCTGGGGTCTTTCACCAGTACATAAGAGAAAGCAATTAATTGGGCTTAAGGTTTCAGAGGGCTAGAGTCCATCATGAAAGTCGGCATGGCAGCAGCAGCAGGCCTGCTGGCACCGGAGCGCAGCTGAGAGCTCATTTCCCAGTCCACAACCAGGAAGCAGAGACAGCACAGTGGAAATGGTGTGAATTTTTTGAAATCTTAAAACCTGTCCTAGTGACACGTCCTCCAATAAGGCCACTCCTTCTAACCCTTCCGAAACAGTTCTGCATGCTGGGTGGGGGGCGGGGAACCAAGTATTCAAACTTCTGCGTGGAACTGGGATGTAGCCCAAAGCCCTGGATTCCATCCCAGGACTGTATAAACCAGGCACAGTGATTCGGGCCTGAACCCCAGCACTGCCACAGTGGAGACGGGCAGGAGGAATGGGGGCTCAAGGTGATTCTCAGCTAAATAATGCATTTAAGGCCACTCTGGGATGGCCTTGTCTCAAAAGAAGAGATCTCTGAGCTTTAAGTAGATGTTACTCTAAGAATCATCTAATATTTCTTAAATAGGCTTTTTGGGCAAACTGAGGAAACTGCTATTGGCTCAAATCCAGGATTGTAACTGGAGAACTGACGGGCAACCAGGAGGAGCGCACTCCTAACCAAGCTCTGGCACTTGATTGTGGTTCCTACCTGACATGGCCTGCCCCTTCCCAGTCAGCCAGCCCAGGAGCACTGGGGCAGCTGCTGCCATGGACTCTAAGTGAGTTAGGTCTCACTGAGTTCTGTTTCCCTTGCTGGCCCTGAACTGGCAGGTCGCTCTCTCATGAGTGAAGCAGCAGCCCAGTGGCTGTGCTGTATACCAGGAGGCTCCCGTTTCCTAACTCACTCCTGCTCTGTTCTTTCCAGGTCTATAAAGGAGAATTTCAGCTACCTGACTTTCTGAAAGAAAAGCCCCAGGTACCGTACGTACACCACTTCCCCTTCCTCTTCTTTTCTGTAAGAGCTTTGGAAAAGACAATGAAGTATAAAAAGTGAAAACAAGAAATAAAATCCAGGTGTGCTGCTTTGTACTCATAATGCCAGTCATCAGCTGAGAGGAGAGGATCGGCACAAATCCAAGGCTGCCTGGGCTACATAGTGCAGTTCCAGGCCAGCTCCCTTCTCAACGTGCCAACAAGCAGATAAGTAAGGGAAGTAGAAAAGACAGTGACCTGTGCTGGCGGTAGCGAGCGGCTGTGATTTGAGAGAATTTAGGGTCTTCCGCAGCTAGGGAAGTGCACACTCAGCCACACAGATTTCACATGGGAATGGGGAGAATGCCTGAGCATCTACTTTGCATTAAGTTGCAAAGTAATAATAATAAATAATAATAATAATATGTACCTTTGGTATTTTTATTATATTCATGTTTGAGGTGTTTTAGCTGTTCTCACATTGGAAACTGAAAGACCTATAATACATAATGCACACAGCAGTTGGCTGTCAGCAAATGTGAGAGTTCAAAGCCTGTAATCCTTGTTTTTAAAAATAATTGAAACCAGCCAGGCAGTGATGGCATACACCTTTAATCCCAGCACTCAGAAGGCAGAGGCAGGCGGATCTCTGTGAGTTCGAGGCCAGCCTGGTATACACAGTAAGTTCCAGATCATTCAGGCTACATAGTAGGACCCTGTCTTAAAAATAAAAACAAGGCCTCTTTGTGCTTACCACAGGCTGTGTTCTTACACTGGCTGTACAGAAAGAGGAGGCATAATAAAGCCACCCCATGTACACCTCAGCTCAGGCCACTGTGCCTGGTCTGTATTGTGAATGGGGAGACATGGAAAAACAACAACAACAAAAAGAAACCAATCTATAATTACAACTGTAATGTTTCAACTCACTTGCATTCCATTTTTGTGTCCAGAATTGGAGGAAAACCGAGATTATCATGGCGTGCCTGGAGTAGCACAGTGTGTCCTGTGGTCCCCTGTCACTTGTGTAACAGCTGGGAGAAGAGACATCACTGCCTGTCATTAGCCTTGATGTTCCACATGGGCTGAGGCTCCTATCTCTAGGGTGCTGCTGTCCATACTGAACTCAGTTTCTGAAAGTGTTTGAGTTAGGATTGCAGGGGAAACACTATCTTACGTGTCGCGTACAGCAAGGCTGGAGTAAGCAGGCCTCCTCTGGAGCTCAGCGACGCTGTCTCTCACCAGGAGTGAAGGCCGTGCCCAACCTGACCACTGTCAGTTAGCAGCCGTCTGGAATGATGTGTGGTACCAGAGGGTCTCAGAGTGCATTCAGGGCATATTCTTAGCAGTGTCTGTTTAACTCTTTACCATTCTTTCATGTATTCAACAGTTGTTGCTAGGAATTTGCTAGGAGTGAGAAATTAGGATATGTCCGCAGGAGTTGGGAGAAACGGAGTCTTCTCAAGGAACTCAAGGACCTGATGTTTGTATAGAGGGAGAGCAGGGCCAGGCCCAAAGTGCGCATGACATCCCAGAGCCCTGGGTGGATTCCCGAAGACACCATTACTCACAGCCTTGGAAATTGCCAGAAAGCAATCTAAGAGGCAGGATAAACTTGAAGAAACCAAGAAAGGGGATTTGAGACCGAAACTGACGACTTCCCTGTGCTTCAGCACACACCCAGTAGCTCCAGATAGAGAGGGGGTGGGTAGAATCATGCAAGAGAAAGTCCCCGAACTTAGAGAGGAAGCCGTCTTTGGTCAAAGAGACATGTTCGTGAGTTTAAAGATTGATAGAGTCCAGGACAGTGGTGCACACACCTTTAATCCCGGCACTCGGGAGGCAGAGACTGGTGGATCTCTGAGTTTGAGGTCAGCCTGGTCTACAGAGTGAGTTCCAGGACAGCCAGGGATACTCTAGAAACTCTGTCTCCAGTGGGGAGGGGGGAATGATAAATTACACACCAGAGTTGAGAATATTTGCTTATTAAAACTTGCCATAGCTGGATATAGTAGCACACGTCTGTTCCCCAGCACTGGGAAGATGGAGGCAGGAGGATAATATGCTCAAGGTCAGCCTGGGCTATAGAGCCAGACCCTATCCTAAACAAGCAGAACCAACAAATAATGCTAGAGTTGGTGCAGTGGCTCAGAGAGTAAAGGCATTGCCCCCCAGCCTGTCAGCCCGAGGTTGATCCCACATAAAGAGGGAAGGATGAACTGACTCCTGCCGTCCACATCCATGCTGTGGTACGCACTTCCCCACAGAGCATCCACGCAAACACCCGTCTACACAAACCTAATAAACAAACGAGGAATTTTTAAAAATGAATGCCAGAGTTGGGTATGGTGATATACCCTTGAACTCAGCGCTTAGGGGACAGAGGCAGGTGGATTTCTACGAGTTCAAGGCTGGCCTGGTCTATATACAGAGTTCTAGGCCGGCCAGTGGTACATAGTAAACCCTGTCTCAATATAGTAATCTAATATTAAACTTTTAATTATTATTCTTAAGTGTATGCTTGTTTTTTCCTGCGTGCATATCTGTGTACCTCATGCACGCCCAGTGCCCACAGAGGTCAGAAGAGGGTGTCATAGCCCCTGGAACTGGAGTTAACAAACCTTTGTGAGCCCGCATGTGCGTGTTATGAGTCAAACCCGAGTTCTCTGGAAGAGCAACAAATGCCCTTAACCACTGAGATGTCTCTCCAACCCAATAATAAAATTGGTTTTTGTCCTTTGAGACAAGGTCATTTTATTATGTAATGCTCGCTGTCCTGAACTCACTATGTAGACCATATTGACTTCGAACTCACAGAGATATGACTGTCCCTGCCTCCCAAGTGCTGGGATTAAAGGCGTGCGCCACAATGCCCAACTCCAAAAATAAAATATCTAAGAACTATAAATAAATGGTAGAAAACAAGCCTTCAGTGGGACAACAGTAATTTGTAGAATATAGAGAAGTCTTATAAGACAATAAGAAAAAGCTTTAAAATGCCTTGATACGCACTTCAGGCTACTCACTGTTGCCCGCACTCGTGCCGGGGGATCTGACACTCTCTTCTGGCCCCTTGGGGCATCACACTCACATGTATGTACTCTTACACAGGCAGAAAGACACACACACACACAGACATACACACATGTTAAAAAATAGAAATCTTGAAAAAGTGTGCTATAGCAATGGCTCAGCAGTTAAGAAGAACGACTGCCCTCCCAGAGGACCCAGGTTCAGTTCCCAGCCTCCATGTGGCTATAAGTCTAGGTCCAGGGGATTTGATGCCTTCTTCTAGTTTCTTTGGGAACCAGGCATGCACACGATGCATAGACATACATGTAGGCAAAATACCCATATACATTAAATAAATAAGTAAAAATTTAAAAGAAAGATTATGGTTTAATTAAGAAATGGGTCCAAGTGTGGGCACATGCTTGTAGTATCAGTATTTGTGAACTAGAGGCAGAAGCATCAAATTCCAGGCCATCTTCAACTACACAGAGTTTTCAAGGCCCTGTATGTTACACGAAATCCTGTCACAAAACAAGAAACAGAAACTTGATAAGCTTGGCAGCACATGCTGGTAATCCCAGAGTGAGGAGGCAGAGGCGGGGGACCACTGCAAGTTCAGCCAGCCTACTCCACATAGTGGAGTTCAAGGTCAGTCAGAAGTGAGGAGGTACAGGGGCTGGGTCTTGGAGGGCCCTGGAGACACTGCGTGTCCTGTCCCTGTGGAGTCAAAGCCCACACTCCCTGTGCTCATTCCTATGCGAATAACCAAAAGCTCCAGCATTTGACTTGAGGCCAGGCTGATTGGAAGGTTCTGAAAGTGAGCCCACCCTGTCATCTTGTGTCCCCACACAGACCTATATGGGATTTGTGAGGAACAAAGGCATCTTTGTTACTCAGGCGATGTCAAGGATTTAGTCTGTCCCTGGAGTGTGGGAAAGGCCAGTCCAGTTTCTTTCCTTAGAACAGTTACAGGCTGAGTTTATCTAAAACTTTGAGCAGACGCTGTTAATGGGTCTGGGGTCGCTCAGAGGGTCATTCACCATGACCATGAATATATTTTAGTAAGGAGAGGCTTTTTATTTAGGTGCTGGCCCCCCGAAGGACTGCACCGGAGAGCTCTCCCAAGGTGCAGTCCCCAGCCATATCAGCCCAGGATGTATAAAGGCAAACCCATAAAATGGTATGTATTCTGTCTGTGTGAAGGCAGGGTCTTACTGTAACATATATGTCTTGCAGTTGTCCTAGTGATCTTTTTGAGCAGAGTAAGCAAGCTTAATTACAAAAGCAGAAATAGCAGTCAGTGTAATGACCTACTATTTTGCTAGAACAGCAGATTTGACAAGACCAGTCAATTTTAAGAATAGTCTTCGGTGTCTTGGGAAGGGGGAGTGGGCCGCTGGAGCACAGCCTTCACAGGCCAGGGCTTGCGTGCTAGAGGCTTTCTTTTCTCCAGTCTCTCAAGCATGGTAAGTTTAAACCTTAAATGTGATGTTAGCCGTCAGTCCTCTGAGGCATGGCTGCTGTGTTGGTGAGAGCAGTCGTACCTCTTCCAGCTGACTGCAGGACTTTAACGTATCTATGGTTCCTTCCACAGACCAAGCGATTGGAGTAGCTGAGCCTGCAACTTCCCACAGTGAGGTGAGGCCCGCCGGGTGCTGCTGGGTGGGAGTCTCCACTTGGGCCGACAGAGACAGCTGTGTGTCCAGATAGCACAGCTCTGGCCTTGGGCAGCCTGGGTTGGCATTGGCTCTGTCACCTCCTGGTACCAAGCAGCTTAACTCTGTGTCTGTTCCCTCATCTGTGAAATGAAAGCGTGGAGTAAGTGTGGAGATGGCGTTTGGAAGGGGTCTTTAACGTTAGGAGGGACCGAGAGACTGAGAGCCTGGTCACCGAGGGCTGACGAGAAGAGTGATCCCGGAGTGCCCATTCATCTCCTAAGGTCACGGCACATAATGAGAAGTCAGCATGGTGGCTTTGCACGTTGGACATTAGTGGTAGCTGTGGATGCAGGTGACTGTCGCCACCATTAGAAAGCGTCTGTAGCAGCCCTGTGTTCTCTTGCTTTGTACCTTGAGGTTATTTGCAGGCACTGGAAACAGCACAGATGGCAAAGTGTGTCCTCCATGCCCCTCAGAGGCGTGGTTGTTCGTCCTCCTGCCCCTGAACTGCAGGAGCCCACCTAGCCACTGGTGCAAACAGGGAAGCAGGTGGGGATGGTACGGGAAGGGTAGCTTTGATCTGTGCCCGTGACCACATGCTATGTGTTTGCCCTAGGGATGACTGCTGCCTTTTCTACAGAAGGGAAATCTCTGGAACTGCTGTCTCCTGCAGGGAGAAATGCTGTGACCCAACCCATCGCTTCTGCTCACCTGCCAGCCTCCTGTCCCTAGGGAGGTGCCACAGCCGGTCTCCCTGAGTGATGGCTCTCGAGCCCAGTGACTCGCACAGCCCTCAAGATGAGGAGCCCCGCAGGGACACGGTTCTGTTGCAGCTCCTCTTGTCCTTGTCGTTCTTACCAGATTCCAGTCTTAATTTCAAGAGAAGGAGAGTTTAAGGAAGGCATTTGGTTAACAAAATTGGCAGTCTCGTTCAGAATCTGTTGTCTGTACACGTTCGTGTTTTTGTAGAACACTTGTGCCTGTTTAAATATATTGATGTGGATAATAGTAAATACCTTACTTATTTAAACGATTGATTGTATTGTTTCAGAGAGTTGGGAAATGACTGTATACATTTACAGCCTAATGACTTTTGTATTTTATTTTTCAGAATAAAAGCTTAAATGTGAAGCTTTCGAGTGCTTTTGCTTTGTCATTGGGAGCATAGACCTTCTCAGATGGTGCTACACACCAGCTTCCTGTGGGCTGTGCTATAGGTTCCCTCCCTCGCTTCCCTCCCCTGTGTGTGTGCATGTGTGTATGTATTTGGGGCGTGTGTGGATGTTTAAGGTCAAAGAACTTACCGTTTCCAAGAAGCCATTATTGTGGAACACAGAATAACAGAGGTAATAATAATCACATTTATTGATTATTATTATTATGTTTCAGGTGCCAGGCACGGAACGAGATGTTTTACGTATTATTCCATCTTCACACCTGTCCCTGGTTTAGTCACGTACGTCTACGTCACCAACCACAGCACTTTTAGCCTGAAACTTAAAGGTCATCTCTGCTTTCGTCCTCTTCTCTTTCCCTCCACGCATGTACAAGGGGACAAGACCTTTGATCCTACCTCATGTATTTATTGAAGTTATCCGCTTGCCTCCAGCTCCTCTGTCCCAGCCCTAATCAAAGAATCCACCCTGTCATCCTGCCACCATTACAGTAGAGGATCGGAACAGTGTCTCCACACCCTCTCTTGCCCCATCCTCTCCACGCACGACTTCACTGCCCCCTTGGGAATAGAGCGCACACGCTGCTGTGATCCAGCCCTAGCCAGCTCTCTGCTCAATCCCACCATAGGCCTCTCTCCCTGGAATGTCATCTTTCCCTCTGCTTCTGGCCTGGTAGCTACCTCCTTATCCTGAGGTCCCTGCAAGTTCTGTGTCCTCAGGAAGATTCTCCTAGCTCTTAAAACTAGTCACCTGCGGTGGTTACTTTTGCGTTGCTGTAACCAAGATACTCGGCAGAAACAGCTTCACGGGAGGAACGGGTTCTTTTGGCTTACGGTCCATCCTGGAGAGAAGGCATGGAGAGTGGATGCTGAGATGTTGAGTCCGGTTGGCCAGGAAGCACAGTGGCAGGAGCCAGGCATGGGCAGAGCCTTTAAAGGTGCACCCTGGAAGAAGGTGATGGCCAGACCACAGGACTACAGCAATCTCCCCCTCCCATTCCAACAGGCTCCTTACTGAGACACTGTCAGGGAGTCACGGCTAACAGGTCGTGATGAGATTTCTGACTAGAGGAAGTTAGCTAACACTAACGGTCTTGGTGGCCACCCTTCTTTCTACTTTCTGCCTCCTGCCTATAATGGGAGAGCGTGGAAGATTATGTTGCCATCCTCAGAAAGTTAGAAGGGACCCCTGCTTCTGCCATGTAGGCCCTGACTTCTGCCTCCGGCTAGCTCATCATGTTGTCTGTCTGTGGTGGCTGGGGCCTGAATTCTTTAGAGCTATGGCATGTTTTGTCTGTCTATAGCTTTAATAATTCTTATCCTCAACAGTCCTTCTTACTGCTCCTCTTAAACCCATGTCCAAGCAGGGCTGTAGTGGCACACGCCTTTAATCCCAGCACTGGGGAGACAGGGAAAGGCAGATCTCTGTGAGTTCAAGGACAGCCAGGACTGTTAAGCCCATGCCCAAACCCTTCTATAGCCCTGATGACATGTAAACCTCCATGGGGCTCCTGCAGAATGGAACTGCTTACATCTGGCCAAAAGTCCATGATGTGGCCTCTGTACCTCACTGACACCCCCACTACACCCCTTCTTCATAACGTCTTTTTTTCTCGCCTAAGTATATATTTCCTTTTCCATTTTCCTTTTTCGACCCACCCTCACCCAGGCAAGGTTTCTTAGTGTAGCCCTGGCTGTCCTGGAACTCACTCTGTAGACCAGACTAGCCTTGAACTCATAAAGATCTGTCTACCTCTGTTTGCCTAGTGCTGGGATTAAACATATGGGCCACAATCTCGTGGCTCTTTTTTCTTATTTTGAGATAGGGTCTCATTCTGTAGGCCAGGCCAGTCTAACTATATAGTCTCCGCTCGCCCGAATTGTAGCAACCCTTATGCCAGGATTATAGGTGTGAGCCACTATGCCTGGCTGTAGTCTAAGCATATATTTCCTGAGCTCCACTAAGGAAGGCCTTTCTCTTCCCTATGACATCACAAATCCGTCCAGCATCTTATTCATCTACTTACTAGTTTTTCAGACAGAATCTTCCTTGTTCTACATAGCCCAGGCTGACCTGGATTTCACTGTATATCCTAGGTAGTCTTCAGCCTTGTGGCCGTCTTTCTGCCTTATCCTACCAAGTCTCCTCAGTCATTTAATAAACATGTCTATGTTTGTGGAAGGTCAGTGTTTCATAAAATCAAATAAAGCCCTGCAGAGTGACTGAAAAGTGACTAGATGGAATTGAATAGAAGACACGGATATCAACCCGTACATCTTCAAACACCTGATCTTTGATAAAGAAGCAAAAAATATCAAATGGAAAAAAAGAAAGCGTATTTAACAAGTGGTGCTGGCATAACTGGATATCAACATGTAGAAGAATGAAAATAGACCCATAGCTATCACCATGCACAAAACTCAAGTCCAAATGGATGAAAGACCTCAACATAAAGCCAGCCACACTGAACCTCATAGAAGAGGAAGTGGGAAGTACACTTGAACGCATTGGCACCAGAAACCACTTCCTAAATAGAACCCCAGGAGCACAGACACTAAGAGAAATAATTAATACATGGGACCTGTGGGAGCCCGTGAGGGTCCAACACAGATTCCCTAACCCGGTTGGAACGGAGTCGCGAGGAATAAAACTGACACAGCTTACATGGTCATCATGGGAAAAGCCAGATCTCTCTCCAAAGATCTCTCATTTATTCCCCAAACAGCTTATATATCCTCACGTGAATAGAGCCGGAACACATTAGGCTATCTCCTAGGCAACCAAATGCACGGGCTCTGGTCACATCTGCATCTAGCAGTCAGGTAGGCCTTGAATTAGCATCTATAAGACATTCTCCAAATTACAAAGGAAGGAAGCACCAAACATCCTGACCAGTTTCAGTCAGCACCTCTCCTCAGGAGATCTACATCCTTGCTATTGTTAGGCAGAGACATCTTGTCTGCAGAGCTACATGATCGGCTCAGACTGGGCCTATGGCTTTTGTGCCATACAGAAATATGGGCCTACAATCCACTCTCTCTTATTAATTTTAATAATCCCTGTGCTTCTGCAACAGGACAGATAAGTTGCGCCTGATTTGGGCAAAGTCCTCTTTATTTACCCAAATTTTCCCGTCATTGGAACAGGCATCTTTTGTGCAAGCCCCTGTCTTAGGCATCTGGGGAGAAGAAGCTTCAGACCCGTCATTGACTGCTGACCTCTGTAAAGAGAAGAGATTAGTGGAGAGAAATATACTTTTCAGGCCCTGTGTATCAGCCATATCTTGTCAGGATGTATCACAATGCTTTATGAATAATTATGCTCCCAAAGATATTCTCCTATCTTAAAGGAGAATAGAATCACCTGAGTTGAAAAATGTTTCTTCCGCTGGTACAGAACATCATTCAGAGTTTACTTTCTCAGCATGCGTATCAACTCTCAACATTCATCGTCACAACCTCTCTTTTAGCCAACTGTCAATTGCAGCAACTCACAATCATGATTTTTCCACATCATCGGTCAATACCGATCTTTAAATTTCTAATACCGTAATTTCATGTTTAGCCGGTCAAAACCAGCTCTCCCAATTTTCATAATTTCATGTTTGGTTGGTCATTACCAACAATCATGACTTTTCCATATTATCGGTCAATACCGATCTTCCGATTTTTCATATCATTTCATATTTAGCCAGTCAGTACCAACTCTCCAAATTATTCATAATTTCATATTTAGCCAGTCAAAACCAGCTCTCCGATTATTCATTTCATATTTAGCCGGTCCATACCAGCTCTCTGATTATTTATTACTTCACATTTAGTTGGTCAGTACCAACTCTTCAATTATTCATAATTTCATATTTAGCCGGTCAATACCAGCTCTCCAATTATCATAATCTCATATTTAGTTGGTTATTACCAACTCTTTCATATTCTTTCTTTACCATAATTTCATATTCTTTTCAGTCATTACCGATGTATTTAGCACTATTGGTCATTATCAGATTTTTCCCATCACCTTATATGCAGCTGTACGTTAAGAGCATAATACCATTTGCTGTTATTAAATCTCATTTTCAGTCTCTGTGTAGCTGTTAAACCCTCAGTCTGCCCCCTTGTTAAGTGAAGGGGGGTTTTAGACATACTTTATTTTGCATCTTTCTTTCCCTGAGGGGAAAGCTTAGGTCTTAGTTCTTAGGTTTAATATTTTATTCAAAATGAGTCCTGTCCCATAAACCGAGAACACTCAAATGTTCAGTTTGTATCTTGGTTCTGAAGCAACAGGTTTCACACCACAGCCAGAGGCAGACACCACAGTCAGCTCGTCTCAGCAGGATCTCTCTGTCCGAAGTCTCCTTGCAGCGCTGCGAGTTGCGGGTCCAGATCAGGCTCCTCTCTGTGGGCTGGGTTACCGGATTCCTCCTGGAGCCGTTTTATTTCTGTTCCTTCTGTGGTGTGGTTGTCAGCTACGCTGTCTCCAGGTCCGTTGTCCTTCTGCTGAATGCATCGAATTAGTCGCTCTGGAAGCCATCTCGCTTGGTTTTCGTCCTGTGAGAAAACACAGACATGCCCTCGACCCCATATTAGGATGGGGTCGGGTCCCTTCCAAACCCCATTGCAAGGATCTTTCCATTTTGCTTTAGCAAATGTGGTTTTTGTACCGTTATGCCACAATCTGTCCGCAGCTGATTGCTCATGGACATCTGTATTTAGAAAGTTTAGCGCAAACAATGCATGATTTAAGGCATTGTGTGGCATCTGAGGATACAACTCCCCTGTCTTTATTTTTTGGAGTTGTGTTTTCAAGGAGCTATGTGCACGCTCCACAATTCCTTGTCCTTGAGGATTATATGGAATACCAGTCTTATGAACGATATTCCATTGAGTACAGAATCTTTGAAAAACTTTGTTAATATATCCGGATCCATTGTCCGTCTTTATTACTTTTGGGGTTCCCATGCATGAAAAGCATTTTAAGCAATGAGTTATTACATGCTTGGCAGCTTCCCCAGTTTGTGCTGTGGCCATTATGAATCCTGAGTAAGTATCAATTGTCACATGCACATATCTCAATTTTCCAAACTCAGTAATGTGAGTTACATCCATTTGCCATATATGGTTAGGAAGAAGTCCTCGGGGATTTACCCCCAAATGAGGCACAGGTAAATATTGTGGGCATCTTTCACATTGTTTAACAATTTGCCGAGCAGCTTCTCTGGTCAGCTTAAATTGTTTTCTTAAACTTAAGCTGTTTTGATGATGCAAAGCATGTGACTGCTGTGCAAGTTCAACCTGAGATCCAGCAATTATTTTTGTAAGTTCGTCAGCTAGAGCGTTACCTTCAGCTAATGGACCAGGAAGACTTGAATGCGCTCTGATATGTCCCACAAAACATGGTAACTTTCTACATTGTATGGCTTTTTGAATCTGCTGAAGCAATATTTTAACTTGTTCATTGCCAGTTGCTATATATGACACTGTTTCCAGGATCCTTAACGCTTCATAAATATACCAGCTATCAGTATAAAAATTAAAAGCCTTATTATCAAAATTCTTAAATACCAGAGCTACAGCCCACAGTTCAACTATTTGAGCTGAAGTTGGTTCTGTCTGTACCACGTGTCCTTTGCCATTGACAACATAAGCAGCTTTTCCATTAGATGAGCCATCAGTGAAAATCAACAAAGCATCCTTTAAGGGATTCTTTGCTACTATTTTAGGAAAAATAAATGAATGCTGTTGCGCCAACTGCAGTAACTGGTCAGCTGGGAAAAGATTATTAATCTGACCTTGAAACTGAGCAAACACAATTGCCCATGAGTCACTATTTTGAAATAACCATTCAATTTGCTGCTTAGTGTAAGGAACATTGATTACAGCTGGTTCTAAGCACGCTACTGCTTCAAAATAAGGATTTAATACTTTTGCTGGTGATACAGGCAGATGTAGTCATAAAAGTGGTCCGTTCTGCCATAAGACTGCTGTAGGAGTCAGCCTTGTAGAAAAATATATGCTTGCCATGCCTGGCTGTAATCAATATAGCACTCCTGCTGTTCCTGTATAGCCTGCTCTATCTGTGAGAGAGTCTGTTTGGCTGCTTCCAAAAGCTGCCTGCTAGAATTTGGATCACTGTCTCCTTTAAGTATCTCACTTAAAGGCTCAAGGTCTTCTGTAGGAAACCTCAAATAAGGTCTTAGCCATTGTATATTTCCTAATAGCCTTTGAAAGTAAGAGTCTTTAAGTCATCCTTCCTGATTTTTATCTTTTGAGGCTTAATTTCTTTGGGGTATAACATTGACCTAGATATTGAAAAGGCGGGTGCCTCTGTACTTTCTCAGGAGCGGTAACCAAACCTGCATGGCTTAGACACTGCTGTAACAATCCATATGTCTCTAGTAAAGTATCCTTATTGGCTCTCTGAAATTAACTGGAGGAATACTAAAAGCAAACCTTTGACAACCTCGTGGCGCTAAAGGAATTGAATAAAAACAATCTTCCAAGTCTAAGATAATCTTATGTGTGCCTTTTGGAATGGCTGCCGGGGACGGCAACCGTGGTTGCAATGCTCCCATTGGCTGCATGGTTGCATTAACCTCTCTGAAATCCTGAATTAATCTCCACTTTCCCGATTTCTTTTTAATAACAAAAATTGGAGAGTTCCATGGAGAATTAGATGGTGAAATATGTCCACTATCCAGCTATTCCTGCACTAACCGCTGGGCAACTTGCAATTTTTCTTGTGTTAGAGGCCACTGACTCACCCATACAGGGTCATCACTTTTCCATATTATCGGGTCTGCATGGAGTGCAGGCCTTTCAGTGACCTCTCCTAAAAATACCCTAATTCTGCTCTAGAAGGTCTACTGTCTGATACGACAGGATCAATCTTTCCCTTATTATCTTTTCCTAGACCTTGATTAGGTAATAATCCTTGTTGAAACATCTGATTAGTAACAGCCATGCTAGGAGAATATAAATATACTCCCATTCTGGACATGATATCTCTGTCCCATAAGTTCACAGGTAAATGGGGAATAATATACGGCTTAAAGGTTCCTTCATGTCCTTCCTCATCTTTCCAATGCAGTTCATTGCTACTTTGTTCAGGATTTCTAGTCTGACCAATTCCTTGTAACTGTGTAATAGTTTCCGTTTTTGGCCACTTAGAAGGCCACTGACTGGCGGTTATGACGGAAGTATCCGCACCAGTATCCAGGATCCAGGAGGCCAGAAAATCTTTTTCCATTTATAAACAAAGTGAATTATGGTCTCCGAGGACCTATGGTCTGTACCCAAACTGCACCAGATGAACCAAATCCATCTTCTCCTCTCTTTTCTTTTTAAGACCTCAACATAAAACCAACAATACTTAACCTCATATAAGAAAATTTTTGAATTAACACTTAAATGCACTGGTACAACTCTAACATAGCCTCACTGGCTTACACACTGAGAGGAACAATAAGATCTCTTGAACTGAGAAGCTTCTGTATAGCAAAAGACTTAATCAACATGACATAATCTCAGGCTATAGAATTGAAAATCTTCATTAATCACTAATCCACTTTAAAAACACACAAAGAACTAAGGAAATTAGTCACCAAAAGAACAATTAATCCACTAAAAATATGCAACAGACCTAAACTGAAAACTCTCAATAAATGAACCTAAAATGGCTGAAAGACATTTAAAACATTTAAAAACTACTCAAATATAACATCCTTAACCATTGGAGAGATGCAAATCAGAACAACTCTGAGACTCCATCTTATTTATCTTTGCAACATGACCAAGATCATGCTTAAGAGAAACTCCTCCACTGCTGTCGACTTTTCAGAAAATTAGGCAACAAACCACTTTAAAACTCAGCTATACCTCCTCTGGGCTTATAAACAAAAGATGCTCAACCATGTCACAAGGACACGTGCTCAACCATGTTCACAGCAGAATTACTTTATCATACACAGAATCTGAAAACAAATGTATCTCTTCTACACACATCATAAATGAGATAGCCACAAATACCATAAATATTTTTGAGTAACTCTAATCACACAAATTGAAAACCTGTACAACAAGAACTTTAAATCTCTGAAGGAAGAAATTTAAGCCATCAGAAAATGTAAAGATCTCCTATTCTCTTGTAAAGAAAGCACCAACATGGCAAAATTGACAATGTTACTGAAAGCAATCTACAGATCTAATGCAAATGCCCATTAAACTTGTAACAAAATTCTTTTGACTTTGAAAAAACAATCCTCAACCTTATGAGAAAAGATAAAAACTCAGGCTAGCCTAAGCAATCTTAAAATCCTGTACAATCAAGAAACTTCTGAATGCATCACAATCTCTGACTTTAAACTTTACTACAGAGGCACAGTACTGAAATCAATCCACCTTGGATACGAATTCACTTGCCTACAAACAGCATACTTTTGACAAAAAGGCAAAATTGTGAAATGGGTTTCTGACCCAGCCCGGCGCCAGCCTGGGACAGGGAGCTCAGAGGTTCCTTGGCCCACTATCCTTCTTGGGCTCTCTGCAGGGCCTCTACTCCCGGCATACTGCCTCTTTCTTCCTAGCCCACCCAGCTTCCATCCAGAACCCTCCCCAATTCGGCCCCACCGCCCTCTTTCGGCACATAACATCACCCAGCCCAGCCTGTCTGGGCACTGGGTCCGAATCCTTGGGGCACCCAACTGGGTGGGAGTTCCTTTGCTTCTATGGCCTGCCTGCACCAAGCAGGGTAGGTGCTTTGTTTGCAAGCTGCCCCATCAGCACGGAGGCCTGATCTCTTGACGGCGCTAGGAGAGCCAGCATTGGGGAGAGCCAGCGTTGGGGAGAGCCAGTGTTGGGGCACCAGGAGAGCCAGCGTTGGGGAGAGCCAACATTGGGGAGAGCCAGCTTTGGGTAGGCAAGGAGACCTGATCCAGTAAAAGAAGATCCATAAGGGAGCATTTGGAAGAAGAGATGGGCAGACGCCAAGGCAAGAATTCGCTCAACAAGCTGAAAAGCAACATGAAGCCACCAGAAACCAGCGACCTCACAACGGGAGGACATGAACACCTTAATCAAGAAGAAGTAGAAAAGATTGACTTCATGAAAGTGATTGACGCCCTTAAACAGCATGTAAAAAAATGCCCTTATAGAAATGGATGAGAAATATAACAGAAAGTTTGAAGAATTGAATAAATCAGTGAATGGTACCCTAGAAAACCAAGAAAAAACAATCAAACAGATAATGGAAACAGTTCAAGACTTGAAAACTGAAATGGAGGCAAAGAAGAAAACACAAACAGAGGGCCGGCTGGACATGGAAAATTTAAGTAAACAAACAGAGTCTACAGAAACAAGCATAACCAACAGAATACAAGAGTTAGAAGAAAGAATCTCAGATTCTGAAGATACCACAGAGAAAATAAACACACTGATCAAAGAAAACAGCAAATCCAACAAACTCTCATCACAAAACATTCAGGAAATATGGGACACAATAAAAAGGCCAAACCTAAGAATAATAGGAGTAGAAGAAGGAGAAGAAGCACAGCTCAATGGTCCAGAAAATATATTAAATAAAATTATAGAAGAAAACTTTCCCAACCTAAAGAAAGATATACCTATGAAGGTTCAAGAAGCATACAGAACACCGAATAGGCTGGATCAAAAAAAAAAAAAAAACATCCCCTCGCCATATAATTATCAAAACACAAAGCATACAGAATAAGGAAAGAATATTAAGAGCTGCAAAGGAAAAAGGCCAAATTACTTATAAAGGTAAACCTATCAGACTTACACCTGACTTCTCCATGGAAACCATGAAAGCCAGAAGGTCCTGGATAGATGTACTGCAGAAACTGAGAGACCATGGATGCAAGCCCAGATTACTATACCCAGACAAGCTTTTGTTCACTATAAATGGAGAAAATAAAATTTTCCAGGATAAAAACAAATTTAAACAATACACAGCCACAAATCCAGCTTTACAGAAAGTAATAGAAGGAAAATCACTAACCAAGGAGTCCAACAATGACCACAATAACTCAGACATCTAGAGACCCTTCACCAACACAAATCAAAGAAGGGAAACACACAAACTCTACGACTAAAAAAGTGACCGGAGTTAACAACCACTGGTCATTAATATCACTTAATGTCAATGGACTCAACTCACCTATAAAAAGGCACAGGCTCAGAGATTGGATAAAAAAACTGGATCCAACATTCTGCTGTTTACAAGAAACACACCTCAACCACAAAGACAGGCACCTACTCAGAGTAAAGGGTTGGGAAAAGGCTTATCAAGCAAATGGACCTAAGAAACAAGCAGGTGTGGCCATACTAATCTCTAACAAAGTTGACTTCAAACTTAAATCAATCAGAAGAGATGGGGAGGGGCATTTTATACTCATAACAAGAACAGTTCATCAGGATGAAGTCTCAATCCTGAATATCTATGCCCCTAATACAAAAGCACCCACGTACGTAAAAGAAACATTACTAAAACTCAAGGCAGCCATGAAACCGCACACACTAATAGTAGGAGACTTCAACACTCCTCTCTCACCAATGGACAGGTCAATCAGACAGAAACCTAACAGAGAAATAAGAGAATTAATGGAGGTAATGAATCAAATGGACTTAACAGACATCTATAGAACATTCCACCCAAATAGGAAAGAATAAAGCTTCTTCTCTGCAGCTCATGGAACCTTCTCAAAAATCGACCACATAGTCAGTAACAAAGCAAACATCCACAGTTACAAAAAAATATTAGTAACCACCTGTGTCTTATCAGATCACCATGGATTAAAGTTAAAATTCAACAACAATGCTACCCCCAGAAAGCCTACAAATTCATGGAAACTGAACAGTCAACTACTGAACCATACCTGGATTAAGGAAGAAATAAAGAAAGAAATTAAAGTCTTCCTGGAATTCAATGAAAATAAAGAAACAACATACTCAAACTTATGGGACACTATGAAAGCAGTCCTAAGAAGAAAGTTCATAGCACTAAGTGCCCACTTAAAGAAAACAGAGAAATCTCACATTGGAGACTTAACAGCCCACCTGAAAGCCCTAGAAAAAAAAGAAGCAGACTCACCTAGGAGGAGTAGAAGACTGGAAATAATCAAACTGAGGGCTGAAATCAACAAAATAGAAACACAGAAAACAATCCAAAGGATCAATGAAACAAAAAGCTGGTTCCTGGAGAAAATCAACAAGATTGACAAACCCCTATCCAAACTAATCAAACGGCAGAGAGCGAATTTGCAAATTAATAAGATCAGAAATGAAAAGGGGGACATAACCACAGACACAGAGGAAATTCAGAGAATCATTAGATCTTACTACAAAAGCCTATATGCCACAAAACTGGAAAATGTAAAGGAAATGGACACTTTTTTAGATAAATACTATATACCCAAGTTAAACCAGGACCAGGTGAACAATCTAAATAGACCTGTTAGTCGCGAAGAATTAGAAGAGGTTATCAAAAAGCTCCCTACCAATAAAAGCCCAGGACCAGATGGTTTCAATGCAGAATTCTACCAGAACTTCCAAGAAGACCTAATACCTATACTCCTTAATGTATTTCACAATATAGAAACAGAAGAGGCATTGCCAAATTCCTTTTATGAAGCTACAGTTACTCTGATACTAAAACCGCACAAAGACTCAACCAAGAAAGAGAACTATAGACCAATCTCACTCATGAACATCGATGCAAAAATCCTCAACAAAATACTGGCAAACCGAATCCAAGAACACATTAGAAAAATTATCCATTATGACCAAGTAGGCTTCATCTCAGGGATGCAGGGCTGGTTCAACATATGAAAATCTATCAATGTAATCCATCATATAAATAAACTGAAAGAAAAAAATTATATGATCATTTCATTAGATGCTGAAAAAGCATTTGACAAAATTCAATATCCCTTTATGATAAAAGTATTGGAGAGATTAGGGATACAAGGGTCATACCTAAATATAATAAAAGCTATATACAGCAAGCGGACAGCTAACATCAAATTAAATGGAGAGAAACTCAAAGCCATCCCACTAAACTCAGGAACACGACAAGGCTGTCCACTCTCGCCATACCTCTTCAATATAGTGCTTGAAGTTCTAGCAATAGCAATAAGACAACATAAGGGGATCAAAGGGATTCGAATTGGAAAGGAAGAAGTAAAACTTTCGTTATTTGCAGATGATATGATAGTGTACATAAGTGACCCCCAAAACTCCACCAAAGAACTTTTACAGCTGATAAACACCTTCAGTAATGTGGCAGGATACAAGATCAACTCCAAAAAATCAGTCGCCCTCTTATACACAAAGGATATGGAAGCAGAGAGGGAAATCAGAGAAGCTTCACTTTTCACGATAGCCACAAACTGCATAAAATATCTTGGGGTAAATCTAACCAAGGAAGTGAAAGATCTATTTGACAAGAATTTAAGGCATTGAAAAAAGAAATTGAGGAGTATACCAGAAAATGGAAGGACCTCCCATGCTCTTGGATTGGGAGGATCAACATAGTAAAAATGGCAATTCTACCAAAGGCAATTTATAGATTCAATGCACTCCCCATCAGGGTCCCATCAAAATTCTTCACAGATCTGGAGAGGACAATAATCAACTTTATATGGAAAAACAAAAGACCCAGGATAGCCAAAACAATCCTATACAATAAAGGATTGTCTAGAGGCATTACCATCCTTGACTTCAAACTCTATTACAGAGCTACAGTAATGAAAACAGTGTGGTACTGGCATAAAAACAGAGAAGTCGACCAATGGAATCGTATAGAAGACCTGGATTTTAACCCACAAACCTATGAACACCTCATTTTTGATAAAGGAGCCAAAAGTATACAATGGAAGAAAGAAAGCATCTTCAACAAATGGTGCTGGCATAACTGGATGTCAACCTGTAGAAGAATGAAAATAGACCCATATCTATCACCATGCACAAAACTCAAGTCCAAATGGATTAAAGACCTCACTATCAGTCAGAACACATTGAACCTAATAGAAGAGAAAGTGGGAAGTACCCTACAACAGATGGGCACAGGAGATCGCTTCCTATGTGTAACCCCAACAGCACAGACATTAGGGCAACATTGAATAAATGGGACCTACTAAAACTGAGAAGCTTCTGTAAAGCAAAGGACACTGTCACCAAGACAAAAAGGCAACCTACTGACTGGGAGAAGATCTTCACCAACCCCGCAACAGACAAAGGTCTGATCTCCAAAATATATAGAGAACTCAGGAAACTAGACTTTAAAATGCTAATTAACCCAATTAAAAAATGGGGCACTGAACTGAACAGAGAATTCTCAGCAGAGGAAGTTCAAATGGCCAAAAGACACTTAAGGTCATGCTCAACCTCCTTAGCGATCAGGGAAATGCAAATCAAAACAACTTTGAGATATCATCTTACACCTGTCAGAATGGCTAAAATAAAAAACTCTAATGATAGCCTTTGCTGGAGAGGCTGTGGAGGAAGGGGTACCCTCATCCATTGCTGGTGGGAATGCAATCTTGTGCAACCACTTTGGAAATCAGTGTTTCGGTTTCTCAGGAAATTCGGGATCAACCTACCCCTGGACCCAGCAATACCACTCCTGGGAATATACCCAAGAGATGCCCTATCATATGACAAGAGCATTTGTTCAACCATGTTCATAGCAGTATTATTTGTAATAGCCAGAACCTGGAAACAACCTAGATGCCCCTCAATGGAAGAATGGATGAAGAAAGTATGGAATATATACACATTAGAGTACTACGCTGCGGTAAAAAACAATGACTTCTCGAATTTTGCATGCAAATGGATGGAAATAGAAAACACTACTCTGAGTGAGGTAACCCAGACCCAAAAAGATGAATATGGGATATACTCACTCATAATTGGTTTCTAGCCATAAATAAGGGTCACGGAGTCTATAATTGGTGATCCTAAAGAAGCTAAGTAAGAAGTTGAACCAAAAGAAAAACATATAGTTATCCTCTTGGCTATGGGAAGTAGACAAAATTGCCGGGGAAAAAATTGGGATCTTGGGGGTGGGGTGGGATGGGGGTAAGGGGAGATGGGGAGAGAAAAGGGAGAAGGGGAGGATGGGGGGAACTTGGGGAAAAAGGATGATTGGGATAAAGGATGGTTGGATAGGGGAGCAGGGAAGCACAATTCTTAGTTAAGGGAGCCACCTTAGGGTTGGCAAGAGACTTGAACCTAGAGTGGCTCCCAGGAGCCCAAGCCGAGGTCCCCAGTTAGGTCCTTGGGCAGCTGAGGATAGGGAACCGGAAATGACCCTAGCCTATAGCAATACTGACGAATATCTTGCATATCATCATAGAACCTTCATCTGGTGATGGATGGAGATAGAGACAGAGACCCACACTGGAGCACTGGACTGAGCTCCCAAGGTCCCAATGAGGAGCAGAAGGAGGGAGAACATGAGCAAAGAAGTCGGGACCACAAGGGGTGCACCCACCCATTGAGACAGTGGAGCTGATCTACTGGGAGCTCACCAAGGTCAGCTGGACTGTGACTGAAAAAGCATGTGTTAAAACTGGACTCTCTGAACATGGCGAACAATGAGGGCTGATGAGAAGCCAAGGACAATGGCACGGGGTTTTGATCCTACGCAATGTGCTGGCTTTGTGGGAGCCTAGCCAGTTTGGATGTTCACCTTCCTAGATATGGACAGAGTGGGGAGGACCTAGGACTTACCACAGGGCAGGGAACCATGACTGCTCTTTGGACTGGAGAGGGAGGGGGAGAGGAGTGGGAGGAGGAGGAGAAGGGTGGGAGGAGGGGGAGGGAAATGGGAGGCTGGGAGGAGGTGGAAACTTGTTTTTTTTTCTTCCTTTTCTCAATAAAAAAAAAATGAAAAAAAAAACAACAAAATTGTGAAATGGAAAACAAGCATTTTAACCTGCTTATCTCAGAGGCTACCTTAATTTAAACCTGGCTTTTTTCTTTCAGTTGAAGCTGCACTACACGGCAGGGGGTAGGACACAGGCTCACTTTGTTGGACTGCCTTTCTGAGCTCTGGCGGGTGGATTTTTTAATTTTTTTATTTTAACTTGTAAATCATAAAATTAGGAGAATTTCTGAATCCTCTCCTCTGTTCTATAGACTGTGTGAGGTTAAATTTGCTCTCTATGGAGGCGCACGCCTTTAATCCCAGCACTTGGGAGGCAGAGGCAGGCAGATATCTGTGAGTTCGAGACCAGCCTGGTCTACAAGAGCTAGTTCCAGGACAGGCTCCAAAACCACAGAGAAACCCTGTCTCGAAAAACCAAAAAAAAAAAAAAAAAAAGAAAAGAAAAGAAAAAATAAAAAAGAAAAGAAAAAAATTTGTTCTCTAAACTTGCTTTTGCTCCTCCTTGCCTTTTACTTACAGGTCGGTTAGATTAACTGGCTACTGTGAGCACGTGGCTACTCAATCTCAGCTGTAACTTGGTGATTCTTGGGCCAAAAGTCATTTTTCCTTTACCTTTCCTACTCATTTAGCAATCAATAAAAGTTGCAGTTCTGTGTCTATCACGCTTACAGATTCTCAATAACTCTGCCATTGTTCTGCTCCACTTTAACTTAAGTTACCAACATATATAACTGAATAATTTTTCCTTATCCCACATCTAACTTATTTACAGAAATATGGGCCTACAGGGACCTCCTGAAACTGAAAAGCTTCTGTAAAGCAAAGGACAGTCAGCAAAACAAAACAATAGCCTACAGAATGGGAAAAGATCTTCACTAACCTCACATCAGACAGAGGTCTGATCTCCAAAATATACAAAGAACTCAAGAAATTGGACACCAAAAGATCACATAATCCAATAAAAAGAAATGGAGTACAGACCTTAAACAGAGAACTCTCAACAGAGGAATCTAAAATGGCTGAAAGACACTTAAGGAAATGTTCAACATCCTTAGTCATCAGAGAAATGCAAATCAAAACAACTCAGAGATTCCATCTTACACCTGTGAGAATGGCCAAGATCAAAAACACTGATGACAACTTATCCTAGAGAGGTTGTGGGGTAAAGGGAACACTTCTACATTGCTGGTGGGAGTGCAAGCTGGTACAATCTCTTTGGATGTCAGTGTGGCGATTTCTCAGAAAATCAGGAAACAACCTTCCTCAAGACCCAGTAGTACAACTTTTGGGTATATATCCAAAGGATGCTCAATCGTGCCACAAGGACATGTGCTCAACTATGTTCATAATAGCATTATTTATCATAACCAGAACCTGGAAACAACCTAAATGCCCCTCAATCGAAGAATGGATAAAGAAAATGTGGTACATTTACACAATGGAGTACTACACAGCAGAAAAAAAATAATGACAGCTTGAATTTTGCAGGAAAATGGATGGAGGTAGAAAACATTATTATGAGTGAGGTAACCCAGGCACAGAAAGACAATTATCACGTGTATTCACTCATAGGTGGTTTTTAAACATAAAGCAAAGAAAGCCAGCCTACAAACCACAATCCCAGAAAACTTAGACAACAATGCGGACCCTAAGAGAGGCTTACATAGATCTAATCTACATGGGAAGTAGAAAGTAGAAAAAGACAAGATCTCCTGAGTGAATTGAGAGCATGGGGACCTTGGGGGAGGATTGAAGGAGGGGGGGGGGAGCAGAGAAAAATGTAGAGCTCAATAAATATCAGTAAAAGAAAAAGAAAAAGAAAAATGACCAGAGTAAAGCTGAAGAATACAGTAGATAGAGCCAAAATGTAGCAATTGGGAAGCTGAGGCAGGAGGATTATGATCATGAGACCAAAAAGGGATACATACTGAAGTAAGGCAATGGAGGGAAATATGTATGCTATAAAGTGAAAACTAGTAAGTAGGCTTGGTAATACACACTGAAAATTCAATCACATGGGTGATAATACATGCCTGTAATTCCATCTCTTGGTAATAATGCCTATAATTCCATCTCAATAATACATGCCTGTAATTTCATCTCTTAATTATACATGTCTGTAATTCCACCTTGGTAATACATTCCTGAAATTCCACCTCTTGGTAATAGTACATGCCTGTAATTCCATCTGGTGGGTGGTAATACATACCTGTAATTCCAGCTTCTGGGTGGAAATACATGCCTGTAATTCCATCTCTTAGTAATACATGTGTGTAATTCCAACTCATGGGTTATAATAAATGCCTGTAATTCCATCCTGTGGGTGGTAACACATGCCTATAATTCCATTGCTTGTTAATAACACATGCCTGTAATTCCATCTCGGAAATAAATAACCATCATTTAATCTCTTAATAATACAAGCCTAAACTTTCATTTCTTGTTAATAATACATGCCTGAAATTCCATCTTGTGGGTGGTAATATAATGCCTGTAATTTCATCTGGTTGGAGGTAATACATATCTCTAATTCCATCTTGAAGGTTTGTAATACATGATTGTAATTCTATCTCGTGGGTAATAACACATGCCTGTGATTCCATATATTGGTAATATCACATGCCTGTAATTCCACTATGTGGGTGGTAAAACATGCCTGTAACTCCATCTCGTGGTAATAATAAAAACCTGCAATTCCATTTCTTAGGTGGTAATACATGCCTCTAATTCCATCTATTGGGTGGTAGTGCATGCCTGTGATTCCATCAATTTGGTTATACTACAGCCTGTAAATCCATCTGGTGGGAGTAATACAATCCTGTAATGCCATCAATTGGGTGGTAATACGTGCCAATAATTCCATCAATCGGGTGATAATAAAGACTGTGATTCCATTGTGTGGTTAGTGACACATACCGGTATTTCATATGGTGTGTTGTAATATTGCCTGTAATATCATGATTGGTGGAAAAACATACCTGTAACTCAATACTTTGAATTGTTATAAATTCCTGTAATTCCATCTGGTGGGTTGTAAAACATGGGTATAATTCCAACTTGTGAGTAGTATACATGCCTGTAATTCCATCAATTGGGTTATAATAAAGACTGTAATTCCATCTGATAGGTGGTAATACATGCCTGTAACTCCATCTGGTTGGTGGAAATACATGCTGGTAAATCCAACTTCTGGGAGGTAATACTTTCCTGTAATTCCATAAGGTGTGTGGTAAAACATGCTTGTAATTCCATAAGGTGGGTGGTAATGCATGCGTGTAATTCCATCTGGTTGGTGGTAATATATGCCTTTAATTCCCTCTGGTTGGTGGTAATACTTGCCTGTAATTCCAACTTCTGGGAGGTAATACTTAACTGTAATTCCATAAGGTGTGTGCTAAAACATGCTTGTAATTCCAATGGTGGGTGGCAATACATACCTGTAATTCCATCTGGTTGGTGGTAATACATGCCTGTAATTCCATATGATGAGTGGTATTGCCTGCCTGTAATTCCATATGGTATGTGGTGAAACATGATGTAATTCCATCTGGTGGGGGGTAATACATACCTGTAAGTCCATCTAGTCAGTTGTAATACATGACTGTAATGCAATCTCAAGGGTGGTAATATATGCTTGTAATTCTGTTTTGTCAGTAATAAGACATGACTGTAATTCCATCTGGTGGTTTGTACAACATGCCTGTAATTCCATCAATTGGGTGAAAATACGTGCCTGTAATTCATTCTTGTGGTTGGTAATACATGCTAGTAATTCCATCTAGTGGCTTGTAATTCTTGCCTGTAATTATATTTTGTTCGTGGAAAAACATGCCTGTATTTCCATCTCATTTTGGGTAATGCGTATCTGTAATACCATGTGGTGGTTGGTGACACATGCCTGTAATTGCCTGTGGTAGTAGTAATACATGCCTGTAATTCCATTTGTGTGTGTATTAATACATGCCTGTATTCCATATGGTGTGTTGTAATACATGCCTGTAATTCCATGATTGGGTGGTAACACATGCCTGTAATTCCATCCTTTGAATTGTTATAAATTCCTGTATTTCCATCTGCTGGACTGTACAACATGCCTGCAATTCCAACTAGTGGGTAGTATACATGCCTGTAATTCCAGGAATTGGGTGATAATAAAGACTGTAATTCCATCTGATGGACGGTAATACATACCTGTAACTCGATCTGGTTGGTGACAATACATCCCTGTACATCCAACTTCTGGGAGGTAATACTTGACTGTAATTCCATAAGGTGAGTGGAAAAACATGCTTGTAATTCCATATGGTGGGTGGTAATGCATGCCTGTAATTCCATCTTATTGTTGGTAATACATGCCTGTAATTCCATCTGATGGTTCGTAGTACATGCCTGTAATTCCCTCTTATTGGTGGTAATACTAGCCTGTAAATCCAACTTCTGGGAGGTAATACTTGCCTGTAACTCCATAAGGTGTGCGGGAAAACATGCTTGTAATTCCATATGGTGGGTGATAAAACATACCTGTAATTCCATCTGGTGGTTGGTAGTACATGCCTGTAATTCCATCTGGTTGGTGGTAATACATGCCTGTAAATCCAACTTCTAGAAGGTGCTACTTGCCTGTAACTCCATAAGTGTTGGTAAAACATGCTCGTAGTTCCACATGGTGAGTGATAAAACATGCCTGTAATTCCATCTGGTTGGTGGTAATAAATGCCTGTAATTCCATGTGGTTGGTGGTTATACATGCCTGTAATTCCATCTGGTTGGTGGTAATACATGCCTGTACATCCAAGTTCTGGGAGGTAATACTTGCCTGTAAGTCCATAAGGTGTGTGGTAAATCATGCTTGTAATTCCATGCGGAGGATGGTAATGCATGCCTGTAATTCCATCTGGTTGATGGTAAAACATGCCTGTAATTCCATCTGGTTGGTAGTAATACATGTTTGTAATTCCCCGTTGTTGGTGGTAATACTTGCCTGTAAATCCAACTTCTGGGAAGTAATACTTTCTTTTAATTCCACACGGTGAGTGGTAAAACATGCCTGTAATTCCATATGGTGGGTGGTAAAGATTGCCTGAAATTCCATCTTGTTGGTGGGAATAAATGCCTGTAATTCCATGTGGTTGGTGGTAATACATGCCTGTAATTCCATCAGTTTGTGGTAATACATGCCTGTAATTCCATATGATTCGTGGTAAATCTGCCTGTAATTCCAAATGGTATGTCGTGAAACATGCCTGTAATTCCATCTGGTGCGTGGCATTACATACCTGTAATTCCATCTAGTCAGTTGTAATACATGACTGTAATCCATCTCAAGGGTGGTAATATATGCTTGTAATTCCATTTTGTCGGTAAGAAAACATGACTGTAATTCCATTGGTGGTTTGTACGACATGCCTGTAATTCCATCTCGTTGGTGGTAATAAATGCCTGTAATTCCATGTGGTTGGTGGTAATACATGTCTGTAATTCCATCTGTTTGTGGTAATACATGCCTGTAATTCCATATGATGGGTGGTAATTTCTGCCTGTAATTCCATATGATATGTCGTGAAACATGCCTGTAATTCCATCTGGTGCGTGGCAATACATAACTTTAATTTCATCTGTTGTTTCGTAGTACATCCCTGTAACTCCCTCTTATTGGTGGTAATACATGCCTGTAAATCCACCTTCTGGGAGGTAATACTTGCCTGTAAGTCCAAAAGGTGTGTGGTAAAACATGCCTGTAATTCCATATGGTGGGTGATAAAACATGCCTGTAATTCCATCTGGTTGGTGGTATTAAATGCCTGTAATTCCATGTGGTTGGTGGTTATACATGCCTGTAATTCCATCTGGTTGGTGGTAATACATGCCTGTACATCCAAGTTCTGGGAGGTAATACTTGCCTGTAAGTCCGTAAGGTGTGTGGTAAATCATGCTTGTAATTCCATGCGGAGGATGGTAATGCATGCCTGTAATTCCATCTGGTTGATGGTAAAACATGCCTGTAATTCCATCTGGTTGGTAGTAATACATGTTTGTAATTCCCCGTTGTTGGTGGTAATACTTGCCTGTAAATCCAACTTCTGGGAAGTAATACTTTCTTTTAATTCCACACGGTGAGTGGTAAAACATGCTTGTAATTCCATATGGTGGGTGGTAAAGATTGCCTGAAATTCCATCTTGTTGGTGGGAATAAATGCCTGTAATTCCATGTGGTTGGTGGTAATACATGCCTGTAATTCCATCAGTTTGTGGTAATACATGCCTGTAATTCCATATGATTCGTGGTAAATCTGCCTGTAATTCCAAATGGTATGTCGTGAAACATGCCTGTAATTCCATCTGGTGCGTGGCATTACATACCTGTAATTCCATCTAGTCAGTTGTAATACATGACTGTAATCCATCTCAAGGGTGGTAATATATGCTTGTAATTCCATTTTGTCGGTAAGAAAACATGACTGTAATTCCATTGGTGGTTTGTACGACATGCCTGTAATTCCATCTCGTTGGTGGTAATAAATGCCTGTAATTCCATGTGGTTGGTGGTAATACATGTCTGTAATTCCATCTGTTTGTGGTAATACATGCCTGTAATTCCATATGATGGGTGGTAATTTCTGCCTGTAATTCCATATGATATGTCGTGAAACATGCCTGTAATTCCATCTGGTGCGTGGCAATACATAACTTTAATTTCATCTGTTGTTTCGTAGTACATCCCTGTAACTCCCTCTTATTGGTGGTAATACATGCCTGTAAATCCACCTTCTGGGAGGTAATACTTGCCTGTAAGTCCAAAAGGTGTGTGGTAAAACATGCCTGTAATTCCATATGGTGGGTGATAAAACATGCCTGTAATTCCATCTGGTTGGTGGTATTAAATGCCTGTAATTCCATGTGGTTGGTGGTTATACATGCCTGTAATTCCATCTGGTTGGTGGTAATACATGCCTGTACATCCAAGTTCTGGGAGGTAATACTTGCCTGTAAGTCCGTAAGGTGTGTGGTAAATCATGCTTGTAATTCCATGCGGAGGATGGTAATGCATGCCTGTAATTCCATCTGGTTGATGGTAAAACATGCCTGTAATTCCATCTGGTTGGTAGTAATACATGTTTGTAATTCCCCGTTGTTGGTGGTAATACTTGCCTGTAAATCCAACTTCTGGGAAGTAATACTTTCTTTTAATTCCACACGGTGAGTGGTAAAACATGCTTGTAATTCCATATGGTGGGTGGTAAAGATTGCCTGAAATTCCATCTTGTTGGTGGGAATAAATGCCTGTAATTCCATGTGGTTGGTGGTAATACATGCCTGTAATTCCATCAGTTTGTGGTAATACATGCCTGTAATTCCATATGATTCGTGGTAAATCTGCCTGTAATTCCAAATGGTATGTCGTGAAACATGCCTGTAATTCCATCTGGTGCGTGGCATTACATACCTGTAATTCCATCTAGTCAGTTGTAATACATGACTGTAATCCATCTCAAGGGTGGTAATATATGCTTGTAATTCCATTTTGTCGGTAAGAAAACATGACTGTAATTCCATTGGTGGTTTGTACGACATGCCTGTAATTCCATCTCGTTGGTGGTAATAAATGCCTGTAATTCCATGTGGTTGGTGGTAATACATGTCTGTAATTCCATCTGTTTGTGGTAATACATGCCTGTAATTCCATATGATGGGTGGTAATTTCTGCCTGTAATTCCATATGATATGTCGTGAAACATGCCTGTAATTCCATCTGGTGCGTGGCAATACATAACTGTAATTTCATCTGTTGTTTCGTAGTACATCCCTGTAACTCCCTCTTATTGGTGGTAATACATGCCTGTAAATCCACCTTCTGGGAGGTAATACTTGCCTGTAAGTCCAAAAGGTGTGTGGTAAAACATGCCTGTAATTCCATATGGTGGGTGATAAAACATGCCTGTAATTCCATCTGGTTGGTGGTATTAAATGCCTGTAATTCCATGTGGTTGGTGGTTATACATGCCTGTAATTCCATCTGGTTGGTGGTAATACATGCCTGTACATCCAAGTTCTGGGAGATAATACTTGCCTGTAAGTCCATAAGGTGTGTGGTAAATCATGCTTGTAATTCCATGCGGAGGATGGTAATGCATGCCTGTAATTCCATCTGGTTGTTGGTAAAACATGCCTGTAATTCCATCTGGTTGGTAGTAATACATGTTTGTAATTCCCCGTTGTTGGTGGTAATACTTGCCTGTAAATCCAACTTCTGGGAAGTAATACTTTCTTTTAATTCCACACGGTGAGTGGTAAAACATGCTTGTAATTCCATATGGTGGGTGGTAAAGATTGCCTGAAATTCCATCTTGTTGGTGGGAATAAATGCCTGTAATTCCATGTGGTTGGTGGTAATACATGCCTGTAATTCCATCAGTTTGTGGTAATACATGCCTGTAATTCCATATGATTCGTGGTAAATTCTGCCTGTAATTCCAAATGGTATGTCATGAAACATGCCTGTAATTCCATCTGGTGCGTGGCAATACATACCTGTAATTCCATCTAGTCAGTTGTAATACATGACTGTAATCCATCTCAAGGGTGGTAATATATGCTTGTAATTCCATATTGTCGGTAAGAAAACATGACTGTAATTCCATTGGTGGTTTGTACGACATGCCTGTAATTCCATCAATTGGGTGGTAATTCGTGCCTGTAATTCATTTTTGTGGTTGGTAATACTTGATAGTAATTCCATCTTAGTGGCTTGTAATTCTTGCCTGTAATTATATTTTGTTAGTGGAAAAACATGCCTGTATTTCCATCTCATTTTGGGTAATGTGTATCTGTAATACCATGTGGTGGTTGGTGACACATGCCTGTAATTGCCTGTGGTAGTAGTAATACATGCCTGTAATTCCATTTGTGTGTGTATTAATACATGCCTGTATTCCATATGGTGTGTTGTAATACATGCCTGTAATTCCATGATTGGGTGGTAATACATGCCTGTAATTCCATCCTTTGAATTGTTATAAATTCCTGTATTTCCATCTGCTGGACTGTACAACATGCCTGTAATTCCAACTTTTGGGTAGTATACATGCCTGTAATTCCAGGAATTGGGTGATAATAAAGACTGTAATTCCATCTGATGGACGGTAATACATACCTGTAACTCCATCTGGTTGGTGACAATACATCCCTGTACATCCAACATCTGGGAGGTAATACTTGACTGTAATTCCATAAGGTGAGTGGAAAAACATGCTTGTAATTCCATATGGTGGGTGGTAATGCATGCCTGTAATTCCATCATATTGTTGGTAATACATGCCTGTAATTCCATCTGATGGTTCGTAGTACATGCCTGTAATTCCTTCTTATTGGTGGTAATACTAGCCTGTAAATCCAACTTCTGGGAGGTAATACTTGCCTGTAACTCCATAAGGTGTGCGGGAAAACATGCTTGTAATTCCATATGGTGGGTGATAAAACATACCTGTAATTCCATCTGGTGGTTGGTAGTACATGCCTGTAATTCCATCTGGTTGGTGGTAATACATGCCTGTAAATCCAACTTCTAGAAGATGCTACTTGCCTGTAACTCCATAAGTGTTGGTAAAACATGCTCGTAGTTCCATATGGTGAGTGATAAAACATGCCTGTAATTCCATCTGGTTGGTGGTAATAAATGCCTGTAATTCCATGTGGTTGGCGGTAATACATGCCTGTAATTCCATCCCATTGGTCATAATACATGCGTGTAAATCCAAATTCTGGGAGGTAATACTTGCTTGTAATTCCATAAGGTGTGTGATAAAACATGCTTGTAATTCCATATGGTGGGTGGTAATGCATGCCTGTAATTCCATCTGGTTGGTGGTAATACATGCCTGTAATTCCATTTGGTGGCTGGTAATACATGCCTGTAATTCCCTCTTGTTGGTGGTAATACCTGCCTGTAAATCCAACTTATGGGAGGTAACACTTGCCTGTAATTCCATAAGGTGTGTGGTAAAACATGTCTGTAATTCCATCTCGTCGGTGGTAATAAATGCCTGTAATTCCATCTGTTTGGTGGTAATACATGCCTGTAATTCCATATGAAGGGTGTTAATTTCTGACTGTAATTCCATATGATCTGTGGTGAAACAGGCCAGTAATTCCATCTCGTTAGTTGTAATACATGACTGTAATTCCATCTCAAGGGTTGTAATATGTGCTTGTAATTACATTTTGTCGGTAAGAAAACATGACTGTAATTCCATCTGGTGGTTTGTAAGACATGCTTGAAATTCCAGCAATTGGGTGGTAATATGTGCCTGTAATTCCTTCTTGTGGTTGGTAATACATGCCTGTAATTCCATCTAGTGGCTTATAATTCTTACCTGTAATTATATTTTGTTGGTGGTAAAACATGCCTGTAATTCCATCTCATTGCGGGTAATGCGTACTTGTAATTCCATCTGGTGGTTGGTGACACATGCCTTAATTGCCTGTGGTGGTATTAATAAATGCCTGTAATTCCATCGTGTGGGCATTAATACATGCCTGTATTCCATATAATGCGTTGTAATAGATGCCTGTAATTTCAAGATTGGGTGGTAATACATGCCTGTAATTCTATTCTTTGAGTTGTTATAAATTTCTGTAATTCCATCTGGTGGGCTGTGAAACATCCGTGTTATTCCAACTTTTGTGTAGTATACATGCCTGTAATTCCATCAATTGGGTGATAATAAAGACTATAATTCCATCTGAGGGTTGGTAATACATGCCAGTAACTCCATCTGGTTGTTGGTAATACAGGACTGTAATTCAATCTGGTTGGTGGTAATACATGCCTGTAAATCCAACTTCTGGGAGGTAATAATTGATTGTAATTCCATATGATGGGTGGTAATGCATTCCTGTAATTCAATCTAGTGTTGGTGAGAGATGCCTGTAATTACATGTGGTGATATTAATACATGCCTGTAATTCCATTGTGTGGGTAGTAATACATTCTTGTAATTCCATAATCGGGGTGTAATGCATGCCAGTAAATAAATCAATTTTATGGTAGTACAGCCTATAATTCCATCTGATGGTTGGTAACACTTGTCTGTAATTCCATCTTCTCAGTGGTAATGCATGCCTGTAATTCAATATGGTATGTGGTGAAACATGCCTGTAATTCCATCTAATTGGGGGTAATGCATACCTGTAATTCCATTTGGTGGTTGATGACACATACCTGTAATTGCCTGTGGAAGTATTAATACGTGCGTGTAATTCCATTTGTGTGGGTATTAATCCATGGCTGTATTCCATATGGTGTGTTGTAATAGATCCCTGTAATTCCATGATTGGGTGGTAATACATGCCTGTAATTCCATCCTTTGAATTGTTATAAATTCCTGTAATTCCATCTGGTGGGCTGTAAAACATGCCTGAAATTCCAACTAGTGGGTAGTGTACAAGCCTGTAATTCCATCAATTGGGTGATAATAAAGACTGTAATTCCATCTGAAGGATGGAAATACATACCTGTAACTCCATCTGGTTGGTGACAATACATCCCTGTACATCCAACTTCTGGGAGGTAATACGTGCCTCTAATTCCATCAGGTGAGTGGTAAAACATGCTTGTAAATCCAGATGGTGGGTGGTAATGTATGCCTGTAATTCCATCTGGTTGTTGGTAATACATGCCTGTAATTACATCTGGTGGTTCGTAGTACATGACTTTAATTCCCTCTTATTGGTGGTAATACTTGCCTGTAAATCCATCTTCTGGGAGGTAATACTTGCCTGTAATTCCATAAAGTGTGTGGTAAAACATGCTTGTAATTCCATATGTTGGGTGATAAAACATGCCTGTAATTCCATCTGGTTGGTGGTAATACAAGCCTGTAATTCCATCTGGTTGGTGGTAATACATGCCTGTAAATCCACCGTCTGGTAGGAAATACTTGCCTGTAATTCCATAAGAGTGTGGTAAAACATGCTTGTAATTTCATATGGTGGGTGATAAAACATACCTGTAATTCCATCTCGTTGGGGTAATAAATGCCTCTAATTCCATGTGGTTAGTGATAATACATGCCTGTACATCCAACTTTGGGGAGGTTATACTTGCCTGTAATTCCGTAAGGTGAGTGGTAAAACATGCTCGAAATTCCATATGGTGGGTGGTAATGAATGCCTGTAATTCCATCTGGTTGGTGGTAATACATACCTGTAAATCCAAATTCTGGGAGGAAATACTTGCCTGTAACTCCATATGGTGTGTGGTAAAACATGCTTGTAATTCCATATGGTGGGTGATAAAATATGCCTGTAATTCCATCTGGTTGGTGGTAATAAATGCCTGTAATTCCATGTGGTTGGTGGTAATACATGCCTGTAATTCCATCTGGTTGGTGGTAATACATGCCTGTAAATCCAACATCTGGGAGGTAATGCTTGCCTGTAATTCCATAAGGTGTGTGGTAAAACATGATTGTAATTCCATACGGTGGGTGGTAATGCATGCCTGTAATTCCATCTGGTTGTTGGTAACACATTCCTGTAATTCCCTCTAGTTGGTGGTAGTACATGTCTGTAATTCCCCGTTGTTGGTGGTAATACTTTCCTGTAATTCCATAAGGTGAGTGGTAAAACATGCTTGTAATTTTATATGGTGGGTGATAAAACATGCCTGTAATTCCATCTCGTTGGTGGTAATAAATGCCTGTAATTCCATGTTGTTGGTGGTAATACATGTCTGTAATTCCATCTGTTTGTGGTAATACATGCCTATAATTCCATATGATGGGTGGTAATTTCTGCCTGTAATTCCATATGGTATGTCGTGAAACATGCCTGTAATTCCATCTGGTGCGTGGCAATACATACCTGTAATTTCATCTGTTGTTTCGTAGTACATCCCTGTAACTCCCTCTTATTGGTGGTAATACATGCCTGTAAATCCACCTTCTGGGAGGTAATTATTGCCTGTAACTCCAAAAGTTGTGTGGTAAAACATGCCTGTAATTCCATATGGTGGGTGATAAAACATGCCTGTAATTCCATCTGGTTGGTGGTAATAAATGCCTGTAATTCCATGTGGTTGGTGGTTATACATGCCTGTAATTCCATCTGGTTGGTGGTAATACATGCCTGTACATCCAAGTTCTGGGAGGTAATACTTGCCTGTAAGTCCAAAAGGTGTGTGGTAAATCATGCTTGTAATTCCATGCGGAGGGTGGTAATGCATGCCTGTAATTCCATCTGGTTGTTGGTAAAACATGCCTGTAATTCCATCAGGTTGGTAGTAATACATGTTTGTAATTCCCCGTTGTTGGTGGTAATACTTGCCTGTAAATCCAACTTCTGGGAAGTAATACTTTCTTTTAATTCCACACGGTGAGTGGTAAAACATGCCTGTAATTCCATATGGTGGGTGGTAAAGATTGCCTGAAATTCCATCTTGTTGGTGGGAATAAATGCCTGTAATTCCATGTGGTTGGTGGTAATACATGCCTGTAATTCCATCTGTTTGTGGTAATACATGCCTGTAATTCCATATGATTCGTGGTAATTTCTGCCTGTAATTCCAAATGGTATGTCGTGAAACATGCCTGTAATTCCATCTGGTGCGTGGCAATACATACCTGTAATTCCATCTAGTCAGTTGTAATACATGACTGTAATCCATCTCAAGGGTGGTAATATATGCTTGTAATTCCATTTTGTCGGTAAGAAAACATGACTGTAATTCCATTGGTGGTTTGTACGACATGCTTGTAATTCCATCAATTGGGTGGTAATACGTGCCTGTAATTCATTCTTGTGGTTGGTAATACATGCTAGTAATTCCATCTAGTGGCTTGTAATTCTTGCCTGTAATTATATTTTGTTGGTGGTAAAACATGCCTGTAATTCCATCTCATTGGTGGTAATGCATGCCTGTAATACCATCTGGTGGTTGGTGCCACATGCTTGTAATTGCCTGTGTTGTAGCAATACATGTCTGTAATTCCATTTGTGTGGGTATTAATACATGCCTGTATTCCATATGGTGTATTGTAATAGATGCCTGTAATTCCATGATTGGGTGGTAATACATGCCTGTAATTCCATCCTTTGAATTGTTATATATTCCTGTAATTTCATCTGGTGGGCTGTAAAACATGCCTGTAATTCCATCAATTGGGTGATAAAAAAGACTGTAATTCCATCTGAGGGGTGGTAACACATGACTTTAACTCCATCTTGTTGGTGGTAATAAATGCTTGTAATACCATCTGGTTGGTGGTAATACATGCCTGTAAATCCATCGTCAGGGAGGTAATACTTTCTTGTAATTCCATATGATAGGTGGCAATGCATGCCTGTAATTCCATCTAGTGTTTGGTGAGTGATGCCTGTAATTACATGTGGTGATATTAATACATGCCTGTAATTCCATTGTGTGGGTAGTAATATATTTTTGTAATTCCATAATCGAGTCGTAATACATGCCAGAAATTCCATCAATTTGGTGGTAGTACAGCCTATAATTCCATCTGATGGTTGGTAACACATGTCTGTAATTCCATCTTCTCAGTGGTAATGCATGCCTGTAATTCCATATGGTATGTGGTGAAACATGCCTGTAATTCCATCTAATTGGGGGTAATGCGTACCTGTAATTCCATTTGGTGGTTGATGACACATACCTGTAATTGCCTGTGGTAGTATTAATACGTGCGTGTAATTCCATTTGTGTGGGTATTAATACATGGCTGTATTCCATATGGTGTGTTGTAATAGATCCCTGTAATTCCATGATTGGGTGGTAATACATGCCTGTAATTCCATCCTTTGAATTGTTATAAATTCCTGTAATTCCATCTGGTGGGCTGTAAAACATGCCTGAAATTCCAACTAGTGGGTAGTGTACATGCCTGTAATTCCATCAATTGGGTGATAATAAAGACTGTAATTCCATCTGATGGATGGAAATACATGCTTGTAACTCCATTTGGTTGGTGATAATACATGCCTGTACATCCAACTTCTGGGAGGTAATACGTGCCTCTAATTCCATCAGGTGAGTGGTAAAACATGCTTGTAAATCCAGATGGTGGGTGGTAATGTATGCCTGTAATTCCATCTGGTTGTTGGTAATACATGCCTGTAATTACATCTGGTGGTTCGTAGTACATGACTTTAATTCCCTCTTATTGGTGGTAATACTTGCCTGTAAATCCATCTTCTGGGAGGTAATACTTGCCTGTAATTCCATAAAGTGTGTGGTAAAACATGCTTGTAATTCCATATGTTGGGTGATAAAACATGCCTGTAATTCCATCTGGTTGGTTGTAATAAATGCCTGTAATTCCATGTGGTTGGTGGTAATACAAGCCTGTAATTCCATCTGGTTGGTGGTAATACATGCCTGTAAATCCACCGTCTGGTAGGAAATACTTGCCTGTAATTCCATAAGAGTGTGGTAAAACATGCTTGTAAATTCATATGGTGGGTGATAAAACATACCTGTAATTCCATCTCGTTGGGGTAATAAATGCCTGTAATTCCATGTGGTTAGTGATAATACATGCCTGTACATCCAACTTTGGGGAGGTTATACTTGCCTGTAATTCCGTAAGGTGAGTGGTAAAACATGCTCGAAATTCCATATGGTGGGTGGTAATGAATGCCTGTAATTCCATCTGGTTGGTGGTAATACATACCGGTAAATCCAAATTCTGGGAGGAAATACTTGCCTGTAACTCCAAAAGGTGTGTGGTAAAACATGCTTGTAATTCCATATGGTTGGTGATAAAACATGCCTGTAATTCCATCTTCTTGGTGGTAATAAATGCCTGTAATTCCATGTGGTTGGTGGTTATACATGCCTGTAATTCCATCTGGTTGGTGGTAATACATGCCTGTAAATCCAACATCTGGGAGGTAATGCTTGCCTGTAATTCCATAAGGTGTGTGGTAAAACATGATTGTAATTCCATACGGTGGGTGGTAATGCATGCCTGTAATTCCATCTGGTTGTTGGTAACACATTCCTGTAATTCCCTCTAGTTGGTGGTAGTACATGTCTGTAATTCCCCGTTGTTGGTGGTAATACTTTCCTGTAATTCCATAAGGTGAGTGGTAAAACATGCTTGTAATTTTATATGGTGGGTGATAAAACATGCCTGTAATTCCATCTCGTTGGTGGTAATAAATGCCTGTAATTCGATGTGGTTGGTGGTAATACATGTCTGTAATTCCATCTGTTTGTGGTAATACATGCCTGTAATTCCATATGATGGGTGGTAATTTCTGCCTGTAATTCCATATGGTATGTCGTGAAACATGCCTGTAATTCCATCTGGTGTGTGGCAATACATACCTGTAATTTCATCTGTTGTTTCGTAGTACATCCCTGTAACTCCCTCTTATTGGTGGTAATACATGCCTGTAAATCCACCTTCTGGGAGGTAATTATTGCCTGTAACTCCAAAAGGTGTGTGGTAAAACATGCCTGTAATTCCATATGGTGGGTGATAAAACATGCCTGTAATTCCATCTGGTTGGTGGTAATAAATGCCTGTAATTCCATGTGGTTGGTGGTTATACATGCCTGTAATTCCATCTGGTTGGTGGTAATACATGCCTGTACATCCAAGTTCTGGGAGGTAATACTTGCCTGTACGTCCATAAGGTGTGTGGTAAATCATGCTTGTAATTCCATGCGGAGGGTGGTAATGCATGCCTGTAATTCCATCTGGTTGTTGGTAAAACATGCCTGTAATTCCATCTGGTTGGTAGTAATACATGTTTGTAATTCCCCGTTGTTGGTGGTAATACTTGCCTGTAAATCCAACTTCTGGGAAGTAATACTTTCTTTTAATTCCACACGGTGAGTGGTAAAACATGCCTGTAATTCCATATGGTGGGTGGTAAAGATTGCCTGAAATTCCATCTTGTTGGTGGGAATGAATGCCTGTAATTCCATGTGGTTGGTGGTAATACATGCCTGTAATTCCATCAGTTTGTGGTAATACATGCCTGTAATTCCATCTGTTTGTGGTAATACATGCCTGTAATTCCATATGATTCGTGGTAATTTCTGCCTGTAATTCCAAATGGTATGTCGTGAAACATGCCTGTAATTCCATCTGGTTGGTGGTAATACATGCCTGTAAATCCAATATCTGGGAGGTAATGCTTGCCTGTAATTCCATAAGGTGTGTGGTAAAACATGATTGTAATTCCATAGGGTGGGTGGTAATGCATGCCTGTAATTCCATCTGGTTGTTGGTAACACATTCCTGTAATTCCCTCTAGTTGGTGGTAGTACATGTCTGTAATTCCCCGTTGTTGGTGGTAATATTTTCCTGTAATTCCATCTGGTTGTTGGTAACACATTCCTGTAATTCCCTCTAGTTGGTGGTAGTACATGTCTGTAATTCCCCGTTGTTGGTGGTAATACTTTCCTGTAATTCCATAAGGTGAGTGGTAAAACATGCTTGTAATTTTATATGGTGGGTGATAAAACATGCCTGTAATTCCATCTCGTTGGTGGTAATAAATGCCTGTAATTCCATGTGGTTGGTGGTAATACATGTCTGTAATTCCATCTGTTTGTGGTAATACATGCCTGTAATTCCATATGATGGGTGGTAATTTCTGCCTGTAATTCCATATGGTATGTCGTGAAACATGCCTGTAATTCCATCTGGTGCGTGGCAATACATACCTGTAATTTCATCTGTTGGTTCGTAGTACATCCCTGTAACTCCCTCTTATTGGTGGTAATACATGCCTGTAAATCCACCTTCTTGGAGGTAATTATTGCCTGTAACTCCAAAAGGTGTGTGGTAAAACATGCCTGTAATTCCATATGGTGGGTGATAAAACATGCCTGTAATTCCATCTGGTTGGTGGTAATAAATGCCTGTAATTCCATGTGGTTGGTGGTTATACATGCCTGTAATTCCATCTGGTTGGTGGTAATACATGCCTGTACATCCAAGTTCTGGGAGGTAATACTTGCCTGTAAGTCCAAAAGGTGTGTGGTAAATCATGCTTGTAATTCCATGCGGAGGGTGGTAATGCATGCCTGTAATTCCATCTGGTTGTTGGTAAAACATGCCTGTAATTCCATCTGGTTGGTAGTAATACATGTTTGTAATTCCCCGTTGTTGGTGGTAATACTCGCCTGTAAATCCAACTTCTGGGAAGTAATACTTTCTTTTAATTCCACACGGTGAGTGGTAAAACATGCCTGTAATTCCATATGGTGGGTGGTAAAGATTGCCTGAAATTCCATCTTGTTGGTGGGAATAAATGCCTGTAATTCCATGTGGTTGGTGGTAATACATGCCTGTAATTCCATCAGTTTGTGGTCATACATGCCTGTAATTCCATCTGTTTGTGGTAATACATGCCTGTAATTCCATATGATTCGTGGTAATTTCTGCCTGTAATTCCAAATGGTATGTCGTGAAACATGCCTGTAATTCCATCTGGTGCGTGGCAATACATACCTGTAATTCCATCTAGTCAGTTGTAATACATGACTGTAATCCATCTCAAGCGTGGTAATATATGCTTGTAATTCCATTTTGTCGGTAAGAAAACATGACTGTAATTCCATTGGTGGTTTGTACGACATGCCTGTAATTCCATCAATTGGGTGGTAATACGTGCCTGTAATTCATTCTTGTGGTTGGTAGTACATGCTAGTAATTCCATCTAGTGGCTTGTAATTCTTGCCTGTAATTATATTTTGTTGGTGGTAAAACATGCCTGTAATTCCATCTCATTGGTGGTAATGCATGCCTGTAATACCATCTGGTGGTTGGTGCCACATGCTTGTAATTGCCTGTGGTTGTAGCAATACATGTCTGTAATTCCATTTGTGTGGGTATTAATACATGCCTGTATTCCATATGGTGTATTGTAATAGATGCCTGTAATTCCATGATTGGGTGGTAATACATGCCTGTAATTCCATCCTTTGAATTGTTATATATTCCTGTAATTTCATCTGGTGGGCTGTAAAACATGCCTGTAATTCCATCAATTGGGTGATAAAAAAGACTGTAATTCCATCTGAGGGGTGGTAACACATGACTTTAACTCCATCTTGTTGGTGGTAATAAATGCTTGTAATACCATCTGGTTGGTGGTAATACATGCCTGTCAATCCATCGTCAGGGAGGTAATACTTTCTTGTAATTCCATATGATAGGTGGCAATGCATGCCTGTAATTCCATCTAGTGTTTGGTGAGTGATGCCTGTAATTACATGTGGTGATATTAATACATGCCTGTAATTCCATTGTGTGGGTAGTAATATATTTTTGTAATTCCATAATCGAGTCGTAATACATGCCAGAAATTCCATCAATTTGGTGGTAGTACAGCCTATAATTCCATCTGATGGTTGGTAACACATGTCTGTAATTCCATCTTCTCAGTGGTAATGCATGCCTGTAATTCCATATGGTATGTGGTGAAACATGCCTGTAATTCCATCTAATTGGGGGTAATGCGTACCTGTAATTCCATTTGGTGGTTGATGACACATACCTGTAATTGCCTGTGGTAGTATTAATACGTGCGTGTAATTCCATTTGTGTGGGTATTAATACATGGCTGTATTCCATATGGTGTGTTGTAATAGATCCCTGTAATTCCATGATTGGGTGGTAATACATGCCTGTAATTCCATCCTTTGAATTGTTATAAATTCCTGTAATTCCATCTGGTGGGCTGTAAAACATGCCTGAAATTCCAACTAGTGGGTAGTGTACATGCCTGTAATTCCATCAATTGGGTGATAATAAAGACTGTAATTCCATCTGATGGATGGAAATACATGCTTGTAACTCCATTTGGTTGGTGATAATACATGCCTGTACATCCAACTTCTGGGAGGTAATACTTGCCTCTAATTCCATCAGGTGAGTGGTAAAACATGCTTGTAAATCCAAATGGTGGGTGGTAACGTATGCCTGTAATTCCATCTGGTTGTTGGTAATACATGCCTGTAATTACATCTGGTGGTTCGTAGTACATGACTTTAATTCCCTCTTATTGGTGGTAATACTTGCCTGTAAATCCATCTTCTGGGAGGTAATACTTGCCTGTAATTCCATAAAGTGTGTGGCAAAACATGCTTGTAATTCCATATGTTGGGTGATATAACATGCCTGTAATTCCATCTGGTTGGTTGTAATAAATGCCTGTAATTCCATGTGGTTGGTGGTAATACAAGCCTGTAATTCCATCTGGTTGGTGGTAATACATGCCTGTAAATCCACCGTCTGGTAGGAAATACTTGCCTGTAATTCCATAAGAGTGTGGTAAAACATGCTTGTAATTTCATATGGTGGGTGATAAAACATACCTGTAATTCCATCTCGTTGGGGTAATAAATGCCTGTAATTCCATGTGGTTAGTGATAATACATGCCTGTACATCCAACTTTGGGGAGGTTATACTTGCCTGTAATTCTGTAAGGTGAGTGGTAAAACATGCTCGAAATTCCATATGGTGGGTGGTAATGAATGCCTGTAATTCCATCTGGTTGGTGGTAATACATACCGGTAAATCCAAATTCTGGGAGGAAATACTTGCCTGTAACTCCAAAAGGTGTGTGGCAAAACATGCTTGTAATTCCATATGGTTGGTGATAAAACATGCCTGTAATTCCATCTTCTTGGTGGTAATAAATGCCTGTAATTCCATGTGGTTGGTGGTTATACATGCCTGTAATTCCATCTGGTTGGTGGTAATACATGCCTGTAAATCCAACATCTGGGAGGTAATGCTTGCCTGTAATTCCATAAGGTGTGTGGTAAAACATGATTGTAATTCCATACGGTGGGTGGGAATGCATGCCTGTAATTCCATCTGGTTGTTGGTAACACATTCCTGTAATTCCCTCTAGTTGGTGGTAGTACATGTCTGTAATTCCCCGTTGTTGGTGGTAATACTTTCCTGTAATTCCATAAGTTGAGTGGTAAAACATGCTTGTAATTTTATATGGTGGGTGATAAAACATGCCTGTAATTCCATCTCGTTGGTGGTAATAAATGCCTGTAATTCCATGTGGTTGGTGGTAATACATGTCTGTAATTCCATCTGTTTGTGGTAATACATGCCTGTAATTCCATAAGATGGGTGGTAATTTCTGCCTGTAATTCCAAATGGTATGTCGTGAAACATGCCTGTAATTCCATCTGGTGCGTGGCAATACATACCTGTAATTTCATCTGTTGGTTCGTAGTACATCCCTGTAACTCCCTCTTATTGGTGGTAATACATGCCTGTAAATCCACCTTCTTGGAGGTAATTATTGCCTGTAACTCCAAAAGGTGTGTGGTAAAACATGCCTGTAATTCCATATGGTGAGTGATAAAACATGCCTGTAATTCCATCTGGTTGGTGGTAATAAATGCCTGTAATTCCATGTGGTTGGTGGTTATACATGCCTGTATTTCCATCTGGTTGGTGGTAATACATGCCTGTACATCCAAGTTCTGGGAGGTAATACTTGCCTGTAAGTCCATAAGGTGTGTGGTAAATCATGCTTGTAATTCCATGCGGAGGGTGGTAATGCATGCCTGTAATTCCATCTGGTTGTTGGTAAAACATGCCTGTAATTCCATCTGGTTGGTAGTAATACATGTTTGTAATTCCCCGTTGTTGGTGGTAATACTTGCCTGTAAATCCAACTTCTGGGAAGTAATACTTTCTTTTAATTCCACACGGTGAGTGGTAAAACATGCCTGTAATTCCATATGGTGGGTGGTAAAGATTGCCTGAAATTCCATCTTGTTGGTGGGAATAAATGCCTGTAATTCCATGTGGTTGGTGGTAATACATGCCTGTAATTCCATCAGTTTGTGGTAATACATGCCTGTAATTCCATCCTTTGAATTGTTATATATTCCTGTAATTTCATCTGGTGGGCTGTAAAACATGCCTGTAATTCCATCAATTGGGTGATAAAAAAGACTGTAATTCCATCTGAGGGGTGGTAACACATGACTTTAACTCCATCTTGTTGGTGGTAATAAATGCTTGTAATACCATCTGGTTGGTGGTAATACATGCCTGTCAATCCATCGTCAGGGAGGTAATACTTTCTTGTAATTCCATATGATAGGTGGCAATGCATGCCTGTAATTCCATCTAGTGTTTGGTGAGTGATGCCTGTAATTACATGTGGTGATATTAATACATGCCTGTAATTCCATTGTGTGGGTAGTAATATATTTTTGTAATTCCATAATCGAGTCGTAATACATGCCAGAAATTCCATCAATTTGGTGGTAGTACAGCCTATAATTCCATCTGATGGTTGGTAACACATGTCTGTAATTCCATCTTCTCAGTGGTAATGCATGCCTGTAATTCCATATGGTATGTGGTGAAACATGCCTGTAATTCCATCTAATTGGGGGTAATGCGTACCTGTAATTCCATTTGGTGGTTGATGACACATACCTGTAATTGCCTGTGGTAGTATTAATACGTGCGTGTAATTCCATTTGTGTGGGTATTAATACATGGCTGTATTCCATATGGTGTGTTGTAATAGATCCCTGTAATTCCATGATTGGGTGGTAATACATGCCTGTAATTCCATCCTTTGAATTGTTATAAATTCCTGTAATTCCATCTGGTGGGCTGTAAAACATGCCTGAAATTCCAACTAGTGGGTAGTGTACATGCCTGTAATTCCATCAATTGGGTGATAATAAAGACTGTAATTCCATCTGATGGATGGAAATACATGCTTGTAACTCCATTTGGTTGGTGATAATACATGCCTGTACATCCAACTTCTGGGAGGTAATACTTGCCTCTAATTCCATCAGGTGAGTGGTAAAACATGCTTGTAAATCCAAATGGTGGGTGGTAACGTATGCCTGTAATTCCATCTGGTTGTTGGTAATACATGCCTGTAATTACATCTGGTGGTTCGTAGTACATGACTTTAATTCCCTCTTATTGGTGGTAATACTTGCCTGTAAATCCATCTTCTGGGAGGTAATACTTGCCTGTAATTCCATAAAGTGTGTGGCAAAACATGCTTGTAATTCCATATGTTGGGTGATATAACATGCCTGTAATTCCATCTGGTTGGTTGTAATAAATGCCTGTAATTCCATGTGGTTGGTGGTAATACAAGCCTGTAATTCCATCTGGTTGGTGGTAATACATGCCTGTAAATCCACCGTCTGGTAGGAAATACTTGCCTGTAATTCCATAAGAGTGTGGTAAAACATGCTTGTAATTTCATATGGTGGGTGATAAAACATACCTGTAATTCCATCTCGTTGGGGTAATAAATGCCTGTAATTCCATGTGGTTAGTGATAATACATGCCTGTACATCCAACTTTGGGGAGGTTATACTTGCCTGTAATTCTGTAAGGTGAGTGGTAAAACATGCTCGAAATTCCATATGGTGGGTGGTAATGAATGCCTGTAATTCCATCTGGTTGGTGGTAATACATACCGGTAAATCCAAATTCTGGGAGGAAATACTTGCCTGTAACTCCAAAAGGTGTGTGGCAAAACATGCTTGTAATTCCATATGGTTGGTGATAAAACATGCCTGTAATTCCATCTTCTTGGTGGTAATAAATGCCTGTAATTCCATGTGGTTGGTGGTTATACATGCCTGTAATTCCATCTGGTTGGTGGTAATACATGCCTGTAAATCCAACATCTGGGAGGTAATGCTTGCCTGTAATTCCATAAGGTGTGTGGTAAAACATGATTGTAATTCCATACGGTGGGTGGGAATGCATGCCTGTAATTCCATCTGGTTGTTGGTAACACATTCCTGTAATTCCCTCTAGTTGGTGGTAGTACATGTCTGTAATTCCACGTTGTTGGTGGTAATACTTTCCTGTAATTCCATAAGGTGAGTGGTAAAACATGCTTGTAATTTTATATGGTGGGTGATAAAACATGCCTGTAATTCCATCTCGTTGGTGGTAATAAATGCCTGTAATTCGATGTGGTTGGTGGTAATACATGTCTGTAATTCCATCTGTTTGTGGTAATACATGCCTGTAATTCCATATGATGGGTGGTAATTTCTGCCTGTAATTCCATATGGTATGTCGTGAAACATGCCTGTAATTCCATCTGGTGCGTGGCAATACATACCTGTAATTTCATCTGTTGTTTCGTAGTACATCCCTGTAACTCCCTCTTATTGGTGGTAATACATGCCTGTAAATCCACCTTCTGGGAGGTAATTATTGCCTGTAACTCCAAAAGGTGTGTGGTAAAACATGCCTGTAATTCCATATGGAGGGTGATAAAACATGCCTGTAATTCCATCTGGTTGGTGGTAATAAATGCTTGTAATTCCATGTGGTTGGTGGTTATACATGCCTGTAATTCCATCAGGTTGGTGGTAATACATGCCTGTAGATCCAAGTTCTGGGAGGTAATACTTGCCTGTAAGTCCATAAGGTGTGTGGTAAATCATGCTTGTAATTCCATGCGGAAGGTGGTAATGCATGCCTGTAATTCCATCTGGTTGTTGGTAAAACATGCCTGTAATTCCATCTGGTTGGTAGTAATACATGTTTGTAATTCCCCGTTGTTGGTGGTAATACTTGCCTGTAAATCCAACTTCTGGGAAGTAATACTTTCTTTTAATTCCACATGGTGAGTGGTAAAACATGCCTGTAATTCCATATGGTGGGTGGTAAAGATTGCCTGAAATTCCATCTTGTTGGTGGGAATAAATGCCTGTAATTCCATGTGGTTGGTGGTAATACATGCCTGTAATTCCATCAGTTTGTGGTAATACATGCCTGTAATTCCATCCTTTGAATTGTTATATATTCCTGTAATTTCATCTGGTGGGCTGTAAAACATGCCTGTAATTCCATCAATTGGGTGATAAAAAAGACTGTAATTCCATCTGAGGGGTGGTAACACATGACTTTAACTCCATCTTGTTGGTGGTAATAAATGCTTGTAATACCATCTGGTTGGTGGTAATACATGCCTGTAAATCCATCGTCAGGGAGGTAATACTTTCTTGTAATTCCATATGATAGGTGGCAATGCATGCCTGTAATTCCATCTAGTGTTTGGTGAGTGATGCCTGTAATTACATGTGGTGATATTAATACATGCCTGTAATTCCATTGTGTGGGTAGTAATATATTTTTGTAATTCCATAATCGAGTCGTAATACATGCCAGAAATTCCATCAATTTGGTGGTAGTACAGCCTATAATTCCATCTGATGGTTGGTAACACATGTCTGTAATTCCATCTTCTCAGTGGTAATGCATGCCTGTAATTCCATATGGTATGTGGTGAAACATGCCTGTAATTCCATCTAATTGGGGGTAATGCGTACCTGTAATCCATTTGGTGGTTGATGACACATACCTGTAATTGCCTGTGGTAGTATTAATACGTGCGTGTAATTCCATTTGTGTGGGTATTAATACATGGCTGTATTCCATATGGTGTGTTGTAATAGATCCCTGTAATTCCATGATTGGGTGGTAATACATGCCTGTAATTCCATCCTTTGAATTGTTATAAATTCCTGTAATTCCATCTGGTGGGCTGTAAAACATGCCTGAAATTCCAACTAGTGGGTAGTGTACATGCCTGTAATTCCATCAATTGGGTGATAATAAAGACTGTAATTCCATCTGATGGATGGAAATACATGCTTGTAACTCCATTTGGTTGGTGATAATACATGCCTGTACATCCAACTTCTGGGAGGTAATACTTGCCTCTAATTCCATCAGGTGAGTGGTAAAACATGCTTGTAAATCCAGATGGTGGGTGGTAATGTATGCCTGTAATTCCATCTGGTTGTTGGTAATACATGCCTGTAATTACATCTGGTGGTTCGTAGTACATGACTTTAATTCCCTCTTATTGGTGGTAATACTTGCCTGTAAATCCATCTTCTGGGAGGTAATACTTGCCTGTAATTCCATAAAGTGTGTGGTAAAACATGCTTGTAATTCCATATGTTGGGTGATAAAACATGCCTGTAATTCCATCTGGTTGGTTGTAATAAATGCCTGTAATTCCATGTGGTTGGTGGTAATACAAGCCTGTAATTCCATCTGGTTGGTGGTAATACATGCCTGTAAATCCACCGTCTGGTAGGAAATACTTGCCTGTAATTCCATAAGAGTGTGGTAAAACATGCTTGTAATTTCATATGGTGGGTGATAAAACATACCTGTAATTCCATCTCGTTGGGGTAATAAATGCCTGTAATTCCATGTGGTTAGTGATAATACATGCCTGTACATCCAACTTTGGGGAGGTTATACTTGCCTGTAATTCCGTAAGGTGAGTGGGAAAACATGCTCGAAATTCCATATGGTGGGTGGTAATGAATGCCTGTAATTCCATCTGGTTGGTGGTAATACATACCGGTAAATCCAAATTCTGGGAGGAAATACTTGCCTGTAACTCCAAAAGGTGTGTGGCAAAACATGCTTGTAATTCCATATGGTTGGTGATAAAACATGCCTGTAATTCCATCTTCTTGGTGGTAATAAATGCCTGTAATTCCATGTGGTTGGTGGTAATACATGCCTGTAATTCCATCTGGTTGGTGGTAATACATGCCTGTAAATCCAACATCTGGGAGGTAATGCTTGCCTGTAATTCCATAAGGTGTGTGGTAAAACATGATTGTAATTCCATACGGTGGGTGGTAATGCATGCCTGTAATTCCATCTGGTTGTTGGTAACACATTCCTGTAATTCCCTCTAGTTGGTGGTAGTACATGTCTGTAATTCCCCGTTGTTGGTGGTAATACTTTCCTGTAATTCCATAAGGTGAGTGGTAAAACATGCTTGTAATTTTATATGGTGGGTGATAAAACATGCCTGTAATTCCATCTCGTTGGTGGTAATAAATGCCTGTAATTCCATGTGGTTGGTGGTAGTACATGTCTGTAATTCCATCTGTTTGTGGTAATACATGCCTGTAATTCCATATGATGGGTGGTAATTTCTGCCTGTAATTCCATATGGTATGTCGTGAAACATGCCTGTAATTCCATCTGGTGCGTGGCAATACATACCTGTAATTTCATCTGTTGTTTCGTAGTACATCCCTGTAACTCCCTCTTATTGGTGGTAATACATGCCTGTAAATCCACCTTCTGGGAGGTAATTATTGCCTGTAACTCCAAAAGGTGTGTGGTAAAACATGCCTGTAATTCCATATGGTGGGTGATAAAACATGCCTGTAATTCCATCTGGTTGGTGGTAATAAATGCCTGTAATTCCATGTGGTTGGTGGTTATACATGCCTGTAATTCCATCTGGTTGGTGGTAATACATGCCTGTACATCCAAGTTCTGGGAGGTAATACTTGCCTGTAAGTCCATAAGGTGTGTGATAAATCATGCTTGTAATTCCATGCGGAGGGTGGTAATGCATGCCTGTAATTCCATCTGGTTGTTGGTAAAACATGCCTGTAATTCCATCTGGTTGGTAGTAATACATGTTTGTAATTCCCCGTTGTTGGTGGTAATACTTGCCTGTAAATCCAACTTCTGGGAAGTAATACTTTCTTTTAATTCCACACGGTGAGTGGTAAAACATGCCTGTAATTCCATATGGTAGGTGGTAAAGATTGCCTGAAATTCCATCTTGTTGGTGGGAATAAATGCCTGTAATTCCATGTGGTTGGTGGTAATACATGCCTGTAATTCCATCAGTTTGTGGTAATACATGCCTGTAATTCCATCTGTTTGTGGTAATACATGCCTGCAATTCCATATGATTCGTGGTAATTTCTGCCTGTAATTCCAAATGGTATATCGTGAAACATGCCTGTAATTCCATCTGGTGCGTGGCAATACATACCTGTAATTCCATCTAGTCAGTTGTAATACATGACTGTAATCCATCTCAAGGGTGGTAATATATGCTTGTAATTCCATTTTGTCGGTAAGAAAACATGACTGTAATTCCATTGGTGGTTTGTACGACATGCCTGTAATTCCATCAATTGGGTGGTAATATGTGCCTGTAATTCATTCTTGTGGTTGGTAATACATGCTAGTAATTCCATCTAGTGGCTTGTAATTCTTGCCTGTAATTATATTTTGTTGGTGGTAAAACATGCCTGTAATTCCATCTCATTGGTGGTAATGCATGCCTGTAATACCATCTGGTGGTTGGTGCCACATGCTTGTAATTGCCTGTGGTTGTAGCAATACATGTCTGTAATTCCATTTGTGTGGGTATTAATACATGCCTGTATTCCATATGGTGTATTGTAATAGATGCCTGTAATTCCATGATTGGGTGGTAATACATGCCTGTAATTCCATCCTTTGAATTGTTATATATTCCTGTAATTTCATCTGGTGGGCTGTAAAACATGCCTGTAATTCCATCAATTGGGTGATAAAAAAGACTGTAATTCCATCTGAGGGGTGGTAACACATGACTTTAACTCCATCTTGTTGGTGGTAATAAATGCTTGTAATACCATCTGGTTGGTGGTAATACATGCCTGTAAATCCATCGTCAGGGAGGTAATACTTTCTTGTAATTCCATATGATAGGTGGCAATGCATGCCTGTAATTCCATCTAGTGTTTGGTGAGTGATGCCTGTAATTACATGTGGTGATATTAATACATGCCTGTAATTCCATTGTGTGGGTAGTAATATATTTTTGTAATTCCATAATCGAGTCGTAATACATGCCAGAAATTCCATCAATTTGGTGGTAGTACAGCCTATAATTCCATCTGATGGTTGGTAACACATGTCTGTAATTCCATCTTCTCAGTGGTAATGCATGCCTGTAATTCCATATGGTATGTGGTGAAACATGCCTGTAATTCCATCTAATTGGGGGTAATGCGTACCTGTAATTCCATTTGGTGGTTGATGACACATACCTGTAATTGCCTGTGGTAGTATTAATACGTGCGTGTAATTCCATTTGTGTGGGTATTAATACATGGCTGTATTCCATATGGTGTGTTGTAATAGATCCCTGTAATTCCATGATTGGGTGGTAATACATGCCTGTAATTCCATCCTTTGAATTGTTATAAATTCCTGTAATTCCATCTGGTGGGCTGTAAAACATGCCTGAAACTCCAACTAGTGGGTAGTGTACATGCCTGTAATTCCATCAATTGGGTGATAATAAAGACTGTAATTCCATCTGATGGATGGAAATACATGCTTGTAACTCCATTTGGTTGGTGATAATACATGCCTGTACATCCAACTTCTGGGAGGTAATACTTGCCTCTAATTCCATCAGGTGAGTGGTAAAACATGCTTGTAAATCCAGATGGTGGGTGGTAATGTATGCCTGTAATTCCATCTGGTTGTTGGTAATACATGCCTGTAATTACATCTGGTGGTTCGTAGTACATGACTTTAATTCCCTCTTATTGGTGGTAATACTTGCCTGTAAATCCATCTTCTGGGAGGTAATACTTGCCTGTAATTCCATAAAGTGTGTGGTAAAACATGCTTGTAATTCCATATGTTGGGTGATAAAACATGCCTGTAATTCCATCTGGTTGGTGGTAATAAATGCCTGTAATTACATGTGGTTGGTGGTAATACAAGCCTGTAATTCCATCTGGTTGGTGGTAATACATGCCTGTAAATCCACCATCTGGTAGGAAATACTTGCCTGTAATTCCATAAGAGTGTGGTAAAACATGCTTGTAATTTCATATGGTGGGTGATAAAACATACCTGTAATTCCATCTCGTTGGGGTAATAAATGCCTGTAATTCCATGTGGTTAGTGATAATACATGCCTGTACATCCAACTTTGGGGAGGTTATACTTGCCTGTAATTCCGTAAGGTGAGTGGTAAAACATGCTCGAAATTCCATATGGTGGGTGGTAATGAATGCCTGTAATTCCATCTGGTTGGTGGTAATACATACCGGTAAATACAAATTCTGGGAGGAAATACTTGCCTGTAACTCCAAAAGGTGTGTGGTAAAACATGCTTGTAATTCCATATGGTTGGTGATAAAACATGCCTGTAATTCCATCTTCTTGGTGGTAATAAATGCCTGTAATTCCATGTGGTTGGTGGTAATACATGCCTGTAATTCCATCTGGTTGGTGGTAATACATGCCTGTAAATCCAACATCTGGGAGGTAATGCTTGCCTGTAATTCCATAAGGTGTGTGGTAAAACATGATTGTAATTCCATACGGTGGGTGGTAATGCATGCCTGTAATTCCATCTGGTTGTTGGTAACACATTCCTGTAATTCCCTCTAGTTGGTGGTAGTACATGTCTGTAATTCCCCGTTGTTGGTGGTAATACTTTCCTGTAATTCCATAAGGTGAGTGGTAAAACATGCTTGTAATTTTATATGGTGGGTGATAAAACATGCCTGTAATTCCATCTCGTTGGTGGTAATAAATGCGTGTAATTCCATGTGGTTGGTGGTAATACATGTCTGTAATTCCATCTGTTTGTGGTAATACATGCCTGTAATTCCATATGATGGGTGGTAATTTCTGCCTGTAATTCCATATGGTATGTCGTGAAACATGCCTGTAATTCCATCTGGTGCGTGGCAATACATACCTGTAATTTCATCTGTTGTTTCGTAGTACATCCCTGTAACTCCCTCTTATTGGTGGTAATACATGCCTGTAAATCCACCTTCTTGGAGGTAATTATTGCCTGTAACTCCAAAAGGTGTGTGGTAAAACATGCCTGTAATTCCATATGGTGGGTGATAAAACATGCCTGTAATTCCATCTGGTTGGTGGTAATAAATGCCTGTAATTCCATGTGGTTGGTGGTTATACATGCCTGTATTTCCATCTGGTTGGTGGTAATACATGCCTGTACATCCAAGTTCTGGGAGGTAATACTTGCCTGTAAGTCCATAAGGTGTGTGGTAAATCATGCTTGTAATTCCATGCGGAGGGTGGTAATGCATGCCTGTAATTCCATCTGGTTGTTGGTAAAACATGCCTGTAATTCCATCTGGTTGGTAGTAATACATGTTTGTAATTCCATCTGGTTGGTAGTAATACATGTTTGTAATTCCCCGTTGTTGGTGGTAATACTTGCCTGTAAATCCAACTTCTTGGAAGTAATACTTTCTTTTAATTCCACACGGTGAGTGGTAAAACATGCCTGTAATTCCATATGGTGGGTGGTGAAGATTGCCTGAAATTCCATCTTGTTGGTGGGAATAAATGCCTGTAATTCCATGTGGTTGGTGGTAATACATGCCTGTAATTCCATCAGTTTGTGGTAATACATGCCTGTAATTCCATCCTTTGAATTGTTATATATTCCTGTAATTTCATCTGGTGGGCTGTAAAACATGCCTGTAATTCCATCAATTGGGTGATAAAAAAGACTGTAATTCCATCTGAGGGGTGGTAACACATGACTTTAACTCCATCTTGTTGGTGGTAATAAATGCTTGTAATACCATCTGGTTGGTGGTAATACATGCCTGTAAATCCATCGTCAGGGAGGTAATACTTTCTTGTAATTCCATATGATAGGTGGCAATGCATGCCTGTAATTCCATCTAGTGTTTGGTGAGTGATGCCTGTAATTACATGTGGTGATATTAATACATGCCTGTAATTCCATTGTGTGGGTAGTAATATATTTTTGTAATTCCATAATCGAGTCGTAATACATGCCAGAAATTCCATCAATTTGGTGGTAGTACAGCCTATAATTCCATCTGATGGTTGGTAACACATGTCTGTAATTCCATCTTCTCAGTGGTAATGCATGCCTGTAATTCCATATGGTATGTGGTGAAACATGCCTGTAATTCCATCTAATTGGGGGTAATGCGTACCTGTAATTCCATTTGGTGGTTGATGACACATACCTGTAATTGCCTGTGGTAGTATTAATACGTGCGTGTAATTCCATTTGTGTGGGTATTAATACATGGCTGTATTCCATATGGTGTGTTGTAATAGATCCCTGTAATTCCATGATTGGGTGGTAATACATGCCTGTAATTCCATCCTTTGAATTGTTATAAATTCCTGTAATTCCATCTGGTGGGCTGTAAAACATGCCTGAAATTCCAACTAGTGGGTAGTGTACATGCCTGTAATTCCATCAATTGGGTGATAATAAAGACTGTAATTCCATCTGATGGATGGAAATACATGCTTGTAACTCCATTTGGTTGGTGATAATACATGCCTGTACATCCAACTTCTGGGAGGTAATACTTGCCTCTAATTCCATCAGGTGAGTGGTAAAACATGCTTGTAAATCCAGATGGTGGGTGGTAATGTATGCCTGTAATTCCATCTGGTTGTTGGTAATACATGCCTGTAATTACATCTGGTGGTTCGTAGTACATGACTTTAATTCCCTCTTATTGGTGGTAATACTTGCCTGTAAATCCATCTTCTGGGAGGTAATACTTGCCTGTAATTCCATAAAGTGTGTGGTAAAACATGCTTGTAATTCCATATGTTGGGTGATAAAACATGCCTGTAATTCCATCTGGTTGGTTGTAATAAATGCCTGTAATTCCATGTGGTTGGTGGTAATACAAGCCTGTAATTCCATCTGGTTGGTGGTAATACATGCCTGTAAATCCACCGTCTGGTAGGAAATACTTGCCTGTAATTCCATAAGAGTGTGGTAAAACATGCTTGTAATTTCATATGGTGGGTGATAAAACATACCTGTAATTCCATCTCGTTGGGGTAATAAATGCCTGTAATTCCATGTGGTTAGTGATAATACATGCCTGTACATCCAACTTTGGAGAGGTTATACTTGCCTGTAATTCCGTAAGGTGAGTGGTAAAACATGCTCGAAATTCCATATGGTGGGTGGTAATGAATGCCTGTAATTCCATCTGGTTGGTGGTAATACATACCGGTAAATCCAAATTCTGGGAGGAAATACTTGCCTGTAACTCCAAAAGGTGTGTGGCAAAACATGCTTGTAATTCCATATGGTTGGTGATAAAACATGCCTGTAATTCCATCTTCTTGGTGGTAATAAATGCCTGTAATTCCATGTGGTTGGTGGTAATACATGCCTGTAATTCCATCTGGTTGGTGGTAATACATGCCTGTAAATCCAACATCTGGGAGGTAATGCTTGCCTGTAATTCTATAAGGTGTGTGGTAAAACATGATTGTAATTCCATACGGTGGGTGGTAATGCATGCCTGTAATTCCATCTGGTTGTTGGTAACACATTCCTGTAATTCCCTCTAGTTGGCGGTAGTACATGTCTGTAATTCCCCGTTGTTGGTGGTAATACTTTCCTGTAATTCCATAAGGTGAGTGGTAAAACATGCTTGTAATTTCATATGGTGGGTGATAAAACATGCCTGTAATTCCATCTCGTTGGTGGTAATAAATGCCTGTAATTCCATGTGGTTGGTGGTAATACATGTCTGTAATTCCATCTGTTTGTGGTAAAACATGCCTGTAATTCCATATGATGGGTGGTAATTTCTGCCTGTAATTCCATATGGTATGTCGTGAAACATGCCTGTAATTCCATCTGGTGCGTGCCAATACATACCTGTAATTTCATCTGTTGTTTCGTAGTACATCGCTGTAACTCCCTCTTATTGGTGGTAATACATGCCTGTAAATCCACCCTCTGGGAGGTAATTATTGCCTGTAACTCCAAAAGGTGTGTGGTAAAACATGCCTGTAATTCCATATGGTGGGTGATAAAACATGCCTGTAATTCCATCTGGTTGGTGGTAATAAATGCCTGTAATTCCATGTGGTTGTTGGTTATACATGCCTGTAATTCCATCTGGTTGGTGGTAATACATGCCTGTACATCCAAGTTCTGGGAGGTAATACTTGCCTGTAAGTCCATAAGGTGTGTGATAAATCATGCTTGTAATTCCATGCGGAGGGTGGTAATGCATGCCAGTAATTCCATCTGGTTGTTGGTAAAACATGCCTGTAATTCCATCTGGTTGGTAGTAATACATGTTTGTAATTCCCCGTTGTTGGTGGTAATACTCGCCTGTAAATCCAACTTCTGGGAAGTAATACTTTCTTTTAATTCCACACGGTGAGTGGTAAAACATGCCTGTAATTCCATATGGTGGGTGGTAAAGATTGCCTGAAATTCCATCTTGTTGGTGGGAATAAATGCCTGTAATTCCATGTGGTTGGTGGTAATACATGCCTGTAATTCCATCAGTTTGTGGTAATACATGCCTGTAATTCCATCTGTTTGTGGTAATACATGCCTGCAATTCCATATGATTCGTGGTAATTTCTGCCTGTAATTCCAAATGGTATATCGTGAAACATGCCTGTAATTCCATCTGGTGCGTGGCAATACATACCTGTAATTCCATCTAGTCAGTTGTAATACATGACTGTAATCCATCTCAAGGGTGGTAATATATGCTTGTAATTCCATTTTGTCGGTAAGAAAACATGACTGTAATTCCATTGGTGGTTTGTACGACATGCCTGTAATTCCATCAATTGGGTGGTAATACGTGCCTGTAATTCATTCTTGTGGTTGGTAATACATGCTAGTAATTCCATCTAGTGGCTTGTAATTCTTGCCTGTAATTATATTTTGTTGGTGGTAAAACATGCCTGTAATTCCAACTCATTGGTGGTAATGCATGCCTGTAATACCATCTGGTGGTTGGTGCCACATGCTTGTAATTGCCTGTGGTTGTAGCAATACATGTCTGTAATTCCATTTGTGTGGGTATTAATACATGCCTGTATTCCATATGGTGTATTGTAATAGATGCCTGTAATTCCATGATTGGGTGGTAATACATGCCTGTAATTCCATCCTTTGAATTGTTATATATTCCTGTAATTTCATCTGGTGGGCTGTAAAACATGCCTGTAATTCCATCAATTGGGTGATAAAAAAGACTGTAATTCCATCTGAGGGGTGGTAACACATGACTTTAACTCCATCTTGTTGGTGGTAATAAATGCTTGTAATACCATCTGGTTGGTGGTAATACATGCCTGTAAATCCATCGTCAGGGAGGTAATACTTTCTTGTAATTCCATATGATAGGTGGCAATGCATGCCTGTAATTCCATCTAGTGTTTGGTGAGTGATGCCTGTAATTACATGTGGTGATATTAATACATGCCTGTAATTCCATTGTGTGGGTAGTAATATATTTTTGTAATTCCATAATCGAGTCGTAATACATGCCAGAAATTCCATCAATTTGGTGGTAGTACAGCCTATAATTCCATCTGATGGTTGGTAACACATGTCTGTAATTCCATCTTCTCAGTGGTAATGCATGCCTGTAATTCCATATGGTATGTGGTGAAACATGCCTGTAATTCCATCTAATTGGGGGTAATGCGTACCTGTAATTCCATTTGGTGGTTGATGACACATACCTGTAATTGCCTGTGGTAGTATTAATACGTGCGTGTAATTCCATTTGTGTGGGTATTAATACATGGCTGTATTCCATATGGTGTGTTGTAATAGATCCCTGTAATTCCATGATTGGGTGGTAATACATGCCTGTAATTCCATCCTTTGAATTGTTATAAATTCCTGTAATTCCATCTGGTGGGCTGTAAAACATGCCTGAAATTCCAACTAGTGGGTAGTGTACATGCCTGTAATTCCATCAATTGGGTGATAATAAAGACTGTAATTCCATCTGATGGATGGAAATACATGCTTGTAACTCCATTTGGTTGGTGACAATACATGCCTGTACATCCAACTTCTGGGAGGTAATACTTGCCTCTAATTCCATCAGGTGAGTGGTAAAACATGCTTGTAAATCCAGATGGTGGGTGGTAATGTATGCCTGTAATTCCATCTGGTTGTTGGTAATACATGCCTGTAATTACATCTGGTGGTTCGTAGTACATGACTTTAATTCCCTCTTATTGGTGGTAATACTTGCCTGTAAATCCATCTTCTGGGAGGTAATACTTGCCTGTAATTCCATAAAGTGTGTGGTAAAACATGCTTGTAATTCCATATGTTGGGTGATAAAACATGCCTGTAATTCCATCTGGTTGGTTGTAATAAATGCCTGTAATTCCATGTGGTTTGTGGTAATACAAGCCTGTAATTCCATCTGGTTGGTGGTAATACATGCCTGTAAATCCACCGTCTGGTAGGAAATACTTGCCTGTAATTCCATAAGAGTGTGGTAAAACATGCTTGTTATTTCATATGGTGGGTGATAAAACATACCTGTAATTCCATCTCGTTGGGGTAATAAATGCCTGTAATTCCATGTGGTTAGTGATAATACATGCCTGTACATCCAACTTTGGGGAGGTTATACTTGCCTGTAATTCCGTAAGGTGAGTGGTAAAACATGCTCGAAATTCCATATGGTGGGTGGTAATGAATGCCTGTAATTCCATCTGGTTGGTGGTAATACATACCGGTAAATCCAAATTCTGGGAGGAAATACTTGCCTGTAACTCCAAAAGGTGTGTGGTAAAACATGCTTGTAATTCCATATGGTTGGTGATAAAACATGCCTGTAATTCCATCTTCTTGGTGGTAATAAATGCCTGTAATTCCATGTGGTTGGTGGTAATACATGCCTGTAATTCCATCTGGTTGGTGGTAATACATGCCTGTAAATCCAACATCTGGGAGGTAATGCTTGCCTGTAATTCCATAAGGTGTGTGGTAAAACATGATTGTAATTCCATACGGTGGGTGGTAATGCATGCCTGTAATTCCATCTGGTTGTTGGTAACACATTCCTGTAATTCCCTCTAGTTGGTGGTAGTACATGTCTGTAATTCCCCGTTGTTGGTGGTAATACTTTCCTGTAATTCCATAAGGTGAGTGGTAAAACATGCTTGTAATTTTATATGGTGGGTGATAAAACATGCCTGTAATTCCATCTCGTGGGGGTAATAAATGCGTGTAATTCCATGTGGTTGGTGGTAATACATGTCTGTAATTCCATCTGTTTGTGGTAATACATGCCTGTAATTCCATATGATGGGTGGTAATTTCTGCCTGTAATTCCATATGGTATGTCGTGAAACATGCCTGTAATTCCATCTGGTGGGTGGCAATACATACCTGTAATTTCATATGTTGTTTCGTAGTACATCGCTGTAACTCCCTCTTATTGGTGGTAATACATGCCTGTAAATCCACCTTCTTGGAGGTAATTATTGCCTGTAACTCCAAAAGGTGTGTGGTAAAACATGCCTGTAATTCCATATGGTGGGTGATAAAACATGCCTGTAATTCCATCTGGTTGGTAGTAAAACATGTTTGTAATTCCCCGTTGTTGGTGGTAATACTTGCCTGTAAATCCAACTTCTGGGAAGTAATACTTTCTTTTAATTCCACACGGTGAGTGGTAAAACATGCCTGTAATTCCATATGGTGGGTGGTAAAGATTGCCTGAAATTCGATCTTGTTGGTGGGAATAAATGCCTGTAATTCCATGTGGTTGGTAGTAATACATGCCTGTAATTCCATCAGTTTGTGGTAATACATGCCTGTAATTCCATCCTTTGAATTGTTATATATTCCTGTAATTTCATCTGGTGGTCTGTAAAACATGCCTGTAATTCCATCAATTGGGTGATAAAAAAGACTGTAATTCCATCTGAGGGGTGGTAACACATGACTTTAACTCCATCTTGTTGGTGGTAATAAATGCTTGTAATACCATCTGGTTGGTGGTAATACATGCCTGTAAATCCATCTTCAGAGAGGTAATACTTTCTTGTAATTCCATATGATAGGTGGCAATGCATGCCTGTAATTCCATCTAGTGTTTGGTGAGTGATGCCTGTAATTACATGTGGTGATATTAATACATGCCTGTAATTCCATTGTGTGGGTAGTAATATATTTTTGTAATTCCATAATCGAGTCGTAATACATGCCAGAAATTCCATCAATTTGGTGGTAGTACAGCCTATAATTCCATCTGATGGTTGGTAACACATGTCTGTAATTCCATCTTCTCAGTGGTAATGCATGCCTGTAATTCCATATGGTATGTGGTGAAACATGCCTGTAATTCCATCTAATTGGGGGTAATGCGTACCTGTAATTCCATTTGGTGGTTGATGACACATACCTGTAATTGCCTGTGGTAGTATTAATACGTGCGTGTAATTCCATTTGTGTGGGTATTAATACATGGCTGTATTCCATATGGTGTGTTGTAATAGATCCCTGTAATTCCATGATTGGGTGGTAATACATGCCTGTAATTCCATCCTTTGAATTGTTATAAATTCCTGTAATTCCATCTGGTGGGCTGTAAAACATGCCTGAAATTCCAACTAGTGGGTAGTGTACATGCCTGTAATTCCATCAATTGGGTGATAATAAAGACTGTAATTCCATCTGATGGATGGAAATACATGCTTGTAACTCCATTTGGTTGGTGACAATACATGCCTGTACATCCAACTTCTGGGAGGTAATACTTGCCTCTAATTCCATCAGGTGAGTGGTAAAACATGCTTGTAAATCCAGATGGTGGGTGGTAATGTATGCCTGTAATTCCATCTGGTTGTTGGTAATACATGCCTGTAATTACATCTGGTGGTTCGTAGTACATGACTTTAATTCCCTCTTATTGGTGGTAATACTTGCCTGTAAATCCATCTTCTGGGAGGTAATACTTGCCTGTAATTCCATAAAGTGTGTGGTAAAACATGCTTGTAATTCCATATGTTGGGTGATAAAACATGCCTGTAATTCCATCTGGTTGGTTGTAATAAATGCCTGTAATTCCATGTGGTTTGTGGTAATACAAGCCTGTAATTCCATCTGGTTGGTGGTAATACATGCCTGTAAATCCACCGTCTGGTAGGAAATACTTGCCTGTAATTCCATAAGAGTGTGGTAAAACATGCTTGTAATTTCATATGGTGGGTGATAAAACATACCTGTAATTCCATCTCGTTGGGGTAATAAATGCCTGTAATTCCATGTGGTTAGTGATAATACATGCCTGTACATCCAACTTTGGGGAGGTTATACTTGCCTGTAATTCCGTAAGGTGAGTGGTAAAACATGCTCGAAATTCCATATGGTGGGTGGTAATGAATGCCTGTAATTCCATCTGGTTGGTGGTAATACATACCGGTAAATCCAAATTCTGGGAGGAAATACTTGCCTGTAACTCCAAAAGGTGTGTGGTAAAACATGCTTGTAATTCCATATGGTTGGTGATAAAACATGCCTGTAATTCCATCTTCTTGGTGGTAATAAATGCCTGTAATTCCATGTGATTGGTGGTAATACATGCCTGTAATTCCATCTTGTTGGTGGTAATACATGCCTGTAAATCCAACATCTGGGAGGTAATGCTTGCCTGTAATTCCATAAGGTGTGTGGTAAAACATGATTGTAATTCCATACGGTGGGTGGTAATGCATGCCTGTAATTCCATCTGGTTGTTGGTAACACATTCCTGTAATTCCCTCTAGTTGGTGGTAGTACATGTCTGTAATTCCCCGTTGTTGGTGGTAATACTTTCCTGTAATTCCATAAGGTGAGTGGTAAAACATGCTTGTAATTTTATATGGTGGGTGATAAAACATGCCTGTAATTCCATCTCGTTGGTGGTAATAAATGCGTGTAATTCCATGTGGTTGGTGGTAATACATGTCTGTAATTCCATCTGTTTGTGGTAATACATGCCTGTAATTCCATATGATGGGTGGTAATTTCTGCCTGTAATTCCATATGGTATGTCGTGAAACATGCCTGTAATTCCATCTGGTGGGTGGCAATACATACCTGTAATTTCATCTGTTGTTTCGTAGTACATCGCTGTAACTCCCTCTTATTGGTGGTAATACATGCCTGTAAATCCACCTTCTTGGAGGTAATTATTGCCTGTAACTCCAAAAGGTGTGTGGTAAAACATGCCTGTAATTCCATATGGTGGGTGATAAAACATGCCTGTAATTCCATCTGGTTGGTGGTAATAAATGCCTGTAATTCCATGTGGTTGGTGGTTATACATGCCTGTAATTCCATCTGGTTGGTGGTAATACATGCCTGTACATCCAAGTTCTGGGAGGTAATACTTGCCTGTAAGTCCATAAGGTGTGTGGTAAATCATGCTTGTAATTCCATGCGGAAGGTGGTAATGCATGCCTGTAATTCCATCTGGTTGTTGGTAAAACATGCCTGTAATTCCATCTGGTTGGTAGTAAAACATGTTTGTAATTCCCCGTTGTTGGTGGTAATACTTGCCTGTAAATCCAACTTCTGGGAAGTAATACTTTATTTTAATTCCACACGGTGAGTGGTAAAACATGCCTGTAATTCCCTATGGTGGGTGGTAAAGATTGCCTGAAATTCCATCTTGTTGGTGGGAATAAATGCCTGTAATTCCATGTGGTTGGTGGTAATACATGCCTGTAATTCCATCAGTTTGTGGTAATACATGCCTGTAATTCCATCCTTTGAATTGTTATATATTCCTGTAATTTCATCTGGTGGGCTGTAAAACATGCCTGTAATTCCATCAATTGGGTGATAAAAAAGACTGTAATTCCATCTGAGGCGTGGTAACACATGACTTTAACTCCATCTTGTTGGTGCTAATAAATGCTTGTAATACCATCTGGTTGGTGGTAATACATGCCTGTAAATCCATCGTCAGGGAGGTAATACTTTCTTGTAATTCCATATGATAGGTGGCAATGCATGCCTGTAATTCCATCTAGTGTTTGGTGAGTGATGCCTGTAATTACATGTGGTGATATTAATACATGCCTGTAATTCCATTGTGTGGGTAGTAATATATTTTTGTAATTCCATAATCGAGTCGTAATACATGCCAGAAATTCCATCAATTTGGTGGTAGTACAGCCTATAATTCCATCTGATGGTTGGTAACACATGTCTGTAATTCCATCTTCTCAGTGGTAATGCATGCCTGTAATTCCATATGGTATGTGGTGAAACATGCCTGTAATTCCATCTAATTGGGGGTAATGCGTACCTGTAATTCCATTTGGTGGTTGATGACACATACCTGTAATTGCCTGTGGTAGTATTAATACGTACGTGTAATTCCATTTGTGTGGGTATTAATACATGGCTGTATTCCATATGGTGTGTTGTAATAGATCCCTGTAATTCCATGATTGGGTGGTAATACATGCCTGTAATTCCATCCTTTGAATTGTTATAAATTCCTGTAATTCCATCTGGTGGGCTGTAAAACATGCCTGAAATTCCAACTAGTGGGTAGTGTACATGCCTGTAATTCCATCAATTGGGTGATAATAAAGACTGTAATTCCATCTGATGGATGGAAATACATGCTTGTAACTCCATTTGGTTGGTGATAATACATGCCTGTACATCCAACTTCTGGGAGGTAATACTTGCCTCTAATTCCATCAGGTGAGTGGTAAAACATGCTTGTAAATCCAGATGGTGGGTGGTAATGTATGCCTGTAATTCCATCTGGTTGTTGGTAATACATGCCTGTAATTACATCTGGTGGTTCGTAGTACATGACTTTAATTCCCTCTTATTGGTGGTAATACTTGCCTGTAAATCCATCTTCTGGGAGGTAATACTTGCCTGTAATTCCATAAAGTGTGTGGTAAAACATGCTTGTAATTCCATATGTTGGGTGATAAAACATGCCTGTAATTCCATCTGGTTGGTGGTAATAAATGCCTGTAATTCCATGTGGTTGGTGGTAATACAAGCCTGTAATTCCATCTGGTTGGTGGTAATACATGCCTGTAAATCCACCATCTGGTAGGAAATACTTGCCTGTAATTCCATAAGAGTGTGGTAAAACATGCTTGTAATTTCATATGGTGGGTGATAAAACATACCTGTAATTCCATCTCGTTGGGGTAATAAATGCCTGTAATTCCATGTGGTTAGTGATAATACATGCCTGTACATCCAACTTTGGGGAGGTTATACTTGCCTGTAATTCCGTAAGGTGAGTGGTAAAACATGCTCGAAATTCCATATGGTGGGTGGTAATGAATGCCTGTAATTCCATCTGGTTGGTGGTAATACATACCGGTAAATCCAAATTCTGGGAGGAAATACTTGCCTGTAACTCCAAAAGGTGTGTGGTAAAACATGCTTGTAATTCCATATGGTTGGTGATAAAACATGCCTGTAATTCCATCTTCTTGGTGGTAATAAATGCCTGTAATTCCATGTGGTTGGTGGTAATACATGCCTGTAATTCCATCTGGTTGGTGGTAATACATGCCTGTAAATCCAACATCTGGGAGGTAATGCTTGCCTGTAATTCCATAAGGTGTGTGGTAAAACATGATTGTAATTCCATACGGTGGGTGGTAATGCATGCCTGTAATTCCATCTGGTTGTTGGTAACACATTCCTGTAATTCCCTCTAGTTGGTGGTAGTACATGTCTGTAATTCCCCGTTGTTGGTGGTAATACTTTCCTGTAATTCCATAAGGTGAGTGGTAAAACATGCTTGTAATTTTATATGGTGGGTGATAAAACATGCCTGTAATTCCATCTCGTTGGTGGTAATAAATGCGTGTAATTCCATGTGGTTGGTGGTAATACATGTCTGTAATTCCATCTGTTTGTGGTAATACATGCCTGTAATTCCATATGATGGGTGGTAATTTCTGCCTGTAATTCCATATGGTATGTCGTGAAACATGCCTGTAATTCCATCTGGTGCGTGGCAATACATACCTGTAATTTCATCTGTTGTTTCGTAGTACATCCCTGTAACTCCCTCTTATTGGTGGTAATACATGCCTGTAAATCCACCTTCTTGGAGGTAATTATTGCCTGTAACTCCAAAAGGTGTGTGGTAAAACATGCCTGTAATTCCATATGGTGGGTGATAAAACATGCCTGTAATTCCATCTGGTTGGTGGTAATAAATGCCTGTAATTCCACGTGGTTGGTGGTTATACATGCCTGTATTTCCATCTGGTTGGTGGTAATACATGCCTGTACATCCAAGTTCTGGGAGGTAATACTTGCCTGTAAGTCCATAAGGTGTGTGGTAAATCATGCTTGTAATTCCATGCGGAGGGTGGTAATGCATGCCTGTAATTCCATCAGGTTGTTGGCAAAACATGCCTGTAATTCCATCTGGTGCGTGGCAATACATACCTGTAATTCCATCTAGTCAGTTGTAATACATGACTGTAATCCATCTCAAGGGTGGTAATATATGCTTGTAATTCCATTTTGTCGGTAAGTAAACATGACTGTAATTCCATTGGTGGTTTGTACGACATGCCTGTAATTCCATCAATTGGGTGGTAATACGTGCCTGTAATTCATTCTTGTGGTTGGTAATACATGCTAGTAATTCCATCTAGTGGCTTGTAATTCTTGCCTGTAATTATATTTTGTTGGTGGTAAAACATGCCTGTAATTCCATCTCATTGGTGGTAATGCATGCCTGTAATACCATCTGGTGGTTGGTGCCACATGCTTGTAATTGCCTGTGGTTGTAACAATACATGTCTGTAATTCCATTTGTGTGGGTATTAATACATGCCTGTATTCCATATGGTGTATTGTAATAGATGCCTGTAATTCCATGATTGGGTGGTAATACATGCCTGTAATTCCATCCTTTGAATTGTTATATATTCCTGTAATTTCATCTGGTGGGCTGTAAAACATGCCTGTAATTCCATCAATTGGGTGATAAAAAAGAGTGTAATTCCATCTGAGGGGTGGTAACACATGACTTTAACTCCATCTTGTTGGTGGTAATAAATGCTTGTAATACCATCTGGTTGGTGGTAATACATGCCTGTAAATCCATTTTCAGAGAGGTAATACTTTCTTGTAATTCCATATGATAGGTGGCAATGCATGCCTGTAATTCCATCTAGTGTTTGGTGAGTGATGCCTGTAATTACATGTGGTGATATTAATACATGCCTGTAATTCCATTGTGTGGGTAGTAATATATTTTTGTAATTCCATAATCGAGTCGTAATACATGCCAGAAATTCCATCAATTTGGTGGTAGTACAGCCTATAATTCCATCTGATGGTTGGTAACACATGTCTGTAATTCCATCTTCTCAGTGGTAATGCATGCCTGTAATTCCATATGGTATGTGGTGAAACATGCCTGTAATTCCATCTAATTGGGGGTAATGCGTACCTGTAATTCCATTTGGTGGTTGATGACACATACCTGTAATTGCCTGTGGTAGTATTAATACGTGCGTGTAATTCCATTTGTGTGGGTATTAATACATGGCTGTATTCCATATGGTGTGTTGTAATAGATCCCTGTAATTCCATGATTGGGTGGTAATACATGCCTGTAATTCCATCCTTTGAATTGTTATAAATTCCTGTAATTCCATCTGGTGGGCTGTAAAACATGCCTGAAATTCCAACTAGTGGGTAGTGTACATGCCTGTAATTCCATCAATTGGGTGATAATAAAGACTGTAATTCCATCTGATGGATGGAAATACATGCTTGTAACTCCATTTGGTTGGTGATAATACATGCCTGTACATCCAACTTCTGGGAGGTAATACTTGCCTCTAATTCCATCAGGTGAGTGGTAAAACATGCTTGTAAATCCAGATGGTGGGTGGTAATGTATGCCTGTAATTCCATCTGGTTGTTGGTAATACATGCCTGTAATTACATCTGGTGGTTCGTAGTACATGACTTTAATTCCCTCTTATTGGTGGTAATACTTGCCTGTAAATCCATATTCTGGGAGGTAATACTTGCCTGTAATTCCATAAAGTGTGTGGTAAAACATGCTTGTAATTCCATATGGTGGGTGATAAAACATGCCTGTAATTCCATCTGGTTCGTTGTAATAAATGCCTGTAATTCCATGTGGTTGGTGGTAATACAAGCCTGTAATTCCATCTGGTTGGTGGTAATACATGCCTGTAAATCCACCGTCTGGTAGGAAATACTTGCCTGTAATTCCATAAGAGTGTGGTAAAACATGCTTGTAATTTCATATGGTGGGTGATAAAACATACCTGTAATTCCATCTCGTTGGGGTAATAAATGCCTGTAATTCCATGTGGTTAGTGATAATACATGCCTGTACATCCAACTTTGGGGAGGTTATACTTGCCTGTAATTCCGTAAGGTGAGTGGTAAAACATGCTCGAAATTCCATATGGTGGGTGGTAATGAATGCCTGTAATTCCATCTGGTTGGTGGTAATACATACCGGTAAATCCAAATTCTGGGAGGAAATACTTGCCTGTAACTCCAAAAGGTGTGTGGTAAAACATGCTTGTAATTCCATATGGTTGGTGATAAAACATGCCTGTAATTCCATCTTCTTGGTGGTAATAAATGCCTGTAATTCCATGTGGTTGGTGGTAATACATGCCTGTAATTCCATCTGGTTGGTGGTAATACATGCCTGTAAATCCAACATCTGGGAGGTAATGCTTGCCTGTAATTCCATAAGGTGTGTGGTAAAACATGATTGTAATTCCATACGGTGGGTGGTAATGCATGCCTGTAATTCCATCTGGTTGTTGGTAACACATTCCTGTAATTCCCTCTAGTTGGTGGTAGTACATGTCTGTAATTCCCCGTTGTTGGTGGTAATACTTTCCTGTAATTCCATAAGGTGAGTGGTAAAACATGCTTGTAATTTTATATGGTGGGTGATAAAACATGCCTGTAATTCCATCTCGTTGGTGGTAATAAATGCGTGTAATTCCATGTGGTTGGTGGTAATACATGTCTGTAATTCCATCTGTTTGTGGTAATACATGCCTGTAATTCCATATGATGGGTGGTAATTTCTGCCTGTAATTCCATATGGTATGTCGTGAAACATGCCTGTAATTCCATCTGGTGCGTGGCAATACATACCTGTAATTTCATCTGTTGTTTCGTAGTACATCCCTGTAACTCCCTCTTATTGGTGGTAATACATGCCTGTAAATCCACCTTCTTGGAGGTAATTATTGCCTGTAACTCCAAAAGGTGTGTGGTAAAACATGCCTGTAATTCCATATGGTGGGTGATAAAACATGCCTGTAATTCCATCTGGTTGGTGGTAATAAATGCCTGTAATTCCACGTGGTTGGTGGTTATACATGCCTGTATTTCCATCTGGTTGGTGGTAATACATGCCTGTACATCCAAGTTCTGGGAGGTAATACTTGCCTGTAAGTCCATAAGGTGTGTGGTAAATCATGCTTGTAATTCCATGCGGAGGGTGGTAATGCATGCCTGTAATTCCATCTGGTTGTTGGCAAAACATGCCTGTAATTCCATCTGGTGCGTGGCAATACATACCTGTAATTCCATCTAGTCAGTTGTAATACATGACTGTAATCCATCTCAAGGGTGGTAATATATGCTTGTAATTCCATTTTGTCGGTAAGTAAACATGACTGTAATTCCATTGGTGGTTTGTACGACATGCCTGTAATTCCATCAATTGGGTGGTAATACGTGCCTGTAATTCATTCTTGTGGTTGGTAATACATGCTAGTAATTCCATCTAGTGGCTTGTAATTCTTGCCTGTAATTATATTTTGTTGGTGGTAAAACATGCCTGTAATTCCATCTCATTGGTGGTAATGCATGCCTGTAATACCATCTGGTGGTTGGTGCCACATGCTTGTAATTGCCTGTGGTTGTAACAATACATGTCTGTAATTCCATTTGTGTGGGTATTAATACATGCCTGTATTCCATATGGTGTATTGTAATAGATGCCTGTAATTCCATGATTGGGTGGTAATACATGCCTGTAATTCCATCCTTTGAATTGTTATATATTCCTGTAATTTCATCTGGTGGGCTGTAAAACATGCCTGTAATTCCATCAATTGGGTGATAAAAAAGACTGTAATTCCATCTGAGGGGTGGTAACACATGACTTTAACTCCATCTTGTTGGTGGTAATAAATGCTTGTAATACCATCTGGTTGGTGGTAATACATGCCTGTAAATCCATTTTCAGAGAGGTAATACTTTCTTGTAATTCCATATGATAGGTGGCAATGCATGCCTGTAATTCCATCTAGTGTTTGGTGAGTGATGCCTGTAATTACATGTGGTGATATTAATACATGCCTGTAATTCCATTGTGTGGGTAGTAATATATTTTTGTAATTCCATAATCGAGTCGTAATACATGCCAGAAATTCCATCAATTTGGTGGTAGTACAGCCTATAATTCCATCTGATGGTTGGTAACACATGTCTGTAATTCCATCTTCTCAGTGGTAATGCATGCCTGTAATTCCATATGGTATGTGGTGAAACATGCCTGTAATTCCATCTAATTGGGGGTAATGCGTACCTGTAATTCCATTTGGTGGTTGATGACACATACCTGTAATTGCCTGTGGTAGTATTAATACGTGCGTGTAATTCCATTTGTGTGGGTATTAATACATGGCTGTATTCCATATGGTGTGTTGTAATAGATCCCTGTAATTCCATGATTGGGTGGTAATACATGCCTGTAATTCCATCCTTTGAATTGTTATAAATTCCTGTAATTCCATCTGGTGGGCTGTAAAACATGCCTGAAATTCCAACTAGTGGGTAGTGTACATGCCTGTAATTCCATCAATTGGGTGATAATAAAGACTGTAATTCCATCTGATGGATGGAAATACATGCTTGTAACTCCATTTGGTTGGTGATAATACATGCCTGTACATCCAACTTCTGGGAGGTAATACTTGCCTCTAATTCCATCAGGTGAGTGGTAAAACATGCTTGTAAATCCAGATGGTGGGTGGTAATGTATGCCTGTAATTCCATCTGGTTGTTGGTAATACATGCCTGTAATTACATCTGGTGGTTCGTAGTACATGACTTTAATTCCCTCTTATTGGTGGTAATACTTGCCTGTAAATCCATATTCTGGGAGGTAATACTTGCCTGTAATTCCATAAAGTGTGTGGTAAAACATGCTTGTAATTCCATATGGTGGGTGATAAAACATGCCTGTAATTCCATCTGGTTCGTTGTAATAAATGCCTGTAATTCCATGTGGTTGGTGGTAATACAAGCCTGTAATTCCATCTGGTTGGTGGTAATACATGCCTGTAAATCCACCGTCTGGTAGGAAATACTTGCCTGTAATTCCATAAGAGTGTGGTAAAACATGCTTGTAATTTCATATGGTGGGTGATAAAACATACCTGTAATTCCATCTCGTTGGGGTAATAAATGCCTGTAATTCCATGTGGTTAGTGATAATACATGCCTGTACATCCAACTTTGGGGAGGTTATACTTGCCTGTAATTCCGTAAGGTGAGTGGTAAAACATGCTCGAAATTTCATATGGTGGGTGGTAATGAATGCCTGTAATTCCATCTGGTTGGTGGTAATACATACCGGTAAATCCAAATTCTGGGAGGAAATACTTGCCTGTAACTCCAAAAGGTGTGTGGTAAAACATGCTTGTAATTCCATATGGTTGGTGATAAAACATGCCTGTAATTCCATCTTCTTGGTGGTAATAAATGCCTGTAATTCCATGTGGTTGGTGGTAATACATGCCTGTAATTCCATCTGGTTGGTGGTAATACATGCCTGTAAATCCAACATCTGGGAGGTAATGCTTGCCTGTAATTCCATAAGGTGTGTGGTAAAACATGATTGTAATTCCATATGGTGGGTGGTAATGCATGCCTGTAATTCCATCTGGTTGTTGGTAACACATTCCTGTAATTCCCTCTAGTTGGTGGTAGTACATGTCTGTAATTCCCCGTTGTTGGTGGTAATACTTTCCTGTAATTCCATAAGGTGAGTGGTAAAACATGCTTGTAATTTTATATGGTGGGTGATAAAACATGCCTGTAATTCCATCTCGTTGGTGGTAATAAATGCGTGTAATTCCATGTGGTTGGTGGTAATACATGTCTGTAATTCCATCTGTTTGTGGTAATACATGCCTGTAATTCCATATGATGGGTGGTAATTTCTGCCTGTAATTCCATATGGTATGTCGTGAAACATGCCTGTAATTCCATCTGGTGCGTGGCAATACATACCTGTAATTTCATCTGTTGTTTCGTAGTACATCCCTGTAACTCCCTCTTATTGGTGGTAATACATGCCTGTAAATCCAACTTCTTGGAGGTAATTATTGCCTGTAACTCCAAAAGGTGTGTGGTAAAACATGCCTGTAATTCCATATGGTGGGTGATAAAACATGCCTGTAATTCCATCTGGTTGGTGGTAATAAATGCCTGTAATTCCATGTGGTTGGTGGTTATACATGCCTGTAATTCCATCTGGTTGGTGGTAATACATGCCTGTACATCCAAGTTCTGGGAGGTAATACTTGCCTGTAAGTCCATAAGGTGTGTGGTAAATCATGCTTGTAATTCCATGCGGAGGGTGGTAATGCATGCCTGTAATTCCATCTGGTTGTTGGTAAAACATGCCTGTAATTCCATCTGGTTGGTAGTAATACATGTTTGTAATTCCCCGTTGTTGGTGGTAATACTTGCCTGTAAATCCAACTTCTGGGAAGTAATACTTTCTTTTAATTCCACACGGTGAGTGGTAAAACATGCCTGTAATTCCATATGGTGGGTGGTAAAGATTGCCTGAAATGCCATCTTGTTGGTGGGAATAAATGCCTGTAATTCCATGTGGTTGGTGGTAATACATGCCTGTAATTCCATCAGTTTGTGGTAATACATGCCTGTAATTCCATCAGTTTGTGGTAATACATGCCTGTAATTACATCTGTTTGTGGTAATACATGCCTGTAATTCCATATGATTCGTGGTAATTTCGGCCTGTAATTCCAAATGGTATGTCGTGAAACATGCCTGTAATTCCATCTGGTGCGTGGCAATACATACCTGTAATTCCATCTAGTCAGTTGTAATACATGACTGTAATCCATCTCAAGGGTGGTAATATATGCTTGTAATTCCATTTTGTCGGTAAGAAAACATGACTGTAATTCCATTGGTGGTTTGTACGACATGCCTGTAATTCCATCAATTGGGTGGTAATACGTGCCTGTAATTCATTCTTGTGGTTGGTAATACATGCTAGTAATTCCATCTAGTGGCTTGTAATTCTTGCCTGTAATTATATTTTGTTGGTGGTAAAACATGCCTGTAATTCCATCTCATTGGTGGTAATGCATGCCTGTAATACCATCTGGTGGTTGGTGCCACATGCTTGTAATTGCCTGTGGTTGTAGCAATACATGTCTGTAATTCCATTTGTGTGGGTATTAATACATGCCTGTATTCCATATGGTGTATTGTAATAGATGCCTGTAATTCCATGATTGGGTGGTAATACATGCCTGTAATTCCATCCTTTGAATTGTTATATATTCCTGTAATTTCATCTGGTGGGCTGTAAAACATGCCTGTAATTCCATCAATTGGGTGATAAAAAAGACTGTAATTCCATCTGAGGGGTGGTAACACATGACTTTAACTCCATCTTGTTGGTGGTAATAAATGCTTGTAATACCATCTGGTTGGTGGTAATACATGCCTGTAAATCCATCTTCAGAGAGGTAATACTTTCTTGTAATTCCATATGATAGGTGGCAATGCATGCCTGTAATTCCATCTAGTGTTTGGTGAGTGATGCCTGTAATTACATGTGGTGATATTAATACATGCCTGTAATTCCATTGTGTGGGTAGTAATATATTTTTGTAATTCCATAATCGAGTCGTAATACATGCCAGAAATTCCATCAATTTGGTGGTAGTACAGCCTATAATTCCATCTGATGGTTGGTAACACATGTCTGTAATTCCATCTTCTCAGTGGTAATGCATGCCTGTAATTCCATATGGTATGTGGTGAAACATGCCTGTAATTCCATCTAATTGGGGGTAATGCGTACCTGTAATTCCATTTGGTGGTTGATGACACATACCTGTAATTGCCTGTGGTAGTATTAATACGTGTGTGTAATTCTATTTGTGTGGGTATTAATACATGGCTGTATTCCATATGGTGTGTTGTAATAGATCCCTGTAATTCCATGATTGGGTGGTAATACATGCCTGTAATTCCATCCTTTGAATTGTTATAAATTCCTGTAATTCCATCTGGTGGGCTGTAAAACATGCCTGAAATTCCAACTAGTGGGTAGTGTACATGCCTGTAATTCCATCAATTGGGTGATAATAAAGACTGTAATTCCATCTGATGGATGGAAATACATGCTTGTAACTCCATTTGGTTGGTGACAATACATGCCTGTACATCCAACTTCTGGGAGGTAATACTTGCCTCTAATTCCATCAGGTGAGTGGTAAAACATGCTTGTAAATCCAGATGGTGGGTGGTAATGTATGCCTGTAATTCCATCTGGTTGTTGGTAATACATGCCTGTAATTACATCTGGTGGTTCGTAGTACATGACTTTAATTCCCTCTTATTGGTGGTAATACTTGCCTGTAAATCCATCTTCTGGGAGGTAATACTTGCCTGTAATTCCATAAAGTGTGTGGTAAAACATGCTTGTAATTCCATATGTTGGGTGATAAAACATGCCTGTAATTCCATCTGGTTGGTTGTAATAAATGCCTGTAATTCCATGTGGTTGGTGGTAATACAAGCCTGTAATTCCATCTGGTTGGTGGTAATACATGCCTGTAAATCCACCGTCTGGTAGGAAATACTTGCCTGTAATTCCATAAGAGTGTGGTAAAACATGCTTGTAATTTCATATGGTGGGTGATAAAACATACCTGTAATTCCATCTCGTTGGGGTAATAAATGCCTGTAATTCCATATGATGGGTGGTAATTTCTGCCTGTAACTCCAAAAGCTGTGTGGTAAAACATGCCTGTAATTCCATATGGTGGGTGATAAAACATGCCTGTAATTCCATCTCGTTGGTGGTAATAAATGCCTGTAATTCCATGTGGTTGGTGGTAATACATGCCTGTAATTCCATCAGTTTGTGGTAATACATGTCTGTAATTCCATCTGTTTGTGGTAATACATGCCTGTAATTCCATATGATGGGTGGTAATTTCTGCCTGTAATTCCATATGGTATGTCGTGAAATATGCCTGTAATTCCATCTGGTGCGTGGCAATACATACCTGTAATTTCATCTGTTGTTTCGTAGTACATCCCTGTAACTCCCTCTTATTGGTGGTAATACATGCCTGTAAATCCACCTTCTGGGAGGTAATACTTGCCTGTATCTCCAAAAGGTGTGTGGTAAAACATGCCTGTAATTCCATATGGTGGGTGATAAAACATGCCTGTAATTCCATCTGGTTGGTGGTAATAAATGCCTGTAATTCCATGTGGTTGGTGGTTATACATGCCTGTAATTCCATCTGGTTGGTGGTAATACATGCCTGTACATCCAAGTTCTGGGAGGTAATACTTGCCTGTAAGTCCATAAGGTGTGTGGTAAATCATGCTTGTAATTCCATGCGGAGGGTGGTAATGCATGCCTGTAATTCCATCTGGTTGTTGGTAAAACATGCCTGTAATTCCATCTGGTTGGTAGTAATACATGTTTGTAATTCCCCGTTGTTGGTGGTAATACTTGCCTGTAAATCCAACTTCTGGGAAGTAATACTTTCTTTTAATTCCACACGGTGAGTGGTAAAACATGCCTGTAATTCCATATGGTGGGTGGTAAAGATTGCCTGAAATGCCATCTTGTTGGTGGGAATAAATGCCTGTAATTCCATGTGGTTGGTGGTAATACATGCCTGTAATTCCATCAGTTTGTGGTAATACATGCCTGTAATTCCATCAGTTTGTGGTAATACATGCCTGTAATTCCATCAGTTTGTGGTAATACATGCCTGTAATTCCATATGATTCGTGGTAATTTCGGCCTGTAATTCCAAATGGTATGTCGTGAAACATGCCTGTAATTCCATCTGGTGCGTGGCAATACATACCTGTAATTCCATCTAGTCAGTTGTAATACATGACTGTAATCCATCTCAAGGGTGGTAATATATGCTTGTAATTCCATTTTGTCGGTAAGAAAACATGACTGTAATTCCATTGGTGGTTTGTACGACATGCCTGTAATTCCATCAATTGGGTGGTAATACGTGCCTGTAATTCATTCTTGTGGTTGGTAATACATGCTAGTAATTCCATCTAGTGGCTTGTAATTCTTGCCTGTAATTATATTTTGTTGGTGGTAAAACATGCCTGTAATTCCATCTCATTGGTGGTAATGCATGCCTGTAATACCATCTGGTGGTTGGTGCCACATGCTTGTAATTGCCTGTGGTTGTAGCAATACATGTCTGTAATTCCATTTGTGTGGGTATTAATACATGCCTGTATTCCATATGGTGTATTGTAATAGATGCCTGTAATTCCATGATTGGGTGGTAATACATGCCTGTAATTCCATCCTTTGAATTGTTATATATTCCTGTAATTTCATCTGGTGGGCTGTAAAACATGCCTGTAATTCCATCAATTGGGTGATAAAAAAGACTGTAATTCCATCTGAGGGGTGGTAACACATGACTTTAACTCCATCTTGTTGGTGGTAATAAATGCTTGTAATACCATCTGGTTGGTGGTAATACATGCCTGTAAATCCATCTTCAGAGAGGTAATACTTTCTTGTAATTCCATATGATAGGGCAATGCATGCCTGTAATTCCATCTAGTGTTTGGTGAGTGATGCCTGTAATTACATGTGGTGATATTAATACATGCCTGTAATTCCATTGTGTGGGTAGTAATATATTTTTGTAATTCCATAATCGAGTCGTAATACATGCCAGAAATTCCATCAATTTGGTGGTAGTACAGCCTATAATTCCATCTGATGGTTGGTAACACATGTCTGTAATTCCATCTTCTCAGTGGTAATGCATGCCTGTAATTCCATATGGTATGTGGTGAAACATGCCTGTAATTCCATCTAATTGGGGGTAATGCGTACCTGTAATTCCATTTGGTGGTTGATGACACATACCTGTAATTGCCTGTGGTAGTATTAATACGTGTGTGTAATTCTATTTGTGTGGGTATTAATACATGGCTGTATTCCATATGGTGTGTTGTAATAGATCCCTGTAATTCCATGATTGGGTGGTAATACATGCCTGTAATTCCATCCTTTGAATTGTTATAAATTCCTGTAATTCCATCTGGTGGGCTGTAAAACATGCCTGAAATTCCAACTAGTGGGTAGTGTACATGCCTGTAATTCCATCAATTGGGTGATAATAAAGACTGTAATTCCATCTGATGGATGGAAATACATGCTTGTAACTCCATTTGGTTGGTGATAATACATGCCTGTACATCCAACTTCTGGGAGGTAATACTTGCCTCTAATTCCATCAGGTGAGTGGTAAAACATGCTTGTAAATCCAGATGGTGGGTGGTAATGTATGCCTGTAATTCCATCTGGTTGTTGGTAATACATGCCTGTAATTACATCTGGTGGTTCGTAGTACATGACTTTAATTCCCTCTTATTGGTGGTAATACTTGCCTGTAAATCCATCTTCTGGGAGGTAATACTTGCCTGTAATTCCATAAAGTGTGTGGTAAAACATGCTTGTAATTCCATATGTTGGGTGATAAAACATGCCTGTAATTCCATCTGGTTGGTTGTAATAAATGCCTGTAATTCCATGTGGTTGGTGGTAATACAAGCCTGTAATTCCATCTGGTTGGTGGTAATACATGCCTGTAAATCCACCGTCTGGTAGGAAATACTTGCCTGTAATTCCATAAGAGTGTGGTAAAACATGCTTGTAATTTCATATGGTGGGTGATCAAACATACCTGTAATTCCATCTCGTTGGGGTAATAAATGCCTGTAATTCCATGTGGTTAGTGATAATACATGCCTGTACATCCAACTTTGGGGAGGTTATACTTGCCTGTAATTCCGTAAGGTGAGTGGTAAAACATGCTCGAAATTCCATATGGTGGGTGGTAATGAATGCCTGTAATTCCATCTGGTTGGTGGTAATACATACCGGTAAATCCAAATTCTGGGAGGAAATACTTGCCTGTAACTCCAAAAGGTGTGTGGTAAAACATGCTTGTAATTCCATATGGTTGGTGATAAAACATGCCTGTAATTCCATCTTCTTGGTGGTAATAAATGCCTGTAATTCCATGTGGTTGGTGGTAATACATGCCTGTAATTCCATCTGGTTGGTGGTAATACATGCCTGTAAATCCAACATCTGGGAGGTAATGCTTGCCTGTAATTCCATAAGGTGTGTGGTAAAACATGATTGTAATTCCATACGGTGGGTGGTAATGCATGCCTGTAATTCCATCTGGTTGTTGGTAACACATTCCTGTAATTCCCTCTAGTTGGTGGTAGTACATGTCTGTAATTCCCCGTTGTTGGTGGTAATACTTTCCTGTAATTCCATAAGGTGAGTGGTAAAACATGCTTGTAATTTTATATGGTGGGTGATAAAACATGCCTGTAATTCCATCTCGTTGGTGGTAATAAATGCGTGTAATTCCATGTGGTTGGTGGTAATACATGTCTGTAATTCCATCTGTTTGTGGTAATACATGCCTGTAATTCCATATGATGGGTGGTAATTTCTGCCTGTAATTCCATATGGTATGTCGTGAAACATGCCTGTAATTCCATCTGGTGCGTGGCAATACATACCTGTAATTTCATCTGTTGTTTCGTAGTACATCCCTGTAACTCCCTCTTATTGGTGGTAATACATGCCTGTAAATCCACCTTCTTGGAGGTAATTATTGCCTGTAACTCCAAAAGGTGTGTGGTAAAACATGCCTGTAATTCCATATGGTGGGTGATAAAACATGCCTGTAATTCCATCTGGTTGGTGGTAATAAATGCCTGTAATTCCATGTGGTTGGTGGTTATACATGCCTGTAATTCCATCTGGTTGGTGGTAATACATGCCTGTACATCCAAGTTCTGGGAGGTAATACTTGCCTGTAAGTCCATAAGGTGTGTGGTAAATCATGCTTGTAATTCCATGCGTAGGGTGGTAATGCATGCCTGTAATTCCATCTGGTTGTTGGTAAAACATGCCTGTAATTCCATCTGGTTGGTAGTAATACATGTTTGTAATTCCCCGTTGTTGGTGGTAATACTTGCCTGTAAATCCAACTTCTGGGAAGTAATACTTTCTTTTAATTCCACACGGTGAGTGGTAAAACATGCCTGTAATTCCATATGGTGTGTGGTAAAGATTGCCTGAAATTCCATCTTGTTGGTGGGAATAAATGCCTGTAATTCCATGTGGTTGGTGGTAATACATGCCTATAATTCCATCAGTTTGTGGTAATACATGCCTGTAATTCCATCAGTTTGTGGTAATACATGCCTGTAATTACATCTGTTTGTGGTAATACATGCCTGTAATTCCATATGATTCGTGGTAATTTCGGCCTGTAATTCCAAATGGTATGTCGTGAAACATGCCTGTAATTCCATCTGGTGCGTGGCAATACATACCTGTAATTCCATCTAGTCAGTTGTAATACATGACTGTAATCCATCTCAAGGGTGGTAATATATGCTTGTAATTCCATTTTGTCGGTAAGAAAACATGACTGTAATTCCATTGGTGGTTTGTACGACATGCCTGTAATTCCATCAATTGGGTGGTAATACGTGCCTGTAATTCATTCTTGTGGTTGGTAATACATGCTAGTAATTCCATCTAGTGGCTTGTAATTCTTGCCTGTAATTATATTTTGTTGGTGGTAAAACATGCCTGTAATTCCATCTCATTGGTGGTAATGCATGCCTGTAATACCATCTGGTGGTTGGTGCCACATGCTTGTAATTGCCTGTGGTTGTAGCAATACATGTCTGTAATTCCATTTGTGTGGGTATTAATACATGCCTGTATTCCATATGGTGTATTGTAATAGATGCCTGTAATTCCATGATTGGGTGGTAATACATGCCTGTAATTCCATCCTTTGAATTGTTATATATTCCTGTAATTTCATCTGGTGGGCTGTAAAACATGCCTGTAATTCCATCAATTGGGTGATAAAAAAGACTGTAATTCCATCTGAGGGGTGGTAACACATGACTTTAACTCCATCTTGTTGGTGGTAATAAATGCTTGTAATACCATCTGGTTGGTGGTAATACATGCCTGTAAATCCATCTTCAGAGAGGTAATACTTTCTTGTAATTCCATATGATAGGTGGCAATGCATGCCTGTAATTCCATCTAGTGTTTGGTGAGTGATGCCTGTAATTACATGTGGTGATATTAATACATGCCTGTAATTCCATTGTGTGGGTAGTAATATATTTTTGTAATTCCATAATCGAGTCGTAATACATGCCAGAAATTCCATCAATTTGGTGGTAGTACAGCCTATAATTCCATCTGATGGTTGGTAACACATGTCTGTAATTCCATCTTCTCAGTGGTAATGCATGCCTGTAATTCCATATGGTATGTGGTGAAACATGCCTGTAATTCCATCTAATTGGGGGTAATGCGTACCTGTAATTCCATTTGGTGGTTGATGACACATACCTGTAATTGCCTGTGGTAGTATTAATACGTGTGTGTAATTCTATTTGTGTGGGTATTAATACATGGCTGTATTCCATATGGTGTGTTGTAATAGATCCCTGTAATTCCATGATTGGGTGGTAATACATGCCTGTAATTCCATCCTTTGAATTGTTATAAATTCCTGTAATTCCATCTGGTGGGCTGTAAAACATGCCTGAAATTCCAACTAGTGGGTAGTGTACATGCCTGTAATTCCATCAATTGGGTGATAATAAAGACTGTAATTCCATCTGATGGATGGAAATACATGCTTGTAACTCCATTTGGTTGGTGACAATACATGCCTGTACATCCAACTTCTGGGAGGTAATACTTGCCTCTAATTCCATCAGGTGAGTGGTAAAACATGCTTGTAAATCCAGATGGTGGGTGGTAATGTATGCCTGTAATTCCATCTGGTTGTTGGTAATACATGCCTGTAATTACATCTGGTGGTTCGTAGTACATGACTTTAATTCCCTCTTATTGGTGGTAATACTTGCCTGTAAATCCATCTTCTGGGAGGTAATACTTGCCTGTAATTCCATAAAGTGTGTGGTAAAACATGCTTGTAATTCCATATGTTGGGTGATAAAACATGCCTGTAATTCCATCTGGTTGGTTGTAATAAATGCCTGTAATTCCATGTGGTTGGTGGTAATACAAGCCTGTAATTCCATCTGGTTGGAGGTAATACATGCCTGTAAATCCACCGTCTGGTAGGAAATACTTGCCTGTAATTCCATAAGAGTGTGGTAAAACATGCTTGTAATTTCATATGGTGGGTGATCAAACATACCTGTAATTCCATCTCGTTGGGGTAATAAATGCCTGTAATTCCATGTGGTTAGTGATAATACATGCCTGTACATCCAACTTTGGGGAGGTTATACTTGCCTGTAATTCCGTAAGGTGAGTGGTAAAACATGCTCGAAATTCCATATGGTGGGTGGTAATGAATGCCTGTAATTCCATCTGGTTGGTGGTAATACATACCGGTAAATCCAAATTCTGGGAGGAAATACTTGCCTGTAACTCCAAAAGGTGTGTGGTAAAACATGCTTGTAATTCCATATGGTTGGTGATAAAACATGCCTGTAATTCCATCTTCTTGGTGGTAATAAATGCCTGTAATTCCATGTGGTTGGTGGTAATACATGCCTGTAATTCCATCTGGTTGGTGGTAATACATGCCTGTAAATCCAACATCTGGGAGGTAATGCTTGCCTGTAATTCCATAAGGTGTGTGGTAAAACATGATTGTAATTCCATACGGTGGGTGGTAATGCATGCCTGTAATTCCATCTGGTTGTTGGTAACACATTCCTGTAATTCCCTCTAGTTGGTGGTAGTACATGTCTGTAATTCCCCGTTGTTGGTGGTAATACTTTCCTGTAATTCCATAAGGTGAGTGGTAAAACATGCTTGTAATTTTATATGGTGGGTGATAAAACATGCCTGTAATTCCATCTCGTTGGTGGTAATAAATGCGTGTAATTCCATGTGGTTGGTGGTAATACATGTCTGTAATTCCATCTGTTTGTGGTAATACATGCCTGTAATTCCATATGATGGGTGGTAATTTCTGCCTGTAATTCCATATGGTATGTCGTGAAACATGCCTGTAATTCCATCTGGTGCGTGGCAATACATACCTGTAATTTCATCTGTTGTTTCGTAGTACATCCCTGTAACTCCCTCTTATTGGTGGTAATACATGCCTGTAAATCCACCTTCTTGGAGGTAATTATTGCCTGTAACTCCAAAAGGTGTGTGGTAAAACATGCCTGTAATTCCATATGGTGGGTGATAAAACATGCCTGTAATTCCATCTGGTTGGTGGTAATAAATGCCTGTAATTCCATGTGGTTGGTGGTTATACATGCCTGTAATTCCATCTGGTTGGTGGTAATACATGCCTGTACATCCAAGTTCTGGGAGGTAATACTTGCCTGTAAGTCCATAAGGTGTGTGGTAAATCATGCTTGTAATTCCATGCGTAGGGTGGTAATGCATGCCTGTAATTCCATCTGGTTGTTGGTAAAACATGCCTGTAATTCCATCTGGTTGGTAGTAATACATGTTTGTAATTCCCCGTTGTTGGTGGTAATACTTGCCTGTAAATCCAACTTCTGGGAAGTAATACTTTCTTTTAATTCCACACGGTGAGTGGTAAAACATGCCTGTAATTCCATATGGTGTGTGGTAAAGATTGCCTGAAATTCCATCTTGTTGGTGGGAATAAATGCCTGTAATTCCATGTGGTTGGTGGTAATACATGCCTGTAATTCCATCAGTTTGTGGTAATACATGCCTGTAATTCCATCAGTTTGTGGTAATACATGCCTGTAATTACATCTGTTTGTGGTAATACATGCCTGTAATTCCATATGATTCGTGGTAATTTCGGCCTGTAATTCCAAATGGTATGTCGTGAAACATGCCTGTAATTCCATCTGGTGCGTGGCAATACATACCTGTAATTCCATCTAGTCAGTTGTAATACATGACTGTAATCCATCTCAAGGGTGGTAATATATGCTTGTAATTCCATTTTGTCGGTAAGAAAACATGACTGTAATTCCATTGGTGGTTTGTACGACATGCCTGTAATTCCATCAATTGGGTGGTAATACGTGCCTGTAATTCATTCTTGTGGTTGGTAATACATGCTAGTAATTCCATCTAGTGGCTTGTAATTCTTGCCTGTAATTATATTTTGTTGGTGGTAAAACATGCCTGTAATTCCATCTCATTGGTGGTAATGCATGCCTGTAATACCATCTGGTGGTTGGTGCCACATGCTTGTAATTGCCTGTGGTTGTAGCAATACATGTCTGTAATTCCATTTGTGTGGGTATTAATACATGCCTGTATTCCATATGGTGTATTGTAATAGATGCCTGTAATTCCATGATTGGGTGGTAATACATGCCTGTAATTCCATCCTTTGAATTGTTATATATTCCTGTAATTTCATCTGGTGGGCTGTAAAACATGCCTGTAATTCCATCAATTGGGTGATAAAAAAGACTGTAATTCCATCTGAGGGGTGGTAACACATGACTTTAACTCCATCTTGTTGGTGGTAATAAATGCTTGTAATACCATCTGGTTGGTGGTAATACATGCCTGTAAATCCATCTTCAGAGAGGTAATACTTTCTTGTAATTCCATATGATAGGTGGCAATGCATGCCTGTAATTCCATCTAGTGTTTGGTGAGTGATGCCTGTAATTACATGTGGTGATATTAATACATGCCTGTAATTCCATTGTGTGGGTAGTAATATATTTTTGTAATTCCATAATCGAGTCGTAATACATGCCAGAAATTCCATCAATTTGGTGGTAGTACAGCCTATAATTCCATCTGATGGTTGGTAACACATGTCTGTAATTCCATCTTCTCAGTGGTAATGCATGCCTGTAATTCCATATGGTATGTGGTGAAACATGCCTGTAATTCCATCTAATTGGGGGTAATGCGTACCTGTAATTCCATTTGGTGGTTGATGACACATACCTGTAATTGCCTGTGGTAGTATTAATACGTGTGTGTAATTCTATTTGTGTGGGTATTAATACATGGCTGTATTCCATATGGTGTGTTGTAATAGATCCCTGTAATTCCATGATTGGGTGGTAATACATGCCTGTAATTCCATCCTTTGAATTGTTATAAATTCCTGTAATTCCATCTGGTGGGCTGTAAAACATGCCTGAAATTCCAACTAGTGGGTAGTGTACATGCCTGTAATTCCATCAATTGGGTGATAATAAAGACTGTAATTCCATCTGATGGATGGAAATACATGCTTGTAACTCCATTTGGTTGGTGACAATACATGCCTGTACATCCAACTTCTGGGAGGTAATACTTGCCTCTAATTCCATCAGGTGAGTGGTAAAACATGCTTGTAAATCCAGATGGTGGGTGGTAATGTATGCCTGTAATTCCATCTGGTTGTTGGTAATACATGCCTGTAATTACATCTGGTGGTTCGTAGTACATGACTTTAATTCCCTCTTATTGGTGGTAATACTTGCCTGTAAATCCATCTTCTGGGAGGTAATACTTGCCTGTAATTCCATAAAGTGTGTGGTAAAACATGCTTGTAATTCCATATGTTGGGTGATAAAACATGCCTGTAATTCCATCTGGTTGGTTGTAATAAATGCCTGTAATTCCATGTGGTTGGTGGTAATACAAGCCTGTAATTCCATCTGGTTGGTGGTAATACATGCCTGTAAATCCACCGTCTGGTAGGAAATACTTGCCTGTAATTCCATAAGAGTGTGGTAAAACATGCTTGTAATTTCATATGGTGGGTGATAAAACATACCTGTAATTCCATCTCGTTGGGGTAATAAATGCCTGTAATTCCATATGATGGGTGGTAATTTCTGCCTGTAACTCCAAAAGCTGTGTGGTAAAACATGCCTGTAATTCCATATGGTGGGTGATAAAACATGCCTGTAATTCCATCTCGTTGGTGGTAATAAATGCCTGTAATTCCATGTGGTTGGTGGTAATACATGCCTGTAATTCCATCAGTTTGTGGTAATACATGTCTGTAATTCCATCTGTTTGTGGTAATACATGCCTGTAATTCCATATGATGGGTGGTAATTTCTGCCTGTAATTCCATATGGTATGTCGTGAAATATGCCTGTAATTCCATCTGGTGCGTGGCAATACATACCTGTAATTTCATCTGTTGTTTCGTAGTACATCCCTGTAACTCCCTCTTATTGGTGGTAATACATGCCTGTAAATCCACCTTCTGGGAGGTAATACTTGCCTGTATCTCCAAAAGGTGTGTGGTAAAACATGCCTGTAATTCCATATGGTGGGTGATAAAACATGCCTGTAATTCCATCTGGTTGGTGGTAATAAATGCCTGTAATTCCATGTGGTTGGTGGTTATACATGCCTGTAATTCCATCTGGTTGGTGGTAATACATGCCTGTACATCCAAGTTCTGGGAGGTAATACTTGCCTGTAAGTCCATAAGGTGTGTGGTAAATCATGCTTGTAATTCCATGCGGAGGGTGGTAATGCATGCCTGTAATTCCATCTGGTTGTTGGTAAAACATGCCTGTAATTCCATCTGGTTGGTAGTAATACATGTTTGTAATTCCCCGTTGTTGGTGGTAATACTTGCCTGTAAATCCAACTTCTGGGAAGTAATACTTTCTTTTAATTCCACACGGTGAGTGGTAAAACATGCCTGTAATTCCATATGGTGTGTGGTAAAGATTGCCTGAAATTCCATCTTGTTGGTGGGAATAAATGCCTGTAATTCCATGTGGTTGGTGGTAATACATGCCTGTAATTCCATCAGTTTGTGGTAATACATGCCTGTAATTCCATCAGTTTGTGGTAATACATGCTTGTAATAACATCTGTTTGTGGTAATACATGCCTGTAATTCCATATGATTCGTGGTAATTTCGGCCTGTAATTCCAAATGGTATGTCGTGAAACATGCCTGTAATTCCATCTGGTGCGTGGCAATACATACCTGTAATTCCATCTAGTCAGTTGTAATACATGACTGTAATCCATCTCAAGGGTGGTAATATATGCTTGTAATTCCATTTTGTCGGTAAGAAAACATGACTGTAATTCCATTGGTGGTTTGTACGACATGCCTGTAATTCCATCAATTGGGTGGTAATACGTGCCTGTAATTCATTCTTGTGGTTGGTAATACATGCTAGTAATTCCATCTAGTGGCTTGTAATTCTTGCCTGTAATTATATTTTGTTGGTGGTAAAACATGCCTGTAATTCCATCTCATTGGTGGTAATGCATGCCTGTAATACCATCTGGTGGTTGGTGCCACATGCTTGTAATTGCCTGTGGTTGTAGCAATACATGTCTGTAATTCCATTTGTGTGGGTATTAATACATGCCTGTATTCCATATGGTGTATTGTAATAGATGCCTGTAATTCCATGATTGGGTGGTAATACATGCCTGTAATTCCATCCTTTGAATTGTTATATATTCCTGTAATTTCATCTGGTGGGCTGTAAAACATGCCTGTAATTCCATCAATTGGGTGATAAAAAAGACTGTAATTCCATCTGAGGGGTGGTAACACATGACTTTAACTCCATCTTGTTGGTGGTAATAAATGCTTGTAATACCATCTGGTTGGTGGTAATACATGCCTGTAAATCCATCTTCAGAGAGGTAATACTTTCTTGTAATTCCATATGATAGGTGGCAATGCATGCCTGTAATTCCATCTAGTGTTTGGTGAGTGATGCCTGTAATTACATGTGGTGATATTAATACATGCCTGTAATTCCATTGTGTGGGTAGTAATATATTTTTGTAATTCCATAATCGAGTCGTAATACATGCCAGAAATTCCATCAATTTGGTGGTAGTACAGCCTATAATTCCATCTGATGGTTGGTAACACATGTCTGTAATTCCATCTTCTCAGTGGTAATGCATGCCTGTAATTCCATATGGTATGTGGTGAAACATGCCTGTAATTCCATCTAATTGGGGGTAATGCGTACCTGTAATTCCATTTGGTGGTTGATGACACATACCTGTAATTGCCTGTGGTAGTATTAATACGTGTGTGTAATTCTATTTGTGTGGGTATTAATACATGGCTGTATTCCATATGGTGTGTTGTAATAGATCCCTGTAATTCCATGATTGGGTGGTAATACATGCCTGTAATTCCATCCTTTGAATTGTTATAAATTCCTGTAATTCCATCTGGTGGGCTGTAAAACATGCCTGAAATTCCAACTAGTGGGTAGTGTACATGCCTGTAATTCCATCAATTGGGTGATAATAAAGACTGTAATTCCATCTGATGGATGGAAATACATGCTTGTAACTCCATTTGGTTGGTGACAATACATGCCTGTACATCCAACTTCTGGGAGGTAATACTTGCCTCTAATTCCATCAGGTGAGTGGTAAAACATGCTTGTAAATCCAGATGGTGGGTGGTAATGTATGCCTGTAATTCCATCTGGTTGTTGGTAATACATGCCTGTAATTACATCTGGTGGTTCGTAGTACATGACTTTAATTCCCTCTTATTGGTGGTAATACTTGCCTGTAAATCCATCTTCTGGGAGGTAATACTTGCCTGTAATTCCATAAAGTGTGTGGTAAAACATGCTTGTAATTCCATATGTTGGGTGATAAAACATGCCTGTAATTCCATCTGGTTGGTTGTAATAAATGCCTGTAATTCCATGTGGTTGGTGGTAATACAAGCCTGTAATTCCATCTGGTTGGTGGTAATACATGCCTGTAAATCCACCGTCTGGTAGGAAATACTTGCCTGTAATTCCATAAGAGTGTGGTAAAACATAGGTGTAATTTCTTATGGTGGGTGACAAAACATACCTGTAATTCCTTCCTGTTGGGGTAAAAAAAATGCCTGTAATTCCATGTGGATGGCCATAATACATGCCTGTACATACTACTTCGGCGAGGTAATACTAGCCTGTAATTCCGTAAGGTGAGTGATAAAACATGCTTGAAATTCCATATGGTGGGTTGTAATTGATGCCTGTAATTCCATCTGGATGGGGGTAATACATGCCTGTAATTCCATCTGGTTGGTGGTAATAAATGCCTGTAATTCCATATGGTTGGTGTTAATACATGCCTGTAATTCCATCTTGGTGGTTATACATGCCTGTAATTCCATCTGGAGGTTCGTAGTACATGCCTGTAATTCCCTCTTATTGGTGGTGATACTTGCCTATAAATCCAACTTCTGGGTGGTAATACTTCCCTTCACTCCATAAGGTGTGTTGTAAAACATAATTCTAATTCCATATGTTGGGTGATAAAACATGCCTGTAATTCCATGTGGTTGGTGGAAATACAAGCCTGTGGTAATATATGCTTGTAAATCCAACTTCTGGGAGGTAATACTTGCCTCTAATTCCATAAGATGAGTGGTAAAACATGCTTGAAATTTCATATTGTGGGTGATAAAACATACCTGTAATTCCATCTCGTTGTGGTAATAAATGCCTGTAATTCCATGTGGTTGGTGATAATACATTCCTGTATATCTAACTTCCGGGAGGTAATACTTGCCTGTAATTCCGTAAGGTGAGTGGTAAAAGACGCTTGAAATTCCATATGGTGGGAGATAAAACATGCCTGTAATTCCATCTTGATGGTCGTAATAAATGCCTGTAATTCCATGTGTTTGGTGGTAATACAAGCCTGTAATTCCATATGGTTAGTGGTAATAAATGCCTGTAATTCCATGTGGTTGGTGAAAATACTTGCCTGTACATCCATCTTCTGCGAGGTAATAATTGCCTGTAACTGCATAAGGTGTGTGGTAAAACATGCCTGTAATTCTTTATGTTGGTTGTTAAAACATGCCTGTCATTCCATCTGGTTGGTTGTAATAAATGCCTGTAATTCCATGTGGTTTTGGTAATACAAGCCTGTAATTCCATCTGGTTGGTGGTAATACATGCCTGGAAATCCAACTTCTGGGAGGTAATCCTTGCCTGTAATTCCATAAGATGTTTGTTAAAACACGCTTGTAATTTAATATGGTGGATGATAAAACATACCTGTTATTCCATGTCGTTGGGTAAAAAAATGCCTGTAATTCCATGAGCTTTGTGATAATCCATGCCTTTACATCTAACTTCGGGGAGGTAATACTTGCCGGTAATTCCGTAAGGTGAGTGGTAAAACATTTTTGAAATTCTATATGGTGGGTGGTAATGCATGCCTGTAATCCATCTGGTTGTTGGTAATACATGCCTGTAATTCCATCTGGCGGTTGGTACTACATGCCTGTAATATCATCTTATTGGTGGTAATACTTACCTGTAAATCGAACTTCTGGGAGGTAATACTTGCCTCTAACTCCATAAGGTTTGTGGTAAAACATGCTTGTAATTCCATATGGTGGGTGATAAAGCATGGCTGTACTTCCATCTGCTTGGTGGTAATAAATGCCTGAAATTCCATGTGGTTGGTGGTAATACATGTCTGTAATTCCATCTGGTTGGTGGTAATACATGCATGTAGATCCAACTACAGGGACGAAATACTCTCCTGTAATTCCATAAGGTGTCTGGTAAAACATGCTTGTAATGCCGTATGGAGGGTGATAAAACATGCCTGTAATACCATCTGGTTGGTGGTAATAAATGCCTGTGATTCCATGTGGTTGGTGGTAATAAGCCTGTAAATCCATCTTCTGCGAGGTAATACTTGCCTGTAATTCCATAAGATGTGTGGTAAAACATGCTTGTAATTTCATATGTTGGCTGATAAAAAAAAACCTCTAACTCCATCTCGTTCGGGTTAAAACGCCTGTAATTCCATGTGGATGGTCGTAATACATGCCTGTACATCGAACTTCGGCGAGGTAATACTTGCCTGTAATGCCAAAAGGTGAGTGGTCAAACATGCTTGTAATTCCATAGGATTGGTTGTAATGCATCCCTGTAATTCCATCTGGTTGGTGGTAATACATGTAATTCCATCTGGTGGTTGGTAGTACATGCCTGTAATTCCATCTTATTGGTGGTAATACTTGCCTGTAAATCCAACATCTGGGAGGTAATACTTGCCTGTAATTCCATTAGATGTGTGGCAAAACATGCTTGTAATTCCATACGGTCTGCGATAAAACATGCCTGTAATTCCATCTGGTTGGTGGTAATAAATGCCTGTAATTCCATGTGGTTGGTGGTAAAACATGCTTGCAATTTCATCTGGTTGGTGGTAATACATGCTTGTAAATCCATCTTCTGGGAGGTAATACTTGCCTGTAATTCCATAAGGTGTGTGGTAAAAAATGCTTGTAATTCCATACGGTAGGTGGTAATGCATGCCTGTAATTCCATCTGGTTGTTGGTAATACATGCCTGTATTTCCCTCGGGGTGGTGGTAATACATGTCTTCAATTTCTTGTTGTTGGTAGTAATACATGCCTGTAAATCCAACTTCTGCGAGGTAATACTTTCCTGTAATCCCATAACGTGTGTGGTAAAACATGCTTGTAATTCCACACAGTGGGTGGTAATGCATGCCTGTAATTCCATCTGGTTGTTGGTAATACATGCCTGTAATTTTATCTAGTGGCTTGTAATTCTTGCCTGTAATTATGTTTTGTTGGAGGTAAAACATGCCTGTAATTCCATCTCATTGTCGGTGATGCGTACCTGTAATTCCATCTGGTGGTTTGTGACACAGGCCTGTAATTGCCTGTGCTAGTAGTAATACATGCCTGTAATTCCATTTGTGTGGGTATTAATACATGGCTGTATTCCATATGGTGTGTTGTAATAGATGCCTGTAATTCCATGATTGGGTGGTAATACATGCCTGTAATTCCATCCTTTGAATTGTTATAAATTCCTGTAATTCCATCTGGTGGGCTGTAAAACATGCCTGTAATTCCAACAAGTGTGTAGTATACATGCCTGTAATTCCATCAATTGGGTGATAATAAAGACTGTAATTCCGTCTGATGGATGGTAATACATGCCTGTAACTCCATCTGGTTGGTGAATCCATGCCTGTACATCCAACTTCTGGGAGGTAATACACGCTTTAATTCCATAAGTTGAGTGGTAAAGCATGCTTGTAATTCCATATGGTGGGTGGTGATGCATGCCTGTAATTCCATCTGGTTGGTGGTAATACATGCCTGTAATTCCATCTTTTTGGTGGTAATACATGCCTGTAAATCCAATCCTGTGGTGTAATACTTGCCTGTATTTCCATAAGGTATGTGGTAAAACATGCTTGTAATTCCATACGGTTGGTGGTAATGCATGCCTGTAATTCCATCTGGTTGGTGGTAATACATGCCTGTAATTCCATGAGGTTTTGGTAATACATTTCTGTAATTCCCTGTTGTTGGTGGTAATACTTGCTTGAAATTCCAACTTCAGGGAGGTAATACTTTCCTGTAATCCCATAAGGTGTATGGTAAAACATGCTTCTAATATCATATGTTGGGTGATAAAACATGCCTGTAATTCCATCTCGTTGGTGGTAATAAATGCATGTAATTCCATGTGGTTGGTGGTAATACATGCCTGTAATTCCATCTGTTTTTGGTAATACATGCCTGTAATTCCATATGATGGGTGGTAATATCTGCCTGTTATTCCATATAATATGTCGTGAAATGTGCGTGTAAATCTTCTCGTGCGTGGCAATACATACCTGTAATTTTATCTAGTCAGTTGTAAAACATGACTGTATTTCCATCTAAAGGGTGGTAATATATGCTTGTAATTCCATTTTGTCGTTAAGAAAATGTGACCGTATTTCCATCCGGTGGTCTGTAAGACATGCCTGTAATTCCATCATTTGGGTGGTAATATGTGCCTGTAATTCCATCTGGTGGTTGGTACTACATGCCATCAATATGATCTTATTGGTGGTAATACTTGCCTGTAAATTGAAATTCTGGGAGGTAATACTTGCCTGTAATTCCATAAGGTGAGTGGTAAAACATGCTTGTAATTCCATATGGTGGGTGATAAGGCATGCCTGTAATTCCATCTGGTTGGTGGTAATACATGCCTGTATTTCCATCTAGTGGCTTGTAATTCTTGCCTGTAATTATATTTTGTTGGAGGTAAAACATGCCTGTAATTCCATCTCATTGGGGGTGATGCGTACCTGTAATTCCATCTGGTGGTTGGTGACACATGCCTGTAATTGCCTGTGCTATTAGTAATACATGCCTGTATTTCCATTTGTGTGGGTATTAATACATGCCTGTATTCCATATGGTGTGTTGTAATAGATGCCTGTAATTCCATGATTGGGTGGTAATTCATGCCTGTATTTCCATCCTTTGAATTGTTATAAATTCCTGTAATTCCATCTGGTGGGCTGTAAAACATGCCTGTAATTCCAACAAGTGGGAAGTATACATGCCTGTAATTCCATCAATTGGGTGATAATAAAGACTGTTATTCCGTCTGATGGATGGTAATACATGCCTTTAACTCCATCAGGTTGGTGAATCCATGCCTGTACATCCAACTTCTGGGAGGTAATACATGCTTTAATTCCATAAGTTGAGTGGTAAAGCATGCTTGTAATTCCATATGGTGGGTGGTAATGCATGTCTGTAATTCCATCTGGTTGGTAGTAATACATGCCTGTAATTCCATCTGGTGGTTGGTAGTACATGCCTGTAATTCCCTCTTTTTTTAGTTATTAATTTATTATATTATGTGTATAGCATTCCTTCCACGTGTGCCTGCAAGCCAGAAGGGGGAGCCAGGTCTCATTACAAATGGCTGTAAGCCACCATGTGATTGCTGGGAATTGAACTCAGGACCTCTGGAAGAGCACTCAGTGCTCTTAACCTCTGAGCCATCTCTCCAGCCCCTGTAATTGCCTCTTATTGGTGGTAAAACTTGCCTGTAAATACAACTTCTAGGAGGTAATACTGGCCTGTAACTCCATAAGGTGTGTGGTAAAACATGCTTGTAATTCCATATGGTTGTTGATAAGACATGCCTGTAATTCCATTTGGTTGGTGGTAATAAATGCCTTTAAATCCATGTGGTTGGTGGTAATGCATGCCTGTAATTCCATCTTTTTGGTGGTAATACGTGCCTGTAAATCCAATCCTGTGATGTAATACTTGCCTGTAATTCCATAAGTTGTGTGGTAAAACATGCTTGTAATTCCATACGGTTGGCGGTAATGCATGCCTGTAATTCCATCTGGTTGGTGGTAATACATGCCTGTAAATCCAAATTCTGGGAGGTAATACTTGCCTGTAATTCCATAAGATGTGCGGTAAAACATGATTGTAATTTCATATAGTGGGTGATAAATCATTCCTGTAATTCCATCTGGTTGGTGGTAATAAATGCCAGTAATTCCATGTTGTTGGTGGTACTACATGCTTGTAATTCCATCTGGTTGGTGGTAATACATGCCTGTAAATCCAACTTCTGGGAGGTAATACTTGCCTGTAATTCCATAAGGTGTGTGGTAAAAAATGCTTGTAATTCCATACGGTAGGTGGTAATGCATGCCTGTAATTCCATCTGGTTGTTGGTAATACATGCCTTTATTTCCCTCCGGTTGGTGGTAATACATGTCTTTCATTTCCTGTTGTTGGTAGTAATACTTGCCTGTAAATCCAACTTCTGGAAGGTAATACTTTCCTGTAATTCCATAACGTGTGTGGTAAAACATGCTTGTAATTCCACACAGTGGGTGGTAATGCATGCCTGTAATTCCATCTGGTTGTTGGTAATCCATGCCCCTAATTCCATCTAGTGGCTTGTAATTCTTGCCTGTAATTATATTTTGTTGGAGGTAAAACATGCCTGTAATTCCATCTTATTGGGGGTGATGCGTACCTGTAATTCCATCTGGTGGTTGGTGACACATGCCTGTAATTGCCTGTGCTGGTAGTAATTACATGCCTGTAATTCCATTTGTGTGGGTGTTAATACATGCCTGTATTCCATATGGTGTGTTGTAATAGATGCCTGTAATTCCATGATTGGGTGGTAATACATGCCTGTAATTCCATCCTTTGAATTGTTATAAATTCCTGTAATTCCATCTGGTGGGCTGTAAAACATGCCTGTAATTCCAACAAGTGGGAAGTATACATGCCTGTAATTCCATCAATTGGGTGATAATAAAGACTGCAATTCCGTCTGAAGGATGGCAATACATGCCTGTAACTACATCTGGTTGGTGAATCCATGCCTGTACATCCAACTTCTGGGAGGTAATACATGCTTTAATTCCATAAGTTGAGTGGTAAAGCATTCTTGTAATTCCATATGGTGGGTGGTAATGCATGCCTGTAATTCCATCTGGTTGGTAGTAATACATGCCTGTAATTCCATCTGGTGGTTGGTAGTACATGCCTGTAATTCCCTCTTATTGGTGGTAATACTTGCCTGTAAATCCAACTTCTGGGAGGTAATACTTGCCTTTAACTCCATAAGGTGTGTGGTAAAACATGCTTGTAATTCCATATGGTGGGTGATAAGACATGCCTGTAATTCCATCTGGTTGGTGGTAATAAATGCCTGTAATTCCATATGGTTGGTGGTAATACAAGCCTGCAATTCCATCTGGTTGGTGTTAATATATGCCTGTAATTCCATGTGTTTGGTGGTAATAAAGGTCTGTAATTTCATCTGGTTGGTGGTAATACATGCCTGTACATCCAATGTCTGGGAGGTAATACTTGCCTTTAATTCCAAAAGGTGAGTGGTAAAACATGCTTGTAATTCCATATGGTGGGTTTTAATTCATGCCTGTAAATCCATCTGGTTGTTGGTAATACATGCCTGTATTCCATCTGGTTGGTGGTAAGACATGCCTGTAAATCCAAATTCTGGGAGGTAATACTTGCCTGTAATTCCATTTTATTATGTCTTACTTTATTATTATCCCTTAGAAGCCTGTTTGTTTTTCTTTTTTAAAAAAGATTTATTTATTATATATACAGTGTTCTACAGCATGCAGCCCAGAAGAGGACACCAGATCTCATTATAGATGGTTGTGAGTCACCATATGGTTGCTGGGAATTGAACTCAGAACCTCCAGAAGACCAGACAGTGCTCTTATCTTTTGAGTCATCTCCTAAGCCTGCCTGTTTGCTTTCTAATGAGAGACACAAAGGGAGTGGATCTGGATGGGAGGGGAGGTTGGGAGGAACTGGGAGGAGTATAGAGTGGGGAAATTGTAATCAGGATATACTATGTGAGAAAAAAAAAAAGCTATTTTCAACAAAAGGAAAAACAATTTCAAAAAAACAAAAAAAAACAAAAAACAAAAAAAAGATGTGTTGTAAAACATGATTGTAATTTCATATGGTGGGTGATAAATCATACCTGTAATTCCATCTCGTTGGCGTAATAAATGCCTGTACATCCAAATTCTGGGAGGTAATACTTGCCTGTAATTCCATAAGATGTGTTGTAAAACATGATTGTAATTTCATGTGGTGGGGGATAAATCATACCTGTAATTCCATCTTGTTGGCGTAATAAATGCCTGTAATTACATGTGGTTGGTGGTAATACATGCCTGTAATTCCATCTGGTTGGTGGTAATACATGCCTTTAAATCCATGTGGTTGGTGGTAATACATGCCTGTAATTCCATCTTTTTGGTGGTAATACGTGCCTGTAAATCCAATCATGTGATGTAATACTTGCCTGTAATTCCATAAGGTGTGTGGTAAAACATGCTTGTAATTCCATCTGGTTGTTGGTAATGCATGCCTGTAATTCCATCTGGTTGTTGGTAATACATGCCTGTAATTCCATGTGGTTTTGGTAATACATTTCTGTAATTCCCTGTTGTTGGTGGTAAAACTTGCTTGAATTCCAACTTCTGGGAGGTAATACTTTCCTGTTATTTCATAAGGTGTATGGTAAAACATGCTTCTAATTTCATATGTTGGGTGATAAAACATGCCTGTAATTCCATCTGGTTGGTGGTAATACATGCCTGTAATTCCATCTGGTTGGTGGTAATACATGCCTGTAAATCCAAATTCTGGGAGGTAATACTTGACTGTACTTCCATAAGATGTGTGGTAAAACATGGTTGTAATTTCATATGGTGGGTGATAAATCATACCTGTAATTCCATCTCGTTGAGGTAATAAATGCCTGTAATTCCATGTGGTTGGTGGTAATACATGCCTGTACATCCAACTTCGGGGAGGTAATACTTGCCTGTAATTCCGTAAGGTGAGTGGTAAAACATGTTTGAAATTCCGTATGGTGGGTGATAACGCATGCCTGTAATTCCATCTGGTTGGTGGTAATACATGCCTGTATTTCCATCTGGTGGTTGGTAGTACATGCCTGTAATTCCATCTTATTGGTGGTAATACTTGCCTGTAAATCCAACTTCTGGGAGGTAATAGTTGCCTGTAACTCCATAAGGTGTGTGGTAAACATGCTTGTAATACCATATTGTAGGTGATGAAGCATGCCTGTAATTCCATCTGGTTGGTGGTAATAAATGCCTGCAATTCCATGTGCTTGGTGAAAATACATGCCTGTACATCCATCTTCTGGGAGGTAATACTTGCCTTTAATTCCATAAGGTGAGTGGTAAATCATGTTTGTAATTCCATATGGTGGGTGGTAATGCATGCCTGTAATTCCATCTGGTTGGTGGTAATACATGCAGTAATCCCATCTGGTGGTTCGTAGTACATGCCTGTAATTCCCTCTTATTGGTGGAAATACTTGCCTGTAAATCCAACTTCTGGGAGGTAATACTCGCCTGTAACTCAATAAGGTGTGTGGTAAAACATGCTTGTAATTCCATATGATGGTTGATAAAACATGCCTGTCATTCCATCTGCTTGCTGGTAATAAATGCCTGTAATTCCATGTGGTTTTTGGTAATACAAGCCTGTAATTCCATCTGGTTGGTGGTAATACATGCCTGGAAATCCAACTTCTGGGTGGTAATACTTGCCTTTAATTCCATAAGATGTTTGTTAAAACACGCTTGTAATTTAAAATGGTGGGTGATAAAACATACCTGTAATTCCATCTTGTTGGGTAAAAAAATGCCTGTAATTCCATGTGCTTCATGATAATCCATGCCTTTACATCTACCTTCGGGGAGGTAATACTTGACTGTAATTCCGTAAGGTGAGTGGTAAAACATGCTTGAAATTCCATATGGTTGTTGGTAATGCGTGCCTGTATTCCATCTGGTTGTTGGTAATACATGCCTGTAATTCCAACTGGTGGTTGGTACTACATGCCTGTAATATCATCTTATTGGTGGTAATACCTGCCTGTAAATCCAACTTCTGGGAGGTAATACTTGCCTGTAACTCCATAAGGTGTGTGGTAAAACATGCTTGTAATTGCATATTGTGGGTGATAAAGCATGCCTGTAATTCCATCTGGTTGATGGTAATTAATGCCAGTAATTCCATGTGGTTGGTGGTAATACATGGCTGTAACTCCATCCTTTGAATTGTTATAAATTCCTGTAATTCCATCTGCTTGGTGGTAATACATGCCTGTAAATACAAATTCTGGGAGGTAATACTTGCCTGTCATTCCATAAGGTGTGTGGTAAAAAAATGCTTGTAATTCCATATGGTAGGTGGTAATGCATGCCTATAATTCCATCGTGTTGTTGGTAGTACATGCCTGTAATTTTCTCGGGTTGGTGGTAATATATGTCTTGAATTTCCTGTTGTTGATAGTAATACTTGCCTGTAAATTCAACTTCTGCGAGGTAATACTTTCCTGTAATTCCATAACGTGTGTGGTAAAACATGCTTGTAATTCCACAGAGTGGGTGGTAATGCATGCCTGTAATTCCATCTGGTTTTTGGTAATACATGCCTGTAATTCCATCTAGTTTCTTGTAATTCTTGCCTGTAATTATATTTTGTTGGAGGTAAAACATGTCTGTAATTCCATCTCATTGGGGGTGATGCGTACCTGTAATTCCATCTGGTGGTTGGTGACACATGCCTGTAATTGCCTGTGCTAGTAGTAATACATGCCTGTAATTCCATTTATGAGTGTATTAATACATGCCTGTATTCCATATGGTGTGTTGTAATGGATGCCTGTAATTCCATGATTGGGTGGTAATACATGCCTGTAATTCCATCCTTTGAATTGTTATAAATTCCTGTAATTCTATCTGGTTGGCTGTAAAACATGCCTGTAACTCCAACAAGTGGGTAGTATACATGCCAGTAATTCCATCAATTGGGTGATAATAAAGACTGCAATTCCGTCTGAAGGATGGCAATACATGCCTGTAACTACATCTGGTTGGTGAATCCATGCCTGTACATCCAACTTCTGGGAGGTAATACATGCTTTAATTCCATAAGTTGAGTGGTAAAGCATTCTTGTAATTCCATATGGTGGGTGGTAATGCATGCCTGTAATTCCATCTGGTTGGTAGTAATACATGCCTGTAATTCCATCTGGTGGTTGGTAGTACATGCCTGTAATTCCCTCTTATTGGTGGTAATACTTGCCTGTAAATCCAACTTCTGGGAGGTAATACTTGCCTTTAACTCCATAAGGTGTGTGGTAAAACATGCTTGTAATTCCATATGGTGGGTGATAAGACATGCCTGTAATTCCATCTGGTTGGTGGTAATAAATGCCTGTAATTCCATATGGTTGGTGGTAATACAAGCCTGCAATTCCATCTGGTTGGTGTTAATATATGCCTGTAATTCCATGTGTTTGGTGGTAATAAAGGTCTGTAATTTCATCTGGTTGGTGGTAATACATGCCTGTACATCCAATGTCTGGGAGGTAATACTTGCCTTTAATTCCAAAAGGTGAGTGGTAAAACATGCTTGTAATTCCATATGGTGGGTTTTAATTCATGCCTGTAAATCCATCTGGTTGTTGGTAATACATGCCTGTATTCCATCTGGTTGGTGGTAAGACATGCCTGTAAATCCAAATTCTGGGAGGTAATACTTGCCTGTAATTCCATTTTATTATGTCTTACTTTATTATTATCCCTTAGAAGCCTGTTTGTTTTTCTTTTTTAAAAAAGATTTATTTATTATATATACAGTGTTCTACAGCATGCAGCCCAGAAGAGGACACCAGATCTCATTATAGATGGTTGTGAGTCACCATATGGTTGCTGGGAATTGAACTCAGAACCTCCAGAAGACCAGACAGTGCTCTTATCTTTTGAGTCATCTCCTAAGCCTGCCTGTTTGCTTTCTAATGAGAGACACAAAGGGAGTGGATCTGGATGGGAGGGGAGGTTGGGAGGAACTGGGAGGAGTATAGAGTGGGGAAATTGTAATCAGGATATACTATGTGAGAAAAAAAAAAGCTATTTTCAACAAAAGGAAAAACAATTTCAAAAAAACAAAAAAAAACAAAAAACAAAAAAAAGATGTGTTGTAAAACATGATTGTAATTTCATATGGTGGGTGATAAATCATACCTGTAATTCCATCTCGTTGGCGTAATAAATGCCTGTACATCCAAATTCTGGGAGGTAATACTTGCCTGTAATTCCATAAGATGTGTTGTAAAACATGATTGTAATTTCATATGGTGGGGGATAAATCATACCTGTAATTCCATCTTGTTGGCGTAATAAATGCCTGTAATTACATGTGGTTGGTGGTAATACATGCCTGTAATTCCATCTGGTTGGTGGTAATACATGCCTTTAAATCCATGTGGTTGGTGGTAATACATGCCTGTAATTCCATCTTTTTGGTGGTAATACGTGCCTGTAAATCCAATCATGTGATGTAATACTTGCCTGTAATTCCATAAGGTGTGTGGTAAAACATGCTTGTAATTCCATCTGGTTGTTGGTAATGCATGCCTGTAATTCCATCTGGTTGTTGGTAATACATGCCTGTAATTCCATGTGGTTTTGGTAATACATTTCTGTAATTCCCTGTTGTTGGTGGTAAAACTTGCTTGAATTCCAACTTCTGGGAGGTAATACTTTCCTGTTATTTCATAAGGTGTATGGTAAAACATGCTTCTAATTTCATATGTTGGGTGATAAAACATGCCTGTAATTCCATCTGGTTGGTGGTAATACATGCCTGTAATTCCATCTGGTTGGTGGTAATACATGCCTGTAAATCCAAATTCTGGGAGGTAATACTTGACTGTACTTCCATAAGATGTGTGGTAAAACATGGTTGTAATTTCATATGGTGGGTGATAAATCATACCTGTAATTCCATCTCGTTGAGGTAATAAATGCCTGTAATTCCATGTGGTTGGTGGTAATACATGCCTGTACATCCAACTTCGGGGAGGTAATACTTGCCTGTAATTCCGTAAGGTGAGTGGTAAAACATGTTTGAAATTCCGTATGGTGGGTGATAACGCATGCCTGTAATTCCATCTGGTTGGTGGTAATACATGCCTGTATTTCCATCTGGTGGTTGGTAGTACATGCCTGTAATTCCATCTTATTGGTGGTAATACTTGCCTGTAAATCCAACTTCTGGGAGGTAATAGTTGCCTGTAACTCCATAAGGTGTGTGGTAAACATGCTTGTAATACCATATTGTAGGTGATGAAGCATGCCTGTAATTCCATCTGGTTGGTGGTAATAAATGCCTGTAATTCCATATGGTTGGTGGTAATACAAGCCTGCAATTCCATCTGGTTGGTGTTAATATATGCCTGTAATTCCATGTGTTTGGTGGTAATAAAGGTCTGTAATTTCATCTGGTTGGTGGTAATACATGCCTGTACATCCAATGTCTGGGAGGTAATACTTGCCTTTAATTCCAAAAGGTGAGTGGTAAAACATGCTTGTAATTCCATATGGTGGGTTTTAATTCATGCCTGTAAATCCATCTGGTTGTTGGTAATACATGCCTGTATTCCATCTGGTTGGTGGTAAGACATGCCTGTAAATCCAAATTCTGGGAGGTAATACTTGCCTGTAATTCCATTTTATTATGTCTTACTTTATTATTATCCCTTAGAAGCCTGTTTGTTTTTCTTTTTTAAAAAAGATTTATTTATTATATATACAGTGTTCTACAGCATGCAGCCCAGAAGAGGACACCAGATCTCATTATAGATGGTTGTGAGTCACCATATGGTTGCTGGGAATTGAACTCAGAACCTCCAGAAGACCAGACAGTGCTCTTATCTTTTGAGTCATCTCCTAAGCCTGCCTGTTTGCTTTCTAATGAGAGACACAAAGGGAGTGGATCTGGATGGGAGGGGAGGTTGGGAGGAACTGGGAGGAGTATAGAGTGGGGAAATTGTAATCAGGATATACTATGTGAGAAAAAAAAAAGCTATTTTCAACAAAAGGAAAAACAATTTCAAAAAAACAAAAAAAAACAAAAAACAAAAAAAAGATGTGTTGTAAAACATGATTGTAATTTCATATGGTGGGTGATAAATCATACCTGTAATTCCATCTCGTTGGCGTAATAAATGCCTGTACATCCAAATTCTGGGAGGTAATACTTGCCTGTAATTCCATAAGATGTGTTGTAAAACATGATTGTAATTTCATATGGTGGGGGATAAATCATACCTGTAATTCCATCTTGTTGGCGTAATAAATGCCTGTAATTACATGTGGTTGGTGGTAATACATGCCTGTAATTCCATCTGGTTGGTGGTAATACATGCCTTTAAATCCATGTGGTTGGTGGTAATACATGCCTGTAATTCCATCTTTTTGGTGGTAATACGTGCCTGTAAATCCAATCATGTGATGTAATACTTGCCTGTAATTCCATAAGGTGTGTGGTAAAACATGCTTGTAATTCCATCTGGTTGTTGGTAATGCATGCCTGTAATTCCATCTGGTTGTTGGTAATACATGCCTGTAATTCCATGTGGTTTTGGTAATACATTTCTGTAATTCCCTGTTGTTGGTGGTAAAACTTGCTTGAATTCCAACTTCTGGGAGGTAATACTTTCCTGTTATTTCATAAGGTGTATGGTAAAACATGCTTCTAATTTCATATGTTGGGTGATAAAACATGCCTGTAATTCCATCTGGTTGGTGGTAATACATGCCTGTAATTCCATCTGGTTGGTGGTAATACATGCCTGTAAATCCAAATTCTGGGAGGTAATACTTGACTGTACTTCCATAAGATGTGTGGTAAAACATGGTTGTAATTTCATATGGTGGGTGATAAATCATACCTGTAATTCCATCTCGTTGAGGTAATAAATGCCTGTAATTCCATGTGGTTGGTGGTAATACATGCCTGTACATCCAACTTCGGGGAGGTAATACTTGCCTGTAATTCCGTAAGGTGAGTGGTAAAACATGTTTGAAATTCCGTATGGTGGGTGATAACGCATGCCTGTAATTCCATCTGGTTGGTGGTAATACATGCCTGTATTTCCATCTGGTGGTTGGTAGTACATGCCTGTAATTCCATCTTATTGGTGGTAATACTTGCCTGTAAATCCAACTTCTGGGAGGTAATAGTTGCCTGTAACTCCATAAGGTGTGTGGTAAACATGCTTGTAATACCATATTGTAGGTGATGAAGCATGCCTGTAATTCCATCTGGTTGGTGGTAATAAATGCCTGCAATTCCATGTGCTTGGTGAAAATACATGCCTGTACATCCATCTTCTGGGAGGTAATACTTGCCTTTAATTCCATAAGGTGAGTGGTAAATCATGCTTGTAATTCCATATGGTGGGTGGTAATGCATGCCTGTAATTCCATCTGGTTGGTGGTAATACATGCAGTAATCCCATCTGGTGGTTCGTAGTACATGCCTGTAATTCCCTCTTATTGGTGGAAATACTTGCCTGTAAATCCAACTTCTGGGAGGTAATACTCGCCTGTAACTCAATAAGGTGTGTGGTAAAACATGCTTGTAATTCCATATGATGGTTGATAAAACATGCCTGTCATTCCATCTGCTTGCTGGTAATAAATGCCTGTAATTCCATGTGGTTTTTGGTAATACAAGCCTGTAATTCCATCTGGTTGGTGGTAATACATGCCTGGAAATCCAACTTCTGGGTGGTAATACTTGCCTTTAATTCCATAAGATGTTTGTTAAAACACGCTTGTAATTTAAAATGGTGGGTGATAAAACATACCTGTAATTCCATCTTGTTGGGTAAAAAAATGCCTGTAATTCCATGTGCTTCATGATAATCCATGCCTTTACATCTACCTTCGGGGAGGTAATACTTGACTGTAATTCCGTAAGGTGAGTGGTAAAACATGCTTGAAATTCCATATGGTTGTTGGTAATGCGTGCCTGTATTCCATCTGGTTGTTGGTAATACATGCCTGTAATTCCAACTGGTGGTTGGTACTACATGCCTGTAATATCATCTTATTGGTGGTAATACCTGCCTGTAAATCCAACTTCTGGGAGGTAATACTTGCCTGTAACTCCATAAGGTGTGTGGTAAAACATGCTTGTAATTGCATATTGTGGGTGATAAAGCATGCCTGTAATTCCATCTGGTTGATGGTAATTAATGCCAGTAATTCCATGTGGTTGGTGGTAATACATGGCTGTAACTCCATCCTTTGAATTGTTATAAATTCCTGTAATTCCATCTGCTTGGTGGTAATACATGCCTGTAAATACAAATTCTGGGAGGTAATACTTGCCTGTCATTCCATAAGGTGTGTGGTAAAAAAATGCTTGTAATTCCATATGGTAGGTGGTAATGCATGCCTATAATTCCATCGTGTTGTTGGTAGTACATGCCTGTAATTTTCTCGGGTTGGTGGTAATATATGTCTTGAATTTCCTGTTGTTGATAGTAATACTTGCCTGTAAATTCAACTTCTGCGAGGTAATACTTTCCTGTAATTCCATAACGTGTGTGGTAAAACATGCTTGTAATTCCACAGAGTGGGTGGTAATGCATGCCTGTAATTCCATCTGGTTTTTGGTAATACATGCCTGTAATTCCATCTAGTTTCTTGTAATTCTTGCCTGTAATTATATTTTGTTGGAGGTAAAACATGTCTGTAATTCCATCTCATTGGGGGTGATGCGTACCTGTAATTCCATCTGGTGGTTGGTGACACATGCCTGTAATTGCCTGTGCTAGTAGTAATACATGCCTGTAATTCCATTTATGAGTGTATTAATACATGCCTGTATTCCATATGGTGTGTTGTAATGGATGCCTGTAATTCCATGATTGGGTGGTAATACATGCCTGTAATTCCATCCTTTGAATTGTTATAAATTCCTGTAATTCTATCTGGTTGGCTGTAAAACATGCCTGTAACTCCAACAAGTGGGTAGTATACATGCCAGTAATTCCATCAATTGGGTGATAATAAAGACTGTAATTCCATCTGAAGGATGGTAATGCATGCCTGTAACTTCATCTGGTTGTTGAATCCATGATTGTATATTGAACTTCTGGGAGGTAATACATGGTTTAATTCCACAAGTTGAGTGGTAAAGCATGTTTGTAATTCCATCTGGTGGGTGGTAATGCATGCCTGTAATTGCAATCGGTTGGTGGTAATACATGCCTGTAATTCCATCTGGCTGTTGGTAGTACATGTCTAAAGTTCCCTCTTATTGGTGGTAATACTTGCCTGTAAATACAACTTCTGGGAGGTTATACTTGCCTGTAACTCCATAAGGTGTGTGGTAAAACATGCTTGTAATTCCATATGGTGGGTTATAAAACATGCCTGTAATTCCATCTGGTTGGTGGTAATAAATGCCTGTAATTCCATGTGGTTGGTGGTATGACAAGCATGGAATTCCATCTGGTTGGTGGGAATACATGCCTGTACATCCAAATTCTGGGAGGTAATTCTTGCCTTTAATTCCATAAGGTGAGTGGTAAAACATGCTTGTAATTCCATATGGTGGGTGGTAATGCATGCCTGTACTTCCATCTGTTTGGTGGTAGTACATGCAGTAATTCCATCTGGTGGTTCGTAGTACATGCCTGTAATTCCCTCTTATTGGTGATTATACTTGCTTGTAAATCCAACTTCTGGGAGGTAATACTTGCCTGTAACTGCATAAGGTGTGTGGTAAAACATGCTTGTAATTCCATATGGTGGTAGAAAAATCATGCCTGTCATTCCATCTGTTTGGTGGTAATAAATGGCTGTAATTCCCTGTGGTTTGTGGTAATAGAAGCCTATAATTCTATCTGGTTCGTGGTAATACATGCCTGCACATCCATCTAGTGGCTTGTAATTCTTGCCTGTAATTATATTTTGTTGGTGGTAAAACATGCCTGTAATTCCATCTCATTGGGGATAATGTGTGCCTGTAATTCCATCTGGTGGTTCTTGACTCATGCCTGTAATTGCCTTTGGTTGTATTAATACATGCCTGTAATTCCATTTGTGTGGTTATTAATACATGCCTGTATTCCATATGGTGTGTTGTAATAGATGCCTGTAATTCCATGATTGGGTGGTAATACATGCCTGTAATTCCATCCTTTGAATTGTTATAAATTCCTGTAATTCCATCTGATGGGCTATAAAACATGCCTGCAATTCCAACTTGTGGGTAGTATACATGCCTGTAATTTCATCAATTGGGTGATAATAAAGACTGTAATTCCATCTGAGGATGGTAATACATGCCTGTAACTCCATCTGGTTGGTGATAATACATGCCTGTACATCCAACTTATGGGAGGTAATACTTGCCTGTAATTTTATAAGGTGAGTGGTAAAGCATGCTTGTAATTCCATATGGTGGGTTGTAATGCATGCTTGTAATTCCATTTGGTTGGTGGTAATACATGCCTTTAATTCCATCTGGTGTTTGGTAGTACATGTCTGTAATTCCCTCTTATTTGTGGTAATACATGCCTGTAAATCCAACTTCTGGGAGGTACTACTTGCCTCTAACTCCATAAGGTGTTGGTAAAACATGTTTGTAATTCCATATGGTGGGTGATAAAACATGCCTGTAATTCTATCTGGTTGGTGGTAATAAATGCCTTTAATTCCATGTGGTTTGCAGTAATACATGCCTGTAATTCCATCCGGTTGGTCGTAATACATGCCTGTAAATCCAACTTCTGGTAGGTAATACTTGCCTGTAACTCCATAAAGTGTGTGGTAAAACATGCTTGTAATTCCATCTGGTTGGTGGTAATAAATGCCTGTAATTCCATCTGGTTGGTGGTAATAAATGCCTGTAATTCCATGTGTTTGGAGGTAATATATGCCTGTAAATCCAATTTCTGGGAGGTAATACTTGCCTGTAATTCCATCAGGTGTGTGGTAAAACATGCTTGTAATTCCATACGGTGGGTGGTAATGCATGCTAGTAATTCCATCTGGTTGTTGGTAATACATGCCTGTAATTCCATCTGGTTGGTGGTAATACATGCCTGTAATTCAATCTTGTAGGTGGTAATACTTGCCTGTAATTCTATAAGGTGTGTGGTAAAACATGCTTGTAATTCCATATGGTGGGTGTTAAAACATGCCTGTAATTCCATGTGTTTTGTGGTAATAAATGCCTGTAATTCCATGTGGTTGGTGGTAATACATGCCTGTGATTCCATCTGGATGGTGGTAATATATGCCTGTAATTCCAAATTCTGGGAGGTAATACTTGCCTGTAATTCCATCAGGAGTGTTGTAAAACATGCTTGTAATTCCATACGGTGGGCGGTAATGCATGCCAGTAATTCCATCTGGTTGTTGGTAATACATGCCTGTAATTCCATCTGGTTGGTGGTAATACATGCCTGTAATTCAATCTTGTAGGTGGTTATACTTGCCTGTAATTCCATAAGGTGTGTGGTAAAACATGATTGTAATTCCATATGGTGGGTGTTAAAACATGCCTGTAATTCCATGTGGTTGGTGGTAATGCATGCCTGTAATTCCATCTGGTTGTTGGTAATACATGCCTGTAATTCCATCCGGTGGTTGGTAATACATGCCTGTAATTCCCTCTTGTTGCTGGTAATACTTGCCTTTAAATCCAACTTCTGGGAGGTAACACTTGCCTGTTTTTCCATAAGGTGTGTGGTAAAACATGCTTATAATTTCATATGGTGGGTGATAAAACATGCCTGTAATTCCATCTCGTTGGTGGTAATAAATGCCTGTAATTCCATGTGGTTGGTGGTAATACATGCCTGTAATTCCATATGATGGGTGGTAATTTCTGCCTGTAAGTCCATATGATATGTGGTGACACATGCCTGTAATTCCATCTGGTGTGTGGCAATACATACCTGTAAGTCCATCATGTCAGTTGTAATGCATGACTGTAATTCCATCTCTAGGGTGGTAATATGTGCTTGTAATTCCATTTTGTCGGTAAGAAAACATTACTGTAATTCCATCTGGTTGTTTCTAAGCCATGCCTGTAATTCCATCAATTGGGTGGTAATACCTGCCTGTAATTCCTTCTTGTGGTTGGTAATACATGCCTGTAATTCCATCTAGGGGCTTATAATTCTTGCCTGTAATTATATTTTGTTGGTGGTAAAACATGCCTGTAATTCCATCTAATTGGTGGTAATGCGTGCCTGGAATTCCATCTGGTGGTTGGTGACACATGCCTGTAATTGCCTGTGCTAGTAGTAATACATGCCTGTAATTCCATCGTGGGGGTAGTAATACATGCCTGTATTCCATATGGTGTGTTGTAATAGATGCCTGAAATTCCATGATTGGGTGGTAATACATGCCTGTAATTCCATCCTTTGAATTGTTATAAATTCCTGTAATTTCGTCTGGTGGGCTGTAAAACATCCCTGTTATTCCAACATGTGGGTAGTATACATGCCCGTAATTCCATCAATTGAGTGAAAATAAAGACTGTAATTCCATCTGAGGGGTGGTAATACATGCCTGTTACTCCATCTGGTTGGTGATAATACATGCCTGTAATTACATCTGGTTCGTGGTAAAACATGCCTGTAAATCCAACTCCTGGGATGTAATACTTGTTTGTAATTCCATATGATGGCTGGTAATGCATGCCTGTAATTCCATCTAGTGGTTGGTGAGAGATGCCTGTAATTACATGTGGTGATATTAATACATGACTGTAATTCCATTTCTTGGGTAGTAATACATTCCTGTAATCCCATAATCGGGTCGTAATACATTCCTGTAATTCCCTCAATTTCATGGTAGTACAGCCTATAATTCCATCTGATGGTTGGTAAAACATGCCTGTAATTCCATCTTCTCAGTGGTAATGCATGCCTGTAATTCCATATGCTATGTGGTGAAACATGCCTGTAATTCCATCTGGTGGGTGGTAATACATACCTATCAGTCCATTTACTCAGTTGTAATACTTGACTGTAATTCCATCTCAAGTGTGGTAATATATGCTTGAAATTCCATTTTGTCGGTAAGAAAACATGATTGTAATTCCATCTGGTGGTTTGTAAGACATGCCTGTAATTCCATCAATTGGGTAATAATACTTGCCTGTAATTCCTTTTTGTGGTTGGTAATACATGCCTGTAATTCCATCTAGTGGCTTGTAATTCTTGCCTGTAATTATATTTTGTTGGTGGAAAACATGCCTGTAATTCCATCTCATTGGTGGTAATGCGTGCCTGGAATTCCATCTGGTCGTTGGTGACACATGCCTGTAATTGCCTGTGCTAGTAGTAATACATGCCTGTAATTCCATCGTGTGGTTATTTTTTTTTAAAATATTTATTTATTTATTACGTATACAATATTCTTTCTGCGTGTATGCCTGAAGGCCAGAAGAGGGCACCATACCTCATTTCAGATGGCTGTGAGCCACCATGTGGTTGCTGGGAATTGAACTCAGGACCTTTGGAAGAGCAGGCAACGCTCTTAACCACTGAGCCATCTCTCCAGCCCCCTATCGTGTGGTTATTAATACATGCCTGTATTCCATATGGTGTGTTGTAATAGATGCCTGTAATTCCATGATTGGGTGGTAATACATGGCTATAATTCCATTTTTTGAATGTTATAAATTCCTGTAATTCCATCTGGTGGGCTGTAAAACATGCCTGTAATTCCAACTTGTGGGTAGTATACCTGCCTGTAATTCCATCATTTGGGTGATAATAAAGACTGTAATTCCATCTGATGGATGGTAATACATGCCTGTAACTCCATCTGGTTGTTGATAATACATGCCTGTTCATCCAACTTCTGGGAGGTAATACTTGCCTGTAATTCCATAAGGTGTGTGGTAAAACATGCTTGTAATTCCATAAGGTGGGTGGTAATGCATACCTGTAATTTCATCTGGTTGGTGGTAATACATGCCTGTAATTCCATCTGGTTGGAGGTAAATCATGCTTCTAATTCTTTCTGGTGTTTGGTGTGACATGCCCGTATTTACATGTAGTGGTAGTAATACATGTCTGTAATTCCATTGTGTGGGTAGTAATAAATTCCTGTAATTCCATCTTGTTGGTGGTAATACTGCCTGTAATTCCATAATTGGGTGGTTATACATGCCTGTAATTCCATCAATTTGGTGATAATACAGCCTATAATTCCATCTGGTGGGTGGTAAGACATACCTGTAATTCCATCTTTTCAGTGGTAATGCATGCCTGTAATTCCATATGGTATGTGGTAAAACATGCCTGTAATTCCATCTGGTGGATGGTAATACATACCTTTTATTCCATCTAGTCAGTTGTAATACATGACAGTAATTCCATTTCAAGGGTGGTAATATGTGCTTGTAATTCCATTTTGTCGGTAAGAAAACATGACTGTAATTTCTTCTGGTGGTTTGTAAGACATGCCTGTAATTCCATCAATCGGGTAGTAATACGTGCCTGTAATTCCTTCTTGTGGTTGGTAATACATGCCTGTAATTCCATCTAGTGGCTTGTAATTCTTGCCTGTAATTATATTTTGTTGGTGGTAAAACATGCCTGTTATTCCATTTCATTGGGGGTAATTTTTGCCTATAATTCCATCCGGTGGTTGGTGACACATGGCTGTAATTCCCTGTGGTAGTAGTAATACATGCCTGTAATTCCATCGTGTGGGTAGTAATACATACCTGTATTCCATATGGTGTGTTGTAATAGATGCCTGTACTTCCATGATTGGTTGGTAAAACATGCCTGTAATTCCATCTCTTGGTAATAATAGATGCCTGTAATTACATCTCATGTATGGTAATACATACCTGTAATTTCATATCAGTAACACATGCATGTAATTCTTATCTTGGTAATAATATATACCTGTAATTCCATGTCTTTGTAATATCACATACCTGTAATTTCATTTCGAGGGTAGTAATACATGCCTCTAATTCCTTCTCATTGTAATAATACAAGCCCGTAATTCCACCTTGTCGGTAAGCCTACAGAATGGGAAAACCTCTTCACTAACCCCATTTCAGACAGAGATCTGATCTCCAAAATATACAAAGAACTCAATAAATTGGACATCAAAATATCACATAATCCAATAAAAAAAAATTGAGTACAGACCTAAACAGAGAACTCTCAACAGAGGAATCTAAAATGGCTGAAAGACACTTAAGGAAATGTTCCACATTCTTAGTCATCAAAGAAATGCAAATCAAAACAACTCTGAGATTCCATCTTACATCTGTAGGAATGGCCAAGATCAAAATCACTGATGGCAACTTATCCTGGATAGGTTGTGGGGTAAAGGGAATACCTCTGCATTGTTGGTGGGAGTGCAAGCTGGTACAGTCCCTTTGGACGTCAGTGTGGTGATTTCTCAGAAAATTAGGAAACAACATTTCTCAAGACCCAGTAATACCATGTTTGGGTATATATCCAAAGGATGCTCAATCGTGCCACAAGGACATGTGTTCAACCATGTTCATAGCAACTTTGTTTGTCATAGCCAGAACCTGGAATCAGCCTAAATGCCCCTCAATCGAACAATGGGTAAGGAAAATGTGGTACATTTACACAACGAAGTACTACACAGCAGAAAATATAACGACAGCTTGAATTATGCAGGAAAATGGATGGAGCTAGAAAACATTATTTTGAGTGAGGTAACCCAGACACAGAGAGACAATTATCACGTGTACTCACTCATAGGTGGTTTTTAAACATAAAGCAAAGAAAGCCAGCCTACAAACCACAAGCCCAGAGAATTTAGACAATGAGGACACTAAGAGAGACTTACATAGATCTAATCTACATGGGAAGTAGAAAGTAGAAAAAGACAAGATCTCCTGAGTAAATTGGGAGCATGGGGACATTGGGGGAGGATTGGAGGGGAACGGGAGAGGCAGGGAGGGGAGCAGAGAAAAATGTAGAACTCAATAAATATCAGTTAAAAAAAGGGAAAAAATGAAAAAAAGAAATGCTTAATAAACACCCCCTGGGTAATCAAGACCCCCTGAGGAAAACATAATTCCATCTCGTCTGTAGTAACACATCACTGTAATTTCATCTCAAGGGTGGTAATACATGTCTGTACTTGCATCCCTTAGTCATATCTGCCTGGAATTCCATCTCGTGGCTGGTAATACAGGCCTCTAATTCCATCTCGTGGGTAGGAATACATGCTTATAATTCCATCTTAGAAATACATGCCTGTGGTTCCATCTCTTGGTAATACATGCCTGTAATTTCATCTCTTGATAATAATACATGCTTGGAATCCCATTAAGTGAGTGGTAATACATGCCTGTAATTCCATCACGTGGGTAGTAATACATACCTGTAATTTCATCTTGGTAATACATTCCTGTAGTTCCATCTCTTGGTAATACATGACTGTAATTACATCTCTTAGTAATACAAGCCTATAATTCCATTTTGTGAGTGGTAATACATGCCTCTAATTCCATCTCGTGGGTAGGAATATATGCCTGCGATTCCATCTTGGTTTTAATGCCTATAATTCCATCTCTTGGTAATTCATGCATGCAATTCCATCTCTCAGTAATACATGCCTGTAATTCAAAATTTTGGTAAGAATACATGCTTGTAAATCCATCTTGTGGGTGGTAATACACGCCTGTAATTCCATCTTCATAACACATGCCTGTAGTTCCATCTCTTTGTAATAATACGTACCTGTAATTCCATTTTGAGGGTAGTAATACATTTCTGTAATTCCATCTTGTTGTAATAATACAAGCCTGTAATTCCATCTCATGGGTGGTAATATATGCTTGTAATTCCATCTTGTCGGTCAGCCTACAGAATGGGAAAAGATCTACACTAACCCCACATCAAACAGAGGTCTGATCTCCAAAATATACAAATAACTCAAGAAATTGGACACCAAAAGATCACATAATCCAATAAAAAATGGAGTCCAGTGGAGAGTCTAGGACCTTCCAGGAACTTGGCCAGAGCCAGGACCTCTGCCAGCATGGGTGTGAGTGAACCTAGGTCCTCCGAGGGAATAGGCAGGAACCAGAGATCACGGCGGGGCCAGGCGCAAATCTGGGACCTCAGAGAGAGTAGACCTGAGCCAGGTCCTCTGTGGGTTCAGGCATTGGTTTGGGACATCAAAGGGAATAGGCAGGAACCTGGAACCCCTGTGGGTCCCAGCACGAGTCTGAGACCTTTGAGGAAGTAAGCAGGTCCTCTGCAGGTTAGGGCACACCCGAGCCTAAAACTTTTCAGGCAGTAGACCAGAACCAGAAACCTTTCCAGGTCCAACTCCAACCTAAGGACTTCTGCAGGAGAGAATCTAGACTAAGATTTACAGATAAAGGTCAAAACTGGTAACCTAAACCAAAGTTGCCCTGAGGCAAGGAACTCCACCTTGGGCAACAAATTCCACAGGAATGGAATTGTTTTTGTTTTATTTATTTATTTATTTATTTATTTATGATTTCTGTCTCTTCCCCACCACCGCCTCCCATTTCCCTCCCCCTCCCCCAAACAAGTCCCCCTCCCTCATCAGCCCAAACAGCAATCAGGGTTCCCTACCCTGTGGGAAGTCCAAGGACGTAGAGAAGTGAAATAAGGAGAACCCAAAGAAAAACATATAGGCATCCTCCTGAATATTAACCTTCATCAGGCGATGAAAGGAGACAGAGACAGAGACCAACATTGGAGCACCAGAAAGAAATCTCAAGGTCCAAATCAGGAGCAGAAGGAGAGAGAGCACGAGCAAGGAACTCGGGACCGTGAGGCACACTGTGACAATGGGGATGTTCTATCGGGAACTCACCAAGGCCAGCTGGCCTGGGTCTGTGTCAGGAGCCAATTTTCTCCTAGGATTATTACAGGAACCATCACCCTGGGGAGTCTGCAGAGAACCCCACACCCCTAATTGTGTTAGGAATTGTTCTATTGACAGAGCCTACCCCACACCCAAATTGGCTGTTAATGGAGAGCTATCTGTTAGTGGAACCCATCCCACATTCCAAACTATCTAGAGAACTAGGTGTGTCAACTCGTGACTTCCTGGCCTAGGTGACCTGACCAAAGGTAACCTCCTGGCTATGTGACCAACACGGACCACGTGACCAACGTGAACCACACGGCAAGAGCCCAGGCCCCTGTGCCCACCCCCAACTCCTTACCCTATATAAGCTGTACCCCATCTCTAATAAACGGAGGCTCTGACAAACCTAGCATGGCCTCCTTCCTCTCTCTCAGCTCATATCTTACAGATAGTGCCTCTCCGGGACCTTGGAATAACTGAACTGCCAGGCGGGTTACAAACCCTAGACTAAGTAACCCGCCAAGGCAATCAACAGTGGCGCCTGAACCAGCGACTCGGAGCATGGCCAACTATTGGACGACGCGCAGTCCCGGGACAACAACAAGAAGAAAAAACAAGATTCTGCGGCTGTAGAACTCAGACAGATCTGCAGAATGAGGTAGGCGCAGGATCACTGTCGTCCAAAAAGATATGGGACTTTCAAGGGAAGAGAAATTCATACAGGAATTTAATCAATCAGGGAGAGAGGAGTAAGAGTCAAAAACAGAGATTTATGTGTTTGCTTTATGTGTTTGCTTGCGGACTCAAAAGGGAGTTCCTCGAGATGCGAGAAGTTAGGGTACAATCCACACAGCTACGCCTGCCAAGCAGGCTGGCTGCTAGGGCTAGAGAGCCTATGTCTTTAACCCCCTGCCATATGGAGCGAAAGCTGACAGGCAGGTTTGCTATACAGAAATCTAGACTCAAAAAGCTGCAGCTTCATTTAGGACAGTAAATATGCTTCTTTTCCATTTTAAAAATCTTGCTTCTTGGTCAAAAATCTTTAGTTTGTAGGTGTATAAGTTTATGTCTAAGGTAGATTAATTTCAGTACTGTGTTTCTGTAAAAAAGTTTTAAAATCAAAGATTGTGATACATTCAGAGGATTTTAAAAATTGTTTAGGCTATCCTGAGTTTTTATTTCTTTCTTATAAAGTTGAGGATTGTTCTTTTGAGATCTGTAAAAAGTTTTGCTATAATTTTAATGAACATTTACATTAAATCTATATGTGAGTTCTGTGAGGAATGTTGCTATAATTTTTAATGGACATTTACACTGAATCTGTAAACTGCTTTCAGTAAAATTGTCATTTTTGCTGTGTTTCTTCTGCTTTCCCAAGAAAGTAGGGGATCTTTCAAGATTTAAAGTTCTTATCCTACAAGTTTTTCCTTTTGTACAGCCCGCTCTTGGGTGGGAGGTATTGTTTCAGCTTGAGGTCCTTTCCTGCTGCCAGGTGTGGCATCAGGGTGGCCTGCTGAGACTCAGGCCTCTAAATTTATCAAGGGCCAGAGTTATACTCTAACAAGTGATAATGGTTAAAAATAAAAAAAAAAATTCTGCCTTCACAGGCAGAGATGACAGGACTCAAACTTCTGTCCTGCTTGCTTAGAGTTACTCCAAGATATTTTGTGGTATTCATGGATATTTAAAAGGATGATGTCTCATTTATCCTAGGTGTAAAAGAGGTACATTTGGATTTTCAGATTCTGGCTATGGTAGGGTAATTCTGCTGTAAGCAAGGCTGAGCACATGGTCTTATAGTTAAACAACTTTGTATTTAGGCCCAAAAGGGGTATTACTAAGTTTTGAGGTGGATATTTGCCTGATTTTAAAAAATAGACAGAATGAGGGTCCCTCAGTGCTGGGGAGACTCTCACTCGGGTCTCGGGATGGCGTGGGCCCCTGCATAGCTCGCCAGAGACCGTCCTTACTGAGGTCACGCACGTGGCCTTGGTTGACGCGGGAGGAGTTCGGCCCTGAGTGACTGGGAGAAAAAATTTTTGAGAAAAGGGACCACAGCCCAGTGGTCCAGGAGGGTCATAAAAATTTCAAAAATCCAGTGGTGGTCACAGGAGGACAGCTCCCTGCCTCGGGACCACTCCAAGGTCGTAATCAGCTAGTTCCTCAAGTAGTACCTACAGGGGGAAACTCCCTGTTTATCAAGATTATTCTCAAGATATGGTCTGGCTTTCTCTTGGGCTAGTTCCTAAAACAGTGATAATAGCAATGGGGAGGCTCCCTGTTTCTTGGGACTGTTATCAGGATTGCAGTCTAACTTTGTCTTCAGGTAGTTCCTGGTGCAGGGTCGCTGAACAGGCTAGTCCTGGATTTTTGATTCTCCTCTTCCTGCTGGGGGGTGTGTGTGTCTGGATTCATCCAGGATTTTCAATATTAGGTATGTTCCAAAGGTGGCTGTGCCAGTATGCACTTCCAGCACCGGTCTGCACTTCCAGCAATAAAGTTTTTTCTTTACCCACATTTTCTTAAGCATAAATTGTTAACAATAATTTTTAATCTTGGTCATTTCTACAAGGATAAGATAAAATCTCAGAGTTTTAACTTGCATTTCTCTGATGGTTAAAGGATATTATATTTAAACATTTTTTAAATGTCTCTCAATCATTTTTAAGCTCATCTGCTGAGAGTTTTCAGTTTAGGTCTGTAACAAATATTTTTATTGGATTAATTTTTAATAACTAAGTTCCTGAATTTTTCATATATTTTTGAAATGGGTTTACGATAAGTAAAGATCCTTTCCCACTATATAGCCTTGTTATACAAAAGTTTCTCAGTTCAGGAGATTTATGGTTTCTCCAAATGTTTATGCCACTGAGGCTGTGTTTGAGATGTGGCAAAGTGTGCTTCAAAAAATTTTTCTCTATGAGGTTCAACATAATTTTTATATGCTGAGGCCTTTGGCTCATTTAAACTGAAGTTTTGTACATGGAGATGGATGTAGATCTATTTTCATTTTTCTACATGTTGGTATCTAATGAGGCCTAAATCATTAGTTCTTTTTTTTTTTTATGGGTTTTCTTTTTCACTTTTTTTTTTTTTTTTGATTTTTCGAGACAGGGTTTCTCCGTAGCTTTTGGTTCCTGTCCTGGAACTAGCTCTGTAGACCAGGCTGGCCTCAAACTCACAGAGATCCGCCTGCCTCTGCCTCCCAAGTGCTGGGATTAAAGGCGTGCGCCACCACCGCCCGGCTAAATCATTAGTTAAAATGCTTCCTTTTTCCACTTTCCTATCTGCAAGGCAGACTTAAAACTTAAGAGGAGGATAGCTTACAAACTTTTAATTAGATATACAATGGTTAAAGCTCTAGTCATAATATTCTTATGGGAGACCTTGAGCCGCTAGGTAAAATTCTTACAAAAAAACAGTTTCCAATAGAGAGCTTAAAGAAAGCTGCCTAACAGGTACTCAAGCAGGTAAAATATAAATCAACAGGTAAAGTATACAATAATCAACAAATACAGTATATTAATTATAATTCAGCTATGGCAAATGTGTATATTAAATGTAAAACTTATTCTACAACAGTTTTATAAAAAAAATGCTGTTTATGGCTAAACCTTCTCAGTTTTGCCAGTTAAGATATTAAACTCTTAATTTAGAACAGTAGCCTGTCGGATACAAAAGGGCAGGATAAAAGCTAAAAAAAAAAAATGGTTTGACAAAATGTTGACTATGATCAATACTTCTTTTTTTTTTTGGTTTTTTTTTTTTTTTTTTTTGGTTTTTCGAGACAGGGTTTCTCTGTAGCTTTGGAGCCTGTCCTGGAACTCCCTTTGTAGACCAGGCTGGTCTCGAACTCACAGAGATCCCCCTGTCTCTGCCTCCCGAGTGCTGGGATTAAAGGCGTGCGCCACCACCGCCCGGCTAGTACTTCTTATACTAAACAATAGATTCATTGATAATTTTAAGATTGATTCGTGGACAATTATGTTTGCTCAATTCAAAGGCAAAAACAATAATCTTTTCCCAGATGATCATTACTACAATTCACACAACTGTATTTTGCTAATGTTATAGCAAAAAATCCCTTAAAGGATTTTATGCTAAATTTTACAAATGGCTCTTCCAATGGAAGAACTGCATATATGCCTAATAAAAAAAATTGTGGAGCGTAACAAGGCTCCTTGAAAGCAACTCATAAAAAGTTGCAAGCAGATCCTGATGCAAACGGATCTGGTGTGATAACACCAAGCTAATCTTTGCTAAGGCAAGGTGGAAAAGCCCTTGCAATGCATTATGAAAAAACCCGACCTATATATATTTGGGGTCAAGGATATGTTTATGCTTGTTTTCACAGAAAGAAAATAAAAGCTGGATCTGATGATGTCATGGCTGCAGACACCACACAGAGGAGTTCCAGAGGCGACTGGGGAGAGGTCCTTGGTCCGGCCTTTCCTGCCCCCAAGGAGAGGAGTGCCTGATAACACAACCTGCTACACCACTCTGCAGGGTGTCAATTCTGCCCCTAGAGAGTCCAGGGAGACCCGCCTGAGATAAGTGCCAGGATGTGCTTCAGATAGCTGACTCCAGCTCACCTTACTCAGGAATCCCACCTGCTCTGAAGCACAAATGCTAAGCTGCTTCTGATGCAGACTAAACATCTGACAGTTTTAATCTTTGGGACACAGAACTCATTTTAATTAAAATACTAACCTCTCTTCACTTAAGAAGGGGAAAGATTGGGGGTTCCTGTCACTGTTGCTCAGAGACTGGAACTGATGGTATTTGATAACAACAATGTATGTCATTGTGCTCTTACCACAATTGACCTGATACTTATAACTGCTTATAGATGTTGGGAAAGGATTGACACATGCTGTAAAGTGTTTGGGTTTAATGCATATGTTAAAAATTTTAGATTTAGATCCCTTTTACACTGCCCTAATTGTTGGCAGGCAGCACACGTAATTTTATGTGGAGTAGGCATTTAGGAAGGAGGATGTACCAAAGGCCAGACTAAAAGGTGAATACTGGGTTTGGAAAACGCCCTTTCTTCTTGTCTGGAAGATGGAGTTATTGGTGCCCAAAATTATATCATTATATTTTGTTTGAGGAGTTCCTCACAGTCTTTTCATTAATGATAGACGCAGGGGCACAATGACGGGAGTTAGTGTGGACCCTCGCCTGAACAGCATACCATACAGAGGTTGTAGAAACCGGCTCAAAATGGCATGTACCAGGCACGAGGGGTGCACTCCACATGGCCTAAGACAGGGTGCCCTGTGATCTGCTTACTTTAAATCTCGCTAGATACCTTTCATTTGAGGAGCTCCAAGGACGGGTGACTTGTGGCAGGACATCCCCCAACCTAAGACAGGATACTGGGAATCCTAGGATGGGTAAGGGGGAAAAAGGACCTGGTCCTCACTCGACCTAAGAATAAGGCACCCCTCTGTTCCCAGGAGAGGTAAATTGCTTTACCATTCGAGAGGAGGGTCTCTCCTGGTCCCAGTCCCTTCTCCTTTGGATCTGACACCATGGTTGGACTCTGACCTGGTGCCCTCCACTTAATAGCTGCCTGTCTTTATAAAAGAAAGGGGGATCTGTCAGGAGCCAATTTTCTCCTAGGATTATTACAGGAACCATCACCCTGGGGAGTCTGTTAGGAATTGTTCTATTGACAGAGCCTACCCCACACCCAAATTGGCTGTTAATGGAGAGCTATCTGTTAGTGGAACCCATCCCACATTCCAAACTATCTAGAGAACTAGGTGTGTCAACTCGTGACTTCCTGGCCTAGGTGACCTGACCAAAGGTAACCTCCTGGCTATGTGACCAACACGGACCACGTGACCAATGTGAACCACACGGCAAGAGCCCAGGCCCCTGTGCCCACCCCCCAACTCCTTACCCTATATAAGCTGTACCCCATCTCTAATAAACGGAGGCTCTGACAAACCTAGCATGACCTCCTTCCTCTCTCTCAGCTCATATCTTACAGATAGTGCCTCTCTGGGACCCTGGAATAACTGAACTGCCAGGCGGGTTACTAACCCTAGACTAAGTAACCCGCCAAGGCAATCAACAGGTCTGAAAAAGCCTGGGATAAAACACAGGAGTGGAATTGAATGAGACTCCTAGGACAGAGAGAGCTGGAGGAAACAAGCTCCACCTAGAGCAGAAGCCAGGAAGGAGTAAACCCAGCCCTGGGAGCCAACCCAGTCCTAGAACACTGGCAGTCCAGGATTGAGCCAAAGACCTGACTCAAAGTCTGTGACCTCCACCGGAACTGGAGTGGGACTGAACCAGTTACCTAAGACACAGAGAGAAAAAGCTCCACCAGGAGCAGAAGCCAAAAGCAAACCCAGTCCCAGGACATGGGCAGATCAGGATTGAACCAGCGACCAGATCCAGAGTCAGCGATTGCCACCAGAACAGATCTAACTCCAAACCGGAGACTTCTGCAAGAGGAGATCCAGACCAAGATTTACAGAAACAGATCAAAGCCAGAAGCCTAGGCCAAAGTAGACCTGAGACAGCAAACTTCAAGGGAGGAAACCAAAGCACAGGAGCACTGAGCTACCTCCAGGAACAGGAATAACCAACAGGGTAACTAGAACTGTGACACTGACTGTACCACGAGGAACAGCTATCTTAGCTTTGGATTCACTGACACCTAGAAGATTATTCAACAGAATCTCAGACAGCCCCCACCACACCTATTAGAGGAAAAGATGAGTAGAAAAGGTAAGATCACATGAGCAACACAAAGAGCAGCACAACACCAGTAAAACCTGAAGACCCTACAAAAGTAAGATGAACCAGAAGAAAATGATCAAAAAATAACCTCAAGAGAATGTTTGAAATTCTTAAAGATGAAATGAGAAATTATAAGACTTTAAGACAATCCTGAAGCCATTCTTTGACAATTCTGAATTCTCTCAGCCTCTGTGCCATAGTGCTTCTCCTCCTGGTTGAGGATTAACAAAAAGGACTTAGTCTCTTTCACCCATACCACACCAAAAAAAAAAAATCTAAAATCACAATCACTTTCACTAAAAAAAAAGAGCTAACCAGTTAACAAACAATACTTAAAATTTATAATTATAATCCAAAAAAAAGACATAGGGATTCTGTTCACCCTATAAATTATTATAACACTTCCAATGACCATAATACTAGGGCCCAACTTAGTATTATCTGACCAGGGCCAGCTAGCCCCTGCTGAGATAGCCCCCCTTTCCAGGGCCCTGGGCCCCACTCCTAGTCCTAAAAACCCTTCTACAACTCCTGCTTCACTGCTGGCAAGCTCTAATACAGGCCAGCGACTGTTTAATCTGATAGTGGGAGCCTTTTCTTTGCTAAATAGTACTGACCCCAGCTTGACACAATCATGTTGGCTATGCGTGTCAGCAGGACCTCCCTATTATGAAAAAACAACACTGGTTTGTTAATCTCTGTGTACAGATCCAATTGGTCTTCCAAATTTACTAATATCTCAAGATTGAGATATTTGGCCAAATAAGAGGAGTGAATGTAAGACTTTAAGACAATCCTAAAGCCATTTTTGACAATTCTGAATTCTCTCAGCCTCTGTGCCATAGTGCTTCCCCTCCTCCCCTGGGAACCAAGGACCTAACAGCTACACTTGCACGTACTCAGTTCCTGAACAATTACCCATATGTATGCTTTGGTTCGGTCCCCTGGGAAACGGGGTCAAAATGACCTCTTACCTCATCTGATCTGACAACAGCTCTCCAATCAATTATTAGTAATAGCCCTTTCAAATAAGCCAATCAGAATAGTCAAAGAACAATCCCCCTTGCTTCTGTGGCCCCTTTAAAAGTAGACTGTACCAGCTATTCGAGGTCCCTCGGCTTCCCGAATGCTGGGGGACCCTGTCATGACAGAATTAAAAAAATCTTCATGCTTTTGCATCGGCTGTAATATATAAGATGGTCTCTGGGGGCAACTCCTTCTCGGTGTTTGGACGTTAGAATCCAACAAAATCACCTTAAAGAAATGGAGAAAAAACAAAAAATTGGAAGATATCAGCAAATCACTTAGAGAAAACCAAGAAGAAGAAGAAGAAGAAGAAGAAGAAGAAGAAGAAGAAGAAGAATTCAAACATATAACAGAAACTATTCAGGACTTGAAAACTGAGATAGAAAAAATAAAGAAAACACAAGCTGAAGGAATTATTAAAACAGAAATCATGAGGAAAAGAACAGGAACCACAACTCAAGTACGAACAACAGAATACAAGAAATAGAAGAGAGAATCTCAAGTGCTGAAGAAAAAATAGAGGAAATAGACTCATCAGTTAAAGAAAACATTAAATCTAACAAAAGCTTAACCCAAAATATCCATGAAATATGGGACAATATAAAAAGGCCAAATCTTAGAATAATAGGTATAGAAGAAGGAGAAGTTCAATTCAAAGTCACAAAAAATTTATTTAACAAAATCATAGAAGAAAACTTTCCCTACCTAAAGAAAGATATACCTATGAAGATACAAGAAGCTTACAGAACACCAAATAGACTGGATCCAAAAAAAAAGTTCTCTCGCCACATAATAATCAAAACACTAAACATACAGACTAAAGAAAGAATATTAAGAGCTGCAAAAGAAAAAAGCCAAGTAACATATAAAGGTATACCTATCAGAATTACACTTGACTTCTCAGTGGAGACAATGAAAGCCAGAAAGTCATGGTCAAACATTATTCAGACATTAAGAGACCACGGATGCCAGCCCAGACTTCTATACCCAGCAAAACTGTCAATCACCATTGACAGACAAAACAAGATATTCCATGACAAATCTAGATTTCACCAATATCTAGCCACAAACCCAACCCTACACAAAATACTAGAAGGAAAATTCCAACCCAAGGAAAATGACTACATCAACAAAAACACAGACAATTGATGATCTCATCACAGCAAATCCCAAAGAAGAAAACATGCACAAATTAACATCACCAACGATGAAAACTAAATTAACAGGAGATAGCAACCACCAGTCATTAATATCCCTTAATGTAAATGGACTCATATCACCCATAAAAAAGGCACAGGCTAACAGATTGATACGAAAACACAATCCATACCTCTTCTGCATACAGGAAACACATCTCAACCTCAAAGACAGACATTGTCTCAGAGTAAAAGGTTGGGAAAAAATATACCAGTCAAATGGACCTGAGAAACTAGCAGGTGCAGCTATCCTAATATGTAACAAAATAGACTTCAAGCTAAAAATCAATCAAAAGAGACAAAGAAGAACATTTCATATTAGTCACAGGAAAAATCCATCAAGAGGAAATTTCAATACTGAACATCTATGCCCCAAATACAAGGGCACCCTCATATGTCAAAGAAACACTTCTAAAGCTTAAATCATATTAAACCCCACAAACTAATAGTGGGAGCCTTCAACACTCCCCTCTCGCCACTGGACACGTCAATCAGACAAAAAAAAAAAACAGAGAAATAAGAGAACAGATGTTATGACTCAAATGGACTTAACAGACATCTATAGGATATTCCATCCAAACAGAAAAGAATATACCTTCTTCCCAGTACCTCATGAAACCTTCTCAAAAATTGACCACATACTCGGTAACAAAACAAGCCTCAACAAATACAAAAAAATTGGAATAACCCAATGTACCTTATCAGATCACCATGCTTTAAAACTAGAAGTCAACAGCAATACCCATTCCAGAAAACCCACAAGCACATGGAAATTCAACAGTGCTCACCTGAATCATAATGGGTGAAGGATGAAATAAAGGGGGAAATTAAAGACTTCCTAAAATTCAATGAAAATGACCACACAACATACCCAAATTTATGGGACACAATGAAAGCAGTGTTAAAAGGCAATTTCACAGCACTAAATGCCTACATAAAGAAGCTGGAAAAATCCCACACTAGTGAATTAACAGAACATTTCAAAACTTTAGAACAAAAAGAAGCAAACTCACCTAAAAGAACTAGACAAAGGAAATAAACAAATTAAGAGCTGAAATCAACAAAATAGAAACAAAGAAAACAATACAAAGAATCAATGAGATAAAGGGTTGGTTCTTTGAGAAATTCAACAAAATAGACAAATCATTATCCAAACTAACCAAAAGGCAGAGAGAGAATGTCCAAATTAACAAAATCAGAAGTGAAAAGGGGACAACAGACATGGAGGAAATACAGAGGACCATCAGATCATATTTTGAAAACCTGTACTCCACAAAATTGAAAAACTTGAAGGAAATGGACAACTTTCTGGATAAATATCACTTGCCAAAATTAAATCAAGACCAGATAAACAAATTAAACAGACCTATAACTGCTGAAGAAATAGAAACAGTCATCAAAAGTCTCCCAACCAAAAAAAGCCCAGGACCAGATGGTTTCAGCTCAGAATTCTACAAAACTTTCAAAGAGGAACTAATACCAATATTCCTCAAATTATTCCACACAAGAGAAACAGAGGGAACATTGCCAAACTCTTTTTATGAGGCTACAATTAGCCTAATACCCAAACCACAGAAAGACAATACTAAGAGAGAATTACAGACCAATCTCACTCATGAACATTGATGCAAAAATACTAAATAAAATACTAGCAAATCGAATCCAAGAACACATCAGAACCATCATCCACATGACCAAGTCGGCTTCATCCCACAGATGCAGGGATGGTTCAACATACGAAAATCTGTCAACGTTATCTACTATATAAACAAGCTGAAAAATAAAAATCACATGATCATCTCATTAGATGCCAAAAAAGCATTTGACAAAATACAACATCCCTTCATGATAAAGGTCTTGGAGAGAGCATTTACACAATAGAGTACTACACAGCAGAAAAAATAATGACAGCTTGAATTATGCAGGAAAATGGATGGAGCTAGAAAACATTTTGAGTGAGGTAACCCAGACACAGAGAGACAATTATCACGTGTACTCACTCATAGGTGGTTTTTAAACATAAAGCAAAGAAAGCCAGCCTACAAACCACAAGCCCAGAGAATTTAGACAATGAGGACACTAAGAGAGACTTACATAGATCTAATCTACATGGGAAGTAGAAAGTAGAAAAAGACAAGATCTCCTGAGTAAATTGGGAGCATGGGGACATTGGGGGAGGATTGGAGGGGAACAGGAGAGGCAGGGAGGGGAGCAGAGAAAAATGTAGAACTCAATAAATATCAGTTAAAAAAAGGGAAAAAATGAAAAAAAGAAATGCTTAATAAACACCCCCTGGGTAATCAAGACCCCCTGAGGAAAACATAATTCCATCTCGTCTGTAGTAACACATCACTGTAATTTCATCTCAAGGGTGGTAATACATGTCTGTACTTGCATCCCTTAGTCATACCTGCCTGGAATTCCATCTCGTGGCTGGTAATACAGGCCTCTAATTCCATCTTGTGGGTAGGAATACATGCTTATAATTCCATCTTAGAAATACATGCCTGTGGTTCCATCTCTTGGTAATACATGCCTGTAATTTCATCTCTTGATAATAATACATGCTTGGAATCCCATTAAGTGGGTGGTAATACATGCCTGTAATTCCATCACGTGGGTAGTAATACATACCTGTAATTTCATCTTGGTAATACATTCCTGTAGTTCCATCTCTTGGTAATACATGACTGTAATTACATCTTTTAGTAATACAAGCCTATAATTCCATTTTGTGAGTGGTAATACATGCCTCTAATTGCATCTCGTGGGTAGGAATACATGCTTGCAATTCCATCTTGGTTATACATGCCTGTAATTCCATTCATGGCTGGTAGTACAAGCCTGCAATTCCATCTTGGTTTTAATGCCTATAATTCCATCTCTTGGTAATTCATGCATGCAATTCCATCTTTAAGTAATACATGCCTATAATTCAAAATTTTGGTAAGAATACATGCTTGTAAATACATCTCGTGGGTGGTAATACATGCCTGTAATTCCCTCTTCATAATACATGCCTGTAATTCCATCTCTTTGTAATAATACATACCTGTAATTCCATTTCGTGGCTGGTAATACATGCCTGTAATTTTATTTCATGGGTGTAATACATGGCTACAATTCCATCTCGTTTGTGATAATACATGTCTGTATTTCCAGCTCAGTTATACATGCCTGTAATGACATCTCTTGGTAATACATGCCTGTAATTCCATCTTATTATACAACATGCCTGTAATTCCATCTCGTGATTTTAATAATACCTGTAATTCCATATCGGTAATACATGCCTGTCATTTCATCTTGGTCATACAAGCTTGTAATTCCATCTCTTTGTTATACATGCCTGTAATTCCATCTCTTAGTAATCCATGCCTCTATTCACATCGTGTGAGTGGTATACATGCCTGTATTTCCATCTGGTGCGTGGTAATACATGCCTGTAAATCCATCTTGGTAATATATACCTGTAATTTCATCTCTTAGGAATACGTGCCTATAGTTCCATCTCATGGGTGGTAATACATGCCTGTAATTCCATCACTTGGGAGGTCAGTCAAGGAGTATTCGGAATTAGAGGCAATCTTGGGCTATATGAGATCTTTGTCAAAATAAAAAAGGACTGGAGAAATGGTTCAGTGGTTAAGAATACTGCCTTTTCACAGAGCCCAAGTTCAGTTCCTAGCACCCATGAGGTGACTCCCAGCTGTCACCCTTTCTGACATCATCCAGCACAGCCCAGATGGTGTACATGCAAACATACAGCAAAACACTAATACACATAAAATTTAAAAATAGTTTTTAAAAATAAAAACAGGGGGGCTGGAGAGATGGCTCAGTGGTTAAGAGCACTGCCTGCTCTTCCAAAGGTCATGAGTTCAATTCCCGGCAACCACATGGTGGCTCATAACCATTTGTAATGAGGTCTGCTGCCCTCTTCTGGTATGCAGACATACACACAGACAGAATATTGTATACTGTATACATAATAAATAAATATTTAAAAAAAATAAATAAAAATAAAAATAAAAACAGAAAGGAAGGAGAAAAATATAGCAATGCCTTAACCAGGCATTCTGAGGAGGATTACCGAGTTCCTTCAAGGCCCAGTGGGAGACACTTTGCCTGAAGCTGGGGCCTGAATGATTGATCTCTCAGTGGGTGAGTGCTGTGCTGAGACTTATGTTTGTCAAGATAATTAATAAGTTCAGGGAAATAAAGTATCTTGCCCAACGCTGCCCACTGAGTAACTGTTGGGGGTGGAGCACAAATCCAGGGAGCCTGGACCCAGAGCCTGGGTCTTAATCATCACCTTCCAATGACCATCTTCAAACACGACTTTTTCCCTTACTCATCATTAGTACTGCCGAGGACTTTTTAAATACCACCCTAGACTTAGTAATTTGACAGCCATGATTGTGTACTAAGAGCTTTACGTAGATTACTGTCTTTAGGACTTCAAGACAGTGTGGAAATCAAGGAAAACATATGTAAACCCGTATTTCTTCTTTTTTTTCTTATTTAAATAACTTTTTTTCCATTTATTTTACTTACCTACCAATTTCCCCTCCCTGCTCTCCTCCCATCCCTTCCCTTCCCATCTGCCCCCTCCCCATCCACTCCACCTCCCTCCATCCAGAAAGGGACAGGCCCCCCACTGGCCGGTAGAAAGCCAGGCACTTCTAGTTGAGGCAGGACCAAGCTCCTCCCCCGACGTTGGGGCGGGGCCTGGTAATCCAACGTGGGGAACAGGTTACCAGAAGCCAGCTAAGAGCCAGGGAGAGGTCCTGCTCTCACTGTTGGAAGTCTTACTGTTGGGCTGGAGAGGTGGCTCAGAGGTTAAGAGGCTGCTCCTCCGGAGGTCCTGATCTGGCGCCCTCTTCTGGTCCGCAGGCGCACATGGTGACAGAACATTGTTACGTAATAATTCTGAGGGGGGGAGGGAGAGAGGACTGGGGGGATGGAATGATGAGTACAAGGGGGAGCAGGTTGGGTGGGCTGAGTGCAGGTTGTGGGTTGAAGGCAGAATGGAGGGGGAGAGGAACAAAAGCGCCATCTTGATGGGGTGGCTTTTGCCAGGGACCCACAAAGATGACCCCAACTAAGACTTCTAGCAATGGGGGGGGGGGGTTCAAACTGGCCACCTACTGTAAGCAGATTGGTGACAAACTTAACTTATAGTATTAGTTTTTAAAAACTGGCCGGCAGGCCGGGCGATGGTGGCGCACGCCTTTAATCCCAGCACTCAGGAGGCAGAGGCAGGCGGATCTCTGGGAGTTCGAGACCACCCTGGTCTACAGAGCTAGTTCCAGGATAGGCTCCAAAGCCACAGAGAAACCCCGTCTCAAAAAAAAAAAAAAAAAAAAAAAAAAAAAACTGGCCGGCAGGTGATGGGCCAGGCAAGACATTCCTTTTTGCTTCAAAATCAGGCTGGGTTTTTGTTTGTTTTTTATTATTTTGAGTCTTTTTTTGTTTTTAAAGACTCATTTTAGTTTTTGCCTGTATCTTGTATGTCTGGTGCCATAATGGCTAGAAGAGGGTGTGGGATCCACTTGAAGTTCCAGATAATTGTGAGCCACCATTGAACCAGATCCTCTGGAAAATCAGCAAACATTCTTAACCTCTGAGCCATCTCCGCAGCCTCTAAAGGTTGTAATTTGTAATTGTGTCTGTGTGTGTGCAGGCACACATGAGTTCAGTGCCCATGGAGGCCAGAGGGGCCATCAGATCCCTTAAAGCCAAAGTTAAAACTGTTTGTGAGCCCCTTGATACATAAAATGGGAACCAAAGTCTGGTTCTCTGTAAGAGCAGTGTTTGTTTTTTTTGAAACAGGATTCACTATGTAGCCCAGGCTGGCCCCAGTTTCCTGAGTGCTGGGATTACAAACATGCCACCAAACATCTGTATTTGTAAAGACTGAAAACCATGTCCCGTCTGCAGGGCTCTCCATGTCAAGTTGCTTCTGCTACATTGTCGCTGTTCCCTGTGTGCCTTCCAGGACTTTGTGTCTTTGCAAAGAGAACACTGTCATATGTGGAACTGTGAGAGAGAGGTAAATTTTATTCCTTTAGAACTCTTAATTTCTTTTTCTCCTTAAGGTTTGGTTGATTTAATTATTCTTGTATCTTTTGCTCTGTAAAGTTTAAATTATAACAAAATAGTTTGTGATTTTGAGCGCGTGGGGGGGGGCACTTGTATAAGGCTTATTTTAATATTTTTTTGTTTGTTTCCTGAGGTGGTCTACTCTCTGTATAGTCAAGGTTGCTTTGACTTTTCCATCCTCTTACCTCCGCCTCCCAGGTGCTAGGTGTCAGGAGTTCACTACCATGCCTGGCCCTGTCTTGTTAAACAAGTCTCATTTTCTCCGGGGTTATTAAAGATCTAACGTTGGTTCATTTTCACAGCAAAGCCTCTGTTTTGTGGTTACATAGTGTAGAAATGACCTCATTGTGGGCTTTGGTGGAGAAGCCTAAAGTGCCCTCTGTTGGCTAAACATGGAATGACTGTGGGATTTTCAGAAATAGACGAATCAGAATGTCGGAAGCTGTGTCTACTTTGCGTCCAGTGAGCCGGCTAGTGAGTAGAGGCAGCTGCTGTCCAGCCTGGCCGCTTGAGTTCTATCCCAGGACCTCACGTGGTGAGCGACGGAACTGAATCCTGCATGTTGTCCTCAAATAAAGAGATGAAAGGGATTGTTTTTAAAAAGAGGAAGCAGGGCTGGAGCTGCGGCTCAGTGGTCGGGAACACCTGTTGCTCCTGCAGAGGACCCCGGTGTCTTCTGCACGTACCAGCTGTCTCACAACTGTCTGTAGCTCCAGTTCCGGGATCCGGCGCCCTCTTCTCAACTTTTCAGGCGGGCGCTAGGCAGACATTCAGTGCATATACATTATACACATACGGGCTAGACATTTAGAAAAACAAATCTTTAAAATTTTTAAAAATTAACAAAAAGGAGAAAGTTTTGTCTACAAAAAGAGTCCACTGCATTGAGCCTCTTTTTTTTTTTCGGGGTGGGGGTGGTGTTTTTGGTTTTTGCTTTTTTTGTTTTTCTCTGTGGCTCTGGAACCTTCCTGGAACTCACACTGTAGATTGGGTTGGCCTCGAACTCACAGAGACCCACCTGCCTCTGCCTCCCAAATGTGGATGGTGTGCGCCATCACCACCACTGGCAACACATTTATTTTCTAATGACTTATTACTTAACCTGCCCCTTTGAGCTAAGATTACCAATATTGATGCTGTCAAGACATGGCTCTTTTTCCATCTTCACAACTAGATCATTGAAAGGTGACTTAAGGGTGAAACAGTCTCCTGTCCGTAAGGCAGATGGAGCTGGCTTAGAGAGAACACAGTGAGGCTAAGATTTATGGTTTCCTTTTACAGCGATGGCAAAAGATAACCAGGGAGCCAAATCTGGCCACACACTCACTCATTTCGGTCTTGTCTGTGGCTGTTCTCCTGCTACATTGACAGATACCAGAAGGCTTGCCAAATCTAGAAACCTTGGCTCTGTGGCTCTGGGCAGGAAAGCCTGGCCAACATACACTCTTGCTATTTTAATCCTATATCGCCTTGGGACTAGTATTTCCCAGTGCCTGAAAGTTTCTAGCCAACCTAAAGAGTTCAGCTGAATTCAGTTCCAAATAAACACCAGAACTTAAGAGCTAGTAAATCAGGTGTGATGGTGTATGCCTGTGGCGGAGGTAGGAGGATTAGAAGTTCAAAGTCATCCTGGGCTGCTAAAGGAGTTGTAGGCCAGTCCTGGGATATGTGAGGCCCTGTCTCAAAATAAAGACTGGAGAGAGACGGCTCAACATTTAAGAGCACTGGCTGCTCTTCCAAAGGAACCGGGTTCAATTCTCCACATACATGACAGCTCACAACTGTCTGCAATTCCCGTTCCAGGGGATCTGACACCCTCACACAGACATACATGCAGGCAAAACACCAATGTATGTAAAGTAAAAATAAATTATTAAAAAATTTTTTCTTTGTGGAGAGTTGGCAAAACAATTGCACTGAGTGCCTAATTTCAGGGCTTGATGTCAAATGACTTGTTTATCCGATTCTTGGGGGAGTTCCAGGGCCTAACAGCCTCTGTTCTCTGAGAGGAGACTCACCCAGCCCATCCTCAGCACTCCCTGACCTTTCTGCACAGCCTCTGGGTGCTGCTGGGAGTGGTGTGGAGGGTCAGCAAGCAAACTGTCCATCCCAGACATCTCCTTTAGGCCTTCCTAGTTTCCCAACAACCCTCACTCCAGGCTGCTGACCTTGGATTTCCCAAACCGTGTAAACAAAACCAAGAGGGAAAGTACATTCCTAAGGGAAATTCTTGGCAGAAAATAGAAGAAAGCTCCAGCACATAAAAATGATTACGTAGGCATTGTCCCGCCTGACATTTTGGGGCTCTGTGTTTTCTTTCCTTTCTTCTTTCTTTCTCTCCCCCACTCTCACTTTTTTTGTTGTTAGATTTTGTTGTTGTTTTTATTCTTTTGAGACAGGGTTTCTCTGTGTAGACTTGACTGTCCTGGAATTCACTCTGTAGACCAGGCTGGCCTCGAATTCACAAAGGTCCACTTGCCTCTGCCTCCCAAGAGCTGGGATTAAAGGTGTGCGCCACCACTACCCAGTCCACTTTCATTTTTGAGACAGGGTCTCACATAGCTCAACCTGGCCGCAAACCCACTCTCTAGTCAGAATAACCTTCAATTTCTGATCCTGTTTCTACCTCCATGGTGCTGGGAGTTATAGGTCTTATTTTTGTATTTCTTTGTGTGTTTGTGCGCACATGCTCACATGGATGCCGTGGTGTGGGTGCGGAGGTTGGAGGACAGTTTCCAGGAGTTGGTTCTCTCCCACCACATGGGCTTCAGTGTTCGCACACAGGGTGGTGGCACGTGCCTTGACTTGATGAACCACCTCATCAGTCTGAGTTTTATTTTGATTATTGTCTCAGTATCCAGTTAATATATTACTGGGGGTGGAACACAGGGTTTAGTTCCTTGTAGGAACTCTACCAACTAAACTACAGCGTCAACCGTTTGTTTTTTAGGTCTCACTATGTATCCCGATCTGGCCTCAAACTCTTCCTGCCTCAGTCTCCCAAGGGCAGCGGTTGCAGGTGACTGCCACCCCCACTCGGATCCTCAGCCTTTCAGAATGTCTTCTCCATGCTCCTTAGCCACATGTCTTTCTCACGCAGACTCCTAAGAGGGGAGAGGTCCTCTGGCAGAGTGGATAAACGAGGAAAATCAATCCAGCGAACCAACCTGGGCCTGCTCAGATGTCTTATTATGTATGATAAAATTCTTTCTGTTGCCTAAACCAAAATCTGGTTGCAATTTCTGTTGCAATGGAAGCACTCTCTCATAAGGAAGAGAGGAAATTGTTGAGTTGGTGGCGGCTTTTGCTAGCTTGTGCTCCCCTGACAGGACTTCAGGGAACTCAGGCTACCCTCTAACTCATTATATCTCTGAGGATGACCGTCTGTGTCCATCTCCCAGGTGCTGGCACTACAGGTCTATGCCCCTACGCCCTGGCTTCATTTTCCATTTCTGTCAAGGTATGAGAGTATATTAGGAACTCAGTGAGAAAGTAGTTTAAAATCTGAAGTCTGGGCTGGAGAAAAGACTCAGTGGTTAAGAGCACTGACTGCTCTTCCAGAGGATCTGAGTTCTGATCCCAGCACCCACACTGGGGCAGCTTAGATCCACTTTCACTCCAACTACAGGGACCTGATGCCCTCTTCTGGCCTCCAAGGGCGCCTGTACATACTCACACACAAAGCAGGACAAAAACCTGACTGACTTCTCTGTCCCGGTTTTCTTTGTGTCAAAGTCCTGGTTGATTCTACATAGGTATGCTTATCATTTGAGTCATCTGCCAGAACCTATCCCTTCAGGATGGGCAAAAAGACGAGTGGCTGAGGCATCTTACTGTCCACTCTTGACACTGTCCTCTTCCAGGTGGATTCTCGGAACAGAAGAGACTCACAGCAAAGACACCCACCCACAACCCCCTGGGGGGCCATTGTCCACGATGGCAAGGCCACAGGGGAAGCAGGAGTGATCCTAATCAGCTTGTCTCCAGCTGAAAGGATTTCTCTGGACCACCTCACAGAATCCGAACCAAGACAACCCACTTGACTGGGGCTGCTTTATTTGCGTATCTTGTCTCCTCTGCCCCAATCCATCATCTACTTAAACCCCAAGTTCACGTCAATTATCAGATGAACTTGGAGGTAACAGGAGTCCTTTAGCATTTTCTCTTCCCAGTGTGGCTGCGTGGATTAACTCTCTGGTTTTCTCTTTAAGTGGTTTACTGAAACGGGTGACAAAGCCTGTCTGAGCTGCTGAAAGGTACAGGGTTGTATTTTTTTTTCTGAAGGAGCCTCCCCAACAGGTCACACAGTCCCTGAGTGACTGAGGTGTGTTGCGTCAATAGGTCATCTGGCTAGCTGGGACGATCCTTCTGGAAGAGCTTGTTTCCAACTGTGTCCTGGTGCAGAGGTCATGATGCCATCATGGTGAGGTCATCTAGAGCTGCAGGTATAGAGAATGACACAGCAGGGATGGCAAGGACTCAGCAGTCAGCCAAGTTTTACTGAAGTCATACACATAGCAAAAGACACACACTCCCTGCCAGGGGAGAAGGGATTTGGAAATCCAGCCTAAAGGTGGGCTTGAGTCTTTTCGTGGTATAGGGTGGATCTCCATCCCTATTAAACACACAGGAGGGAGCTGATAACCCATACCGTTATGAAAGCTGAGTTATGTCTGGGCAGGTCTAAGAGAGAAGGGGAACCCTGCTGGCAGGGGTGGAGGTAGGGTGGTAGGGGTGGTGTTGAACTGCTGGCTTTTGCTCTTGGTGAAGCACCTGATCTGTTTGCCATCTTGTCTACCCATAGGGCTTCTTTGCCAACCTGTCAGGAGAAGCTATCATTCATTGATCTCACTGGGTCCTATTTTGGTTTTCTTTCTTTTTTTTTCCCCTCCATGATTTTTATTTTATTTTTTTTCCTTTTAAGTATCTTTTTTCATCATGCAGTCCAAGGTGGACTCGAACATGCTGTAGCCGAGGCTGGCCTTGACTCCCAAGCCTCTCCCAAGTACTGGGATTACAGTGTGAGACACCATGCCCAACTCTATTGTTGTTGTTATTATTATTATTAGAGACGAGTTGAATTCTCAGAAATCCTTCTAAGCCTCCCAAGTCGCTGCGATTAAAAGTGTATGCCACTAAGACTGGTTTTTTCTTCTTCTTCTTCTTCTTCTTCTTCTTCTTCTTCTTCTTCTTCTTCTTCTTCTTCTTCTTCAGATTTCTGTGTGAGTCCACGGAAAAAGCCTAGCACAGCAGCCATGCCCTTGCGGTTCAAGAAGGGCCAACCACATTGTTGCAGGGCTCTACTTCCATCTTCTACACTGCCGGTGCCCTCAGCCCTGCTCAGCGCATCCTCAGAGACAGCCTGCCCAGGCCTCTCTTTACTATGGAGACAAACAAGCTAGTACTGGGTGCTTGCGGCTGGTGAAGACAAGGTGGCTTGGAGCTTCGCGCCCGCTAGTCAGAGAGCCAATGCCAGCTGGACCAAGGCGCTGTCCCTATGAGCGAGCTTCGTGCCCGTTAGATGGCCAAAAAGAGCGGGGCGATCGGCAAGCCGGCTGTCAGCTGTCATTCTAGCTCCAGGCTCGAACGTGTTTTCTCTAAGGTCGGACCAGACCTTTATCGGTCAGGGCGGGGCTAATCACACTTCGCCCACAGCGGGAGGCGGCAAGGTCGGGGCAGAGATGCTACCTGCGCCGCGGTCGCTAGGTAAGCGGCCTGGACCAGGGGAGGCAGCGCTCCCGTTAGTCAGCGAGCCAATCAGAGTGGAACAAGCCGAACCCGCGACCCCGCCTCGAGGCCAAGCGTATTTCCGCTCTGATTGGACGAGTCCCCTGCCAATCACAGCAGGAGCCAGTGAAGTCTCGGCCAATAGCAAGAAGCGCCTGGTTCCGATTTGCGGCGTATGGTCCACGCGGTGGTGGCCGATCGCGGTCGGCGCCTGGAGATCGCCTCCCCTTGGCCAAACCCTCGAGCAAGCCGGCGTCGCGCGCGCCCGTCCGTCAGCGAGCCAATCAGAACTGGGCAGGCCTGCGGCCACTTCGGCTTCAGGTCGAGCTGTTTGCTCTGTGATTGGACGAACCTCCCGACAATCAAGGCGGAGCTAGCGGAGGCTCGGCCAATAGCAGGAGGCGCCCAGGTCAGACCAACGACTAACTGTAGGCGCGGTGGTCGTTAGACGGTTGGAGGGCAGCGCACGACGTCCTGCCTACTGCTGCGCGCTGGCCCTCGGCGTCGGGCGCCCGCCGGCGTCCCGTCTCGTCATGTCAGGCGCTGCTTGGCTTTAGTTCTCCAGGCCTCCGCCCACCCGCCTACCCGAAGCCGCGCCCACCGCCCAGAGCCAGAGGGATGGTGGTAGTCACCGGGCGGGAGCCAGACAGCCGTCACTCGGACGGTGCCATGTCCAGCTCCGAAGCCGAGGACGACTTCCTGGAGCCGGCCACTCCGACGGCCACGCAAGCGGGGAACGGGCTGCCCCTGCTGCCCCAGGAGGTACCTGGACCGAGCGATGGAGGGGGGAAGGGAGGACTGGTGCGTTTAGAACTGACCTTGGGAGGTGAGCCTCCAAAGGAGCTGTCCACCACTGATGCCACTGGTGCACGAGGTGTGTCCTCCCTGCCCGGGGTCACCTGCACCCCGTGTGCCTCCTTCCTATAATCAGTAGCTACCAGGATGTCCAGTTCCACTCCTGTATCCTATCTCCCCTTTATCATCTAGAGGAGGACTCGGGACTTTTCAACACATAGCACGTTCCATACAATCCAAAAGGAGGCCCTGGGTTGCCCAGGTGTATTCTCCAGCAGTCCAGACAGTGGTGTAGGAAGCTGTGCTCAGATAACCTACATGGTGCCTTGGTATGATTTGGGGAAAGGACACACCCGCGCGGAGCGACCTCTCCCATCCAGTTGCTTTCATGCAGTGAACAATCTGCATCAGCACACGGGGCAATTTCATTTAGATGGACAGAAATGAATGGTAGAGCATCGGGAGCAAAGAAAACAGCACGAACAAGGGCGTAAAGGTGATAAATTCTGGAACTAGCAGGGGGGCACTGAAGGCTTGAACTCTAGAGCAGAGATGGTGGGATTGGCCTGCTCAGTCATCTGCTACTGTGCTCTGGCACACGGTGACTTCGTATAGTAGTCCTTCGTGGGTGTGACACTTTGCACCAGCAGTGACTCTCGAGACAAGCAGGCAGATGGGTACAGAAGTGGAGACTTCAGCCCACAGAGTTGTCTGAAGGGGCCGGCTGGGTGAGGCTCTCAGGCAGCAGCAGCCAGTATTGCATTCCAGTTAGGAGCCCCGAATTGCCCACATCATGGGAATCTTGAGAAAATAAGCAAAATTTTAGATATAACTGCAGTCAGGGAAAAGAGCCAGTAGAGATACAGTGGAGGGGTTTGTGTGTGTGTGTGTGTGTGTGTGTGTGTATGCGTGTGTATGCGCGCGCGCACTGTCATTAGATAAAAGATGTGGTTTGAAGGAAAGGGCACGACTCCCCAGACTGCGGGCCAGGTGTTCAGTCCCAGCTTCCTATGAATCACATCCCTCCATGCAATACTGAGAACCCTCTTAGGTGTTTTCTCTCACATGTGGTTCAAAGAAGTGGATGAGTATGAATTCCCTCTAACACAGACTCCCGAAGTGCAAAGCGTTGTACCAAGACGACATTTGAGTCTTGGCACACACGCAGAATGGATTTGAGTTTCTGTAGAAAAGTAGAAGGCATTTTGCACTGAGGGTTGAAATTTGCTGGGCATGGTGCTGCACACCTTGAATCCCCACACAGCAGAGGTAGAGGCAGATGGATCTTTGTGAGTTCTAGGACAGTGAGGACTACATAGTGAGACTGTCTCAAAAAAAAAAAAAAGAGTTGAGTTCATACTTAGAATTGTACATCCTGTGTGTTTCATTAATTGATTTTGTGGATTTCCGTTTTTACTATAAGGCAGGTCTTAAGTAAGTTGCATTCTTTCTTTTTATGAGACAGGGCCTCTCTATGCAGCACCCTGATTAGCCTATCTCACTTTGTAGACCAGGTTGGCCTCAAAGAGATTATTCTTCCTCTGCCTCCCAAGTGTCGGGATTAAAGGTTTGCACCATCGTGCCTAGCTGTGCCTTTTTTTTCTTTTTTCTTTTTTTTTTTTTTTTGCAAAGGACTTGTGAAAACTAGGGGAAAGGACTTTCACCATAGCTAGAGTGATGTCATCACATTGAAAAATAACAGTTATGCTGGGATAAAATTTTAGTTGATTTGGAGGCAGTCTATGGGAAAGTTAGATCGGAAACAGTTCTTTCATATATAGTTTAGAGAAAATAGAGCATTGAAATATTTTTTTTTTAATTCTCAAGCATTTCAGGAAGGGACCCTTGTGAGGGTCCCACGACTAACCTTTACCACCATTTTCCTGTCATCACTTAGCCCTTGCCATGCAAACCTTAGGGGACTTGAAACCAATAAGTCACTCTGGTTTGAGAGGAGAGGAGTGGAGTGCAGTGGATGATGGGGATGGGGATGCTGAGAGAGAGAAGCTCAGCCTTAGGTGCCCTGCATAGCATGTGAGGTCTGGGTAAGAAAGGGATGAGGACCGGATGCCTCGGGCCATTGGAACACAGCTGGTCCCTGGTAACCACTGGCAAGCACACACAGTCTTTGCGCATTTAGGATGTGTGTTAGGATGCCTGGCATCTGGTAAAATGGGTTGACAGAGGAAAAAGATTGCCATTGCATTGTTCCAGAGGAACAGAGGAGAACATGGCGCATGCAGGGAAGACATAATGGAGGACTAGATACAGAATTCTGTCCTGGGGACCTGAGAGGGAGGACAGAGCAGTAGTGGCCACGGAACCTTAGAGAATAAACCAGTGCTGCCAGTTGACCTCGTGCCTTGGTGTGAATTAGAAAAGGGCACACACCTGGGTTGATAGGTGATGCTCATCCAGGTGCTTGCCTGGTGAACAACCTATACCACCACATTTGGCAAGTTCATTGGCTGGCTGGACAGGAGGAGGCTAGTAAGAGCGTTTGTGGCCAAGGAGATGGCATGTATAAGGACATTGGGATGATATGTTCAGGAAGGGGAAGAGGATGAACGCTGAGCAGTGTGGGGTTGTACTGAAGAGGGACCTGGTGTAAGAGATGTTAGGTAGAATGAGCAGGACTCCAGAGAAGAGGAGAGACGGGGAAAAAGAGAGTATTCAGATGGTCCCCAAGTTTGGGGTGATTGAGTGGTGTGACATTAACGAGCCTAGGCAGACTGCCAGTCTGAAAGCTGTGCGGGTTCCTTTCCAGTTTCCTGAGGTTGTCCCCCTTAACATTGGAGGGGCTCACTTTACCACACGCCTGTCTACCCTGCGGCGCTATGAAGACACCATGTTGGCTGCCATGTTCAGCGGGCGACATTACATTCCTACAGACTCTGAGGGCCGGTACTTCATTGACCGAGATGGCACGCACTTTGGGTATGTCTCTTCCTCTGCAATCAGCTCCATAGTCACAGCAAGCAAGTAGCCTAGGATTCGGTCTTGAGTGTTGCCATATTCTATGGTACCAGAGGAGATAGCCTGGTGGTGGGATTTAATAAATGTTCTTATTGACTTAGACTAAAACACTTAGTTGCTTTGCCAGAGGAGGTGAAGAAAGCAAGAGAAAAACATTTTTTTTAAAGATTTATTTATTATCTATACAGTGTTCTGCCTGTGTGTATGCCTGCAGGGCAGAAGAGGGCACCAGGTCTCATTACAGATGATTGTGAGCCACCATGTTGTTGCTGGTGATTTTACTCAGGACCTCTGAAAGAGTAGCCAGAGCTTTAACTGCTGAGACATCTCTCCAGCTCTGAGAAAAAAAAATTAAAATATTTGGAGACAGGGTTTTTCTATGTAGCCCTGGCTATCCTGAAACTCACTCTGTAGACCAGGCTAGCCTTGAACTCAGAGATCTGTCTGCCTCCCAAGTGCTAGGATTAAAGGCATGAGCCACCACTGCCTAGCCAATAAATTCTAATACTGGCAGGATTTTATGGAACTTTTCCCATCTCATTCAGTTTGAGACTTGGGGAGTTATCTCTATGGAGAAGAATGCATTTGGAGTCAGAGACTGTCAAAAAGCATCTTGGAGAACACCTGTACATTTAGATTCTGGGGCTCAATAATACCATGCAAATTGGGTATGTGGCACTCAGCTATAATCCCAGCTTTTGAGAGGTGTAAACAGAAAGATTGCAAGTTGTTTCTAGGGCAGCTTGGGTTACATAAGGAGACCCTTAACACTCCCAACAAACAACACCTACCGCAACACGGAGGAGGCCTGGTCTCTACCAGTGGTTCTGAGGCTTGCAGTGGCTCAAAACAAAAAGGGTGAGGGGAAGGCTGGTGCGGGATAGCTACCCCTTTGTCTTGCTAAGAAACCCTTAAAAAGCAAACTTGTATTGTTCCTGAGATTTTAACAACACACATACACACACCACAGTCTCAATGTATTTGATATATATATTCTAAAGAAATGCATGTGTGATTTATACACCTTCCCATGAAAACACTTCTGGCAAACCTTATAAAGAATGTCTCAACTTAATTGCTTTTGTTTGTTTTTTGAGACAGGGTTTCTCAGTGTAGCTTTGGTGCCTGTCCTGGAACTCTCCATTGGATCAGGCTGGCCTTGAACTCACAGAGATGATGCACCTGCCTCTGCCTCCCAAGTGCCGGGATTAAAGGTGTGTGCCTCCATCACCTGGCTCAACGCAGTTTTGTTTTAAGATTTATTTTTATTTATGCATGTGTCTCTCTTGTGTGTATCGGATACCCTCAGAGGCCAGAGTAGGATGTTGGATCCCCTAGAACTGGAGTCACAAACAGTCGCGAGCTGCCATTGTGGGTGGTAAGGACTGTTTTCTGGAAGAATAGCAAGTGCTCTTAACATCTTAGCCATCTATTTCCTTGTTGATATGAGAAATAATTGTAGCTGTCTGGTGGGCTTGTCAAAGAGGGTTAAGTAAAGAGCCTGTATGTGGCCTCAGCTAGGTCACATCTTCAGAGCACATGGCTGGAATCCTCTGTTCCTTTGGTCTAGCTGTAGAGATGACTAGAGGATTGGCATGGCCTTTGACCTTGAACCAATGGTGGGGAAGCGGAAACTCTTCAACTGATCTATACGTCTTTGCGTTGACCTCCAGTAAGGTTTGCCTACAAGGGCCATTTTTGTCCTTAGAAAGGAGCCTCTGGCCGAATTCTTTGTTTTGCAGTGTCTGGTTCTCCCCAGTGGGCTATCAGCTGCCTCTGGTGGTGAGGAAACAAAGTGTCACATCACCCTGTAACTATAAAAAGATTTTTGTTTGCAGGCATTTGGGGAGGAAAGTGCTGGCCCCAGCTGGCAGCTCTTAGCTGGGCTTGGCCCAGGGTTCTGTTTGTCAGAGTGCATAAGGGTTTATTGACGATCCCAGAGGACTGAAATTCAGGGGGTGGGAGTGGCTAGAGAGATGCTCAGAGGTTAAGTGCGTGCACTGCTCTTGCAGGGGACCTGAGTTAAGGCCCCAGCACCCATGTCAGGTGGCTCTCAATAGCTTGGAACTTGAGTTCTCGGGGGTCTGGTACCTTTACCCTCCTCAGGGCGCCTGCACTCTGTGCCCGCATCCATTCCCACACACCAGACAGTGAAAAATAATAAAAATCTTTAAAAGGGCTGTGGGGGGCTGGAGAGCTGGCTCAGTGGTTAAGAGCACAAACTCTTCTTCTAGAGGTCCCGAGTTCAATTCCCAGCAACCACATGGTGGCTCACAACCATCTATAATAAAATCTGGTGCCCTCTTCTGGGGTGCAGGTACCAAAAAAAAAAAAAAAAAAAAAAAGGGCTGTGAGGAGGAAGAACAGGATCCAAATTAAGGCTTATATGCCAGTGCCCTGTTGGCTAGAAAGTGGCCAAAATATAGCAGAAAGCAAGATGTAGGCATTGATGTGTGGGCTGCTGGACCCCAGTAGTCTGGTTTATCAGCAGGAGATAGAGTTCTTCAAAGATTCACAGTATTAGGCCAGGGTATTAGGAAGGGTACACACACCTTTGCTGGCAGAGTTCATGCATCGACACTACCATCATGGGGACTGCTTGGGCCTGGAGGGAGTCCCTCCTTGTGTGGACAGCACTTTGGTTTGGCTGTTTCTAATGAAGTCAGGACCATTGTTGCAGATCAGCGTCAGTTGTGTCCAGAGCTGAGCCTTTGCCAGCTGTGGCTCCTTCAACAAGTGTCTTCCATAACCTCTTAGGTCCCAGCCAGGCCCCATTTATAGACAGGAACTAAGAGAGACCCTGCCCTAGAATGTCATTAAAAGGATCAAATGGGTGGCATGTGATTAGTGGCTAATGCAGATTAATACTTGGTGTTAAGCTGGGCAGTGGTGGTGACACCTTTAATCCCAGTACTCAGGAGGCAGAGGCAGGAAGATCTCTGAGTTTGAGGCCAGCCTGGTCTATAGAGTGGTTTCCAGGTCAGCCAGGGCTGTAGAGGGAGACCTTGTATTGAAAAAAACAAAACAAAAAACAAAACAAAAAATGGTGTTAGCTCTTGTCATATTACAATTTAGATTAACTATTGATGTAACAGACTAATTTAAGGGTTTCTTTACTGTCTTCCATAACCACGGCAATAGGCCTGACTAATGTTACTCTCAGCACTAGCTAGAGAGTCTGAAGAGGATCAGAAGGACTGAATTATACCAGGCAGTGCTGGTCACAATTTTAAACCCAGCACTAGGGAGGCAGAGGCAGGTGGATATCTGTGAAGTCAAGGTCATCCTGGTCTACAAAGCAAGTTCCAGGATGGCCAGGATAGTTACACAGAGAAACCCTGTCTCAAAAAAAATAATAATAATAAAAGGACTGAATATGTACTTTAAGAAACTATATATGGCTGGGTGGTGGTGGCGCACATCTTTAATTCCAGCACTCAGGAGGCAGAGGCTCAAGGCCAGCCTGGTCTACAAGAGCTAGTTCCAGGACAGCCACAGAGCTACACAGAGAAACCCTGTCTAAGAAACTATATATGACTTTCCTTAGTTTTAAAACCAGTTAATTCCCATGTTGTTAGGTATTTTGTCTTCTCCATAGAGCTATAGAATAACTAATGGTGGGGATGTGGGACAAGGAGAGTTTGTTGTTAGCACTGGGCATGTAAAGCTTCAGTTACTCTACTACGCCTGCACTTATGTTATGAGTGAGCTTTTTGTTGTTGCTCAAAAGACAGGTTTTCTCACTCATTCTGTAGACCAGGCTGGCCTCAAACTCAAGGGGATCCTCCTGCCTCCGCCTTCCAAGTGCCGGGATTAAAGGTGTGCACCACCACAATCCTGTGAGGTACTTTTCTTATTTTCTTTCATCTTGTACGTGATGACACCCAAGGCACACAAAGGCCAAGTTCACGTACCAAAGTTATACAGCTGACAATGTGGCCCAGATTCTTCTCCAGCCACCTTGACAGCCCCACCCACTCACCTCTCACCCCCATGATCCTTATCTCCTTCTCACCCTTTTTCCTGCACAGAGATGTGCTGAACTTCCTGCGCTCAGGGGATCTGCCACCCCGGGAGCATGTGCGAGCCGTGCACAAAGAGGCCCAGTACTACGCCATTGGGCCCCTCCTGGAGCAGCTGGAGAACATGCAGCCGCTGAAGGGCGAGAAAGTGCGCCAGGCCTTTCTGGGGCTCATGCCCTATTACAAAGGTGAGGGGTCAGCTGCCCTACACACCTGGGGAAAGGGGTTGCAAGGCATCTTTCAACTCCAGGCCTTTCCCAAAAGTGGGTGGGTCCAGAATTCATCCAGATTAGGAGAAAATGTTCCCCTCCTTCAGTAACGCTGGGACTTTTCAAGTTTGGGAAGGACATCTCCCGTACACTCCCACAGTTTTCTCAGGACAGCCAGCAGATAGATAACATTTCAAGAGGATAGCCCTCACCCTGTGTGGGGTTCCTAGCTTTGGAATACCATGGGCCTTGTTGAAGTGTGCCCTTGCTGAGTCCATGGAGTCCCCTCTTGAAATCAGCCTCTTCCCCTCTGCATCTTGTCACTGGGTATCTGTCCCTTTTTGTTTGCCTGTATCTCTCTTTCTCCCTCCTACTCCACCCTGCCCCTTGACGGCTGTTGTGTTAAACTCTATAGACCATTTGGAGCGGATTGTGGAGATTGCCCGGCTGCGCGCAGTACAGCGGAAGGCCCGCTTTGCCAAGCTCAAAGTCTGTGTCTTCAAGGAAGAGATGCCCATCACCCCCTATGAGTGTCCCCTCCTCAACTCTCTTCGCTTTGAGCGGAGTGAGAGTGATGGACAGCTCTTTGAGCACCACTGTGAAGTAGATGTGTCTTTTGGGCCCTGGGAGGCAGTGGCTGATGTATATGACCTGTTACACTGTCTGGTCACGGACCTCTCAGCCCAAGGCCTCACAGTGGATCACCAGTGCATCGGGGTGTGTGACAAGCACCTTGTCAACCACTACTACTGCAAACGCCCCATCTATGAGTTCAAAATCACATGGTGGTGAGTACCAGTAGCCAAGTCCCATGAAAGAGGTGTCCATCCTCTCGGGCGGCTCTGGGAATCTGATCCCCAGAGGAGCTGCTGACTGTCCCCGAACCTCCTGAGGTGAGGACAGTGTGCTGAGGCACAGATGCAAAGGCACGGGTGCTGCTGCAGTCCCCTGGCTTGGGGACTCAATCTGCACTCACCCCATCTTTTCCTCGAGGCATGGCGTCTTCACTGGAGGCCACAGGATTTAGTGGGGAGGATATCATCGGAAGTCCGGAGAGGTTTGATACCTTCTTGACACCTTGCAAGAGAGCATCTGCCCATTTTAGAGCCATGTTGCTGATGAAGGTGTCAATCACTTCCTCACCCTCTTTGAATATTCCTGTGCTCAGTGTGTCAGTCAGAATAAGGAGTGTGGTAGGGGATTTACCCAAGTGTCCACCCTGTAGCCCTGGCCAAAGAAGAAAGAGTCCTTTTCTCCCCAATGTGCTCCTTGCTCTTCCAGTGACTATAGTACCTTGTCTTAGGATGTGGAAACATATGTCCCGCACTTCCAGAACATGCCCGTCACCTTCTCTTTGAGATTAACCACAGCTGCCAAAGCCATGTACCAGTTGAGCCTTAGAAAAACCACAATGTTTACAGCCGTGCCCTGGAGCTTTGGCTTTACATTCTTTGCAGAGTTATACTCTTTATAGGACTGGAAGGTTTCAAAGGTTCTCTCCAAAGATTCCCCAAGTTAGGCAGACAGGGAGTCTAGGAACTCGTAACATGTAGCATCCCTCCAGAGGCCGAGATCACGGCTTGCTGCCAAGTCTTGTGTTAGGATCCAGTGTGGTGAACCTCTTTGGCACGGAAACTCTCTTTCTTCGGAAGCTACTGTTTGGGCTTGAGGGAGAGGAAAGTAAGTCCCAGGTGGAGGCATAACCATCCTAGGAGCTGAAGATGATTGTAGTAAATGTGTGTGTTCTACTTCCTGCTTCAAAAAGAGAAAACAGTCCACAATAATTTCTTGCTCAGAGGTCAGGATGCAGCATGTAGCCCCCAAAGAGAGAGATGTGTAGCTCTCTTCCGAGGGCATTACATGTCCACACTGCACAATGGGTTCTATGTAATCGTAGGTATCCTTGACCGTTTCTGGATAGTATTTTTTTTTTAATTAAACTTTTTTTAAAAAAATATATAAGGAATTGGCAGCACCCCCAATATTAGTCTTGTAAAGTCAGAGTGGTCCAGTCAGACACTTGGGGGTTAGAGGCATCCATGAGCCTCAGAGGACCAGAAGGCCAAGCCCTGGGCTCTGAGCTGAACTTCTCAGTGCAGGTGGAGGGGGTGACTTTCCAGGGCTCCTGGGAGAACACATGGTTTTGACCTTGTGCTTCACTCTGAGTGTAACAGAGGTAGAGGCTGAGGTCCAAGAGCGAGGGAGCAGCAGCCGTTTTCCAGGATAGAGTTCTCTCTGTGGTCCTCAGCAAACAATAGGATCTTCTGGGGTCATGAAGCCCCTGCTTGGCTCTTAGCCCAACACCGTGGCTCTGACCTTGTCTTAGCAAAGAAGCTCTTTGTTTAAATAGGTTTTATTTTTATTTTGTGGACAGGGTCTCATGTAGCCCAGATTGGCCTCAAATTAGCTCTATAGCTAAGGACAACCTTATACTCTTGACCTTCCTGCCTCTACCTCCAAAGCTCTGGGGGACATAGGCATGTCCCACCACACCTGGCTCTTGTGTTCATTTTTTTTCTTAATAACATAAACAGAGTTTGCAGAGTAGCCAGCTGTTTGCATTACAACATACTACTCATGCTTAACTCACTCAGAATATACAAATTTAACTTTAAACCATTAACTTCATGACCAAAACAGGGCAAGAAACATATTTGAAACTCTGGTTTTCTGTCCCTGAGGTTGCAAAATTATCCCTGAGAAATGGACTCACCTTGTAAGACCAATTAATATGGAGGTAGTTAAGTTCCTTTTATGGGAATTTATGAATAATCAATGCAATATACACAAGTCGTGACTGCAGGTCAAGGTCAGACCATCAAAGCATTTGCCCATCCATGGCGATGGTCCCATCTGTCCCAAAGTGCCACCCTTCTTGATTGTTTATTGGAGCAGTGGCCCCTGTTAGGCTTGTTGGGAACTGGAGAATGGCTCCATTCGAAGTGGGGAAATCCTTGGGTCTACCAGTTCACCTGTGGTGAAACAATTGCCCCGCCCAGAGGCCTTCATTGGCCATTATGTTCTGGTACTCCTGTTCCATTTTACTGATCTGCTCAGTTGTCAAGTTGGGTGTTACTGAGGGAGCACCAGTTGGGGACTTTAGGGTATTTCTAAAGGATCTACTTGGGGTGATTGAGATGTTTCCTTGTCAATGTCCAAAGAAGGATAGACTGGGGGAGGTGGTGGCTCAATGAAGTAGGAATGGGTCCAACTCTACCCGGTTTCAGGGATTGCAGTGAGGTTTTCCCTGGCTAAAGCAGGTGGAAGCTTTTGCCCTGAAGCATCTGGGCTTTCCTGCAACCCCAAGGTTGTTGCTGTTGTCTCATAGGAAAAGCCTGATCTTGGGGTGTCTGCTGACTAGTGTCCACTGAGTTGTTTTGGGAGCTTCTTTCTTCAGGTTGCTTAGTCTCATCAACTGGGCTCTTGCGTGACCAGTAAGGTCCAACCAGAAAACCAGGAGTGGCAATGAGTGAGCCATAGTCCTCTTCATACTCATCATCTAAGCTTGCATCTAAGATCTGAAAAGAGGGATCCTGGTCTTACACATCTCTGCCATGGGTTATTATTGGATCTTTACCTCCTGCAGCTAAATCATCCAGGTGTTGGAGGCCTTACTCCCTGGCACTGGTTTCCTGATCATCTGGACCCCTAGTAGAGGTATTCGAAGGGGCAGGCTGCTGGGGTGCTTGACATAGAAGAGCCTTGAGGTGTTGGGCTCCCTTGATTTGCAGTGTGAACCAAAGCTGCAAGTTGTTGGATTTTTTCCCCCTCTTTGCTACAAGCGTCATCTCTGCCTTGATGTCCAATGTTGTAGTTTTTAGGTTTTGTTTTTTTTTTTTGTATGGAAGTCCACCAGGATTCCCTGTTCAGCATGATCAAGGTCTAGTTGGTCTATCTCTTGCTCTTCAGCATGCTTTTTTGGGCGTCTCTCAGCCTTACTGGCAGCTTGTCAGAATTGCTGGTATTGTTCTCCAACAGTAACACCCACTAGAGTACCACCATGAGCCGTAGCTGTGCCCGGTGCAACGACTGACAACTGGGGAAACAGTCTGTGTTCCAGGCTGTTGACTCCTCAGAGATTGAGACTCCGTGCGGACGGAGCATATTCTTGGCCAGCTCCTGCAGTGCGAGCTTGAAACTGTCAACCTCTGCTTGAACCATTACTGTCCAGACAAGAGTAGAGAGTGATCTGATTGCCTTCTTTGCGGAAGATGTGGTCTAAACAGTCTTAACTGTCAAGAGACCTGAGCATCTTCCTTGGGCTACCGGATTGGAAATACTGCTAGCAGAATCATGCCCAGCTTCCACGTTGGTTCCTTGATGGGTCAACATGAATTTGAAGGTAAAGCTGGCCTGCGTGATCCCAGAGATCACCATCATGAACCCGGGAGTGTTCCAACCCTGGGGATGTTGTATTAGGCCCTGCTCAGCATGAACGGGTATTTGGCACTGAACTTTTTCCAGGCATACCCTCTCACCTACAACTAGCTTCGGTAAAAAACAGGCTACAGGAAGAAAGAAATTGCCCTACTTTCCAATGTTCATTATGGTTGTTGGCAAGAGCTAAGAGGGCTTGTTGTGTTCAGCTGCCAAGCCCTGTGTCAAGACAAAATTCAGTCAAGTTGCTGGTTGTCTTATTTTCTAAGATGCAGAAAACCAGTCTGTGCCGTTCAAGATAACGTCTGGCCACCCTTTGCTCAAAATTCCCCGAGTTTCCTTCTTAGGGATGCTGGGTGTGCAAAGTCAACAGGCAGCTGTCCAATAAGTCCCCTAATTCAACCCCAGCCTGTATAGCGCGGATTATCTGTAGACATAGTTCAGTGGGTTCTGGGGCCCGGTGTGAAGGATTCCACTGGTTGTGTCCTGAAGTTGAATATGCTATGTAGCTCGAAGTCCTCTTGGGTTGGAGAATGAGAAGTGGGATCTGCCCCCAAATGGTTTTGATTTTGCCGTGTCAAGGATGCATCTTAAACCTGACTGGAAGCGAAAGTTGGAACACTAGGGCAGTCAGTGTTAATGCCAGTGCTCGATGGAGTGAAGAACTGATCGTCCCATTTTTAAACTGTTAGTGAAGCACACTGTTGAGAATGTTGTCCATATCAGCAGAGAGCTGACAATTGAGCGGGGGACTTCTAGTAACTAGGCCTGGGACCCTTTCTCTTCCTGCTAGAGAGTCCTTCAGTGCTTGGAAATTTAGAGTCCACAAATATAAGACAGAGGGAAAACTCATCTGCTCAAAACCAGGCCCAGACTGATTGCTTAATACAAAGATGCTGGGGAAAGACATTGTCTCTATACTTCCTGGAGACAGTTTCTCCGTCTCCTTTTTTATTCTCAGGATGATAGGTTTTGTACCGTTGTGGCAAGAGAATGTTCCAGGCCACTGGAGCAGACAGAGGAGGGGCACTAGATAACCAGCTCAGAATTCCCTCCCCTCCCCTTTCAATTCCTTTATTATTATTTTTTAAATAGTTGACTTGATGTTTGCAATATTAGGGCAGACCGTATGCCAAATCTTCTTGTGTGTATGTGTTTTTTTAAATAACAAAACCCTTTTTAAGCCAGTGACTTCTGTACTTTCTTGCAGCACAGAAACTTTTCTTTGTACTATAAAATATATTTATTATAATTTTCCCTTGACTAGTGAAATATGAAATAAAGCAATATATATTGGGATCTGGGGTGTGGTTTCATAAGAGAACACACCTGCCTACTATGCACAATGCCCTAGGTTCCCTTCTCAGCACCACAAAAAAAAAAAAAGAAAGAAAAAAAAAAGACAAGCATCATGTCAAACTATATCTTTGATTTTTGGGGCTCTACACTCACTTTCTACTCTCTTGGAGCTTTTCTTAAATGGAATAAAAGAATTCATCAGCCTATTCTGGCCCTCTCTAATGAGAAGCTGAGCTTATTCTGAAATACGCTGTTGTATGTGGTGGCTGCAGATGGCTTCCAAATGAAGGGGTCGTGTCTGTGGAAATTACCTCCGTCTGTCCGTTTGATCCCTTTCCAGTTGCAATTGCTTAGACCCAGACCAAAAGATTTGCAAGGAAAGCTTTTCCTTGGTCCACAGGAGGTCTGTCCTCAAAATGATTTGTGCGCTGTGTCAATACCTCTCGCGGTGTGAGTGAGACCAGTTGTTGCTGAAGCAGACCCAAGTGCCTAGCCTTGAGCTTCCCTCCTGTTTGACTCTGGGCACTTTTTCTCCTGGGTGGCATGCTCACTGGTCAGGACAGTGAGAGATTTGATAGCGGCACATGGTGCAGCGTTAGAGTCGAGGCAGAGAAGACTGAGGGAGAGCCACATTGAAACAAAATATTCCAAGGTGTGTGTGTCGGGGGGAGGGGTTCATTGTTACTGATCTAATAAAGGAACCATCACCATCCATAACCTTTCTCTGTGTGCTCACCTGGCTGCCCAGTACTTCCAACGCTGAAAGCCAACAATACTCTGGACCCTCCTGTTCATTTCTCTTGGGGTTTGGGGTGTCTGGGAACTAACTGCCTGAACTCTGTGTCTTGGGCTGATCAAGTTCTGAGTTGCTCTCTGGAGGACTACCACACACCTGCAACACAGAGCCAGTGGGGAGCAGGGTAGGGGGGAGGTGTCGTGTGATGCTGGGCTGAGTCCTGAGACAGACGTCACCCAGCACACTTTTCCCACAAAGCATTTTGATCCTAGGAAGAATGTCAAGTGTCCTTCTGCATAGTTTTAAACCATATTTGATTGTAATATAAACAGTTAAGCTCTCTCGGTGCAGGCTCTTGCCTGGAGGGGATGCCCGTTATTCTTAAGGGAGCCTTCCCTTATCTAAAGGCAAGATGTTGGGAACTGGGATGGAAGAGACATTTGGGGAGGCAATTTTGGGGGAAAATATCTGTAGTGGGGAGGGTTAGATTGGGAGTGTGGGAACAGATTGGGTGTCAGAACAGACATGGCCTTCTGAGTGTGGGAGGTCAGCTGGATCCATTGTCTTCATTTGCATAATTTTGTTTTTGTGTACTGACTATAACACTTCCTGTGTTCAATAGCGTACCTGTTTGTGACTACTCTTGCATATAGAGCCTCAGTTCCGTTGGATGACATTAAAATCAAGAACTAGAACCTGGGTGCTGTGCCTTGCTTTACTGACTGAGGTCGTCTCTGCTTTGCCAGCAAATGTCTTGACCACTGCTTTAGATCTGGTGTTTGGGGATGCCACAATAAAATAATAGCCCCAGTGCTGGACTTCTGGGCTAACGGAGTCGAGGGGAAGTCACCCTGAGAAGGCCCTATGGGAGCTCAGACAGGAGCGTGCCCACACCAGCACAAGCACTGCTCAGTCCCTGTTGAAAGTGCCCAGGGGAGAACGCTCTGTCCAGTCACCACTTTTTCAAGGGAGAAATAGTGGCTCAAAGCATGTATGAGCCTGAGTGTTTAAGTCCAAGACCCCCGAGGAAGTGAGTGGAATTTGTTTTCCCTGAGAGCAGAGTGTGGCACCTCCCTGGCTAACCTCATCAGGACACTCCTTGGAATCATTTCCTGGATTAACCATGCAGATGAGTTCTGAAGTCTCTAGGCTGCACAACTGTCTAGTACAATGGTTCTCAACTTGTGGGTTGCGACCCCTTGGGGGAGTCAAACAACCCTTTCACAGGGATCATGCACGTATCAGATATTGGCATTACGATTCATAACAGTAGCAAAATCACAGGAAGTAGCAATGAACATTTTATGGTTAGGGATCACAACATGAACTGTACTAAAGGGTTGGAGCATTGGGAAGATTGAGAACCACTAATCTCTGATTCCCTCAAATCTCTGATTGGTCCGTCTGTTAACTAAAGCTGTGCCTCACCCTTGCTGAGTGTTTTCCCTGGCCCGCTGGTGATGCGACACCTTAGCCGCTGGAAATGAGCTTCCGGGTGAACCCACAGAGCAGAGCCAGGCTCCCTCGTGCAGATCAGTAGCTGCCTCTGGGGCCTAAGCACGGAATCTTGAAAGGCACATATGACAGCTTCTTTGATACAGGAACCCGTGGGAATTTTACATCATGCAAACTAATTCCACTCACCTCCAGTCCCTCCATATCCTCCCACCCCCTGCAGTGCCTCCGCCAATTAAAACACACACACACACACATACACACACACACACACACACACACACACACACAAACACACCTCTTCGCTCCATCTTTTCCACCTCTTCATTCACCCTACTGGCATTGGGAGCCAAGATGTATCACATAGTATTATTCTCTTTTGCTCACTTTTGCTCAGTCAGCTCTACTTGGTACAAGTCTCTGAAAACCCTGACTCTTAATTGAAGGAGAACATTAAAAAAAACCCTAATTTATAGCCATTTTTTAATTTTTCTCTTTTGAAGCATGGAGCTTAATATGGCCTTAACCTTGGAATTCCACTGCTTCGGCCTCCCGAGTTCTGGGGTCACTTGTGGGTCCCACCTTGACATTGACTGTCCTTGTGACTGAGATAAGTGTCTGAGATGGAGGAAGGCCTTGTCCTGGGACAGCGAGGTCAGGATGACCTCCTTGTTTAGTGATGGCATGCTGGTTGGGCCCTGGGTCTGGGAAAGCCTGCGCTAGTGGAACTGCAGCCTTCTGGAGCTAACTGCACACACACACTGGGCATTTCACATGTGAGGGGCTATCTCAGGGTATGGCCTCTCTTCCAGGGACCTGTGGGGTTGGAAGAGCCGAGCTCCATGCTCAGTTGCTCCAGGTCTGGCTTCGGCTCGTGGCCTTAGACCCAGGCTTTCTACCCTCCTGTGCGGACCTCTGGCTTAGTGAAGGCATCTTGACTGAATTTACTTACCAGTTCATTTTTGGTTTTTTTTTTAATATTTATTTATTATGTATACAATATTCTGTCTGTGTGCATGTCTGCAGGCCAGAAGAGGGCATCAGACCTCTTTACAGATGGTTGTGAGCCACCATGTGGTTGTCGGGAATTGAACTCAGGACCTTTGGAAGAGCAGGCAATGCTCTTAACCACTGAGCCATCTCTCATTTTTGGTTTGTCTTATTTACAGCAGGACCCCTTCACTTCTTTGTAGCCTGTCATGTTCTTTCGCTCGTTCTCCCCACCTCCCTCCTTTTCCTTCTTCCTATTTCCCTTCTCTATATCCCTGCTTGATAGGTGTTTTGTTTGAGAAAGGAGCTTCCTGTGGAGCCCAGGCCAACCTCACACTTGCAACAATCCCCCTGCCTCTGCCTTCTAAGTGCTGGAATGACAGACACGTGCCACCTTCCTCTCATGTGACCTCGAATCAAAGCCCATGTGTGAGAAGGAAGCGGATGAAGGTTGTTAACCTGAGCAGCTGCTTCTCCCCCAGTCACTTTGGGGGACTCTTACTCTCTGGAGGCTAACATGCTTCATTTCTGCCTTCAGTGAAGACAGTGCTACTGTAGAATTCATACATTGGGGTTACCCACTCGATCCAGTAGCCAGAACTGTACTTCCTCTTCCAAAATCTCACACTCCCCAACATAAAATCACAGCCAGAGTAGCCTTTGGCTTGGGGTGGCTTAATGACTGAATGGCAAGGATTTCTGCCGGAACACAGTTGTTCAGAAAAAGCATCCAAAGATCTTGGGATCCACCTGTATCAACTTCGTGTTCTGCAAAAACTACCAGGGATGGAGCGCATCGTGCTCTCCCAGAGGACCTTAGTTTGGGTCCCAGCACAGATGTCGGGCAGATCACAACCACCTGTGACCCTAGCTTCAGGGGATCTGATCTTGGGTACTGGCCTCTTTGGGCCCCTGTATTCACACACACTTCACATGTCCACACTCAAATGGATGGATGAATGAATGAATGAATGAATAAAATATAAAAACTACCAGAGATAATTTATAGAAAAGGTTGATTTTGAGCCTGTGGTGGAGTAAAGCCATTCACAACATGGTTGGGAAGGAGAAGAGATCAGGGCCCTAGAATCTGTCTTGAGGGATCTCAAACAGCGGTTCTCAACCCCTTTGAGGATAAATGACCCTTTCACAGGGATTGCCCAAGACCAGAGGAAAACACAAATACAATTCATAACAGTACAAAACACGATTCCTAACACATTACGAGTCATAACAGTAGCAAAATTACAGTTATGAAGTTGCAACAAAAATAATTTTATGGTTTGGGGTGGGGAGGCCTACCACACCTTGAGGAACTGCATTACAGGGTTACAGGGTTAGGAAGGCTGAGAACCTAATGCCCCTTGGTAGGCCCTACCTTTGAAAGGCTCCTTTACCGCTCAGTAGTGCCAAGTTGGAGACAGGGTCTCATGTCTCCCAGCTAGCTTTGAACCCGTGGAATCGAACACTCTTATTGCTCCAGCCTCTAGAGACAGTGGGATTGTTTTTTTTAATTAATTTATTTATTTATTAAAGATTTCTGTCTCTTCCCCGCCACCGCCTCCCATTTCCCTCCCCCTCCCCCAATTAAGTCCCCCCCCCCCACTCAGCCCGAAAAGCAATCAGGGTTCCCTGTCCTGTGGGAAGTCCAAGGAATCCCCACCTCCATCCAGGTCTAGTAAGTTGAGCATCCAAACTGCCTAGGCTCCCACAAAGCCAGTACGTGCAGTAGGATCAAAAACCCATTGCCATTGTTCTTGAGTTCTCAGTAGTCCACACTGTCCGCTATGTTCAGAGAGTCCTGTTTTATCCCAGGCTTTTCCAGACCCAGGCCAGCTGGTCTTGGTGAGTTCCCGATAGAACATCCCCATTGTCTCAGTGTGTGGGTGCACCCCTCATGGTCCTGAGTTCCTTGCTCGTGCTCTCTCTCCTTCTGCTCCTGATTTGGACCTTGAGATTTCAGTCCTGTGCTCCAGTGTGGGTCTCTGTCTCTGTCTCCTTTCATCGCTTACGGTTAATAGAGACAGTGGGATTGTGACTGCATGCCAATACCCGGCCAGGGACCAGGCCTGCCTCCAGCCGTCACTAACAGACACCTAAGGTCCACGGCGTATCATTAAAAATCTTCTCCCACCTGCCACCAAATGGAAACAGGGCATTTGTGTGCCGAAGGAAAATCCAGCCAACTGTGTGAAAGACTCAGAACCATCCAGAAATACTCCATGCCTCGAGGGTGGAAACTGGAAGGAGATTCCATGCAAATTTTCTAGAGTGTTCTGCCTTCCACGATATGATTCCCCCTTCCACAGAGCATGACTTGGAGGAGTCTCCTGCTGTGTTAGAGCCTGTGATTTGATTTTGAGTTCGGGTTTTGTTTTAGTTTTGAGCTTCCCTCCCATAGCCTTGCCTGGCCTCAGACATGCTGTATAGCCAAGGGTGACTTCGAGCTCCGGATATTCCTGCTTCCATATTCCAGGCAAGTAAGTCTCACTACACCTTCCTCTATTTTATATTTATTTTTGTTGATACAGGTTCACATTCCCTGACTGGCTTGGAACTCATGGCGATCCTCCTGCTTCAGTCTTCTGAAGGCTGGAATTACAGTTATGAGCCATCATACCTCACCATTAATTTGTTTTTAGACAGGGTCTCATGTATCCCAGGCAGGGCTGAAGCTCACTGGGTAGCCAAGGATGATCAGTAACTCCTATTCTTTTGTGGGCGGTGGTGGTGCACACCTTTAAAAGGCAGGTGGATCTCTGTGACTTCGAGGCCAGCCTGGTCTACAGAGCGAGTTCTAGGATAGCCAGGACTGTTACACAGAGAAACCCTGTATCAAAAAAAGGACATAGCGCCGGGCGATGGTGGCGCATGCCTTTAATCCCAGCACTCGGGAGGCAGAGGCAGACGGATCTCTGTGAGTTCGAGACCAGCCTGGTCTACAGAGCTAGTTCCAGGACAGGCTCCAAAGCCACAGAGAAACCCTGTCTCGAAAAACCAAAAAAAAAAAAGAAAAAAAAGGACATAGCCCCCTCCAAAAAAAAAAAAAAAAGAAAGAAAGAAAAAGAAAAGCAAACCTCCTAATCTCCCACCTCTGCTTCCTTTCTGGATTACAGACATGAACCACCTTCCTAGTTTATACAGTGCTGGGGACAGAACACGTGGCTTCCGTGTCGCAGCCGCAGCCTTCTCCCTACCTCAAACTTCTCTTTTTGTGAGGCCTTTCATGTAGCCTAGGCTAGCCTCACAAGTAGCTGGGATTGCAGGCATGTGCCACCACACGCATTCAGACCCCAATGCCGTTGTGTTTTGCTTTGACTTCATTCACTGGGTGCGGGCACACTTGCACCTCAGCACGTGGGGTCAGGGGCAGCCTGAAGACTGTCAGCATGTTGGGGTTCTCAGGAGGACCCTCTCACTGGCCCTGCTACAATTTCTTAAATGAACCTGTGCATCCCTCCATTCTGTGCTATGCATGCATGTGAAGCAGCGTTCTCAGCACTGAGGATTATACAAAATCAGTTAGCTCTGAAATGCCACTGGAGATGCTCTGTCTTGCAGCATCGAATATTCAGCTAAGATTTAGTTCTTTGTTCATCTTACTAGAAGGCAAATTTGCCTTTGTCTTTTATAAATGATGATAAAATTGTATATCTGCACCAAAGGATTACCCTAAAATAAATTCTTTAATGATTTATTTTCAGAAAGTGTTTGACTTGTGTACCTATTTCACATACCCGTATGCCCAGTCATATAAAATGTCAAGGCCTATCCTTAGGGGTCAGGACTGTAACGAAGTTTAAGCCTTACCTAGAGTTGGGTTAGAGGTCAAAGGAAAAATTCCTTTCTCCCTCCAAACTGAGTTCTTGTTGGAGAAGTCACGGCCATGTCTTACAGAGTGACAGAGAAGTCCCTGGGTGCTTGCTTCGGGGGGGGGGGGGGGGGGGCGCACTTCAGATAAAACCACGGGAGAAGCGTGCTGGCTAATGGTGCTGTTGCTGGACCATGCATTTCCACGAAGGCAAATAAATGCCTGAACTCTTCCGTGGCTCACCAGCGCCCACTACCGACAAAGAGGAATATCCCTTTTATAAAAATCGAAAGGTCTCCCATTTCTGTTTCTATTGCCCTCTTCTAGAAAAGGCAATGAAAGGTGAATTTGCTGCTGAGAGACAACCCGTTGATAACTATCACATTTCTGTGTTGACTGACCCTGCTTTATAATCTTGTCTAGGCTGCTTTCCTCAGCTTTGAATATTACTACTGTCATGTCTATGTGGGTGCTCTTTACTCCTCTCTGCCACACTATATAGTTTAGCTAGGACTGAACTCTATATAGATCAGGCTAGCCTTAAACTTGCAGCGCTTCTCCTGCCTCTACTCCCCAACCCCTGCATGCTGGAATCACACATGTGCACCATCATGCCTGATTCCAGGTGGGGTTTTTTTGTTGTTTTTTTTTTTTTTTTGAGGGGGGTTGTTTCAAGACAGGGTTTCTCTGTATAGCCCTCAATGTCCCGAAACTCATTCTATAGATCAGGCTGGCCTCAAACTCAGAGATCCACCTGCCTCTGCCTCCTGGGTGCTGGGATTAAAGGTGTGCGCCGCCACCACCTGGCTTTTATTTTCCTCTTTTAAAAATGTTTCTATGCAGACGAGTTTTGCCTACACGTCCATCTATGTACTGCATGTATACCTCAGACCTCCAGAAGCCAGAAGAGGGTGTTCCGTTCCCAGCGCCCACATGAAGGCCAACAACTGTCTATAACTCCTGTTTCAGAGGACCTGACACCCTCTTCTGCCCACCACAGATGCCAGGCAGTGCACATAAATACACACATGCCGTTCCCAGGAAGACCAGAAGGTGCGGGATCCTCTGGGTGCTGGGAACTGAACCCAGGTCTTCAGCAAGAACAACAAAATGCTCTTAATCACTGGCCTACCTTTTCAGCCATGGTCCTCCCAAAGGTTTTGGAATCAGTTTGAGTTTCTCTAGCTCACCCCCAAGAACCCTGTGACCTCTGCTCTTGAGCAGTCTATCTCCATATGGTTCCACTTTCACTCAGTGATCCAGCCAAGCTGTAGACACGATACAGCACAGCCTCAGGCCGATTCCCAACTCCGTGCCTTGCCTAGCAAATGGTATTCCTCACCTGAATCTGGAGACTTCCTCTCTCTTATCATCACCTCTTACAAACATAATAGAACCCTAAAACCGACACTTGTGCGCCTCTCCACTGTGTCCCCCCATCACAGCACTGAGAGACAGAGCTGGCATGGTACAAATGCAGTCTGAAGGGTGAGCGGAAGGAAGGGCTAGGGAAGCCTCGACTTCGAGCAGAAGCTTGTGGCGATTCCGAGGAGACAGGAAGCAGGAGTTGATGTTCTGAGAGCAGACCAGGTAAGACCACCAGGGAAACCTGAGAACCCATCATCTACACTTGAGCTCTGCTGGTCTGAGGTCCACGTCAAACCCCTGGAGTAATGTGTGTGCAGGAGAGAAGACTGGCAGAATTCCTGCAGACCTAACTGAGCTGGCCTGTGAGGGCCAGTGTCCCTCTCCACAGCTGTGTGCCTTAAAGGGTGATCTCAGGATAGGAGCAGGGGCTGCTAGTTAGGCACTGAGAAATAGAGATCAGGCCAAATCCAAAATAGTAAAAAACCAACTTTGGTGTCATGGGGACAAGAAGCAAACCTTTAGTGGCCCACACTCTGCATTCTGTCCCCTTAATTTCCAAGACCCTGAATTCTGGCTTTGGAAGAAATAGTGCATTGTACTGACTACAATATGTCAACCACAGTCAGGACAGGCCTCAAGCCAGGTGTGGTGGCCCATCCATGCCTGGAGTCCCAACACAAGAGAGGTGGAGGCAGGAGGATCAGAAGTTCATAGTCAACCTCTGCTGCATAATGAACTTGGGGTCAGTCTGGGTATCAGATGCTGTCTCAAAAAAAAAAGTGCTGAGGGTGTGCTGTGAGGTCTGCTCTTCAGTGTCGTGGCTGTCCATAAATTGTCCATGCTGTTCTTATGGAGGGAGTGCTAATTAAACACAGGGGTCAGTAAGGCAGGCTTAGGTGGCACGGTGTCCTTGGTCTGCTTTCTGTGTCCATCTGTGGGGAAGAGACATTTGTCCATGCCTTCCCAGAAAAGTCATGAAACCAACTCCACAGGCCTTTCTTTCCAAGATAATTCTCTATCCCCTTCCCTCCTACCCAGCTTGTGTTTCAGACCAAGACAAATTTGGAGACAAAGGAGGCCAGTGGACACCAGTGTAAGATGAAACATGACCATGTGGAGCTTCAGACATTGTAATCGCCAATGACAAGCTGGGGCAGGGGGCTGGAGAGGTGACTCAGTGGTTAAGACCACTGGCTGTTCTTCCAGAGGACGCTGGCTTAAATCCTAGAACCCACAGGACAGCTCACAACCTTCTGTAACCCAAATTCCAGAGAATCTGGTGCCCTCTTCTGGCCTCTGGAGGCACTACATGCATGTGGTACACAGCCACATGCTGGCAAAACCCCATAAACATACAAATTAAATTAAAAAAAATTGACAGGGCAAGGAAAGTTTATGAACACCATCCAGATTAATAATTTTGGGACAGGCCAGGCGATGGTGGCGCACGCCTTTAATCCCAACACTCGGGAGACAGAGGCAGACGGATCTCTGTGAGTTCGAGACCAGCCTGGTCTACAGAGCTAGTTCCAGGACAGGCTCCAAAGCCACAGAGAAACCCTGTCTCGAAAATCAAAATAATAATAATAATAATAATAACAATTTTGGGACTAAGCCAGTACTATAACGAAGACACGAAATAGTAACTTAGTAGCAGGTTTCCATTTGTGACTGGAGCAAAAAGTGCTCAGTGTGATAATTTCCCCTTTAAATCAATGAGCAACATCAGAATTGGCAGAGGAGCGATAAGACACGAGGGTAGATTGTTCCACTAATGGCCTCAATGAGTCAGAGCTTCCAGGGTCCATGCTCCAGCTAGTTCCTTCCCATGCTGACCTTGGTCTTGTCCACTTGCCCGCCCACCCTTCCTTCCTACAGAGTCTTGTTTTGCAGTCAAGGCTGGACTCCAACTCACAATTCTCCTGCTTCAGCCACTGAGTGTTACCAGCTTGGGCTATGACGCGAGCCCCAGATGCCAATTTCTCCATTGCGTTACTTCCCCTTCCCTGCATCATTTCCCTCACACATCACCAGTGAATGTAAATTTCTTTTTGGCTCCACCACCTAGAATTTAACAGTATTTCTTTTCTTATTTTACATTTTGAGACAGGGTTTCTCTGTTTAGCTCTGGCTGTTCTGCAACTCTCTCTGTAGACCAGGCTGGCCTTGAACATATAGATACTGCATCTGCCTCCCAACTGCTGGGACTACAAGCGTGTGCAGCCATGCCTGACTCATTTTTAATTTTAAAATAAAATTTATTTAATTTGAGACAGGGTCTCGCCATTTCTCTGGCTGTCCTGGAAATATCCGGGTAGACCAGCCTGGCTTCAAACTTGGAGAAATCCTCCTGCTTCTTTCTCCCGAGTGCTTAGCTAGATGAAAGGTGTTTACTACCATGCCTGTTTTTTCTTTTATAGACATTACATTTCTGTGTGAGCACATGTTTGTACTTGCATGTGTGCATGCCACGCCACACACTGAGGGCAGAGGACAACTTGCAGGAACCAGTTCTTTCCTACCATCTGGGTCTCAGGGTTTGAGCTCAGGTCATCCGGCTTGGTAGAGTGTGTTTACCAAGTCAGCCATCTCCTTGTCCCTGTTCCTTAGAAGTGAACTCCTCACCAGGGGGACCTTTGTTCTATAATCTGTTGAACAATAGGCACTTAAGGAAAACCTGAGTGGGGAGTCCAGGAACCCCCACTAGGTAAACGGTGAGATAAATGATTAGCCTGAAACCAGGGACTGCAGCTCAGGTTGGCGTTTGGTGACTGCACTCGGATGCGCTACACATAGCATCTTGTACCGAGCCTATGGACACAGAACAGCCATCACTCCACAGGAAAGGGGTGTGTTTGCAGTCAAATATGAGTGACTACGGCCCTTCGAGCGCCTTCAGATTGTCCCAGATGATGTATTTATCCACCATGGTGGTGGTTATATTAACTTTTTTTTTTTTTAAAGCTATGTAGAGAAGACTGGCCTCAGACTCACCACGTAGCTGATGATGAACTTGAACTCCTAATCTTCCTGCCTCAGCCTCCCATGTATTGGGATTATAGGCACGCACCATCATTATATGTGAACTTTTCATAGTAAGTCATATATGAATGCCAAACACACTGGTGGGGACACCGGATAGGGAGTTAGAGCAAAGTGAGGGAAATCTCTGCTTTAGGCTTCTGGCTCCTAAATATCTGTTGACATTTCCAGCTTTGGGACTGGTGGAAGCTATGATTGGAATGTGCGAATACATTCCAAAGATTTTACCCTACGGTCAGAAGGAGCCAGAGATAGAGCGGGTCATAAAAGGCTGTTGAGCAAGCCAAGGACAGTCGGTCTGAGATATGATCTACAACATTCCAACTCTCCAAAATCAGTCTACAGGATCTTTAACCCAAGTGTAGCTTTTTAGAACACACTCCAAGGCAGACAACGCTGCTCTGTTGCCTCTGACATTCCTGAAACGGGAATTCAGACTAGGTTCTGTTTGTGCCCCCACTATTAATGCTGTATAGCACTGGCTAACTTATTTAACTCTTAGGTCTCAGTTATACTCAGATCTTTTTTTTTTCTTTCTTTCTTTTCTGAGGCTTGAACCTATGTCCTCTGCAGGCAGGAGCTAGTCTTCTATAAAAGGTAGGGAAGGAAAAGGGCTTGTGGTGATAACTGCAAGTTGCTCACACATTTTGTAGTGAAATGGAGCTAAGGTTTAAAAGACTGTTAAGAGTTCAAGCACCAGCCGGGTGGTGGTAGCGCACGCCTATAATCCCAGCATTTGGGAGGCAAAGCAGGTGGATCTTGATGAATTCAAGGCCAGCCTGGTCTACACAGAGAAACTGACTCAAAAAACAAACAAGACAAGTGTGGGGGGAGGAGGGGAGAAGGAAGGAAAGGGAGAGCGAGCGAGCAAGAGAAAGAGAGAGAAACAGAGAGATTAGTTTAAGCAAGGAAGCCACGAACACTAGGGATGAGAAACAAGGAAGTTTGAAGTCAGGTATGAGATAGCCAAGGGACCCGATGAAGCCAGGTCAGTGTCAGCTGGCCTGATGGATATACAATATATAATGCTAGTCATTATTACTCTCCCCCCTTTGGTTTTTCAAGACAGTGTTTCCCTGTGTAGCCCTGGCTGTCTTGACCAGCTTGGCCTCAAACTCACAGAGATCCTCCTGTATCTGCCTCCTGTGTGCTGGGACTAAAGGTGTGCACAACCACTGCCTAGATCCCCCCCTCTAATGCAGCCAATTACAGCAGACTAAATTGTAGGATGGCTGCTAACAATCCTGCCCTGCTTTGCTGATGCTGTGATATTTTTCTGCTCTAGTAAATAGGGAGTAAATAGGGAGTCTCCCTCACTTTGCCTCTTTTAAACTTTTAGAAATCATGATTCTGTGTGTGGATGCATGTGATATACTTTGTGAGTGGTTCTTTCCTTCCATCCTTATGATGGTTCCAGGATTTGGATTCAGGTTGCCAAGCCTGCACGGCCAGTCTTTCCTCACTGAGCCATCTTTTTGGCTATCTTACTTGTCATCCTCTTTAATAAAACTTGCCTTCATCTCACTCCTGCAAGTGCCTGTGTCTTTAATCTTCATAAACCTTAAACATCCAGCTTGGAAACCGGGAGGTGGTGGCGCTCGCCTTTAATCCCAGCATTCGGGAGACAGAGGCAGGCAGATCTCTGTGAGTTGGAGGCCAGCCTGGTCTACAAGAGCGAGTTCCAGGACAGCTAGGGCTGTGACACAGAGAAACACTGTCTGGAAAAACTAAACAAAAACAAAACAAAACAACCCATCTGGCTTGGAGCCATTTTCCCAGGCTAATTTGATCATGTCTGGTACCCTAAGGTCCTTGTGTCAAGTACAACTGGGCCATCAATAGCACACAAAACTCCTGCATCATCCACATGTGCTCTGGCTAGGAAGGTATACCCACAGCTTTCCTTTCCTTTTTTTTTTGGAGGTGGGGGGAATACAGGGTTACTTGACATTAGAGTAATACGTCACCACATCTGGCTTTTTAATTCCCAGAGAGGGTCTGAGTCGCCCAGGCCAAGAAACCCGGGATGAGAACTCTTGATCCTGTCTCCACCACCCTAGTGCTGGCATTACAGCCTGGTTGCTCTTAGATTAATTCCCTTCCATTTAAAGTCCTGAGATTTGTGAAGGCAAACCGGGAGTGTCAGTTCTGTGGGCCACCTGCCCAGCTGCCCTTGTTCTTCCTCGAGGTGAGCAAGAACTGAGTGCCCAGAAACAACAACAAAGACTCAGAAGAGATGACAAACATTAAGTGAGACAGAAAAAAGCATTCAGCCAGTCGGGAAGGGTGGTTTTTCCAGAGCTGGAAGATTGTCTAATAGTTCCGGGTTGATCATTTGTAGGGCTCAAGGGTTCTCATCTTCTTTACTTTCTTTCTCTATTCTTTCCTCCCCTTTTCTATTACTTATCTCCTCCATCCGGAGGGTTCTTGGCCCGGGGAGATAACGAAGGCGGAGACGTTGCGTCTCAACTGTGGAGTGGGATTGTTATCTATCTTTCCGGTCCGGCAGCCCCGCGTTATCTCTCCCCCGATCTCTTCCCTGAATACCTAGTCCCTGCTAACTCCTCATCTTCTTGGCGGCCGCCTTCGTTACGATCCGGGACACGTCTCCTGGACTACGGGTTCCTCTTAGACTCGGAGGTCCCATTCCTCGCTACGACTGTCCTCAGGGCTTCCTGTCGCCCTCAGGCTAGTGCAAGCAGAAGATGAAAGCACGGAGTAAGTAATGACAGGGGAAACAGCGACTTCTCGCGAGTGGCGGACACTCGCTGGGCTAAGAACCCAAGCGTGGTCTCCACAGCCTTTCTGGTCACCAATAATCCTTTCCGGCTGCAACATCCAGACCCCGGAAATCCGAAGCGTCGCGGAAGTGACGCAACACGTACGCAACGCGCGCGTGCCGGTGGTGCCGGGGGCGGGGCGTGCGGGGGCAGGGGCGGGTCAGGGAGCCGACTGACTGGAGCGGCGCTGGGAGCGGCTGTTGGACGCCGGCGGAGCCGCGGACCAGGTTCGGAGGGACGGGGGCTACGGAGGTGCGTTACCCTCGGAGCGGGGTGGCGGCGGCGGCGTCCGGCCGCGCGCTGACCCCGGGTCACTCGGGTCCGCCACTTAGGCGGGAGGGCGGGTTCGGAGGGCCAGGCCGCCGGAGCTCAGCGCTCGGCCTCTCCGCCTTGGCCGAGTTCGTCCCAGCTCGGCGGGACTCGGGCTCACGGGAGGACGCGGTTCTCCGTCGTCTACCGCCGCTCTCGTCCCGTCGAGTTCGGAACTGGGGTTGCGGCCGGGAGGGTCACATTCGGACCCCGCGTGGGTTCTCGGGGACGGTGCAGGCTGCTGTGGCGCGGGGTTTTGAATACTTCTACTAGGTGGTAGTGGCCGAGGTTATGTGTGTCTCTGAATGAGAAGTCCTGAAGCTGAGGCAAGGGGAGTGCCGCGATTTTGAGGTCAGTCCCCACCACATAGCAAGAGCCTCTTATGGGGAAAAAAAAAATGAATTAAGGCAGCCCCTGGTGCCTAACTGTTTAAGAGAAGAGCCGAGGGGATGTTCCTCCATCCCCTCGCGGAAGTTCACTCCAAAGAGGGAAGCGCCTTGGAGACTAGGTCACTGGCAGCTGGCTGTGTCTCAGAGCTGATGACCAATCTCTGTGGTTGGGAAATGTGGGGCTGGATACGGTAGGCTCCGTCAGCCTGTGGAGTTTAGATGGGACGGTTGGGCAGCAGAAGTTTACAGCATTTACAGCATCACCTGGTTTTGTGTTAAGAAATCCGCCCCCCGCCCCGCCCTACCTGGAAGTTAACAGTTGGACCTTTTAACCTACAAACCTAAAACTACTTTTAAAAGAAAGACCCAATTAGTCACCCACTTCAGTTTTCTCAGTATTTGGGAATTGAGGCAGAACAGCCTCGGGAGTTCGACATCAACTTCAGCAAGGGCCACTTAGTTTGAGCCCAGCCTAAGTTACCCAGTGAAATTCCACCCCCGCCCTCCAGTCGCAGTTAAAAGAAAAAAAGAGTATCAAATAAAATCGGCTTGTCAAGAAGCTTGGTATAGCCCGGCGGTGGAGGCACACGGCTTTAATCCCAGGACTCAGGAGGGAGGCAGCGGCAGGCGGATCTCTGTGAGTTCGAGGCCAGCCTGGTCTACAAGAGCTAGTTCCAGGACGGACCCCAAAGCTACAGAGAAACCCTGTTTCGAAAAACCAAAAGAAAAAAGAGAGAGAAGACACTTGTTACTTATGACTTTAAGGTTTAAACGCACGTGCTTGATAGGACCAGTTTAACCAGTTTCCTTTCAGTCTTTAGGAAGAACTGTTGGGGGCTTTTCTGTCTGTCTGTCTGTCTATCTAGGTTGTGTATTTATTTGCTTATTTATTTATTTTTGGAGAGAGGCAGAGTCTTATAATGCAGTCCTGGATGGCCTGGAATTCCATATGTAGACCAGGCAAGACTCAGAACTTAGCGCAATCCTCCTGCCTGCACCTCTCAAGTGCTAGGATTGCAGGTGTGGGGCAGTGCCTGCTGTCCTTTTCTTTTGGTATGTGTGTTCATGGTGTGTGAATATGGGGCCAGAGGCTAATGTTGCATATCTTCTTTAGTTTCTTACTAACCTTGGTTTTTGAGTCAGTGAACCTGTAACTGGGTTTGGCTAGACCCATAGCAGGCGGGAAAGCTACAGGATCTCCCAGTCCCTGCCTGCAAGTGCCGGGGTTACCGACAAAGCACACTTTTTTTTTAAGTGGGTCCTGAGGATCTGAACTGGGGTTCTCATGCTTGTGTGGCAAGTGCTTTGTAGATTTAGCTGTTTCCCCAGCCCTGCTTTTTGTTTTTGACAAAATGAAGTCGGAATTTATTAAGAAACAATTTTATTATAGATTTAGGCACAGGTGTTAAGGAGAGGGAGAGACACTTAAAAGGACAGTACACCTGCAGGGCACGGGGGTGGACATCTCAAGAGAGTCTCCAAGATTTACTGATTTGTTTTTCAAGACCGGGTTTCTTTGTAGCCTTTACTGTCCTGATCTTGCTCTGTAGACCAGACTGGCCTCAAATTCACAGAGATCTGCCTGCCTCTGCCCTCAGTTCTGGAAATTAAGGTGCTCCACTACCTCCTGGCAATTTACTGATTCTTAATCAAACAGTTAAATGTAGTCAGGATTTGAATTTTTATTTGCTTAAAAAAAATTAGATTAGAGAGTTGACCCAGTGGTTAAGAGATCTGGCTGCTCTTGCAGGTCTGGTTCCCTGCACCCACATGGTGGTTCACAACTGTCTGTAACTCCAGATCCTTCTCTGGTCTCCAAGGGCACCTGGCACACACATGGTGCACATGCATGTCTGCAAGCAAATACTCACACATGAAAATTAAAACATTTTCTAAAAAATCACTGGGCAGTGGTGGTGCATGCCTTTAATCCCAGCACTCAGGAGGCAGAGGCAGGCTGATCTCTGTGAGTTCGAGGCCAGCCTGGTCTACAAGAACTAGTTTCAGGACAGGCTCTAAAGCTACAGAGAAACCCTGTCTCGAAAATCATAAAACAAAAGCAAAAAAAAAAAAATACAAAGGTGAACAGTAAAAGTACTTGAAAGTGTAGAGTGTTTGCCTAGTTTGCAGCATGGTCCAGGGTTTGATCCCTAGCACTACAAAGAAACAAAAGTAGCAAAAATATTTCAGTATAATTTTATCATGGAGCACTGAGGATTAAAACACAAGTCAGCCTTGTCAAGTGTGGAAGGTGGAAGAAGGGATCAGGGAATACCTCCCTAGTGTCTTGAAGAATTTGTAACAATTCAGACCAACAATCTGGAGCAGGAATTTTGGAAGCAGGTGAATGTATAAGTGTTGGGGGAGCAGGGACTAGGAGAAGAGGCCACCCAACTATATGGAGTGGGTGTTGAAGGGATATGCAGGGCGGAGATGCCAGTTGGAGCTTTTCTGTGCTGGTGACAGGGCCAGGGAGGGCATGAAGCAAGGTCATCCTGCAGTTAAAGATAAACTTTAAGCAGCAGCTCTCATACAAAGGCTGTTGCTGTGTGGTTGAAGATGATTGTGTCCAATGTAGTGCTGGGTTAGGTACTGTTTTGCATAGCTGTCTTTTCTGGTCATTAAGTATTTGGGTTGAATTGTGTACTCATTTACTAAGATTGGCTCCATTATAAATATCCAATAACGGGAAATCTACTTTTATCTCTCCACTCTCAATTTATAGTGGACATTTATTGGTTCCAATAAGTACTTGCTGACTGCATGAGAACACTCCATGAACTTCTTCCAGTCTTTGGCTAGATACTATAGAATTTTAAATCTCGACTGTGTGCAGTTAAATCCTGGCACTCATTTTTATTGGCCATGAGATAAGCATCTCTAGTAGAGGTTATCTGTGCAGACAACACTTGCGTGTCAGTAGAAATGCTGCTAAATGGCTTTCTTAGTCTAATAATACAGTTACAACGCTAAAAAGGAGAGTTTTATGGAAATGGAATGGTTTGTGAATCTTAACCTGTGATCACCTTTAGCAGGCAACACTGAGAAGTAGTATGTACAGGAAAATTGACTTTTATCACACTGACTAATTTGTTTTTGTTTTTTGGGTTTTTTTATTTAGTTTTTTTTTTTGAGACAGTGTTTTTTGTTGTTTTGTTTTGTTTTTTGAGACAGGGTTTCTTTGTAGCCCTGGCTGTTCTGGAACTCACTCTGTAGACCAGGCTGGCCTTGAACTTATAGAGATCTGCCTGCCTCTGCCTTCCAGGTGCTGGAATTAAAGGTATGTGCCACCATGCCTGGCTTAACTGGTATTTTCTAATATTTGAATAAAGTTCCTAAAACGCTGTAAGAAGAGGCTGTGTAGAAGATTCCCTGAGCAGGACAGCCTGGCAGCTTAGTGAGACTGTCAGAATAGCAAAAGAAGACCTGCATTATCACTCAGTGGTGGGGCACTTGCCTGGCATGCTGGAGACTCTGATGGCTGCATTTATTTTTTTCAGTTATGTGTATGTGTGTATTTGTGTGTGGGTGTGAGTATGTGCACACAATGTGCGCTTAGAGACCAGAGTTGGAGGTTGCTGGGAATTAACCTTGGGTCCTCTGCAAGAGCAGTACTTTCTCTTAACCCCTGAGCTATCTCTCCAGCATCATGTCTGTTTTCAGAGATTTCTGGGTTTGGTTTTTGTTGTTTTGTTTTATCAAGACAGTGTTTCTCTGTAGCTTTGGTCCCTGTTCTGGAACTCACTCACAGAGATCTGCCTGCCACTGCTTCCTGAGTGCTGGGGTTAAAGACGAGATCCACCACCGCCCAGCAAGATTTCTGTTTTTAATGAAGCTCTTCCCACTGGAGTGGGAAGTATAACTTCAATGGTAAAGGAGAGTGCTTTTTCCTTATTTCTGTAACATACTTTACAGACTTTTGTTCTCCAGGGCAGCCGATGATTGTGATTATGATCAGTTAATTAGATGTAACAGACTCCTAAATTACAATCAGAGGGACAAGCATTGTTCCCTGAGTAGGAACCATAGGACACTACCTGTTGAGGTGGGGCTTCTTTGGCTGGTGTTCTTGGCAGGGGGTATTGGGTCGCCTGGAGCACCTGCTCTGCAAGTACTCTACCACTGGTTTACCTTCTCCTGAGGCATCAAATGATACAGAGGCGATTGTTAAAGGACCTGAAGCAGGAAAATAGCCAGAGCCTTGAGGGCTCTAACCTTAGGGAGTGTTGCAATGAGCGAACTGAGTAAAGTCGTGTTTTGTTTGTTTTGGAGACAGGGGCTTCCCGTGTACCTCTGGCTGTTGCATGTAGTAAGAACTGCGGGCCTCTTCCCACAGCCCGGCTAGCTTTACACCAGAAATAACAACACACAAATTGTATTCATTTAAACACTGCTTGGCCCATTAGCTCTAGCCCTTACTGGCTAATTCTGATATCCTGATCAACCCATCTCTAATGAACTGTGTAGCACCGGTCTTACCGGGAAAGATTCAGCATGTCTGACCTGGCGACTTGCTTCACTGCGTGCCTGCCTGGGAGAGGGGAGCATGGCCTCTGAGCTCACTTCCTCTTCCTCCCAGCATTCTGTTCTGTTTACTCCTCCCACCGATGTTTTAACCTATGAGGCCAAGCAGTTTCTTTATTACTTAACCAATGACCTTCCTCCATCAGTCGCGGAACTCCCTACCATGTGGACTGTGCCACCACACCAGGTTCTTAAGTAGAGTCTATGGATCACTTTTCAAACTAGTCTGCTGAGTTGTCATTCAATGTAATCATTGTAATTAAATTTATGGGTATTTTAAAATTAAATGTGGGGATTAAATTTTTTAAATGGGGTGGGGGCTGGAGAGATGGCCCAGTGGTTAAGAGCACTGACCGCTCTTGGAAAGAACCCAGGCTTGAATCCTAGCACCCACGTGGCAGCTCACAACCATCTGTAACTCTAGTCTCAGGGAATCTGGATGTCTTTGTAGTTTGTGATTTTAGCATGTACACAGGTAGCTCTGTGTTTTTTTTCTCTGATAAAAGTATTTATTTATATTAATTTACACTTCTGTAACCTAAAAAGTAACATTGGTTCTTTATATGAAAATTGTGCTGGTTTTATATTTTATTTTTATTCTTTTTGTTAGTTTGTTTGAGATAGGTCTTCACTTTGTAGTACTGATTGTGCTAGAACTCACTGTGTAGAACAGACTCACAGTAATCTGCCTGCTTCTGCCTCACTGGGATTAAAGGTCTATGCCACCATATACCTTTTTAAGTGTAAAAGTAATGCATTTCATATGACCTTACCATACATGTCTCATAATTTGGGGTATTTTTGCTTAGGATACATTTACTATTTTCTGTGTGTTTTCAAGCTAAAAATACATAATGACAATATTTTCTCTATAGCAGTGAATATAGAATTTTCTAATTTTAGGCATGCTGTTTGCTAGAGCAGTCCCCCCCCCCTTCCCGTTTAGATGGCACTTTGGAGCACAGTTTAAAGATGCTTTTAGAGATTGGACTCGAAACATTTATTAATGGAGGACACTCTCTTTGTATTATGCCGTAATTTTCTTAAGTAGACCCTATCTCTGGTACCACATCTTATTCCAGAAAGGATTCTTAATGACTTGTGAAGACTTGCCCAACCTGCTATTGCTAACATAGCAAGCAAGATGAGTGAGTGGATGAGTGATTTGGAGTAGGTGGAGAGTTAAGGTGGGATCAAGGACCAGCTCTGTACCCAATGCTTGGGCCCGAGTCTGAAGTTTCTGGCTGAAGGCTACAGAGGTGGCTGTGCTCCTCAGCAGCCAGTTGAGAAAGGAACAGAAAGGTTTAGTGACCTTGAAAGATAATCAGAAACTCCTCAGCTCTGCCCTTTAATTTCCGTGTGCTTTGGGAGGGCTGTGTGCTCTCTCCTGTCTTAGCTGAATTACTTCTGGCCTCATGTGATCCAAGAGTTTTGATCTTACCCTTCAATCAAGGGTCTGTTTTCACATGATCCAGTCTGCACGCTACCCTCAGAAGTAAAAATCAGCTTTTGCTTTGCTTTTGTGCTGTCTGGAAAGCACCTTCAGTAGATCTGTTTCGTGTTGTTGGGCAGTCAGAACTTCGTGTGTGCGTGTGTGTGTGTGTGTGTGTGTGTGTGCGTGTGTGTGTGTTATATAGAAAAGGCTGACAGGAACATGAGATTGACTGAAAGGATAGCAAAACCAGAGTGAGGATTCATTTCTAGAAGTAAGTTTTGAAATCCCAGCTTCAGCACAGATTGTTAGCTTGAAAAGCCCACTTGTAGGATTTATGTTTAAGGTGGAAACATAGCCACTCATCTTAGGTACATAGCCAGTAAGTCACTGCAGTTTGTTCTTTCAGTAATAATAGTTAGGATTTCTAGAGTGCCAGCATGGTTGGTGTGGCCAGGAGACTGTTCTTATTTACCCTTAGTAACAGTAGATGGGACCGTCCTTGCCTAAATACAGTTGTGTAATGTTGTGGCTCCTTAATTGCTTTTCCATCAACTTTTGACATTGTTTTTTAAATGTGTCCTGAAGAATGAATTGGACCAGTGACTGAAGATTTGACTATAATAAGGATAAAACAAGTGAGAATTCTAGAAACAGGACTGAAAGCTAATGAGATAGATTAACTAAGATCTATCACAGGGTCTGGTGTGCAGTGCAGTGATGCTGTATGTTCATAGTGTGCACAGACCTCTGGCCTTCATCTTCAGCAGTCCGTGGAAGAAAAGAAAGACAGGAAAAACCCGCTAAAGTTCTTTATTATTAGTGTCTTGAGATAATGTGCTTAGCTTCTATGTAGCAAATTAATTATGTTTCAGTCTTCAAACATTTTCTAGCCACTACAGTTGGAACCTAATGTGGCAATTGTGTAGTTTGTGAAGTTCAAATATTGTCTAGTCATGACTATATCACCTTTAATACTATTGAAGAGATTCAGATGGCAAAATTACTTTCACACCCATATGTTAACCACCGACTCTTCTGCAAAACTTTATGTTGTTACCTGCCCCACAAAATAGCATGCTTTGTGACAGAGACAGCGTTGAAATACCATATTTTAGCCATATATATATGTGCTAGGGATCAGACCCAGTACCTCATACTTTTTAGGCTGGTGCTGCACTGCACCCCCAGCCACACACACACATTAACGTCACATTTATTCCATTTCCCCTGTAATTTCTTTTTTTAGAAAATAAGTTTATTGTGTGTGTATATGGGTGTCTTGCTTGCATGTATGTGGATGCAGTGCCTGAGGAGGTCAGAAGATCCTCTGGAGTTGGGATTACAAGCAGTTGTGAGCTGCCATATGAGTGCTGGGAACAGAACCCAGGTCCTCTGCAAGATCAGGTAGTGCTCTTGCCATCAGGATGGCTCCACTAAGCCATCACTCAACCCTTCCAATAACTTTTTTATATATATTTACTTATTTATTTCTTATGTATACAATATTCTGTCTACATGCATGCCTGCAGGCCAGAAGAGGGCACTAGACCTCATTACAGATGGTTGTGAGCCACCATGTGGTTGCTGGGAATTGAACTCAGAACCTTTGGAAGAGCAGGCAATGCTCTTAACCACTGAGCCATCTCTCTAGCTCCCCACATTCTGGGTTTTGCCCTTTTGCTGGAGTCACCTCCTTTTATAATACTGTTCCCCGTTTTCCGGGATCTGGACCCTCCTAGTGAAGTACTTGAGAAGCTCTTTGGTGCATTTGGGATAGTGCCTTTAACACCAATAGTTCACACTGTTTCTAGCTTTCCATTTCCTAGCTGGAGATTGGCAGGTTTCTGTCGTACTCAGAAAAGGGCATCTCAACCTGTACGAGCACTTGTTGATCTTCAAGGACTTGGACTCACAACCACCTGTAACTGTAGTTCCAGAGAGCGTGTTGTCTTGTGGCCTCTGTGGGCACCAGGCACATACGTGGTACATAGACATACATGCAAACAAAACACCAATATGGATAAAATAAAAATAATTGAAAAAAAGAAAAAGGCACCCCCTCCTGGGGTCAGGAGCCGAGATGAGTGGCCTCACACCTGTGGTGCTTTCTTTATAGCCGTGGTATCCAAGGTGGCTCCCAGTAGCATCGCTTAGGACCTAGATAAACTCAGATTCTCACACTGTGACTTAGAAGTATATGAGAAAAGGTGAAATGGCTGAAGCAGAACTGAGTCAGATAGGACTGAAAACAACCCTCCTGGGGTGGAGATGCTCTATGTATCACAAAGTACTGCTACTCAGGTGGAGCCGAGTCTGTTTGCTTACACACTTGGCGAGCAATTGCCCATCTGAGTGCTGGCTGCTCCTCTGGAGAGTATTGAGGGAGGAGGTGCTGACTGGGCTAGCACAGCTGCATAACTGTGAGCCTTAGAAATGGCGCTCCAGAGCTCTAACTTTGTTCACGGGAGGAGAATGTGGCTGAGCAGAGCACAGCTGCCTGGAAGTCCTGAAGAATGCCTGCACTGGCTCTGCTCCCTCTAAATTGTGTGTCCCCCGGGATTGATTATCTTTGGACAGAGCAGTGTTTACATACTTTGTTTGGTAACAGTGAAATGGAAACCTGACGTCAGTTGTATACAAGAAGTACTGCTTTTAGAAGGAGTGCTTCAGGCAGGGAAGTTGATAAAACCTGTATACAGATTTGAAATGCCATGTGTTTATGTGATGGTGCCTTCATAACATAAAAGTTTGAGACCAGCTTGGTCTACAAGAGCTAGTTCCAGGACAGGCTCCAAAACCACAGAGAAACCCTGTCTCGAAAAACCAAAAAAAAAAAAAAAAAAGAAAAAGAAAAAAAAAAGGCTAAACGATCATTCAAAAAGAGCTCTTGCGAATCAAAGGGAAAATTTAGAGATAGAGACATAAAACCAGTGAATATCAGTGGTTAATTTATTTGAAGAAAGTACAGGTGGTAACAAATACCAATAACACGTAGGGTGCTGAGGAGAGGACTCAGCGGTTAAGAGCGCACACCGCCATCCCAGAGAACCTGTGGCTCCAGCCCCCTGGGACCCGATACCCTTTTGTGGCCTTCTTGAGCACCTGCACTCACGTGTGCGTGGACATCCCCCGCCCCCGCACATGTATCATCTAGTTAAAAATAAAATCTTTAAAGACAAATATCAATAACATTGGTTACATGTTGACTAGCAAAAATTAAAGTTTTCTAACGCTGTGTCAGAGGCTGTGGGAAGTAGGTTCCCTTACCCCGGGAGTGGGACGGCAGGCACCTTTCTGAGGCCCATTTGGAGGCCTGTGTCAGAATGTCAGGTGCATGCACTGGGACTTTCCACTTGTGTCAAGAAGGCTGCTCAGAGTTTGCAGAGAATCTGCCCGTGTCCTTGTCCTGCCAGCTGCCAACCAGTCTCAGGCTTTTTATTAGTACTGTCTCTCTCTATAAGAATATGCCTCATTGTCACATGTAAATGCTATTTTCCACTCTGTTTTTGCCCATCTATTTTGGTCACAGGTGAGGTCTTTAAAAACTAGATGGACGTTTGAATTTGTATATTCAAATTTTACTTCCTTTTTGATTTTCCTGTAGCTTCTAGGTATAGACGTTCCATAAATATATGTCTTTCATCTTTCTGTCTCTCTTGAAAGTTTTTAAGTTGTACCAGGTATGATGGTGGGCATCTTTAGTCCTATCATATGGGGGTCTAAGTTAGGAGGACTGCAGGCCAGCTTGGGTTACATAGTGTGACAAATTGGAAGCTTTGTCATGTCTTCCCTCATTACAAAAGAAAAAAGAGTCGGATGTGGTGGTGCACACCTTTAGTCCAGCAGAGGCAGGTGGATCCCTATGAGTTCATTAGTTATGTGCATATATTTTTATGTGTACCCATCGGTGCAGGTGCCCATGGAGTCCAGAGGGCACCAGATCCCCTGGAGCTGGAGTTATAAGCATTTTTGAGCCAAATATTGTGGATTTGGGGAACCAAATTCAGGTCCTCTGCAGCAGCAGTAAGAACATAATCTTATTGAGCCCTCTCTACAGCATCTTATTTTTATCTATCATCCATCCATCCATTTATTTATGGTTTTTGGAGACAGGGTTTCTCTGTGTGACAGCCCTGACTGCCCTGGAACTTGCTCTATAGACCAGAATCTCCTGGAACTCACAGAGATACGCTTGCCTCTGCCTTCCAAGTGCTGGCATTAAAGTCTTGTGCCAGCACCGCCGGCTTGTTTTTAATTTTTGAGACAAGTTTTCATATGACCCAGTACAGCCTGGACGTTCTGTTGTTGGGTTTCATGTGTGGGGGGTTTCATGTTTTGTCAGCATGTGTCACAACTTGCATGCGGTGCCTGTGGAGGCCAGAAGAGGGTATTAGATCCCTTGGAACTGGAACTGTGGGTGCAAGCTGCCATATGGCTGCTGGGAATCGAAACCAGGTCCTCAGCAAGAACAGCTAGTGATCTTTTTTTTTTATTGATATTTATTGAGCTCTACATTTTTCTCTGCTCCCCTCCCTGCATCTCCCTTCCCCCCTTCAACCCTCTCCCAAGGTCCCCATGCTCCCAATTTACTTGGGAGATCTTGTCTTTTTCTACTTTCCATGTAGATTAGATCTTTGTGAGTCTCTCTTAGTGTCCTCATTGTTGTCTAAATTCTCTGGGATTGTGCTTTGTAGGCTGGCTTTCTTTGCTTTATGTTTAAAAACCACCTATGAGTGAGTACATGTGATCATTGTCTTTGTGTGTCTGGGTTACCTCACTCGGTATGGTGTTTTCTAGCTCCATCCATTTTCCTGCAAAATTCAAGCTGTCATTTTTTTCTGCTGTGTAGTACTCCATTGTGTAAATGTACCACATTTTATTTATTCATTCTTCGATCAAGGGACATTAAGGTTGTTTCCAGGTTCTGGCTATGACAAACAAAGCTGCTATAAACATAGTTGAACACATGTCCTTGTGGCATCCTTTGGATATATACCCAAAAGTTGTATTACTGGGTCTTGAGGAAAGTTGTTTCCTTATTTTCTGAGAAATCGCCACACTGACATTCAAAGGGGTTGTACCAGCTTGCACTCCCACCAGCAAGGCAGAAGTGTTCCCTTTACTCCACAACCTCTCCAGCATAAGTTGTCATCAGTGTTTTTGACCTTGGCCATTCTTTCAGGTGTGAGATGGAATCTCAGAGTTGTTTTGATTTGCATTTCTCTGATGACTAAGGATGCTGAACATTTCCTGAAGAGTCTTTCAGCCATTTTAGATTCCTTTGTTGAGAGTTCTCTATTTAGGTCTGGACTCCATTTTTTTTATGGGATTATGTGTTCTTTTGGTGTTCAATTTCTCGAGTTCTTTGTATATTTTGGAGATCAGACCTCTGTCTGATGTGGGGTTAGTGAAGATCTTTTCCCATTCTGTAGACTGTCGTTTTGTCTTGTTGACCATGTCCTTTGCTTTACAGAAGCTTTTCAGTTTGATGAGGTCCCATTTATTAATTATTTCTCTTAGTGTCTGTGCTCCTAGGGTTCTATTTAGGAAGTAGTTAACTGAGCCACTGTGTTCAAGTGTACTTCCCACTTTCTCTTCTATAAGGTTCAGTGTGGCTGGCTTTATGTTGAGGTCGTTGATCCATTTGGACTTGAGTTTTGTGCATGGTGATAGATATGGGTCTATTTTCATTCTTCTACATGTTGATATCCAATTATGCCAGCACCACTTGTTAAATATGCTTTCTTTTTTTCCATTTGGTTTGAAGATGTATGGATTGATATCCTGGTCTTCTGTTCGATTCCATTGGTCCTCCTGTCTGTCCTTATGCCAATACCAGACTGTTTTCAGTACTGTAGCTCTGTAATAGGGTTTGAAGTCAGGGATTGTAATGCTTCCAGAAGTTCTTTTTCTGTACAGGATTGTTTTGGCTATCCTGGGCTTTTTGCTTTTCCATATGAAGTTAAGTACTGTTCTTTTGAGGTCTTTGAAGAATTTTGCTGGGCAATGCGTTGAATCTGTAGATTGCTTCTGGTAAGACTGCCATTTTTACTATGTTAATTCTGCCTACCCAAGAGCATGGGAGATCTTTGCACTTTCTGGTGTTTTCTTCAATTTCTTTCTTCAAAGATTTAAAGTCCTTGTCATACAAGTCTTCCACTTGTTTGGTTAGAATTACTCCAAGATATTTTATGTTATTTGTGGCTATTGTGAAGAGTGTTGATTCTCTGATTTCTTTCCCAGCCCTCTTATCATCTGTGTACAGGAGGGCTACTGACTTTTTCAAGTTAATCTTGTATCCTGCTACATTGCTGAGCAGCCAGTGATCTTAACCACTGAGCCATCTCTCTAGCCTCTTTAACAGGTCTTTCCAGTTATTTTGAGGGATGTCAGATTGCTGGCCGGTTATTTACAACATTCCTTTCCCCTTCCTTTAATATTATTTTTATGGCATATTAGGATTCATTTGGAGGTTTTGTACTTTTTAGTGATTTGTCTGTGTTAATTCTGTATTAACTAATTTGCAGGAAAAAAATTCAGAAAATTAATTTAGAAAATTAAAAACTATCCTGTGGAGTTTTTGCTTTGTTTTGTTTTTTTGTTTTTCGGGAGAGGATTTCTCTCTACCCTTGGCTGTCCTGGAACTCACTCTATAGACCAGGCTGGACTCAAACTCAGAAATCAATCTGCCTCTGCTTCCTCTGTGCTGAGATTAAAGCCTTGTGCCACCATCACCTAGCAAAACTGTCCTGTTTATTGTTTCTGGTGAAATATGGGATCATTTTTCAAGTTCCAAAAAGTTTTAAGAATTTTATTTTCATTTGTAGTAAATTTATAGATTTTGGAACCTATGTCATTACTAAAGCTTTATATGTATTTTATTCAGTGTCTCTTACTAGTTATAGCCTTACTATTAAAGCTTTCTTCATTTTTATTTTTATCTTTTGTAGTCCAGGCTGATCTTGAATGTGGACTCCTCCTACCTCAAGCTCTTAAGTACAAGGAGTATAGGCATATCTTTCACCATCTCTTATATATCAGTAATTTTTACATCAGCTACATAACTTTTTTATTATAATATTTCCTAGGTGTTTTTACATATTGATGTTACTGTAAGATTTTATATATTATATCATGATATTATTATATAATATATAATTAATATATCTCATTATATATCTGTTATTCAGCAATTATTGGAGTTCCGTAGATTTCATATACACATATCTCACTTGTTTCTTAAACGTGGGTTCATAAAATTTAGTTTTTTCAAGATTAATTTATTAAGTGGGGGAGATGGTGGCACGGGCCTTTAGTTCCAGTACTTGGGATGCTGAGGCAGGTGGATCTCTGAGTTAGTCTACAGAGTTCCAGGACAGTCAGGGCTACATAGAGAAATCCTGTCTAGAAAAACCAAAAGAGAAAAAAAATACTCAATAGTGTTTCTTCATTCAGTCTCTGAGCTATATACTGCCTGTGTTAAGCACTAAGATCCACAGAGCTTTTGCTTATGGTAGTAGCCCAGGTATCTGCCAGTATTAAGAATATTTGTTGATCCAGTGAGTAAACACTATAGAGTATGTGGCTGGATATGGTGGTTCACACCTATAATGCCGGTACTCAGGAGCTTGAGGCAGGAGAATTGCTATGAGTTTAACATCAGTATAGATCTCAGAGTGGGACCCTATGTCAGAAAACTAAAACAACAGAAAAGAAGCTATCGACTCTCAGCTATACTATTTCACATCCCCTCGGAATGTACAGGAATGCTGTTGGTAGTATCGGTGCTTGTTTGTGTCACTCTGATAGGTGTGAGTGGTGCCTCACGCTGGTGGAGTTTTGGTTTGTTTTTTGGCACTGCTGGGATCAAGCCCAGGACCTTGAGCAAATAGGCAAGTGTTCTACCACTGAGCTACACCCCTAGCCTTATCTCCTGACTATGGATGGGAATGGCTTTCTGTGGACTGCTTGCTGGAAATGTTAAGGACAGTGAAGGACTGGAGCTTTTGCCCCGCTTATAAGTAGCAAATAAGCCTGCCAAAGTTGACAGATGCAGGCAGAAGACCTGAGACTCCTGTATCAGGAACAAAGGAACCCACCACCCAGGATATCAGCAGAATAGGCTTTATGTACAGTGTACCTTTGCCCCACAAGTCCCATGAAGGCAGAGTCACAGCTAAGGGGTTCAAGATTAAGGAACTCAGATTTCATGACTTTTGTTAGCTTATTGACTTTTATGGGGACGGACATGGTATACTCATTCGAATGCATGGTAAATAGCCTCTCCTCTTGTTCTGAAAAAGAACACTTTGATCTCTTTTCTTTTTACATTTCCAGTTATATTTTGTATATGTTTGTGGATGCATCTATATCATACTGTATGTGTGGAGGTCAGCGGATAACTTGTTGGAGTTCATTCTCTCCTTCCACCATTTCAGACCCTGGGCAGCAAGCTCTACCTGCTGAGTCGTCTTGCCAGCCCTAGCCCATACAGAGTCTCATTGAGTAGCTCAGGTTAGCCTGAAACCTACTGTGTAGCCCAGGCTGCCCTTGAGTCCATGATCCTACCTACTGCCTCAGTCTGTACAGTACTTGGATGACCCCAATACCTGGACAGAAAGTTCTTTCTTTCTCCTTCCTTCCTTCCTTCCTTCCTTCCCTCCCTCCCTCCCTCCCTCTCTCTCTCTCTCTCTTTTTGTTTTTCTCTGGGTAATAGCTCTGGCTGTTCTGGAAGTGACTTTGTAGACCAGGCTGGCCTCAAACTCATAGAGACCCACCTGCCACTGCTTCCTGAATGCTGGAATTCAAGGTGTGTACCACCATTGCCCAGCTTAGAAAGTTCTTTCTTGAGAGTTGCCTCAGCAGTTTTTCCTGTAATTTTTGTTTACTAGGGGCTTGTCTTTCCTTTTTATTTTCTGTCCAGGATACTGGATTTAGTTGTTCTGCTCTCTGTTATACTCCCACAAGTATCCCCACATTGGCACCACCTAGGAGAAGCACAGCCAGAAGAGACCGAGTTTGGCTCCTGCTCTAGCCATTGCTGCAAATGCACAGGGTTGTTTGTCCCTGTGGCTTAAGAAAAGGGAATGGCAGTAAAGTAGGGGCTGGAGAGAGAGCTCAGTCAGGAAAGTACCTGGGGAGGCCCACTTGTAATCTCAGCACTGAGGAAGTAGAAGGGCCCCTGAGGCTCAGTGGCCAGTCAGCCTAGCCTAATTGGTGGGAGACCCTGCCTTTTTGGGGGGGGGGGCAGAATCCTGAGGGATGACACTTGAGGTTGACCTCTGGCCTCCATGTGAGTACATGCACATACCCCCTACCCACCCACCCACCACCAGACACAGTAGAGGAGAAGGGTTTCCCTTGTGCCTTTCTCCTGCTTAGCCAGAACTTGAACTTTTCCTGCGTTTCAGGACTAGGGAAATGGCTCTCTCTCTGAGGGTTTGGTTTTCTCCCATACATATTCATTCATTCTCATTTTCTCTTTCTTTCTCTGCCTCTCTGCTCTTCTCCCTTATCCCCTTCCCCTTCCCCCCCATAACCCTCCCCACACACGCACACACGCACACACTTTTGAGCATCCCCAGAAGAGTGTTCAGTGTGCCCTCTCTATCTTTGCAGCTCACGTGGCAGTCAGGTCTTTTTCTCTGCATCCACTCATCTCTGTGGTCTGCTTTTGGTTTTGGGTTATGCCTGACTTCCTTCTGAGGTTTACCTAGTGTCTGCATACCTAAATATTCAACCAGAGGGTGAGGTTGTGCTCAAACCTCTCTGGCTAGTAGGGCTTTGGTTCTGAGCGGCAGAACCCGTGTATATAGAGACAACATGAGGTGGCTCCAGAAAACATACGATGGTCTGAAATCTGAGTGCATGCTTTGGCACATACACAGATCCACTAGTCGGGTGCGAGTTTCATCTCTTTTTTGTGTATGGTGTATGTATATGTTCATATGAGTGTGTAGATAGGTACACGTGTGTGGAAGCCAGAGGTCAAAGTCGGCTAGACTACCTTCTTCAATTGCTGTTCTCCTTATTTTTTTTTAAATATTTTTATTTGTCAGATGTGCTGGCACACATTTTTATTTTCAGAACCTAGGAGGCAGAGGCAGGCAGATCTCTGAATTGGAGGCCAGCCTGCCTGGACTACATGCCATCCAGAGCTATATAATACAACCCTGTATAAAAGTTTTAAAAATTAGTTACTTAGTATGGGTGAGTGTGCTTGTCACCACATACTTGTGGAGTTCAGAGGACTTTAGGAGTTGGTTCTTCCCTTGCACCATGTGGGTTAGAGGGATAGGATTCAGGTTATCAGTGTTGGCAGCCAGCACCTTTACCTGCTGAGTCATCTTACCAGTCCACCTTAACTTTTGAGTCAGGGTCCCTCACTGAACTATCAAACTCCATAAGGATCCTCTTCGATGCCCATCTTCCTCTTGAAGTAGATTGGTGCTGCCAGGAGCAGAGTGTCTCATTGTCATGAAAAACCCTAAGTTATTAAAACATTAAAGGCCATATTCTGCAGTCTTTGAAAGATATGAGGAATGTCTATCTAACTGAAATGTATCTCTATATATCTAGAAAATCTAACTCACCATTCATTTCGGCTAATCTGACTGACTAGCAAGCTCCAGGAGGCTGTCTGTATGCCAAGCGCTGAATAACAGGTACAGAGCATTGTCATTCCAGCGTTTAGGTGTTGCTGGGGATTGAACTCAGGTCTTTCTGCTTGTGTAACATTACCTTATCTACTGAGCCATCCATCTCCCCAGCCCCAGTTTTAACCAATCTTTACAGTTGTTTTTGAATATTGTCTTCATTGTGCTATAAGTATCCCGCCATTTTAACCAAACACATGAGATAAGAACTTACAAGAAGGCTGGGCAGTGGTGGCACACGCCTTTAATCCCAGCACTCAGGAGGCAGAGGCAGGTAAACCTCTGTGAGTTCGAGGCCAGCCTGGTCTACAAGAGCTAGTTCCAGGACAGGCTCTAAAGCCACAGAGAAACCCTGTCTCGAAAAACCAAAAAAAAAAAAAAAGAATTTACAAGAAGTAAAGGTTAGGTTTGTTCATTCATTCTTTCAGACAGGGTCTTTCTATGTAGCCTAGGCTGACCTTGAGCTCTTGACACCTCCCAGAGGTCGTAGCTAAGATCACTTCAGAGTTGAGCTGCTGAAACTGGTACCCGAAACATTCTGATTAGTTTAGATGGTTTATTTTTTTTTAAGATTTATTTATTTATTTATTTATTTATTTATTTATTATGTATACAACATTCTGCCTCGATGTATGCCTGCCGCCAGAGGAGGGCGCCAGATCTCAGTACAGATGGTTGTGAGCCACCATGTGGTTGCTGGGAATTGAACTCAGGACCTCTGGAAGAGCAGCCAGTGCTCTTAACCTCTGAGCCATCTCTCCAGCCCCTAGTTTAGATGGTTTATATTCCTGAGTTTATGTTAAGAATTTACACAATGAATGTGGAAGCACTGCTAGTACCTGATCTCTGCCCTTGTTTTTTCTACTTCTGACTTTGTGCTGAACTACCTTTTGAACCATTTGGGGAAAATAGCTAACATTCACAATTACTGGTAATAGTAAAAGGAAAAACTTTTTTTTTAAATATTTATTTATTTATTATGTATACAATATTTGTCTGTGTGTATGTCTGCAGGCCAGAAGAGGGCACCAGACCTCATTACAGATGGTTGTGAGCCACCATGTGGTTGCCGGGAATTGAACTCAGGAACTTTGGAAGAGCAGGCAATGCTCTTAACCACTGAGCCATCTCTCCAGCCCCAAGGAAAAACTTTTTAAAATTATTTGTTTTATTGTTGTTATTTTTATCTTCTGCATGTCTGGGTGACCTTCACATGAGTTCTTTGTACCCCTGGGGTCAGGGTTCCAGGCAGTTTTAAACTCCTTGATATGGGTACTGTGTGTGTTTGTGTGTGTGTGCGCGCGCGTGCATGCACACATACATTCTTACATGCACCCATGTGAGTACAGATTCCCGCTGAGGCTAACAAAAGGGTATCAGATCCCCTGGAATTGGAGTTATGGGCAGTTCTGAACTGTCCAACATGGATGCTGGGAACCTAACTTGGGCCTCTGTAAAAGCAGTAAACATTCTTAACTATTGAGCCAGATTCTCTGCTTTAAAAAAAAAAATGCGTGCAGATAGGTGAATTTGGACAAGCAGTTTCGGATAGATAGTATAGTAGAAAAATGTAATCTTACCTGGGCGTGAACCCCTTCTCTGTTGCTGGTTTTTAGTAGAGTTTGAATACTCTTGTTCCTTCAGAAGTTAAAGGTCATCCTTGGCAGCATAGCAGGTGCGATGCTGCCTAAGCTACATAGTAAGACCCTGTCGGATGGATGAACAAACAAACCTACCTGTCCTTTTAAGTTGTTTATTATCATCTGTTTGGTTACAGTGATGGAGTGACACATTCTCCGTCAGTGACTTGAAGGTTTATTATTATTAGTGTGTGCATGTGTGTGTGTGACTGAACTCCATCATGCTTGTGGAGTTCAGAGAACAGCGTGGAGAATTGGTTAATAATTCCTTCCATTTTTTTTTAAATATTTATTTATTTATTATGTATACAATATTCTGTCTGTGTGTATGCCTGAAAGCCAGAAGAGGGCACTAGACCTCATTACAGATGGTTGTGAGCCACCATGTGGTTGCTGGGAATTGAACTCAAGACCTTTGGAAGAGCAGGGAATGCTCTTAACCACTGAGCCATCTCTCCAGCTCCAATTCCTTCCATTTTTATGTGGTTTACTAGTATTGAACTCAGGTCATCAGGTTTTTGCTGAACCATCATGCCCACCCTATAGTGATGCTATAGTAATTGTCACATGTTTGGGGGCAATAGCACATACATTTAAAAATATGCCAATCAGGTCATCTCCCTCCAGAAGAGCACCAATAGCTGCTTTCTAGAAGCACTGATCTGAACTCTAAGGAGTGTTTGAGAATCAGATCAGTGGACTTGTGTCAGAGAGAGCCACAGTAGCAGGGCTTCCTCACCCCTGCAGAGAGGGTGTACTCTTGCGAGCAGATGCTTTACATGGCTCCTTTGGTAGGCAGCTAACTATGTACCAACCGAGCCATGATGTCCCTGCCTACACTGCTTCTCCTTGGAGGTGGCTCTGATGTTATGTGGCTGTCAATATGTTTAATCATTTTTTTAATTTATTAGGCAAATATCTTTCCTTAAAAAGTTCTTATGTGAGCTGAGTGGTGGTGGCACATGCCTTTAGTCCTAGCACTTGGGAGGCAGAGGCAGATGGTTCTCTGTGAGTTCAAGGCCAGCCTAGTCTACAAAGCAAGTTCCCGGACAGCTACGGCTGTTATACCCTGTCTCAAAAGAAAAAAAAGTTCTTATGTGTATTGGTGGTTTGCTTGCGTGTATGTCTGTGCACCACATGTGTACCTGGTAACCATGGAGAGCTGCCGTGTGGGTGCTGGGAGTGTAACCCAGGTCCTCTGGAAGAGCAGCCAGGTGCTCTTAACTCCTGAGCCCCCTCTCCTGCCACATGGAGATACTTTCCTATCCTTCTGAAGCCCTCAGTTTGTGCTGAAAGAAAAGCTTATTCACTATGGAAAGGGAGCAGTAGAAACAGTGTATCCTTAGAATAGATAGAGCTTTGACAAAGCAAAAGTATAGCCAATGGTTCTAGGTTATTCTTCCCTTGATGCCTCTCTCACTCATCATTTTCCTTCATATATTCTTAATAAATCTGCCTTTACTCTGCTCAAAAATTTAAAAAAATTTCTCAGCTGAGGCATAAGCATGATTAATTAGTATGGAAAACAGTGATCCTACCGAAATTTTTGTGCAGATGTGTGAGTTTGGACAAGCAGGTGCAGATATTATAGTAGAAAAAAGTTGTAATCTTGTCTGGGTATGAACACCTTCCCTGTTACTTGTTTTTAGTAGTTTATATACTTTTGTGTTCTTCTAGTACTGTGGATTGAACACAACCTCCCACACCCTAGGCAAGTACTCTACTGTTGAGGTAGATCCTTAACCCTCTCTTTACATTTCTTTTTAACATTTAAAAATTATTTATTTACTTTTATTCATTCATTTACTTAATAGTCTATGTGTAGGGTTGGGTCGGGCACATGCCACTGTTTGTGGAGGCCAGAGGACAACTTTAAGGAATTGTGTCTTCTACCATGTGAGCCCCTTACCCATGGAGCCATCCTGCCAACCCATGTACTAAATTTTTTTTTTTTTTTGATTTTGAGACAAGGTCTCTGTTGCCATAGCTGTCTTAGAATTTTCTGTGTAGACCAGAGTGGCCTCAAACTCAAGAGATTTGCCTGCCTATCCCTCCCTAGTACTGGGATTACAGGCCTATCCACTATACCTGGCTTTTTAATTTTATTTTTTTAAGATAAAGTCTTGTGGGGGCCCTTGTAATTGTCATGGCAGGTAGGGAAACAAACCTCAAAAAGATGAAAATGACAACTCAGTTTAGCCCGACTTACTCAGCCAGGCTAGATCAAACTTTGGGAATCTGGTACCAGGTGATTTATTGCCAGCATATAAAAACAAGTAACAGTACAGTTTGGGAACTCAACTCAAAGTGCATGTTACTTTTTCCTAGAAGATGGGTTCTAGAGATAGGCTACCTGTGCTAGCTTAAGGGCCTAGGGAAGGATCTGGTATGTCTCAGTCATACAGGTCGTTTGGGCTGTTAGCCGTCTCTGGTCCTGATTGTGGGAGCTTGGGGAGGCCCTAGGCTATATGTGTGTGTGATATATATATGGGCCATTTAGACTATTACCTACCTTTGGTCCTGGTTGTGGGAGCTTGATATGACCTGGCCCTACAGATAACACAGATTACTAGGTTGTTAATCACCTCCAATTCCCAGCCTTATAGTTGGGAAAACAGGTTATATAAAATGGGCAGGTTGTCTTTGGTGCCTACACCTCTTTACATTCCTACTAAGAGTACAGAAGGGTTCTGATTTCTTTATATTCCTATCAACAACACCTCCAATTTGTGTGTGTGTGTGTGTGTGTGTGTGTGTGTGTGTGTGTGTGTGTGTTTAAGGGGGCTTTCCTACTAATGTGAAATGATGTTGGCCATTATACAAAGTATGTTTTATTAATTTTGTTTATGTGTAAGTGTGTGCCACAGCACATGTGAGGAGGCCAGTAGACAGCTTTCGGGAGTTGTCTCTCCATCTCCTATGTAGGTCCCAGGGATCAAACTCAGGTAATCAGTCATGGTGGCGGGAATCTTTAGCTGCTGGGTCATCTTTTCAGACTATGATGATGATGAAGATGATGTGCTCTTTTGTTACAAGATCTTGCTCTCTGTTGGCCATTTTTATTTCTCTTCTGGAGAGTTGCCTATTCTACTTCTTTGTCTATCTTGTTGGGTTGTCAATGTTCTGGGTTTTACCTTTTTTTGTAGAGGTTAAAAATGTCTTCTCTCATTCTGTAGGCTGCCCCTTTACTCTGCTGATTGCTTTGTTTGCTGTGCAGATGTTTTCAAGTTTGCTGTCATCCTATTAGTCTGTTTTTGTTGCTTCTATTACCTGTGCTTTGGTTATTGACGAAGTCCTTGCCAGCTTTTCCTCTAGGAGTTTAAAACTTTATGCTTAGGTCTTTAATCCAGTATTAGTCTCTCTCTCTCTTTTTAGCTCTTTTCAGTTTATTGCATGAAGGAGTTACGATAGTCCAAGTTAAAAGTGGACCCCAAATGGTTACATTATACAAGCTGTGAGGTTTTTAAACTTGTGACAAGGGATGGGAGGGAAATTCTACTCATTGCAAGGAAATCCTCTCTTAAGCTTTAGAGTCCAAGCACTTAAAACCCATGAAATCTTCATCTGATCATCCTTAGCCAGTCCAATCTCTATTAGGAACTGACATATGTTCTTGCACTGGTCACCCTGTAGCTGAATTACTTCTCCATGTTCTGGATGCTCAATTACAGTACCATTGCAGGCAAATTTCTTCTTAAACGCCTTCACTAGTTTCTTTTTATCGTAATCATCAGCGATCCCTTGGACAGTGGTAAGGGTCTTCCTGCCGTTTCTCTGTTGAATTCTTACATGGATATAATGCTCAGTGCCAGCAGGAAGCAGGTCATCATCCTTACTTGCATCAGCAAAGGGGTTGAAAGAGTGGAGGTTCTGATACGATACTGTTCCTTTTCCTCGGTGGAAACGGCCTGCAGAAGGACAAGGGGGACGGGGGGACGGGGGGGGGGGGGAACCGTAGGGAAGCGAGGGGACTCGAGGGGGAGGCAGCTGAGTCCTCGGCAGCGGCTCAGTGACTGGGTCTCTTGAGGTGCACTGTGTTTTTCAGGCCATCAGATTAAAGTCTTTCTTTAGTATGATTCTGCTTGAACTTTCTATGTTATACTTTGGGCTTTGCACACTGTCTTCCTTTCCTCTCTTCTTCCTTTCTCCCCTATGGCTTGAAGATCTTGACTCACTTGAATTTTTCTACATGAGTGTTGTATTTTAGTAATATGATACGAGTTAATTTCCATTCTTTCTCACTTCTTTTTATCAGGAAGAAGATGAGCCTAAAGTCTGAACGCCGGGGAATTCATGTGGATCAATCTGAGCTCTTGTGTAAGAAAGGATGTGGTTACTATGGGAACCCTGCCTGGCAGGGTTTCTGCTCCAAGTGCTGGAGAGAGGAGTACCACAAGGCCCGGCAGAAGCAGATCCAAGAGGACTGGGAACTGGCAGAAAGGTAAAAGGACCTCACTGGCTGGCTGGAGGTGGGTATGGCTACCAGTGACATAACCAGGTACAAGGTCCTGTCATTGCTTAGCCATGCTTTTCTTCTGTCAAGAGCTATCAGCAGGTCAGCTCATCATCAAGAGAAGATTCTTTCTGCTCTCTGGTCAACACTTACTAAATCTCTTTTAGTGGATTCTCCATTTTGTGTTTGTTGATTTTCCATTTGAGTGTGCTATTCTTACCTCTTATGAAGGCAAGCATCCTTTGTGGTGAAGATGAGTGATATGCTGCCTCCAGGGCTCGGCAGGTGGCTCTCAAGAATTGCTTTCCTCATTCTTCTGACTTACCCACAGTAGTCAGTACTAGTTAGTTTATGTACATGGTCCTGAAATTGTGACCATTTGATTTTTCTTGTGAAACCAGATTACTCTGAAGTAGCTGTGTCATCTCTAAACACAAGTATGACAAAGATTAAAAGATAGAAGTGCTGGTAAGGGGCTGGAGAGATGGCTCAGAGGTTAAGAGCACTAGCTGCTCTTCCAAAGGTCTTGAGTTCAGTTCCCAAGAACCATATGGTGGCTCACAACCATCTGTAATGAGATCTGGTGCTCTCTTCTGGCCTACAGGGACACATGGAGGCAGAACATTGTACACATAATAAATAAATCATTAGGGAAAAAAAGCAAAACAAACTAAATGGTCTGTAACTTGTAATTCAGTCATCCTCCACATAGGTTTTGTAAAACAGTGCAGTGGGTGCCAGGCGATAGTGGTGCATGCCTTTAATCCCAGCACTTGGGAGGCAGGTGGATCTTTGTGAGTTCAAGGCTGACCTGGTCTACAGAGCAAGTTCAGGACAGCCAGGGATGGTGCTGGTGTGTTCAGGGGCTTGGAAAATGCCAGGAGGAAAGCCTACCCTTTGCCATGACATCCTGTAGACTGGTAATATGGTCAAACCAAACGCTAGCTTTTGCTGCTTTTCCTTGTCTAGTCACTTAATATTTGTTGTATAACTGCTCTGTTCACGTTCTCGTCTGTGGTGGGTGAACTCAGAGAATTATGGCCTGTGATCTTAACTGTGGAGCCATCTCTAGCCTCTTAAATTTTATATAGCTACTTGCATTAGTGCAAAAGTATAGCTATTAACAGGGTAACTTCTTGGGTTTATAATCTTTATGGGTTTGCTTCACTGAAGCAGATGAACAAGGCAAGTAGTGATTCCTGGACACTCCGTGATACAAGCAGGGGCAGAAGGCAGGAGAACATGTCCTGATCACTCAAAATGAACTGAATTTATTTAGGAAACAGCAAGTTGCCACTCTCTAAATGGATATAAAGACTGTATTTCCTGAGTCCTGAGAGAATCCTTTAAATTACATCCACAGAAGAAAATATTCCCCATTGTATGCAAGCAAGAGAAGTCAAAAATAAAACATTTTTATTTAAGTAAAAAAAAAATAATAATCTTTATGGGTTCTTTGCCCCACAATGAATTCCCGAATGATAGTTGGTTTGCAGTCAGAGTTCCTCATCATCTGGAGACCATTATATCCAGCACACAGTCAATCTCATCATCAATGATCCTCCTGTCTCTGCCTTCCAAGTGCTGGGGCTACAAGTGTAAGCCACTATGCCTGACTAGAAGCCACACTTTATGTCTATAATTTCCTGTTGAAAACTGTCCTTTCGCTTAGTAGACTCCTAGTCATCTTGTAGACCTGCCCCTAGTGTTACCACTGTAGACCCTTAGACCTCTCCTCTGGTGGAGTTTTTCCATCCTGTGTTCCAAGAGCACTTGCTTAACACTCTGCTCTAGAAAGTGTCCCTCTCAATTAGGGAAAAGAGCTACATCATCCCATCCCTAATTTTCAATGCTGATTACTGAACCTCATGCTTGCTGGGCATGTACTCTACCTCTGAGCTACATCCATCACAGCAAGACCATTTCCTTCTTTGTTTATGAAAGGTCCCTCCCTCCCTCCCTCCCTCCCTCCATTCCTTCATTTATTGTGATTTTCCTAGACAGGGTTTTTCTGTATAACAGTCCTGGCTGTCCTGGCATCTGCTTTGTAGACCAGGCTGGCCTCGAATTCACAGAGATCCGCCTGCCTCTGCCTCCTGAGTGCTGGGATTAAAGGTGTGTGCTACCACTGCCCAACCATGAAAGCTTTTTTAAAAAAAAGATTTATTGTTTTATTAATATAAAGTTTTGCTTACATGTATGTATGTGTGCCTGGTGCCTATGGAATTCAGAAAAGGTCATTTGATTCCCCTGGAACTGGAGTTACAGATGTTTGTGAGCCACCATGTGGGGTGCTGTGAATTGAATTTAGGTTCTCTGAAAGAAAAAGTACTCTAAACAACTGAGCTGTCTCTCCTATTGTCCAACACCACTGATGGATTCAGTTTTTATTTGTGAGTGTATGACATGTGTATGGGGACCTGCAGAAGCCAGAAGCAGTAGTCAGATTCCCTGAAGCTGGAGTTACAGGTGAATGTGAGTTTCCTGACATGGGCTCTGGGAACTGAATTTGGGTCTTCTGCAAGAGCAGCAAGTGTTCTTAACTTCTGAGTCATCTTTCCAGCCTGCTTTTATCTTTTAAATAATATATATTACATATATACATTTATGCATATGTGTATATGTACAGACACACGTATATATGCAATGTATACACACACAGAGATAACTTATTTTTATTTTTAATTAATGTGCATATGTGTATTGTGTTTCTGTGTATTTGCATGTGAGAGCAAGCGCCTGAGGAGGCCAGGGCCATCAGATTCCCTGTGAGTTGCTAGATGTGGGTGCTAGGAATTGTACTCAGGTCCTCTGCAAGCCAGTATGTGCTCTTAACTGCTGAGACATCGCTCCAACTCCATAACATACATACATTTCATAATCTTTTTTTAAAAAAATATTTATTTATTTACTTATTATGTATACAATATTCTGTTTGTTTGTATGCCTGAAGGCCAGAAGAGGGCACCAGACCTCACAACACAGGTGGTTGTGAGCCACCATGTGGTTGCTGGGAATTGAACTCAGGACCTTTGGAAGAGCAGTCAGTGCTCTTAACCACTGAGCCATCTCTCCAGCCCACGTTTCATAATCTTTATAATTTAAAAATTATCTACCTGTGTGTCTGTCTAGTTTTGTGAGAGGGGTTGTCTCCATATATAGAGGTCAGAGGTTCTCTCTTTCTGCTTTATGAGTTTTGGGGATTGAATTCAGGTCATCAGGGTTGGTGGCACGAGCCTTTTTATCTGACCTACTGAACTACCTTGTTGGCCGATGTTTTGAGGCAGGCTCTTTCTTGTCTCCCAAGCTGACCTCAAACTTACTGTGTCAAGGATGACCCTGGACTTTACCCCCCAAGCGTGTGCCACCGTGTAGGCAGTGAGGGGACGAGCGCAGAACTCTGTGAGTGTTGGGCCAGCAGTCGTCAACTGAGTGCCATCCTAAGCCATACATTTTTAAAATTACATTTCTTTCTATATTTTTTAGATTTATTTTTATGTATGTGGATGCTTGCATGTATGTAAATATACTACATGTGTCCAGTGTCTGAGGAGACCAGAAGAGGATGTCAGATTCTCTAGAGCTGGAGTTATAGGAGGTTGTGAGCTGCCATGTGGGTGCTGGAAACCAAACCCAGATCCTCTACACAAGCAACAAGTACTTTTGGACACTGAGCCACCTGTCCAGCTCCTACATTGATCTTAGCAGCCTCCTTTAGCCCTGTTTCTTTCTTTCTTTCTTTTTTTCCTCCTCCTCCTCCTCCTCCTCCTCCTCCTTCTTTTTCTTTTTCTTTTTTTTTTTAAGACTGAGTTTTTCTGTGTAGTCCTGACTGTTCTGGAACTCACTTTGTAGGCCACGCTGGACTGGAACTTAGATCTCTACCTGCCTCTGCCTCCCAAGTGCTGGGATTAAAGGTGTACACCGCTACTGCCCAACTATAGCTCTGTTTCTTAATATGAAAATTTGAGACAGGGTCCTAGTCTATAACCCAGGCTGACCTCAAACTCAGCAATCTTGCCTTAGCCTCCCAAATGTAGAGATTAAAAGTGTAAAACCTGGTTTATTATTATTATTTATTTATTTGAGGTGCTGGGTGTTAAACCCATACATCGGATCTTCAGCAGCTATATAATTTCATCTTACAGCTGTGTGCTCAATGGCTCAGACCCACCTGGTATATTTAGCTCCTGTTTATGAAGTCTTCAGCTCCTCTTCAGTCATTTAAACAGGATCTCCTTAGACCCTGGGAAAGCTTGGAGAGGAGACTCCAATCATTCACAATCCTCTTCCTGAATTTCAGGCTTCAGCGGGAGGAGGAAGAGGCCTTTGCTAGCAGCCAGAGCAGCCAAGGAGCCCAGTCCCTCACATTCTCCAAGTTTGAGGAAAAGAAAACCAATGAGAAGACCCGGAAGGTCACCACAGTGAAGAAGTTCTTCAGCGCCTCTTCCAGAGTGGGATCCAAGAAAGGTAATTTTCTCTTTCCTTCTTGTGTGACTAAATAAACAACAAACTAGATCTAGAAAGAGGTGGACTCAGTCTTTTACATCTGTAAGCCTAAGAGAATTCTAGTTCAGATTTAACACAGAAATCTAGTTTGATGGTCAAACAATACATGAAATATACTCTCTTTTACTCAAAGATACTGTCTTTTAAAGAAGCTATTTATTCCACAGGAGAACTAAAGGGAGTTGAAATGTGTAGCTCTGTTTATAAAGCTCTCTATTTCTTCTTCTTCTTCTTCTTCTTCTTCTTCTTCTTCTTCTTTTCCTCCTCCTCCTTTATTTTTTGGCCTTGTTTTCCATGTATAATAACCGCTGTTCATAAATTATCAGAAGTGGCTCTTTCTGGGATCGAAAGTCACCTGAGAAATTTTTCTCTCAAAGTTTATTTCCTATGCTAGTAGGGAACATACAGATAGGAGAAGGCTCATTTGGGGCTCTTGAGTAACTCATATTAAATATTTTCTTATAGATGGATTTGTATTATTTCATGTATTTTGAAAATTTTTATTTGTTTATTTTTTACTTGTATGTCTGTGAACTGCTTTGTGCCTGGTATGTCAGATGCTTTGAAACTGAAGTTACAATGGTTGTGAGTTGCCATTAAGGTTCTGGGAATCAAACTTGGGTCTTCTTGATGAGCAGTCAGTGATCTTAACCACTGAGCTATCGCTCCAGCTCCTCATTCATCTACTTGAGTGTGTGTGTGCATGTATACTTGTGTAGGCCAGAGATTGTCATTGTGTATCTTTGATTGTTCTCTATGTTTTTCTTTTTTCATTTTTTCTTTTTGGTTTTTTGAGACAGGGTTTCTCTGTGTAATATCTCTGGCTGTCCTGGAACTCACTCTGTAGATCAGGTTAGCCTCGATCTCACAGAGATCCGCCTGCTTCTCCTTCCCAAGTGTTTGGATTAAAGGCGAGCGCCACCACCACCACTGACTGGCTTCCACCTTATTATTGTGAGGCAGAGTCTCTTAATGAACCCAAACCTCCCTGATTTAGCTAGACTGGCTGGCCATTGAGTTCCAGGGGTCTTTGTCTATCCCCCAAGATTTGGGATTATAGGCTTGTGCCACCATGCCCAGCTTTTGTGTGAACTCTGAGGGTTGAACTGAGATTCTCATACTGTGCAGCAGAGAACTTTACTGAACTCACAGTGTGGCTCAGGCTCACTTTAAACTTGGGATCTTTCTGCCCTCATCACCTGCTGGAGTAAGAGTCACACACCACCACATCTGCCTTTTGCTTTTTCAGTGTTAGGAGTTAGACTTTAGCCTTTTAACATTGTAGCTGTTTTTGTGGGTAGAAAGCTTCAAAGTCAGCCAGGCTGTGGTGGCACAGGCCATTCATCTCAGCACTTGGGAAGCAGAGGCAGGCGGATCTCTGTGAGTTCAAGGCCAGCCTGGTCTACAGAATGAGTTCCAGGACAGCCAAGGCTACCCAGAGAAACCATGTCTGGGGCGAAAAAATAAGAAAGCTTCAAAATCTGTAAAAATCCTTCATTTCTAAATAAAGGCATTGGGTCACAGGTTACTTAGGTAAATTTGCAAGCAAGCTTTCCACTTGAGCCTGCTTGCTTGTTGGCCTTTGTGTGAGTACACTCAGCTGATAATAGGGGCAGCTTCAACTTGCAGTCTAGACCCATGGTCAACTTTGTTATTCTGTGACTGTATTTTACTTCCTCTATATGCGCTCCTGTTAGTTTATTTATATTAGTAGTACAAAAGAAAGCTCTTAAGCCAAGAGAGTGTGGTTCAAGCAAAGCACAATCTCCTAAGGGATTTGAAGAATTTGTGTGTATGTGGTAAGTATACATGTTTGTGTGGGTATGTGCATTTGTGTGTGAGTGGGTGTGGAAACCATAGGTCAACATTGAGTATCTTTCATTATTCTTCTTTTTAATAATTTATTTAAATTTATCTTATGTGCATTTGTGTGAGGGTGTTAGATCCCCTGGAACTGGAGTTACAGACAATTATGAGCTGCCATGTGGGTGCTGAGAATTTAGCTCAGGTTCCCTTGAAGAGCAGCCAATACTCTTAACTACCAAGCCATCTCTCCAGCTCCTCATTATTCTTACCTTACTATTTGAGATAGGGTCACTCAGTGAACCTGGAGCTCATCAGTTTGGACAGACTGACTGGCAGTGATCTCCTGTATCTGCCATCCTATTGCTGGGATTACAGACACATGACACTTAACCTGGCTTTTTAGTGGGTACTGGGAGTCAAATTCAGGTTTCCATGATTATTCTACAAATACATGACCCTTTGCCACCTTCTCAGGCTGCCTTTATTCTTCATAACCATTCAAATCAAATTAGCAAGGGTATTATTCTCTTCATATATCAAAGATTAAGTTTGACATAATATTTGGTCTGTCCTTCTAACAAGCATACATAGCAGGTGACTTGCTCACTGACTTATTGAGTGACTGAGGTAAGATCTCACTGTGTTCTCCATGCTGGCCTCCAGCTCCTGGACCTCAGTGATCCTCCTGTCTTGTCCAGCTCCTGGACTTCAGTGATCCTCCTGTCTTGTCCAGCTCCTGGACCTCAGTGATCCTCCTGTCTTGTCCAGCTCCTGGACCTCAGTGATCCTCCTGTCTTGTCCAGCTCCTGGACTTCAGTGATCCTCCTGTCTTGGCATGCTGGCACACTTGTGCCCTCCTGTTGGCGGAGGCTGCCCATTTGTTCCCGGCTACCCAGACTTGAATAACCCCTCAGAAACTATATTATTTAGATCACTGCTTGGCCAATCACTTAAGCCTAAAGCCTATTGCTTGCTAGCTCTTTTATCTTTGGTTAACCCATTTCGATTTTATATTTTACCATGAGGCTCATGGCCTACCAGAAGGTTCTAGCTGGCAGCTCGCATCTTTCCCCTCTGGTGGCTACATGGTGTCTCTTGACTCCACCTTCTTTCTTCCAGCATTCAGTTTAGTTTTCCCTGCCTAGCTCTATTCTGCCCTGCACAGGCCCAAAACAGCTTCTTTATTAACCAGTGGCATTCACAGCATACAGCATACATTACCCTCCTCTTTGGTGGTGGTGTTATTATTAATGTGTAAGAGTGTATGCATGTGAGTGTTATGTCCAGGGAGCCAGAAGAGGGTCTTGGGTCCACTGGAACTGGAGTAATGAGTGCTTGTGAACCATTCAGTGTGGGTGCTGAGAACTAAACTGGGTCTTCTGGAAGAGCAGTGTGTGCTCTTAGCCCCAATCCATTTTTTTTAGCCCCTCCAGGACTATTTAGGTTGAAATAGCAGATGCTGCAATAATAATAGGGTGGTACAGTGTACTTATAAAGAACCTGCCTGGGCTTGGGATTCCAATCTGGTTTCAAATCCTAGCTCTTCCTTTTACTAGCATGTGGCATTGGACAGGTAAGTGGTAAGTTCGCTAAGATTCATCTGTAAGGTGGTATTATCACCCACCTTGTGAAATTGTTAAGAATTAATGAGTGGTTAATGAGCATAGTGCCTGGCACCTACTAAGCGCTCCTTGAACGATAGCTGAGGTATGGCTTTCCTTTTGGCCCAGGGTTGCTCAGCTGGAAAGCCTTGTATACTGTTTAGCTGGGTGATAGACAGCTTGAGAATCCTGTTTGACTGGATGGACTTGAACCGCAAATTGTGTTTCTATTTGAGAAACTCAAAATGAATATAAGTAAATGTGTAAACTCTGGCTGCTTGGTCCCTACAGTTCTAGCTGTAGCATGACTAGATTGTTCTTTTCCATCTCCCTTCTTGTTTTCTTGAAAGCTTTTTGTGTTGTCTGGAGAGTACTGATAGAGCCAACCCTATCTTTTTTAGTGCTGAGCTCTACTCCAACCCCCTCTGCTTACGTTTTAAAGGGGAATTTGGGGTAGGCTGGATTTTTTAGACAAGATCTCACTTTGTGGTCCAGGGTGTCCTTGAACTCCTAACAAACCTCCTGCTTCAACCTTGAAAGTGCTGAGGGCTGCTCAGCTGAGGACTTTTCCGCTCTTTGTTTAGTCAGAAGTATTTGTTGGAGAGGAATGTACAGAAGTGAAACAGTGAAGGAGATAACTGGGCTTTCCCTGCTTTTAACCCCGAAGCTTTCAGTCCCTGAAGCTTTTCAGTCTGAGGGCTTGGCATTCTCTGGAGGGTCCTCTTGGACCTCTGAGGTCCAGGGAATATAGGGAAACATCTGCTCAGAAGTCAGACCCTAGTTCAGTTCTGCCCTTAACCACAGAAGCAGCTGAAGTTCAGTTTCTAAAGACCTTCAAGCCTTGGCTACTTCAGTTGTCAGTTGTAGGGATACGGTCTGGTGTATGTGAGGGTTGCACAGCGGTCTTGTAGAAGCGCTCAGCATGCGGTAGTACTCACAATAAGTCATTGCCATTATTATCTTGTCACATGGAAGAAATGTTGTGTTTCTGTTGTAGATCATTCTATAAATTTTAGTTTGGGCTTGTGTATCCACAGTATTGCACAATATTGTGGGATTTTAAGAAAGTGTTTTATTACACACATATATACATATACGTAGGAAGAGTGTGAATGAGTATGGGATGGTCAGATACAATGTATGAGAGTTATTTTTCTCCTTTCATGTGTGAACTCTGCTGAGCCATCCTGCCAGCCTAAGTATTGTGTCTTACTGTCTTACCTCCTGTCTTGTCAGTGGAGGATTGAACTCTCCAGTTGTGATTTGTTTCTCACTCCTTACATTTCTGTTTTTCCCTTGTGCTTTTTTTTGGGGGGTTTTTCGAGACAGGGTTTCTCTGTGGTTTTGGAGCTTGTCCTGGAACTAGCTCTTGTAGACCAGACTGGTCTCAAACTCACAGAGATCCGCCTGCCTCTGCCTCCCGAGTGCTGGGATTAAAGGCGTGCGCCACCCCCCCCCCAGGTCCCTTGTGCATTTTAAAGCTGTGTTGTTAATTATGTATTTAGGACTGTTGTGTCTTGGAGAGTTGACTTTTCATAGTATAATGTCCGTCTTGTTAGTTGGGAGGAACTTCTTTTTGATTCTTTGACTGTATCTTATTCCTATCCTTAGTGTCTCAATTTAGCCTCTTTATTGTTGTTGTGACATGGGATCTCACTTTGTAGCCCAGCCTGGCCTGGAATCCACATTTCTCTTGCCTCAGCCTCCTGAGTGTTGGGATTGCTGTGCAGCTTCCATGCCCAGCAGGACATGTGGGTTTTAACTTTGGTAGTTATTCCTAAACGGTCTCCTTTTAAAGTTCTGTCACTTGTATCCCATCTGCACAGTGTTAGCGACTGTTATATTCTTGTCAAGATCAAATTTCAGATTTTGTCTTAGTTAGGGTTTCTATTCCTGTGAAGAGGCACCATGACCAAAACAACTCTTAAAAAAGGAAAACAGTTCATTATGGGCTTGCTTATAGTTCAGAGGCTATTATTAGTCCATTTTCCTCATGGTGGGGAACATGGTGGCACACAGGCAGACATGGTGCTAGAGCAATAACTGAGAACTTTACATCCTGATCTACAGGCAGCAGGCAGAGAGCCACTGGGCATGGCATGGGCTTTTGGAGACTCAAAGCCCACCCCTAGTGGCTCACTCCAACAAGACCACACCTTCTAATTCTTCTAATCCTGCTTAAACAGTTTACCAACTGGGAACTAAGTATGCATATATATGAGCCTATAGGGACCACCTTATTCAAACTACCATAGATTTTTATAATTTTGATTATTATTTTGTTACTAAATCATTAAGTTAACTTTTTTCTTTTTCTCCTTCCCCTCTCTCTTCCTTTCCTTTCTTTCTCTCCTTCCTTCCTTCCTTCTTCCTTCCTTACCCTTTCCTTTCTTACTCTCCCCTTCCCTCCCCTTCCTTCCTCTCTCTTCCCCTACCCTCTCTTCCCTCCCCTCCCCACTCTTACCCTCTTTTCCACCCTGTGTAGTCCTGAAACTAGCTGCGTAGACTAGGCTGACCTTGAACTTACAGAGACCCACCTGCCTGTGCCTCTCAAGTATAGGAATTAAAGGTATATACCCAGCAAGTTACCTTTTTGAATGGCATCTTCTTGTGGTTTTAATTTGTGTATTTGTCATTCTTGAAGTGCCCATCTTCCCTGTTAACCACTGCCCAGCAAGGGCTATATAGTGAGACCCTGTCTCATAAAAAGACCAATAAAATAATAGTGTGAAGTTGGTCGATTTTAATGCCTTTCAGTTTCTTTTTCTTGTGGGATGTGGTGGTCCACACTTGTAGTTCTAGCATTTAGGAAGCCAACGCAGAAGGATCCTGTTTCGAAAGGAAAATATAAACAAAACCTTTTACTCAGTGTCTATTGGGGGATGTGTGTGAGAGAGAGTGGTAGAATGTTGCTATAAAGCATAATCTGGTATCACATATATTGTGTAATCTAGCCTGACCTAGGACTTGATCCTCCTGCCTCAAAGTGCTAGAATTACAGGCATGTGTTATTGCACCCAGCTTGGATGCCTTTTTACTATGAGCAGTGTGACTTGTAAGCTGAATGGTGGGGAAATAAATTGGCCTTTGTCTGTTTGGCAGGTGAAGTGTGATTTGGAAGTTCTCTAATGCTTTGTGTTACCTGATGCCTTTGTACTCCCATTGATGGTTACTTTGGTAATTTTTAGGTGATCATCAAGAAAGTTGTTCAAAAAAGGGTACCAATTCAGTATTGGTGATTAATGATACAGCTTAATGCATTGTGTATTTTGGCTAAAAGAATGCTAAGGAGCAGCTTCTATTGAGTATTTTTTTATTTGTTTTCTGTTTGTTTAAAAAATTAAAAATGTATGAGTTGGGTGTATGTCTATTCGCCTGTGGATATAATATTACCACATGTGGAGTTTTTTACTTTTACTTTATATGGGTTCTGGAGATAAAACACATCTCTAGGCCTGTGTGGCAAACTCTTTTCCCTTTTGAGCCATCTTACTGGCCCATGGGTATTTGGTTTTTATTTTTTACGTTTTATTATGTTGGGGCCGGGTGTGCTATTATTTTTTCCACTGCACTCAGAGGTCATCTCTGTGGAACTTCCGACTTCAGGGAGCACAGGCCCCCTTCGCCTGTTACCTTCTATCAGTATCCTGCCTTCCTACACCTGTAACTCCCTTTAACACATTAGACTGGTAGCACAAATTTGAGAGTTTTTGTTATTACTTGATTTGCTTTTAATATTTGATTATTTATTTTCTGGATCTCACTTTGTAGCTCTGGCTGGCCTGGCACTCACTATGTAGACCAGGCTGGCCTCAATTTAGATTCGCCTGCCTCTGCCTTGATTAAAGGTTGTTGCCACCATGCCCGTCCCTATATTTGTACTTTTAAGAATAGTTATGCCTTAATTCACTTCTTACAATCAGGAGTCATTCTCTGCTTCCACTCTGTGTGTCTTGAAGATTGATTCAGTCACCAGACTTGTACATCCAGCTCTTTTGCCTGCTGATCCATCTGGCCATCCTGCAGTTAAGTTTTTTTGAGACAGGGTCTTATGAAGCCCAGACTGACCTCAAACTCACTAGGTAACTGAGGATGACCTTAAACTGACCTGGATCCTCCTGCCTCAACTTCCCAAGGATTATAGTTGTGTGCCACCATGCTTAGTTTATGCATTGCTGGGCTGGAACCCAGGGATTTTTACATGCACGGCAAGCACTCTACCACCTGAGCCACATTTCCAGTCCAGCTGAATGTTTCAGCTCGTGTAGTTTTTATCTGCTTATACTTTCAAATTTTCCATACTTTAAGGACACTCATCCAAATGTTTAAATATAAAATGATATAAATTTAACTTTAATTAAACATAATTTCAGTAATCTTGTTAACTACATAGAGTAATTCCATACATCAGTTTTCTGGGTAACAAACTTACTGTGTTTAATTTTCTCAGCAGAAATTCAGGAAGCCAAAGCTCCCAGTCCCTCCATAAACCGGCAAACCAGCATTGAGACGGATCGAGTGACTAAAGAGTTCATAGACTTTCTCAAGACCTTCCACAAGACAGGGCAAGAAGTCTATAAACAGACGAAGATGTTTTTGGAAGCAATGCATTACAAAAGGGTAGGCTGAGACTAACCCCTTGGAAATAAGAGCTGTGGTTTTAGGGAGGGTTAGAGATAACTGTAATCTTGTCATTTTACACCTGACAACAAGAAGGTGATATTTACCTAAGACAAGCCTTTTAGCTCAACTAACACCTGACTCCCTGGCTAGTACTTTTCCACCATGCTCTGGTGATCTCTGTGGGACTTCTGAAGTTAGAGAGTTACCTTGTAATGGAGTAGCCTGCCTCCATGGACCTTTAGCTCAACTCTGCGGCCAGTAGAATGAAATAGATTTTGTTATTACTTGTTTTACTTTTTGTGTTTGAATCATTCCTTTTTCCACCTTGTATTCCCTGATTGAGACAGGGTCTCACAGTATAGCCCTGGCTGGCCTGGAACTCACTATATATACCAGGTTGAGCTTGAACTCACAGAGATCTGCCTGCCTCTGCCTCCCAGGGTTAAAGGTGTGCACTGCCATGCCTGGTGCATATTTAGGTTTTTAATGTTCTTCTCCATGTTCATTTAGAGGAAAAAACCGATAAAGTGTAGACATTGAAAGCTGCAGCTGTCAGCTTGGTGGCTACAGTTTCAGTCCCTTTGCTTTGTAGATGCAGGATGTATGAAACCAAAGAGAATGAGTGAGCTGTCTGCTCACTCGTTAGGGTTCTCACCAGTGCTTGGCTACAGCTCAGTTTTCTACATGCATGGCACTGTGTAGCCCGGGCTAGACTTTAGCTCCCTACCTCCTGCCTCAGTGCTGGAATTATAGGAACATACCACAATGCCTGGTAGGGCGGTTGTTTTGTGGATTTTTGAGGTGTGGTCTCAATGTTTGTAGTCTGTGTCCACTTCAGACTTGCCACATGTCTGAGACTGAACTCGATCCCCCTTCCTCAGCCTCTGGAATGCTGCTGACATTTGTAGGTACTGTGTGCCACCATGCTCATTCACACCTGTGTCTTAGTCTAGAATTTATCAGTAATTTCAGTTTCCATAATTCATAAGACTAATTGCGAAAGAATTCATTTTGTAAATAAAGATGAAGTATTTTCATCTTCTGCAGCATTAAACTCATGTAGTGTTGACAGAGGTTTCTGTCCTACCCAGTCCCACAGTTGTTTAGTCCCAAAGAAATACACAGAGGTCTACATTAGTCAGAAACTGGTTGGCCAGGTAGCTCATGCTTCTTATTAACTCTTATAGCTTGTATTAGCCCATAATTCTTGTCTGTGTTAGCCATGTGGCTTGGAACTTTTTTTGGCGAGGCAGTCACATCTTGCTTGCTCTGTGTCTGAGTGACATCTGCAGATCGACTCTTTCTCTTTCCAGAATTCTCCTGTTCTCATTGCCCCACCTCTACTTCCTGCCTGGCTACTGTCCAATCAGTGTTTATTTAAAATACAACTGACAGGGTATAGACCATTGTCCCACAGCAATGTAGGTCTTCTGTGTGGTGAAGAGAGCTTACATAGAAGGGAATGGTAATCAGGAAGCAGAGTTGCTTAACTGCCCTTTGGTTAGACACATCTAGCCTCAGAAGTGTGGATCTGTGTCCTACATTTCTCAGTGTTCCTAAGATTCAGTTCTCCAAAGGGAAGCTTTCCTTCTTGCTCTTCAGGGGTGTTGTGACCCCATGTTAGCAGGCAACTGTTTCTTCTTTTAAGTATTTGTGAAGAAACAGTGACATTTAAAGTTAAGGCAAGCTACCACCGGTGAGACTTGAGTGTGGGAGAAGGGAGGGAAGCAATGATAGGCTTGTTTAATGTTGAAAAAGCGAAGTCTGAGGGTTTTTTGTTGTTGGGCTGGAATGGTTTCTACTAACTTTGCATTTATGCTGCAGTATGTACAGAATATATGCCGTAGATTATATTGTATTTACAGAAACACTGCTCAGCTGGATTTGTTTTTCTTATGAGAAGTATAATGTACCCGTGTTCTGTATTCATTTAATTAACCATTTAGTAAATATGAAAATAAAGAGGCAACCCTGATGTGGTGATGCATGCCTTCAATATCAGCATCCTGGAGGAAGAGACAGGCTAGTGTGGTCTACCTAGTGAGCTCCAGCCAGGGATGCACAGTGAGACCCTGTCTCAAATAAGTAAATACATTAAAAAAAAAAAAAGTAAGCAGCTATTAGAGATGCCACCGTGCTGTGTGTTCAGGGCACCACTAATTGACACTGGAGACCATGATAAGACTCATTCCTCCTGTTTTAAAAACCACTGTGTAACTAAATTTCCGTTTTACACTAGCGCCAACTGTTTGTGATAAGGGTCCCAGTCTTACGCATGCGTCCTGGGTATCTTTGGTGTCTAGGATGATGGACCACATACCTGATACATTTTTATGGATTTATTTTTTATGTACATTTATTTATTATTTATTTATCTGTATGCTTGTATATAGGCATGCATGTATGGAGGCCAGTGGGCAGCTGTTCTTTCCTTCCACCATGTGGGTTCCAGGGATTAAACTTAGACCTCCAGACTTGGGAACAAGTACCTTTATCTAATACCAGGGGCTTGAAGGAATCCCTACCGGCCTTTGACTCCAAGTCATAAAACTTGTTGTTTATGCCTGAACTCACATACTCTAGCTTTAAGACACTAATTAGATAAATTTATTAAGTATAACGTAGGGAACAGTTCCTGGAGATTTTGAAATGTACTGTAGATTAAGGTGCATTCTGTATTGAGTTTTTCAAATGTGCTCACAAACCTTTACCCAATTTAAACTTTCCTTTTTTTTTAAATATTTATTTATTTATTATGTATACAACATTCCTTCCATGTATGTTTGTATGCCAGAAGAGAGCACCAGATCTCATTATAGATGGTTGTGAGCCACCATGTGGTTGCTGGGAATTGAACTCAGGACCTTTGGAAGAACAGGCAATGCTCTTAACCACTGAGCCATCTCTCCAGCCCAATTTAAACTTTCTTGATACTGCTCTAAGGGCCTCCTCAGCATGAAAAATAACTCTTATCTGTAGAAACAGCCCCACTGACCATTGATATAAGTCGATCTTTGTTTCTGTCCCACTGTACAGATTCTCCCAAACTGCTGGTGTAGAACAATGGCGCACTCTTGCTTTTGTCTGGCTCTGCATCATTCCTGTTTCCTCCAGTCCTGCTTTACGCCAGGGTTGCACAACCTGTTCTGATTAGACAGTTGTTTTCAGAATTGCATTAAATGTCTTTCCCAGACATTTGATCTTTGTTAGGAAATACTTAATCTGCATTTAGACTTTTAAAAACATCCCTAAACACTATCCCTTTTGATTAAAATTTCAGCACCTACATATTTCACTACAGTATTATATGGTAATACCTTACCGGCCAACAATTTTTGCTAATATTTTTCTGAAGTCTTTTTATTTTACCTCCATTTTAAAAAGCAGAATTAGTTTATTTGAAATATTTTGAAATAGATTTTAAGCTCAAGGGTTGAGGGGCTCTTCAGGAGAAAGACACACCCTAGTGTGTGTTTGGGGGGGGGGCTCTTAGAGAGTCATTCTTTTTTTCTCCTTTAAGATTTAATTTTCTTTATGTGGGTATTTGCACAAGACCAGGAGAGGGCATTGAATCCCTTGGTGCATGAGTTATAGGCAGTTGTGAGCTGCCATGTGGGTGCTAGGAACAGAATTAAAATCCTCTGCAAGAGCAGCAAGTACCTTTTAACTTCAGAGCCATTTTTCCAGCAACCCCTCTTTAAAAAAAAAAAAAAAGATTTATTTATTATGTATACAGTGTTTTGTCTGCATGTATGCCTGCAGGCCAGATGAAGGTTCCAGATCTCATTACAGATGGTTGTGAGCCGCCATGTGGTTGCTGGGAATTGAACTCAGGACTTCTGGAAGGGCAACCAGTGCTCTTAACCTGAGCCATCTCTCTGGCTCCCCCTTTTCTTTTTTTTTTTTTTTTTTTTTTTTTTGATTTTTTGAGACAGGGTTTCTCCGTAGCTTTTGGTTCCTGTCCTGGAACTAGCTCTTGTAGACCAGGCTGGCCTCGAACTCACAGAGATCCGCCTGCCTCTGCCTCCCGAGTGCTGGGATTAAAGGCGTGAGCCACCACCGCCCGGCTTCCCCCTTTTCTTTTTAACGTATTAGTACCTACTGGGTTCTCTTTCATTTGAGGCAGGGTCTTGCTATGTAGTTCACACTGGCCTTAAATTTGTAATCCCCTGAATACTGAGGTTGTAACTGTGTCCCACCACATCTAACTCTGTTATTAGCTATCTGATTTAATACATATTATCGAACCTCTTCATAGTCTTTAGAATGATATGTTTCTATTGCAATGAGGAAAGCAGGCTCATAATTAACACAGCATTCTTGCATGAATCACTTCTGTAATCTTCAACACTTGGGAGGTCTAAGCTAGAGAATCACCAAGTTTAAAGCCTGCCTGAACTACATAGTGAGTTCCTAGTAAGCCTGAAACTCTGTCTCAAAAAACCAGCCACAAAAATGTTTTAAAATTAAGAAAACAAAGGAGATAGTCTGGGAGTATATCTCAGTGGCAGAGAGCTTGCCTAGCACACATTCCCAGTGCTGTGGAAAGAAATTGGAGAAGGTCTGCCAGGCATGGTGGTACACACCTTTAATTCCAGCCCTCGGGAAGTAGACATTGACAGATCTCTGAGTTTGAGGTCTACATAGTGAGTTTCAGAAACTCTGTCTTTAAAAAAAAAAAAAAAAAAAAAAAGGAAATTGTTAAGAATATTTCCTAACATAGCTCTCTGCTTACACAAAAATCCCAATCATGCCTAATCAAACCAAATTAAAAGATACCCAGGTTTAATTGGACTCCTGCACTCTTGGGTGGCCCCTAGGGGAACCAGAAAGCCACCAACGCGACCACGGGGAGGAAGGGATGATGGGGGGCACACAGGGACCACATGTTTATTTGGGGGGGGGAGCAGTCTAAATAGCCTGGGGGAGTAGTCTTTACCTTTTCTGGGGAGGGCTCAAAGTTTGGTGGGCTACCTTGACCCTCCTGGGGGGAACCTTGACCCTCCTGGGGGGAGGGTCAAGGAGCACAGGGACGGGGTCTCCAAAGATGGAGGCTGGAGACCGGGATTTACATAAAAAAAAAAAACAAAAACCAACTCACCCCCACAGAAAGTGGAGAAGAGGCCATGGATATGGCTCAGTTGACAAAGTTTTGAGTTCAGCCTCCAGCACCTAAATAAAGGGGGAAAAAAAAAGCAAATGGAAAGTCAATGGAGGAGAGTTACAAAGGAAGCTAGAATTTACTATGCTTGGTTTCTTTATCCTTTTTTGTTTTGTTTTGTTTTGTCTTTAGTTTTGGTTTTTCAAAACAGGGTTTTCTGTGTAGCCGTGGCTGTCCTGGAACTCACTATGTAAATCAGACTGACCTCGAACTCACAGAGGTTCACCTTCCTCTGACTCCTACCAGGATTAAAGGTGTGTGTCACCACCACCTGACTTCTTTGTGCTTCTTAGTTGTATAACATTACTTGAGTAGAACAGTCTTAGTAGAAAAGACTATCTCAGATGACTCATTGATCAAGAGTATGCTGGTCCTGCACTTTCTGAGGACCAGAAGTTCAGTTCACAACGTCCTTGTTGGGGTGTTCACAATTGCTGGTAACTCTAGCTCCAGAGGACCTATTGCTCTCTTCTGGCCTCTGCGAGCTCTGTGCTCATGCACATCCCCCTCCACAAATGCATTTGTACACATAATTAAAAATAAAATATTAAGAAAAATAGTCTTACTGTGAGACTCAAGCTTTAATTGGGTAAAACAATGACTGTGGGTTCAGGGTGTTTGTGGTCACCCGTGCAGTATAGGATCTATAGCTTTCTTTGTTGTGCTTTATTACTTTATAGGTATTTTGCCTACATGCATATTTGTGTACCTATTTCATGCAGGGCCCACTGATGTCAGAGGAGGGCATTGGATCCTCTGGAACTGGGGTTGGAGACAATTGTGATCTGCCATATGGGTGCTGGGAGTCAAAACTGGGTCCCCTGGAAAAGCAGCAACAGCTCTTAACTGCTGAGCCGTCCCTCCAGTCCTTCAACAGTAATTTTAAAGTATGGTGAAAAGTTGGGCATTGTGGTGTATACCTTTAATCTCTGCACTCAAGAGGCAGAGGCAGATGGGTTGTATCTCTGAGTTATAGGCCAGCCTGGTCTATGTAAAGTTCCAAGCTAGTGAGAGCTACACAGTGAGACCTCATCTCAAAAAGAAAGAGAAAAGGCATGGGAGATACAAAGAGACACTAATCTTTCCCATTCCTAACTAGAAAACCGTGTAACCTGATTTTATGTGGTCCATGACGTGGTGAGGAATTGTTTTCTTCAAGTCTGTCCATATGAGAACATGTTATTAGGCTGGGCGTGTTAGTGTAAGCCTGTACCTGCAGCACTTGGGAGGCCCAGGTGGGAGGGCTACTTGAGCCCACAAATCTGAGACTGGCTTGGACAAAACAATGAGAGCCTGTCTCAAAACCCAAAATCAAGCTGGGTATAGTGTCATATGACTTTAATCTCGGCACTTAAAAGACAGGTGGAGTGAGTTAGAGGATGGCCTGAACTGTACTGTGAGGTGTGGAGCAGCTCGGGAGCCAGGGGCAGGTGGATCTCTGAGTTCGAGGCCATCCTGATCTACAGAGCGAGTTCCTCAACAGCCAAGACTACACAGAGAAACCCTGTCTTGAAAAAAAAAAAGTTAAAAATAGGTCCTTACTTTCTGCCTATCCTGAAAGAACAGCCTGCCCTCTACATCCTCAGTGTACATTGCCTTTTAGTCTGTTGAATAGTGCAGTAAAACCCAAATATCTTTTTGAAATTGTGCTTATTTTCTGAGTTTCTCATTCGAGGTTTTTCCTCTGCTTGCTTGTTTCCATCTCTGCTCTTTGAGCAGGGTCTCGCGTAGCCTGCATTACCTCCACCTCATTGCTCAGTTCAGGTTTTTTTTATTTTTCTTAATTTAAAGTTTTTAGTGTGTGTGTGTGTGTGTGTGTGTGTGCGCGCGCGCAATGGCTGCATGTAGGACTATGCACCACTTGATTGCCCTGTGTTAACAGAGATGAGAAGAGAGCATTAGAGCTAGAATTACAGATGACTGGGAGCTGCCATGTGGGGGATGGTAACTGAACCCAGGTCCTCTTTAAGAGCAGCCAGTGCCCTGACCACTGAGCCGTCTCTCTAGACGCTTAATCCAGGTTTTAAAGACACAATTCCCTAGGGCTGGAGAGCCAGCTCCCTGGTTCGGAGGGAGCACTTACTGCTCTTGTCGACCAGGCTCAGTTTCAGCACTGTCAGCAGACCTGACACCCTCTTCTGGCTTCTGGGGCACCACGCATGCATGTGCTACAATACGTATTTGTAGACAAAGCTTCATAAAAATAAATCTTTAAAAATAAAACCCAGGCCAGGCAATGGTGGCACACGCCTTTAATCCCAGCACTCGGGAGGCAGAGGCAGGCGGATCTCTGTGAGTTCGAGACCAGCCTGGTCTACAGAGCTAGTTCCAGGACAGGCTCCCAAGCCACAGAGAGACCCTATCTCGAAAAACAAAATAAATAAATAAATAAATAAAACCCAATTTCTGTATGCGCAGCTACTGTGTAACCTCACTTTTCTTACTAAGGAAGTAATCAAGCATAACATAGGACCTTTTAGCCATTTCATTATGATAACAGTCTTGCTATTAAAATTTGCTATGGCCAGGCAAGGTGATGTACACCTTCAATCCCAGCACTTGGAAGGGAGAGGCAGGTGGATCACTTGAATTTGAGGACAGCCTGGTATACATAGGAAGTTCCAGGACAGCCTGGGCTATGTAGAGAGATCCTGTCTCACAAAAACAAAACAAAATAATTGCTACTGATTAGTTTGTATTGATTAGTTTGCTTGGTATTAATGTTTACGGAAAAGGTGTTTTTCCGTTTAATGAAGAGATTATAGTTTAAAGTGGGGCTGCATCTTCATTCACTTACACTTTCACAGAGTAAATGGAAAGATGACATCCCTCCTGTGTTTGCTCCTGGTGTGCCCTGTGCTGGGAATCAATCCCAGGACCTTTTGCATTCTAGTTGAGCTCTCTACTCACAAAGCCACATTGCCAACACCCATGTCAGTGTTCTAATCCAAACAGTAGTTTGCCATTCCTGGTCACTGTGGGAAACCAGAGGGGTATGTTTAAAGAAAGACTCATCAGCACAAGCTCTAATTCTTGAGGAAGTTGGGAGGAAGTAGTACAGACTTAGTTTTAAAATTAGAAGCAGTGTGTTCTCACTTATAAGCAGAAGCTGAAAAAGTCCATATTGTAGAAGTAGAGTGCAGAACAGGGCAGCAAGGCAGAGGGGTGAGCAAAGGAGAACAGGTACAAGGTGCACTTAGCTGAAACCTCCAATGTTCTTTTGGGGGGGGGGTATTTTTATTTGTATGTATGTATGTGTGTGTCTGCATGTCAGTATGTGTACTTTGCAAGCAGCCCAAAGAGGTCAGCAGAGGGTGTGGGAGCTCAGGAGCTATAGCTACAGGCTGTTGTGAGTGAGTCGTCTAATGTGGATGCTAGAACTTAGTTCTGGTCCTCTGGAAGAGCAGCAGGTGCTCTTAACCTCTGAATGACCTTCTTCAGCCTCTTTAATGTTCTTCAGCACAGTAGAAAACTGTGGTTGTTGACAATCAACGGTGTATTTCTAAATAACGAGGGGAAAGGAATTGGAATGTTCCTGGCACAGCACACTGACAAGTCTAGGATCGCATGCTAGGTGCCGCGATCTGTTCACTGCACCTTGGATAGAAATATCACAGTGCCCATGAATTTGTAGTTCCTAGAAAGCAACTGAGAAAAACACTTGATTAGTACTGGGCCTCTCCTGGATCTGGGGGATGGCTCAGAGGTTAAGAGAGTGTACTGCTTTTCCAGAGGACCCGAGTTCAGTTCCTAACACCTGCGTCAGGGTTAGGAACTCCATCTGTAACTAGCTCCACAGGGTCCAACAGGTCCAATGTCCTCTTTGGCCTCTGCTGACACTGCACACACACACACACACACACACACACACACACACACAGTTAAAAATTCTTTTGCTTGAAAAGATTTTATTTTAATTGTGTGTGGGTGGGTGGGTATGTGCACATGAGTGTGTTGCCCAGAGTCTGAAAGAGAAGCTGAAGTTATAGGGCAGCAGTGATGAACTGCCTGATGGGTAGTATCGGGAACCAAACTTGAGTCCTCTGCTAGGGCAGCATGGGCTTTACCTAGTGAGCCCTCTCTTCAGCACCCCAAAATAAATTTGAAAAATGGAAATGTGGGGGCTGGAAAGATGGCTCAGAGGTTAAGAGCACTTGGCTGCTCTTCCAGAGGTCATGAGTTTAAATCCTAGCAACCACATGGTGGCTCACAACCATCTGTAATGAGATCTGGTGCCCTCTTCTGGCCTGCAGGCATACATGCAGACAAAACACGTATGCATAATAAATACATAAATTTTTTTTTAAAGTCTAGACAGCAAGACCCTGAACAACAACAATAGTAATAATATATAAGGAAGGTGATGATGTAAATGAAATAAATGCAGTGTGCACAAATTTTATGTACATATAGTGAAATGTAAAAATCATGAACAGGGGATTTTTTTCTTGTAGAATGTGTGTAATTTGTAAGTGTTTTTAGGATTGGCTCAATGTAAGGAGTGTGTTTTAGAAACTTGATAAAATTTAGTGTCCTGAAACTTTTCAGCTGCTCACTATTCTCTTGACTGTTGATTCCAGGACTTAAGCATCGAGGAGCAGTCAGAGTGTACTCAGGACTTTTACCAGAATGTGGCCGAAAGAATGCAGACTCGTGGAAAAGGTATGTGTTGTCAGCCAGCTGTTATGGTGCTGTCACCATATGGTGTTGTCAGCCAGCTCAAGGTAGCTGTCCTCGGCTCCCCTGATTGGCCTGGCTGGTGTCTGACAGCTGCTTCATAGCTCACTACACCCTTGAATGTCTTACTTCCTATGTATGACCAGGACAGTTGAGTGGTATTTTGAGTGCTATAATACCCATATTATGGGTAAAGTGAGGAAGATCAACAGTGCTCAGGAAATTTTCTGTATGAATTTCCCACCTTGGAATTGCCATTTCAATGAGTTCACGATGACGTAATCCTAAGGGAGTTGAGGCAGAAAAAAATTGAGACCATCTTAGACCTTTGGGTTTGTGGCGATTCTCTGGGCCTGGCCTTTCATTAATACTGTACTTTAGGATACATTTCACATATGCATGATGGCTATGTATGTGCTTCAGGGAGAACATGGTGGGTATGGGAAAGCTCAGAAGAATGGGAATTTGTCAGCACTTGGCAGCCTTGGGAATTCCAAGTGTTTTAGCAATGTAGCAATCGAGAGGGACCTACAGAAAGTCTTCCTACTTGGTAGGGCATATACCTGATAGATCCCAGAGAAAGTTTAACAAATAGGTGGGAATTCTGTAAGATGCAGTTTAAAAAGTTGTAATTTTGTTGTTGTTGTTTTGAGACAGAGTTTCACATAGTTCAGGCTGGCTTCTAACTTGGTTATAACCAAGGATGACCTTGTAATTCTGATCCTCCTGCCTCTACTTCCCAAGTACTTGAGAGGTTTATATATGTCTAGACCATTCCTGGTTTATGCAGTGCTGGGGGTGGAACCCATGGCTTCCTGCATGCTAGGCAAGCTCTCTATCAATTGGACCATATCCTAAGCCCAAAAAAGTTGTCAATATTTAAAGGGGATTTTTAATGTCATATTTGTAATTTCTTTACTGGGTGTGTTTATAGTAAATTATTTTTTTTTCTGTGTGGAAAATACTATAAAAACCTTTTCTGAGCTGTTCTACCCATCTGTGTATTCCAGTGCCTCCAGAGAAAGTGGAGAAGATAATGGATCAGATCGAAAAGCACATCATGACTCGTCTCTATAAATTCGTGTTCTGCCCAGAGACTACTGATGATGAGAAGAAAGATCTTGCCATTCAAAAGAGGATCAGGTGGCTGGCATGCCTGTCTTTTATCTGCTTTCTAGAATGGAATGATAGCATGTGGGCAGTAGTGCGTGTGAGCGTCCAACCTTGAGCAGTGCAGTGTGTGAGCTTCTCAGCCAGGCTCATGGTACCTGCTTTTCTGTCTGACTCAGCTGGCTGCAGATGGGACCCATGTTGGATAGTTGAGATTGTTTAGATCTCTAACATTTTCAAGGAACATAAGGACTTGATTTCTTGTTTTGTTTTGTTTTGTTTTTTCCTCATCGGGAGGGAAGCTGTGACTGCCTGTCTCAAGGCAATGGATGTTATTTCTCCTCCTTCCCACCCTGTTGGGTTACATTTTCCAGGCAGCCCTGCAGGCACATCTTTGCCAGTCTGAAACTGGTGATTACTGACCCATTCTTAGGGAATCATGGAGTGACCCAGGCTCTGCAGTTCTGCAGCAGTGGAACACTTACTTACTAGCCAATCACCTGGTTTAGTTGGTTACTTGTGCATTGTTGGGGATGCCTGCTAGAGACAGCTGAAAAGAAGGAATTATTTGGCTTGTGGTTTAGGAGGGTATAGCCCCTCATGGTGGGGAAGGCAGGCAGGCCTGTGGCAGTAACATACAGCTGGGGCTCCTTATGACTCCTGATGGAAACCCCTTCTCTCTGCCTCCTTTAAAAACATACTTTATGTGTGTATGTGTGTGCTTGAGTGTATCTTAGGTGTGCCATGTACGCACAGGAACCCATGCAGGTCAGAAGAAGCATTGGATCCCTGAATCTGGAGTTACAAATGGTTGTGAGCCTCCATATGAATGCTTAGGACTGAACCCAGGTCTTCTGCAAGCGTAGACATTGCTCTTAACCTCTGAGCCATCCCTCCAGTGCCCCCCCCCTTTTGATATAGAGTCTCATGTAACTGAGGCTAGCCTTAATCGCCTGTTCTTCTTGCTTCTGCCTCCCAAGAAATTAATTACAGGCATTCCCACCATGCTCTTTTCTTCAGCTCGAGTCCTCAGCCCATGGATGGCACCACTGAAATTTAGGGTAGATCTCACCTCCTTTTACACAAGATTAGAGCCTGCCTTCTGTTCTTGGACTTTCCTGACCACTCCTCTCTTTGCAGGGCTCTACACTGGGTGACACCTCAGATGCTCTGTGTCCCTGTCAATGAGGAAATCCCTGAAGTGTCTGACATGGTGGTGAAAGCCATCACAGGTGAGTGAGCCTCGCCGTAGATGAGCATGGTGCTGCAGCAGTAACCATAGGAACGCCCTTGAAATCTATCATTCTCTCTCTTCTCTCCCTCTTTCTTTCTTACTGCTGTTCATTCATTTAAGACAGAATCTCATATAACCCTGGCTAGCCTGGAACTTGCTATGGAAGACCAGGCTGGGTACTACACACTACAGCAAGTAAACTTCTTTCCCCTTCTTGTTTTGTGACCAAGTGTTCTCTTTTTTACTTGAACTGCTTTTGATGTTTAAAAAATGATTTATTTATTTTTACTTTATGTTCATTGGCGTTTTGCCTGCATGTATGTCTGTGTGACTGAAGTCACAGACAGTTGTGAGCTGCCATGTGGATGCTGGGAATTGAACCCGGGTCCTTTGGAAGAGCAGCCAGGGCTCTTAACTGCTGAGCCATCTCTACAGCCCATGATTTTGATAATTTTTTTTTAAGTAGCATGACTTATCTATTCGTTTGTTTATTTATATGGGACAGCATACCACATCTTGAGTGTAAGGACAGAGCACAATTTGTGGGCAGTTCTCCCCTTCCACAATGTGTGCCACAGGGATCAAACTCAGGTTGTCAGGAGTAACTGCCAAGTTCTTTTACATACCAACCAATATTGCTGGCCCAAAGTCCATTATTTGATCATTGACCTAACTAAAGTCAAATACAACTACATATTACAATGGCTACTACTCTAACCTACTTAAGGCCACTCTTCTGACTTCTTTGTCTAAGAAATAGTTTGTTGGTAGCCATATCCCTGAAAAGCAATGTGCACAGCCAAGGTGTTCTAAACTGAGTTTAAAGGTATCTAGGAGAGGCTGGGAATGGGGCTCGTTATGTTTGAAGAAGCTGGGGATAGGGTTCAGTTAACAAAGCCCGGGGTTCTGTCCAGTACTGCACTAACTGGGTGTGGTGGTGCACACCCTTCACTGAAGCGCGTGGGAGGTAGTGCTAAAAGGGTCAAGTCAAGGTTATCCTTGCTACACAGGGAATTTGGGGCCAGAATGGGATAGATATAAACCCCAGTTGCAAAAATAAAAACAAAAAAAGCAAACAGAAAGAAATGGTGTAACATTTTTTTAAAGCCTTTGTAGCATGAATAGTAAAAACTCTGAGACAGATATAAGGGTTAAAGCCCAAGAACAGAGAAGCAGAGCAGAAAGCCACTAGAGAAACCTTTTGCCTCTACCAATGCTCAGACTGCCCAGACTGTACTGTGTCTCTCTCCACCAGACCGCAGACTCCACACTCCAGTGAGTTCCTGTCTCTTCCCCTTTATATTCCTTCCTCCGCCCAGTAGTATCGCTCCTGTCTCCACCTTCCTAGTGCTGGGACTAAAAGTGTGTGACTCCCAAATACTGGGACTAAAGGTGTGAGCCACTACCACCTGGGTCTGTTTCTCAATTATCTCTGTAGCCTGGGGTAGCCTTGAACTCACAGAGATCTGTCTCCTGAGTCCTGGGATTAAAGATGTGTGCCACCACTGCCTGGCCTCTAGTGGCTTAGCTTTGCACTCTGATCTTCAAGAAAGCTTTATTTATTAAAATACAATAAAATAATAAAATAATAAAAATAAACTATCACTACAAGCCTAGTTTTTAGGGGTGCTTTCCCATGGGCTTCTTGGGCAAACTTGTGTCATTCCCACTGATGGATGGCTTAAAGGTGGCATGCCTGGTTCATGCTATGTGTTCTGTGGATATGAATTTGTCTTTACTGCTTTGGGTATCTAAGTTCTTCCTATACTAAGTTAACTGCTGGAGGGGTGAGTAATGAGGCAACTCTGAATCCTGAAAGACTAAAAATACTTAGTCCAGTCCTGCCCAACCCCCTCAAGATAAAAACAAGGTCTCACGGTATATTTCTGCTTAGCAGCCTATGCTGGGGTGGCAGGTGTGGTAACTGCCTCATGGTGGTGCTGTCCCTCTGCTTCACAGACATCATTGAGATGGACTCAAAGCGAGTGCCTAGGGACAAGCTAGCCTGCATCACCAGATGCAGCAAGCACATCTTCAACGCCATCAAGATCACCAAGAATGAGCCGGCCTCTGCTGATGACTTCCTTCCCACCCTCATCTACATCGTCCTGAAGGGCAACCCCCCTCGCCTGCAGTCTAATATCCAGTACATCACTCGCTTCTGCAACCCCAGCCGGCTTATGACAGGCGAGGACGGATACTACTTCACCAACCTGGTAAGAGTGCACTCCTGGGGGATGTGACTCGGTCCTGTGTACATCCTCTGCCTCCCTGTACTTCTCCAGAAGTGCACATTACTCAGAGCAGGTCATCTCATGAGTTGAGATCTGAGGCTTGCTTGGCATCAGCATCACTGCGGCCCCACGTGATCTGCTGCAAGGAGGAACCCCCTGCTTCCAGTGCTGTTGACTTCCTGGGGGAGATTCAGCATTGCCACTGCCATGAATAGGGATATTGGGATAGGAAGGTTCACTAGACATGGGAGCTGTTTTGTTTTGAATATGTCTTTCACAGGTATTAAGTAACTGGAGCTAAGGGAAAGTTGAAGGCAGACAGCACAGGCCTATGAATGCTCCTAGGGGGACAGCTAGGAGAGATAACAGAGATGACGGGATGGGGAACAGGAATAGTGAAACTGTGATGCCACTGGACTAAAGAAATTCTTGAACAAAGGGAAAATCAAGTGTTCAGAAAACAGGGCACGTTAGCACATGCCCACAGCCGAGAGGATGAGGTGAGTAGATCACCAGCTTTTGTTACATAGTGAGACCATGTCTTAAAAAGAGAGCAAGCCCAGCAGCCCGAGCCCGTAATCTCAGACTCTAAAACAGAGTGTGAGGATCCAGGAGATCAGAAACTCAAGATCATTCATAGCTATAGAGTGAGTTTAGGGCGTGCCTGGGCTACCAACTGTCTCAACAACACAAGAAAGGGCTTGGGGTGTAGCTTATAACAGAGTACTTGCCTAGCATGCATGAGACCCTGGGTACAATCCCCAATACTTGGTGTAGGGAAAGAGTTTAAAATCTGCCTGAGGACTGGAGAAATGACTTATTGGTTGAGAGCACTGTCTGCTCTTCCCGAGAACCCGGGTTCAATTCCCAGCACCCGCACAGCAGCTTGCAGCTGTCTGTGACTCCAGTTCACACCAGTTCACATGAAATAAAGTTTAAAAAAAAAATCTTTCTGAACTCTTGCGGCCTTTCTGCCTTGACTACCCTGCTGTTCTCTGTCCTCTGCAGTGCTGTGCTGTGGCTTTCATTGAGAAGTTAGATGCCCAGTCTCTGAATTTAAGTCAGGAAGATTTTGACCGATACATGTCCGGCCAGACCTCCCCGAGGAAACAGGAGCCTGAGAGCTGGTCCCCCGAAGCCTGCTTAGGCGTGAAGCAAATGTATAAGAACTTGGACCTCCTGTCTCAGCTGAATGAACGGCAGGAAAGGATCATGAATGAAGCCAAGAAGCTTGAAAAAGACTTAATCGACTGGACAGATGGAATTGCCAAGGAAGTTCAAGACATTGTTGAGAAATACCCACTTGAGATCAAGCCTCCAAACCAACCCTTAGCAGCCATTGACTCTGAGAATGTGGAGAATGACAAGCTCCCTCCCCCGCTGCAGCCTCAGGTGTACGCAGGGTGACGTTTTGCTCATGGCCATGTTTAGTTGGGGCTGATTTCAGAGAGCTGCTGTGTTCCACTGTTGAGGTCCGGAATACAAGTTAACTGCTTAAAACATCAAAGTATTTTTAAGGTACAGTTTTAGGGATTGTTTTATTTTTTTCCTAGCAGGGAAGTTAGTAAATAATAATGCACTATTTATTTGAGTGGGTGAAGTAGGTTTATATGAATTCTGTTTCAATCTTTTATGTCCTTTCTGATTTTCCCATGGGCTTCCTCTGTGGTAGACACTGTTATTTGTTTTGGGCAAATACTGCCTTTTTTAAAGGATAAACAGATTCTACAAAGTCTACGTTGAAATGAATTTAATGTTCCCACACTCTCCCAGTGTGAAGTAATTTTATAATTGTAAAGATAGAAGATATATTAATAAGTAAATATGTAAAATTGTAAATATGTAAAAAATAGGACTTGGGGAGGGATGGTGTCTGCGTGCATGGCATTTCACATGCTGATTTTTTTTAGGTGAAAATGAAATATATTGAATATTTGCCTTTAGCACAATTTTATTTGTTTTTGTCCTACTGAAAATAATCTAAATATTTTGTGCTTTCACATTTAACAGTACATTAGCACTAACTGCCCTAACTCTGAGGTCCTCTCAGGTACACATTAGGAAATGTGACACCAACTTTTAGGTCACATGAAGTATTGTTTTGGGACCTTGGGGAGGTGGCTCAGTAAGCACTTTCCACACCGGTGTGAGGACCTGAATTCAATGTCTAGCACGCATGTCAGCAGCTCAGCATGGTGACATGTACCTGCGATGGCACTGCTGGGAGGCGGTGACAGGCAGGTTCCTAGAACTTACTGACTAGCAAGCTTTGCCTCACCTACCCATCGAGTTCCAGGTCCCACTGAGAGACGCTGTCTAAACAACAGATGTAGATAGATGGCTCCTGAGAAATGACACCCAAGGTTGACCTCTGGCCTCCACATGCCCGCATATGTGCCTGTGTACCTGTGCACACGTGTGTACCACACACACAAACATATCACATACAGAGTTGCTAGCTAGTACGGTTGACTTTGAACTGTGCTCGTAGCATCCTCCCCCTTAATCATCCAACAACTTCTCCACTTGCTGTGGTGGTTGTTGCATTTTTGTTGTTTTTTTCTTTGGTTTCTTTTTTTGTTGTTTTGTTTGTTTGTTTTGTTTCTTGAGACAGGCTGTTGCTATGTAACCCAGGCTGGCCTCAAACTTCTGATCGCCCTACCTCAACCTCCCATTGTTGGGATTTATGTACGAACCACCACACAGCTCATTCAGACACATCACTGAGTTGTGCGATGCAAAGACTTAGTCTTGGATGGAAGTTGGAATGAACTGTCAACAGGTAGTAGGCAACAGATGAAGTAAACCTTTCAGAATTCCCACCTCAGAACTGACAGTAGTGGCCTGAGAATTCTGTTGCTGTGCATAGTGTGGGATATGTGAGTAACATTCCTTTCTGTGCCTAGTAGATGCCAGCAGCACCCCACATTTGTGGGCTAATGGTCTCCATTCATGTGGTGACACATGCTTATAATCCTGGTACTCGGGAGGTGGAGGCAGGAGGACAGGAGTTCAGGCCATCCTTATACACACAGTGAGTTTGAGATAAGCCTGGGCTGTGGAGATCCTGTCTCAAAGAAAGAAAGAAAAAATAAACTTGACTCTGGGCATTATTAAATGTCTCCTGGGAGACAGAGCTAGCCCCTGCTAAGTAAGAATCACCAGTCTCTTGTAAGCAAGGAGGTTATGCTCCTGCTAGTTAGTTAATAGGCTATAACCAAAGAATATTGCATTGATTATATAGTATCATGCTACTTGATGTCTCCCTCAAAGAGGCCCTTCAGTGGGGAACCTTCTCTAATCCTGTGGAACTTTTTACAACCTGGTTATACCATGGATGGATGACTCTTCTTCTATTAGCACCCCTGTGGAATTAGGAATTCCTCAGGACACCATTCTTGAACAGTATCATGGCATTCAAGCAGCTGAGAAAGGCTTTCTTCCTTTCTCAACATATTTTCCTAAATGTTTACTACAAATATGTAGTATAATAATTTTGGAATAAAAGTAGGACAAGTATATAACTTTTAAAATATTTGTTTTTAATTATGTGTATGTCTCTGTGTGTGCATGTTCGTGTGAATGCAGTTACCTTTGGAGGTCAGAAGGAGGGCATCAGATCCACTGGACCTAGGGGTACAGGCGGAGTTGGTAGTGAGCTACTTGGTAGTTGCTGAGAATCAAATTCAGATTCTCTGCAGGAATAGTATATGCTGTTAACTGTTAAGCCATCTTTCCAGCATGAATATAAAACTTTAATGCTTTATTTAAGCTGGTATTAAATATTCCAAATTTGACACATCGACTGTCACTAAAGACAGAGAGCAGCTGAATCAGCTGTCCCCAGGTTCAACCACAAGGCGGTGAATTACATTCAGTGCCCCTGAAAGGGTTGAGGAAATGGCTCAGTAGGTGAAATGCTAGCTTTGCAAGCATGAGACCCTGTTTTTAATCCCCGGAACCCATGTTAAAAAACCTGGCTTGTTGGCGCATCCTTGTAGTCCCAGCCCCGAGGAAGTGGAGACAGGAGGATCCTTGCACTCCTTGGCTAGCCATCCGACTCTCCTTGGGGAGTTCCAAGCCGACGAGAGATACTGTATTTTCAAAAAGCAAAGTCGGTAGCATTTGTCCAGGGGAACTAAATTAAAGGCTGATCTGGCTTCCACATACACATATAACCAGTCAGGATCGTCTCTCACAGTGACGTGAGTCCAGGAGATTTCAGTGACTCACTTTCATTTTCTCTCTTTTCTAGGTGCTAATCCAGGCCCACATAGTCTTAAAATTCCTGGAAACATCTAGTTCTTTTAGTTGTACATTGGTAAATAGAATAATATCAAAGCTGGTGGGATAAAAACAGATTCCAAGTTCAGTTTGATCCCCAGCACTGTATAAACAATCAGAAAAATAGTTTGGAGTCAGCCTTGGCTACATTAGGAGCCCACAGCCAACCTAGGCTACATAACAGCTTGTATCAAAAAAACAAAAACAAAATAAGAAGTACCCGTCAGCCTCCCACAAAAGCTGACGGCTGCGTTTCTTGCAGGTTGTTCACTGAATTTCTGTGGATATGTCATGTTGGTCCAGTGCTGGAGATAATGTCTCATGCCTCAGGTAGAGGCTTATGTTTCTCCTCAGTCAGCATCAGGATGGCGGCCAGAGATTGTTTTCTAAACAAGAAAGTGTGGTATTTATGTATTGTGAATGTGATTTAATCAAGTGTTGGGAAAGATGTCCATATCAATAAAAGTTTATGATCCATCCTTCTTCCAGGTAGATTGCTGTTTGGCTCCTCACTGCAGGAATACACATAATTAGTAATATTTTTAGTTCTGTAATAAACGTGGGGAGGTTTCAAAAACAGTGGTTGACAGCTGTATTGTTTTTGTTTCTATGACAGAAGACCCAACATCACAGCTCACGGGAGGGCAGTTTACCTTGGCTCCTGGTTTTAGTCTTGGTCTGTTGTGACAACAGTGAGGCTCCTAACATGGTGGCAGACCAGGGAGCAGCAGCCGGAATGCTAAGTGCTGACCCACTCCACGAGGGGAGCCCCCAACACTAAGAGGCTCCTCAGTCTCTTAAACCATCAGCATGGGCTGGGGAACAAGGGGCCACACATCAGTCTGTGTGGACATTTCACACCGCTGTTATTTCCCCCTCACAACTCTCCAGGCACCAAAGACTTCCTGTCCTCTCCACATGGCTAGGACTAGTAGAACACTTTCTGGGCTCTAGATGGGCCTACTGGAGAGGTAGGCTGGATACTTACTGTCTGAGACTTTCTCGGACCAGCAGCCCCCAAATCATGACGTGGAGACTTACTACTAGTTACAAATGCTCAGCCTTAGTTTAAGCTTCTTCCACTAGCTCTTATACCTTCTAGTAACCTGTTCTCTTCACCTATTTTGCCTCGGGCTTTTTACCTTTCTTTCAGTCTGTATGTCCCAATTTCCTGCTTCTTCTGTCTGGGTGACTGGTGGCTGCCTGGCCCCAGGCATTGCCCTCCTCTCTCCATTCTCTCTCCAGCCTAGAGTCCTCCTCGTATGAATTTATTCTCTCTACCCACCAGCCCCGCCTGTGTCTCTACTGTCCACCTATTGGGCAATCAGCTTTTTATTAGACCAGTCAGGTGCCTTAGGCAAGGCGAAGTAGCAACACGTCTTTACATAGATAAACAAATGCATCATAAACAAAAGCCACACACCTTTACATGGTTAAACAGTTATTCTGCAATGTAAACTTAATACATCTTAACAAATGTGCTATTCCACAACTCCAGTTGGGAATAGCAGTTAGGGTTACAACTTCAGAAAAGGGGGTGAAGAAAACAGGAGGTGAGATTGGAGTAGGCGATTTAGGACAAAAAAGATCCCAAAGAAAAGTTTGCTCCAAGTCAGGCCAAGTCTCAGCTGAGCTGGCAGCTGTGCCCTCTGGTGTGTGTGTGTGTGTGTGTGTGTATTCGCAGGTGCACACCTCCCTGACTGTATGCAATAACCCTGCCTCCCTGTTTGACTATATCATAAACACATGGCACTTCCAGGTTACTGCAGTTTTTCCACTAGGAGGCCCAACTTCCTATGCCTGTGTCCATCTGTTTGTCAAAGTAATTGAAGCACGATTAATAAAGTCTCAGAGAAATTGGGGTTCATCCTGAAGATCATAAAAGCAAAGCAGCCAGCCACTGGCTCTAACTTCTATGTCAGTCTGAAATGGCCATCTTGCCTCCAAGGATCTCAGAATGAGACTGTGGCTGAGAGCTGTTTCCTCCCGTTTTATAATCCTCTCTGGGGCTGGGACTAAAAGCATGCACCGCCAAGTTTCTGTGGCAACTAGTATGGCTATTAGGATTAAAGGTGTGTGTTACCACTGCCTGGTCTGTTAGACTAACCTGTGGGGCTGTCTTACTCTCTGAACCTCAGGCAAGTTTTACTTATTAAAATACAACTAAAGGGGGCTGGAGAGATGGCTCAGTGGTTAAGAGCACTGCCTGCTCTTCCAAAGGTCCTGAGTTCAATTCCCGGCAACCACATGGTGGCTCACAACCATCTGTAGTGAGGTCTGGTGACCTCTTCTGGCCTGCAGACATACACACAGACAGAATATTGTATACATAATAAATAAATAAATAAATATTAAAAAAAAAAAATAAAATACAACTAAAATGCTACTTCACTTCCCATTGTTGTCTAAAATAAAAAAGACTAACGCTAATATAAGAAAAATTATACACAATATGTACAATAACTAAATGCAATATATAGAGGCAATAAACACATCAACAATATCTAGTCCATTTGCATTTGACAATTTCAGAGAAAAATACTCCACATCTATCCTATCTTGGTGAGTCCAAAATTTTGTACCTAGTTGACTTTCTACCACAATTTGCATTGCCATCCAAAACTGTTTTGATATCTCTCATCCTTTTACGTTTCTTTAGTGAATCTCTTTTCTGTGTCTCGTAAACAAGGGAGACTATTACCATGACTACCTAGTCTTCAGCTACCTCAGAGGCCCAAGGTGGAAATAATATTAACTGAATAAGCAGGAAGTGCAAGCAAGCAATTCCAAAACATGTGAGTGATGACAGAAACAGCTGGCTGCCTGGACAGTCACCCAAAGTTCCTCTGCAACGTTGGGGCATCCATCTTCAGCCTATAGGCCTAGCATATCTGACAGACTTTTCTGTGAAGCAGGATATTTTGTGTCCTGCTTGTTCGATTAGGACAGCTTGCTGTAAGCCATCAACACAGGGGCATCTTCTTAACCAATGGCTTACTTTCGCCACAAAGAAAACTCCATGTGGAGTTTCTTCGGTGCCCATTATCTTCTCTGAAGTAGATTGGTGCTGCCAGGAGTAGACGTATCTCATTGTCATAAAAAATTACCTATGTTATACAAACATCTTAAATGCCATATTCTGTAAATCTGTGTTTGAAGATGACCTGTCTATCGAAAATATATCTTTGTCTGCCCTTGAAAACATACCTAATGTGACTACAAGTTCGATTATACTAGGTGATTAACTACTAACCTGCATTTCCTTATTATCGTAAACCCTTGGTAATAATATTTCAAGGACCAGCCTGAGATAAACCATTTCTCATAGCCAGTGCAGAGATGTGAATGAGACACAGTTCACACGACAGTATCAGGAGGGAGTTTCAGGGATCATTCAAATCCTGAAAATCTATAATCCTAAAATCACCCGCATTTATTTTCCAAACAGCTTTTATATCAAGGTGAAGTGAGGGGGGGCAGGTAACACACAATTCCTTAGCATTAATTCCTAGGTAGCAGGGGAGTGACTTAAGTCATGTCCTGCCCATGCCTTTTTTGTCACCTGGACTGAAAACACCTCTTCCCCAGGCGACCTCCTAATTTACAAGAGAAGGAGCAGAACAATGTTAGCATTCTCATAACCTGACCACTTGGTAGGATGGTGTCAGGATGTCTTACTATCAAAAGGCCAGGCGACCACCTCCTCTGTGGCAGGTGCAAATTGCACCTTGTAGGTTGCTCAGAATTCTCTGCCTGCCAGACTATGTGGAATATGGGCCTGCATAATTTGGCCTCCACACTTCCCTCTTTTTATTAATTTTAACAAACCTGTGCTTCTGCAACAGGACAGATGATCGCGTCTGTCTTAGGCAAAGACTCCTTCATTTACTCAGATTTACCCACTTTTGGAACAGGCATTCTAATTATGTGAGTTCCTATCTTGGGTATCTGGGGAGAAGAGACTTCAAACCCGTCTCTGACTGCCGACCTCTGTGAACAAAAGAGATTGAGGGAGAGAAATACCTTTGGGCTCTGTGCCTCAGAGCCGTACTTTCTTGCGTGGAGAGATCATGTTTTAAGGATAGTCATGCTCCTAAAGACTATAGTCTCCTATTTAAAGGAGAGGAGGTCGCCTGAGTTTAACGTGTTTCTTCAGCTGGTCTAGAGCACCTCTTAACAATTTTATACTGTATCAAAATCTAAAACTCTTAGCCGGGCGGTGGTGGCGCACGCCTTTAATCCCAGCACTCGGGAGGCAGAGGCAGGCGGATCTCTGTGAGTTCGAGACCAGCCTGGTCTACAAGAGCTAGTTCCAGGACAGGCTCCAAAACCACAGAGAAACCCTGTCTCGAAAAACCAAAAAAAAAAAAAAAAATCTAGAACTCTTAACACATGCATTAAATCCAAACATTTACAGGGCATGTCAAACTATTCTCAGCATCTTATAAGCAGTTCCAAACATTACCAGGTCAATACCATAATTCTAAAATGGGAATTAACAATAAATCCACAATTTAACATATCACGGCTTTCTGAAATCCATTTTAATTAAAAGGCAAGAAAAGTTTTTTCTGATGGGTAAGAGTCCAATGGCATTGCTGCTATCAAATACCAGTTCCGGTCTCTGAGCAGCCATTATACCCTTAGGTTGCCCCTTCTTAAGTGCTTCAGTCACTCCTTTATTTAGAGTGTTTCTCCCCCTGAGGGGAAAGTTTAGGTCTTAGTTCTCAGTTCCAATAATCACAATGAGTTCTGTGTCCCAAAGATTAAAACAGTCAAATGTTCAGCCTGCATTTCTAGTCCTCCTCCAATGCCAACAGGATTCAGACTGCAGAAAACTATAGTCATCGCGGTCATCGTAGCAGGACCTCTGTCACATGTGGGTCCCTAATGTCTGGAAGCAGCTCAGCGTCCTTCAGTGCAGAATGGCATCGGCAGGTCCCATAGACCAGACACTCCTCTTTGTGGGGGCGGGAAAGCAGGACCACGGGCTTTCTCACCACAGTAACAGTTCTTGTTCTTATTTCCACAGACTTATTCTACCTGCAGGACCACATGTGGTTTTGATACGTTTAATAGGAAGCTTATTCTAGAAAAAAAAAAAGAGGGAAGCTATCAAGAGAGTTTTTGATTGTTTCCTTTCCTAAAACCTCCTCAGATAGAAAAGTTTAACTTAGCGGACTCTTTTGGATTCCTTTCAAAGCCCTGTGCTACTAGAGGCTCCTCCCTACCCAGCAGAAAGCAGTAAGTCAACTTCTCTTTGACATATCTTTTACTTAAATTCTGAAGTCAAGGCATTTTCAAAATATATAGATTGGATTGAGTAGCATTTATAAACCAAATATCATTTAGCAGCTGTTGCTCCTCCCTCAGCCGTCTTAATAATTCAAAGGCAACACAATAAAATAGACTATCCAGATTCTCTGTGTGTTTTCCATCTTTCCATGGAAGCTGTATCCATCCAAGGTCATTCTCAGGAATGTCTGGGGGATGCAAACATCACCATCCTATACGTTGACCCACTGCTCTCTGAGGGTAGGGAGCAGCCTCCAGTAGCACAGGGCTTTGAGAGGAATCCAAAGGAGTCCGCTAAGTTAAACTTTTCTATCTGAGGGGGTTATAGGAAAGGAAACACTCATGCACTCTCTTGATGCTTTCCTATTTTTTTTTCTCCTAGAAGAAGTTTCCTAATAAACGTATCAAAACCACAAGGGGTCCCACAGGTAGAACAAGTCCGTGGAAATGAGAACAAGATATCTTTCCCACCTGAAGCAGTTCTTTCAGAGAAACAGTTAAAATCCTTTCCAGGTGGACTGCGATCCCAGGGGGCTGTCGCAGGCACAGTGCCTGGGACTGGCACCCAGAGGATGCTGAGGCAGGCTCCCATCCTGCTCCCTGCCCATGGACCTGTCCTAGGCCAGCCCTGCCCCTCGGGTGTCACCGGCGGTAGCGGTAGCGCTTGAAGTGGAACCACAGCTGGAAGATGCCATTGGCGAACTGGCAGCGGAAGCCATGGCGCTGCGAGTAGTTCCACTCGCTACTGACGATCTTGAAGGCGATGTCCTCGTAGGGCGGCCCAGCATGGAAGCGCAGGATGGCGAAGTCGCGGTTGTCCGCACAGGCCTCCAGGAAGTACTCTGGCGTGGCTTGCTTGCAGATGAGGTCGGGGTAGAAGATGTTGAACTTGTAGCCCTGCACGATTTTGGGCGGAGGGTTGTCGAAGTCGTAGTGCGTCTGGTTGTACTTGTTCCACTCGAAGCCTGTGTGCACGCGGTTGAAGAAGCGTGGCTTGCGCGGCCGGTACTTGTCTGCCCACAGGTAGGCGCGCTCGCCCAGCGGCATCTCCACGCTGAACTGCGCCTCATCCTGCCCCATGCCCTCTCGCGCGCGCTGCAAGAACAGGATGTCCTCGGCACTGTCGCTCGTGTCGCCTGTGGCCTGGAGCTGCTGGCGCGAATGCTGCAGGCGTTGCAGGTCCTCCTGCGGCTCCAGCACGTGCGCGTCCAGCGGCAGCTCGTGTACCATTAGCAGCCGCGGGCTGTAGAGGCCTGCATCGTAGTAGTCTGCCAAGCTCTCCTGGATCGGGTCCTCCTCCATCAGCACCGCCTCGCCCTCCATGTCCTTCTTTGCTTCCCCATTCCCAGGTACCGGAGCCCCCTTGGCTTCTGCGGGGTCCGCCGAGGGTCCAGGCCCGTGGATGGCCTTGGGTTCGGACTTGAGGATGGAGCACAGTGTCTTGCTTTCCACCCCCTGCTCCTGTTTCAGCTTGAGCATCTTTTGCCTCAGAACGTCCTGGTGGCGCTCACGGAGCCTGGCCCTGGCCATGCGCACACGCAGCTGCTGCAGCAGGCTCTCCCAGTAGGCCATGTCCAGGTTGGGACCACCTGCACGGATCTTGCCCTGGATGCCCTGGAAGATGACCTGCAGCTGGTTGTATGTCTTCCCCTTGAACACCGACTGCACATCGGAGCTGACCGAGGCATTGATACCCTCGCGGCGCTCCCTTGGGCCCTTGCCTGAGGCCTCCAGCTTGCGGAGCTTTGAGATCTCATCCTCCGTGATGCTTGTCATGTCCCGCCAGAAGTCCACGTTCTTACCCTGCTCCAGGTCCATGTACACCCGGATGTCCTCCAGCAGGTCTTCCATGTCCGCCACCGTGAGGCCAATGAGGAAGGTGTAGGGCTCATGCACCTCCACAGCCAAGTCCTCGTCGTCCTCTGCACTGATGTACTGGGCCAGCAAGTCGATGGGCTTAGCCCGCCCGGCTCGGATGCGGATCTTGGAACGCAGCTTGGCCTGCTGCAGGTGGAAGTTGTCCTCCTGCTCCTCCCAGGTCTTGAAATGCTCGGCATCTTTCTCCCTCTGCAGCAGCTCCAGCTCCTGCTCCAGCATGGCCTTCGCATGCTCGCGCTCCAGCCGCAGCTGTTTCACCTTTTGGAGCTCCAGCCGGTTGTTCTCCTGGATCCTCTTGTTGCGTTCCTTCAGCTCTTTCTTGTCCAGGTGGCTGATGCCCTTCTTCTCCAGTGCCTTGTGCCAGGTGAAGGTGCCCAGTAGATTGCTGTCTCCAAAGGGGTTGTCAGTGTTGGTGTAGCCCACATAGTCCTCACCCCAGCCCATCCTCTCTCGCTTCTTGCTCTCCTTAGCTTCCTTCTTGGCTAGTCGCCTTGCACGCTTCTCCTCTGGCGTCTCAAAGGCCTTGAGCAGCTCTTCTTGCTGCCTCTGCTTCTCACGGGGCCGCAGCCGCTGCTGCAGGTTCCCTGGCTGGCTCGGGGCCAGGTCAGCTGTCCCAGGGCTCAGAGAGCTTCTAGGGGATTCAGAACTAGATGCCCATGACCCTGGGGACCTTGAGTGCCTGCCACTCTGCGGGGCCCGGGAACTGCGTGCCCGCTCCTCACCGGAGTCAGACTCTGAGGACTGGTCCTGTGAGTGCCACCGGGGTGGTCGAGGGCTCCTGCTTCGCCTCCCAGACCTTTGCAGCAGGTCTCCCTCTAAATCTGACCTGCGCCCCCGGCTGTGCCGCTTGTCTTTATGCCTCCCCTCGTACTCCTGATGCCACTGCATGCTCTGTCCATGGCTCTGGCTGTGGCTCTGGTTCTGCCTTCGTTGTCTCCGACCCCTGCTCTCTGTGGACCTTGAGCGTGAGCGAGTGTTGCGACCCATTTAGCAGATGGCTACCTTCTTTATTCTCTACTCTTTTGTGTTCTTTCTAGCTTCTTTCTTTGTTCTTTCTATCCTATACTCCCCCCCCCCCCTGCAAGTTTATAGACCCCGAGGTAGCACAGTTAATAAAAAAACACATACAGTTATTGGAGTTCAAGTGGAAGATCAGAAAAACAAAGCAGCCAAATCACTAGAGAGTTCTTAACTCTCCCAAGGCTCAGACAAAGGGGCTAGCTATGCTGTGTCACTGCGGACTGCAAGGGTCTCCACCAAACCTGGGACCACAGCCTTATATAGAGTCCTCTCTAGTGCTGGGATTGAAGGTGTGTCATCCCAAATCCTGGGATCAAAGGCGTGGCCTTGAACTCAGAGAGATCAGCCTGCCTCTGTCTCCTCCTGAGTCCTAGGATTTAAGGTGTGTTAACCTAAATGCTGGGATCAAAGGTGTGACTTCTGTTTTTCTTGTAGCCGGATTTACTCTCAAGTAGCCCTGGGTGACCTTGAACTCACAAAGATCTGTCTGCCAGTCTGGAATTAAAGGCGTGTGCCACCACTGCTTCTGTGGCTAACTAGTGGCTTGGCTCTGCACACTGATCTTCAGGCAAGTTGTTTGGTTTTTTTGTTTGTTTGCTTTGCTTTTTCTTGTTTTCTTAGACAAGGTTTCTCCGTAGCTTTGGAGCCTGTCCTGGAACTAGCTCTTGTAGACCAGGCTGGTCTTGAACTCACAAAGATCTGCCTGCCTCTGCCTCCCAAGTGCTTGAATTAAAGGCCTGTGCCACCACTGCCCGGCATTCAGGCAAGTTTTATTTGTTAGATTACAAACAAAATATCACTACATCAAGAACCCACATACATTCATAGCCAAGCAATTTGGCACAGATTAAGCGCATGGCAAGCAAGGTGTTCTGGTCTGGTTTTTCAGTGGCAGGCAGCACTTTGAAGTCATAAAGAAAGGGCCAATTACTTTATTACTTATCTTGCAATGTAATCTTATGGAGAGTCTTAAGGGAATTACAAACCTAAACTTTTATGTGTGAAAAGATCAGTCAGCTCTACTTTTTTTTTTTAGATGTATTTATTGTGTATACAGTGTTCTGTCTGCAAGCATGCCTTCGGGCCAGAAGAGGGCACCAGATCTCATTACAGATGGTTGTGAGCCACCATGTGGTTGCTGGGAATTGAACTCAGGACCTTTAGAAGAGCAGGCAGTGCTCTTAACCACTGAGCCATCTCTGCAGCCCCAGTCAGCTCTACTTTAAAACTTTAGGGCACACAGCGACTCATCAATAGTTTTTTATAGGGCTGGAGAGATGGTTCAGTGGTTATGAGCATTGCCTGCTCTTCCTAAAGGTCCTGAGTTCAATTCCCGGCAGCCACATGGTGGCTCACAACCATCTGTAATGAGGTCTGGTGCCCTCTTCTGGCCTGCAGACATACACACAGACAGAATATTGTATACATAATAAATAAATAAATATTTTTTTAAAAATAGTTTTTTATATCAGGAGATTGAGGGCAAAAATGGGAATGAGGAATTAATCATCGCCTTAGCTTATTAACCAGACCTAGCAAGGGAGCTATCCACAATCAGGCCATTTTGTATCCTCGACTCTAGCCTAGTAAGTCAGACAGCTCAGCTGTGCGTCCTTGTGAACCTTAGCTAGTTTTCTGGGGTTATTTCTCTGAAAATTATTAGCAAGGCCTCTGGTCTAACCTGACGTTATCTGGAAGCTTTGTCTTAGTGCCACGTGACTGCCTCTTTCCAGCAGGAAGAGAATTAGAGCCAGCCTGGCTCGTGGACTCAGGTGCTTTCCATTTAAACATTAACCCAAGCAGCTCCCAATGTGGAACTCATAGGCCTTAGCTGGGAAACATACCCTTGTATTTATTTTTACTTTATTTTATTGTATTCATCAAAGTTCTCATTATTATTCTTATCAAAGTAGACAGTACCGCTTAGAGGGAGGTCATCCATCTTCTTAACAACCCACAGGGGCTGGAGAGATGGCTCAGAGGTTAAGAGCATTGCCTGCTCTTTCAAAGGTCCTGAGTTCAATTCCCAGCAACCACATGGTGGCTCACAACCATCTGTAATGGGGTCTGGTGCCCTCTTCTGGCCTGCAGATATACACACAGACATAATATTGTATACATAATAAATAAATATTTAAAAAAAAAAAAGAGTAGAAGTTTCAAACGGAAAACATTAATAAAAAAAAAAAAAAAAAAAAAAACAACCCACAGGTCAAAATGTCCAGTAGAAGGCGATGTTTCCACGAGATAAACACACGGTATTACAGGCAGTGGAGCCCTCCCCACATCTACGCACACCATGATAGATACCACAGAGAGAGAAAGAGCCACAGCAAGCTTGTAAAGGCACAGCAGAAGCAAAAGTCCTTTCCGGGTCTGCGGTCTCATGTAGAATCCGAAGGGAGTGAACGTCCTGCCCTGGTGTGCTTGCTGGCCTGTTTTGGGGTCCAGGGATATACCCTTTATACAAAAGTAAATGTTTTTTGCTGGGTTACTTTCACTTTCTGTTTTCTGTTGGGGTGGGGTCGCCACAACATGAGGACCCACGTTAAAGTGGTTCCCAACAATCTTGGGAAGGTTGAGAACTGCTGGCTCTATTAACCATCCATGAGGACAGGTGAGATGGTGGCAGTGGCTTACAAGTGCTCACTGCGAGCCTGACGACCTGAGTTCATGCATATGGTGGAAGGCAAGTGTCCTTTGACCTCCATATGTGAGCCACAGCCCAAACATGCATGGAAATAAGACGCTTTTTAGAAGCCGTCCCATGATCCCATAGGACGGGGTAGGAATGGGGCCGAACTTTGTTTCCTAACAAATCAACCTATCATTTCGTCCAATCAGAACGTCAAGTCGGGGTGACCTAAGGGTCTGAACACTGGGGGCTCTTTCCGAGGACCTGGGTTTCATTCAGTAGTTGGTAATCTCAGTTCCACGCGTCTGACACCCTCTTCTAGCCTGCACGGACATTGTGCATGTGCACACACACATTTAAATAAATAAAGGAAAACATTTTATTTTGTTTTTTTTATTCAAGACAGGGTTTCTCTGTGCTACATCAGTACACCAACTCCATAATAGCAGGTAAGGTTACCTGTTCAGAAAGGGAGGGGAGAAGAAGGCAGGAGGTAAGATTGGAGTAGGCAGTTTAGCACAAAAATATCCCAAAGAAAAGCAACCAGGCCGGGCGGTGGTGGGCGCGCGCCTTTAATCCCAGCACTTGGGAGGCAGAGGCAGGCGGATCTCTGTGCGTTCGAGCGCGTTCGAGACCAGCCTGGTCTACAAGAGCGGTCTACAAGAGCTAATTCCAGGACAGGCTCCAAAACCATAGAGAAAAAGCAAAAAAAAAAAAAAAAAAAAGCAACCAGTTTTTCTCTTGAGTGAAAGCCAGATGCCATGGGCATCTGCATCCTTACCAAGGGCCCAGAGATGCCAAAAGTGTTTGGGGTGTCTGAACTCCGATCTGAATCTTTTTTTATTATTTGATGGTTTATTTTTACTTCATGTGCATTGATGGTTTGCTTGCATGTGTGTCCGGGTGAGGCTGTCAGATCCCCTGGAGGTAGAGTTACAGGCGGTGTGTAAGATGCTATGTGAGTGCTGGGAAATGAACCCGAGTCCTCTAGAAGACCAATCGGTGTGCTGACCTGCCAAGCCATCTCTCCAGTCCCTCTGATCTGGTTCTTAAATGTTTCTAGGGTTTATGTTGCTAACATTTCTTCTTGGGAGGAGAGGTTAGCTCTGTCTACCTCTAAGGTCCCTGAGAAACCAAGGCACAGGTCAATCCAAGTTCAGTATTTATCGGACTTCCTTACACAGCATCTGTGAGGGTTTACTTACTGGGGTGTGGGCCTCCTTCCTTATGAGCCACATTTGAAAAGCCTTACCCAGTAGGAAGAAGGGCTCCCATACCCACATAGATGAAGCCCCTCCCCCCTGCCAACCCAACAATCCAGCCCCTCTTGTGGGGAACTGAGGAAGCCCCATGTGGCTGTGTAAATAGCAGACGAGGTCCTGAGGAAATGCGCAGGTGTGCACTGTCAAATCAAGGACCAGTGCCTCAGGCCCATGGGGCTTGGCAGTCTTCTATGGGGTGAGGCTCAGAGGGATGTCAAGGCCTTCCTCTGGAGTGTGAATGTGGACCGTGTGTGCAAACGCGAATACTTAGGAAGGACTGATTAGTGCGTGCGAAGTACACGTGGAAATTGCAGCCTCCTTCTCCCAGATGTTACAGCCTGGGGCTGGTCAACTACAGATAGGAGATTAGCTCCTGCTTCCTGCTGTTCTGTGAGGTTCTGGGTTGTTTCTGTACGTGATGCCATTTCACAGAGTGGCCTTGGTCCACCAGACTCCAGCTTTTCAGGACATGTGCGTCTATCCCTTCTTCCTTCCCTGTTTGCTGCAAGTCAGGCCAAGTCTCAGCTGAGCTGGCAGCCGTGCCCTCTAATGTGTGTGTGTGTGTGTGTGTGTCAGGTCAAGTCGCAGCTGAGCTGGAGGCTGTGCCCTCTGTTCTTTGCTTGTGTGTTTGTTTGTGTGTGTGTTTTGTGCATATGTGCAATGGTGTATGAGTATGTGTGCACGTGTGTGTGTCTTCCTCCAGGCCATGTGCAAGGTTTCCAGATAGTAGAGAGGAGTTGGATACTTAGGGGCGGGGTGTAAACTCTCATCAAACCATCTGAGGTTCTGCTTAGCAAGGGGGAGGCACACTGCCTGCTCAAAGATGGCAGTTGCTTGGCTCAGAGGTCAGTCACAGTAGTTTAGTTCCTTAGAGGAGGAGATGTTAAAGTAGTAGGCAGGTAAGGCTTGTTAAGAGAAAACCCTTTCTTCTCTAAGGAACAGAATCTCCTGCCTGGGTGGGGACCCAACATTCCAGTTGGGCCTGGCCAATTGACAAGAGCCTTGGGGTGGGGGAACCAACCATCCAACCAAATAAAAACAGAGAGAGAGAATAATGAAAAATTTCTTGTCTTAGGGCCCTTTTCCAGAGGCTCAATAAAACACTATCACCAAATGATTCCAGTAACTTATCATAATACTATTATTTTTGTTTATGCAACTTTAAAAACTGCATATACTGGCCAGGTTTAAAGAAAAAAATGTATAATGGGGAATTGTGAGTTGGTTTTTTTGTTTTGTTTTGTTTTTTTCCTGTCAAAAGTTTGTTAGCTTGCTAAACATACCCACTCATCGATAGTTTTTTTAATATCAGGAGATTGAGAGCAAAAATGGGTATAAGGAATTAATCATTGCATTTGGTATTAACCAGACCTAGCAACAATCAGGCTGTTTTGTATCTTTGACCCTAGCTAGGCTAATAAGTCAGACAGCTCAATGGGCTAATAATGGGCTATATAAGTTATAAGAGTTAATAAGAGGCCTGAGCTAATGGGCCAATCAGTTTGTAACTAATAAAGACCTCTGTGTGATTTCTTTGGGACTTAACAACTGTGGGAACTGGGCAGGATAGAAACCCCAGAAAACCTCAGACAACAAATGGTGCCCCAAATCTATTTACACCATGCTATAACATAACAGAATATAGCATGAATGATAAAAAGCAGACACAGATATTAGGATTAAACCTGAAGGTCAGAAATGCAGAGCAGCCAGCCATTGGCTCTTACCTCTACCTCAGACCAAAATGGCCATCCTGCCTCCATGAATTCTCAGAATGAAACTGAGCCTGAGACCTGTCTCCTCCTTTTTATCTTCCTCTAGTGCTGGGATTAAAGGCATTACTACTACCACCTGTTTTTTTTTTTTTTTTATAGCAACTAGTGTGGCTAGTGGGATTTTTTTTTTTTTTTTTGTTTTTCGAGACAGGGTTTCTCTGTGGCTTTGGAGCCTGTCCTGGAACTAGCTCTTGTAGACCAGGCTGGTCTCGAACTCACAGAGATCCGCCTGCCTCTGCCTCCCGAGTGCTGGGATTAAAGGCATGCGCCACCATCGCCCAGCCGGCTAGTGGGATTAAAGGTGTGTGTTACCAGACTGCCTGGTCTGTGAGGCTGACCAGTGTGGCTGTTTAACTCTCTGACCTTCAGGCAAGCTTTATTTATTAAGATACAAATGAAATATCACTACACTTCCCCTTGTTGTCTAAAAAAGGCTATAACTAATATAAGAAAAACTTTATATGCTAAGTACAATACCATATGCAATATATACAGGCAGTAAATACATCCACAATGTCTAGTCCATTTGCCTTTGACAAATTCAGAGAAAATACTCCATATCCATTCTCTCTTGGCAAGTCCAAAGTCTTGTGCCTCATTTACTTTCTTTCATAACTTGCACTACTATTTAAAACTATCTTTTGATATCTCTCAATCTTATATACTTTATATTTCTTTTCTGAGTCTTGTAAACAGTGAAAGATATAACTGTCTAGTCTTTAACTACCTTGGAGACCCAATGAAGAAATAATATTAACTGAGTAAGCATGAAGTGTAAGCAAGGGTCTTCAAAAAAAAAACCTGTGAGAAATGACAGAAACCGATGGCTGTCTGGACAGTCACCCAATGTTCCTCTGCAATGTTAGGGCATCCATCTTTGGCCTACAGGCCTAGAATATCTGACAGACTTTTCTATGAGGCAGAGTTTTTTTTTTCTGTTTTTTTTTTTTTTTTGGTTTTTCGAGACAGGGTTTCTCTGTGGCTTTGGAGCCTGTCCTGGAACTAGCTCTGTAGACCAGGCTGGTCTCGAACTCACAGAGATCCGCCAGCCTCTGCCTCCCGAGTGCTGGGATTAAAGGCGTGCGCCACCATCGCCCGGCCCCGAGGCAGAGTTTTTGAAGGACTGTCCCTGCCTTGTCTCGGCAAGGTTTGGCAGTCACTGTCTTCTGTGATCTTCTTGTCCCATTAGGACAGCATATTGTCACGAGTTGAGGAAAGAGCATTTTGTTGCCCAGTGGCTTACTTTTGCCATGAAGAAAGTAAACTCCCTGTGGCATTTCTTCAGTGCCCATCATCTTCTCTGAAGTAGGTTGGTGCTGCTGGGAGCAGACATGCCTCATTGTCATAAAAAAAAAGAAAAAATAACCTATGCTATAAAAACATCTTAAATGCTATATTCTGGGGGGGCTGGAGAGATGGCTCAGAGGTTAAGAGCACTGGCTGTTCTTCCAGAGGTCCTGAGTTCAATTCCCAGCAACCACATGGTGACTCACAGCCATCTATAATAAAATCTGGTACCCCTTCATCTGTAATAAAATCTGGTACCCTCTTCTGGTGTGCCAGCAGAACACTGTATACATAGTAAATAAATAAATCTTTTAAAAAAATGCTATATTCTGTAGATCTTTGAGGTGTTTGAAAATGACCTGTCTATCTAAAATATATCTTTATTTGACCAAGAAAACATACCTAATGTGACTACAAGTTTGTTTATAACAGGTGATTAACTACTATTTTGTATTTCCTTATTATCCTAAACAGTTGGTAATAATAATTTTCAAGGACCATAGATTTGCATTACATTGGTAAATGAGTTGTATATGTAAAATACCTTGAAAAAGAGTGGAAATGTAGTGGAAATGTCCTAACAAAATTAATCTCAAATGTGTATTAATATGTTGTAGTAGGAGCGGCGAGGCTGCGTCCCCGGCACCCAGCCACCCGCATGGCTAGTTTATGCCCTGAAATAATTACACGGAAACTGTATTCTTTTAAACACTGCCTGGCCCATTAGTTCCAGCCTCTTATTGGCTAGCTCTTACATATTGATCTAACCCATTTTTAATAATCTGTGTAGCCCACTAGGTGGCTTACCAGGGAAGATCTTAACCTGTGTCTGTCTGGAGTGGGAGAATCATGGCGACTCCTTGACTCAGCTTCTTTCTCCCAGCATTCTGTTCTGTTTACTCCACCCACCTAAGGGTTGGCCTATCAAACGGGCTTAGGCAGTTTCTTTATTAATTAACCAATGAAAGCAGCAGATTAGAAAGAAATCACTCCCACATCATTAATATACAAAATTTGTATACAACATACAAAAATCCAATCCAATGTAAATATTTTAAAGCTAGTAGTTGCTTTTAAAAGTAGATTTGATAATCTACCTTTTTATCTTATCATATATATATATATATCCTCATTTTTTTTCTTCTCAAAACAAGAACCTTGAATCTAATTACCTTTGTTTATCTTTTTTCCTGACCATCACCAATAACAACTTGTAACCAGTCCCCCTAAACAATGACAAATATCAATAACTCATTGAGTGACCCAAAATCACCCACCCCACCTCCTTGGAATGTGGCATCATATTCTTAAAATTACTTCCTATTGCCTGAGGGTGACAGCACCTTTAGGAGATTCTGAAAAGAAAAATTGGGGTTAATTTACAAGTCCTGGGAGAGGTAGCTGTATCATTTGTAGTCCAGTCTCTACATAATGTAAAACTGTAGGGCTTGTCTCAGATCCTGGCTAGAGTAGTCTGTTAGGCTGGATCATCTCAGCTAGCCACCTCGAGATTGTTCTAAGCAGTTTGTAGTCCACAGTCAATCTTTAGGTTGTGTTTTTCAGCTTAGTGGTGTTATCTTAGTCTTGGAGGGATTGTCATTGGGGGCCCCATCCTCCTTTTGGAGACTTCCAAGATCGCTGTGAGGTGTGTTCATGGTTCACTGCAGAAAACTGAGAGAGACTCGAACCTGAAATCATGTACAGGGAGGGAGATGAAACCTTTTTCTAGAATTAGTTAGTACTCAATATGACTATTAATATCACGACAAAAATTAAAAATATATGAAATATAAATATATTTAAATATATAGATATATAATATTAAAAATATAAAAAATATAAATTATAAATATATCTTACCTTAAAAAAGCTGCTAAAGAATCAGTATATAAACAAAGGATTATGGGTTAGTAGCAATGAAATAGTCCTTAATTTTTTGTTTTTCTTCTGTCCCATATCAGGTGGTTCTTCTGACATGACACAGAGGTTTTAGATTTCACTTAGTAAGCATGCTTGGGTTTAGAGAAGGAGAGAGCCATACTCCAGCTCCAAAGCCAGCTTTAATCTTTAATTGGACTGGGATGGCGGTGACAACAAGACCATTTGCATATATGTTTGTAGACAACAGCAGAAACAAACATTTGGGAAGATTTATGAAATTTTATCCTGTTGGAAATGTGATATACTAATAGGCCAATTTACTCTTTTTTTTTTTTTGAGACACTTTTTCTGGATGATTTGCCCGTTTTCTTCAGATGTCTCATTTGTCTGGTGGTGTTTAGATTCCTTAGCTGAAAGCCTTTATTCTCCTGAAAATACAGAAACAAAACCCTTCCCCAACAGTAATTTCGAGGAGATTCTCTTTTGGCAAGTTATAACTGATCAAATGAAAAGCATCTGTTAGTTTTATAAGTTAGTACAGATTAAATGGCCATGCTGTTTGATGAACTATCATCTCTTCTAATTAAGAGGTGTCTCTTCTTCAGATCAAATCTTTATCAAGTGAACTTCCTGCCCTGGTGTGCTTGCTGGCCTGGTTTAGGGTCCTGAAATGTACCCTTTATACAAAAATTTCCCCAACAAGTTGATGGCTTATCTTAGATTTCAAGTCCATCTAGGGGAGTGCTCAGACCCTCTCTCCCTGAGGAGAGATATGTCCCATGGCTCTGTTGCATTGGCCCACAGGGGCTCAGGTGATCGACACTCTTTTGAATTGGTATTGGCAATGATCCTAGGATAGGATTCACAAAGCAGAAAACACCAAGGTATCTAAGAAAAGTCCGTGTATAGATCCAGTTATGAAATGCATAACGGCCACTGCTCTATGGGGCTGGGATTTTCTGGAGGTTGGATGAGGGTGGAGGTGTCTCTGGCTTGAAGTGAGGACAGGGTCTGGATCCAAAGCTCCATGGCTGTCCCTGGTGATTTCATACAGGCTTGCTTCTGGCCGTGCTAACTGGAGGACTGTACCGACATGCCTGTTTCTTTCTTTCTTTCTTTTTTTTTTTAATTTATTATGTATACAGAGCTCTGCCTGCATGTATCCCTGCAGGCCAGAAGAGGGCATCAAATCTCATTACAGATGGTTGTAAGCCACCATGTGGTTGCTGGGAATTGAACTCAGGACCTTTGGAAGAGCAGCCAGAGCTCTTAACCACTGAACCATCTCTCCAGCCCCCGACATGCCTGTTTCTTAAAAGCACTTAACAGGAGCTGGAGAGATGGCTCAGCGGTTAAGAGCACTGACTGCTCTTCCAGAAGACCTGGGTTCAATGGCAGCTCACAACTGTCTGAAAATGCAGTTCCACAAGATCTGACACCTTCACATCAATGCACATAAAAATGAAGTTAAATAAATCGTTAAAAATTATTTAAAGGCCGGGCAGTGGTGGCGCATGCCTTTAATCCCAGCACTCGGGAGGCAGAGGCAGGCGGATCTCTGTGAGTTCGAGGCCAGCCTGGTCTACAAGAGCTAGTTCCAGGACAGGAACCAAAAGCTACGGAGAAACCCTGTCTCGAAAAATTAAAAAAAATAAATAAAAAAAATTATTTAAAAAATTTTTTAAAAAAGCACTTAACATAGGACCCCAACCTGAGAGGGGGTCAGTCAGAGATGGACAAGGCAAAGCATTTGAGCTCGGAGTTCTCACCCTAGGAGAACCACCCTAGAGGGAGTTGAACCTAATGAGAAAGAAACACATTCTCCATCTGAAAGCAGCACCCTGCTCCTTGGCACGCTCAGGACAGAGGGAAACAGTTGTACGACAGGCTTTTCAACTCAAGAAAGCTAGAAAATGCTAGATTTTTTTTTGTTTTTTGTTTTGCTTTTTGAGACAGGGTTTCTTTGTGTAGCTGTCGCTGTCCTGGAACCCACTCTGTATACCAGGCTGGCCTCGAACTCACTGATCCACCTCTGCGATATCTCAAGGTTTTTCTGCTTATGCGTTTTATAGCCTCATCTGTGAAGGAAACTCACCCAGTGTTTGAGAGTGCTCTGACGTTTGACATTCTAAGGACAGAAGGAAATGATCTTTATAACAGATATTACCAACTCGACGATCTATTTCCTAAGATGGACAGGGTGTTCTGTTCCCATATGTTTTTCTTCCTGTACTTCCTCGTCTTTGTTCTCCCTGATATTAATCAAGTAGAACATTTGATTTCCTTATAAACATGGCTTAAGGATTATAGTGTCTTTGTATGTAGTTGCCCTTAATAAAAACACAGCCCTGGAGACACTCTGGAACCGCAGAGAGTCTCCCATGAGCTACCATGCTTGGCTTGGCTGGGTCCTAATGTTTGTTCCTCTAGCCCACAGTCTCCAAACTAGTTCCTTCCTCTCCCTCCCCCCTTTTGTTTTGTTTTTTTCGAGACAGGGTTGCTCATGTTAGAGACCTGACTATCCTGGAACTCACTCTAGACCAGGTTGGCTTTGACTTTAGAAAGAGAGCTGCCATTCTGCCTCCTGAGTGCTGGGATTAAAGGCTTGCAGCACAATTCCCAACTTCTCTCCCCTTAAGACTCCTTTTGCTTTATGTTTGTAATCTGGTTCCAGTGGCCCACTCCTGACTTCCTTGCACCCTGAGGATCCTCGCTTTTGTTTTTCATTTCCAGTCACAGTGACAAACACAGGCTACAGAGAAAGAACAGGCTGATGCCATCACATTACATTTCTTTTAGCTGCTTTTCTGTTTTCTGTATTTGTCTTAGGTACCTGTTCTATTGCTATGAAGACACACCACTGGGGAAACTCAAAAGAAAGCATTTAACTGGGGTTTGCTTACCGTTTCTGAGGGTTAGTCCATGATCATGGCAGGAGCAGACAGGCATGGCACTGGGGCAGTAGCTGAGAGCTTTACAACCCGATCCAAAGCATGGGCAGAGAGAGACGATACTGGGGCCTGGTGTGGACTTTTAAATTCGCAAACTTCCCCCAGTGACACACCCACCCCATCCAGGCCACACCTACACAGTCCACACCCTTAGTCCTTCCCAAATGTTTCCTCTAACTGGGGCCCAAGCATTCAAACATATGGGCCTATGGGGGCCATTCTCATTCAAACCAATACAATATTTGCTAGGTAATAGGTACTAAATAAAAAGTAACAATACTGTTGAAGTCAGACCATGGAGAGGATACAGAGGATTCCCTGCCTAAAATAACTCTCAATAGCTACTCCAGTCTCAGGGTTTTTGTTTTTGTTTTGTTTTTCTTTTTTTTGAGACAGGGTTTCTCTGCAGCTTTGGAACTCTGTCCTGGAACTCGCTCTGTAGACCAGGCTGGCCTCCTGTCTCTGCCTCCCGAGTGCTGGGATTAAACGTGTGCACCACCACTGCCTGGCTTGTTTTTGTTTTTTTGAGACAGGGTTTCTCCATGCAGCCCCTGGATATCCTGGAACTCACTCTGTAGACCAGGCTGGCCTCGAACTCAGAGAACTGCCCGCCTTTGCCTCCCGATGCTGGGATTAAAGGCACGCACCCCCACCGCCTGGCCGATACTAAAACTTTTAAAAATTTATGTGTACGGAAGTTTTGCCTGCATGTATGTCTGTGCACCACAGATGAAATGGAGTTATAGATGGTTGCTACTGCTTTATAAGCTCTGGGAATCCAATCTGAGTCTCCCGAAAGAGCAGCTGGTGTTCTTGACTACAGAGCCATCTTTCCAACCCTGGTATTAAAACTTTTAAGCTTTAAAGTTTAATACTTTGATACCAAACCTCTTCTTATATCAATGAAGTTATTGGTTTGCTCTTTCTAATAATTTTAGAGACTGGCTTAAATGACATGAGTGTACAATACAAAGTTTAAAGTGTTTGGTTTTTGCCCAACTATTTTCTAAAGATTACACGGTAGTTAAAAGTGCAAGACTATGAGTGTGGTGGCGCACGCCTTTAATCCCAGAACATGGGAGGCAGAGGCAGGTGGATCTTTGAGACCAGCATAGTTTACATATTGGGTTTTAGACCAGCCATGGCTATAGAGCAAGATCTTGTCTCCCATCTCTTCGCTCCACCACCACCACCACTCACACAGGGGTTTCTGTGCAGCCCCAGTGCAGGCACTCTACAGAGAAAGCCCTGCCCTGGCACTCTTTCTGTCTGTCTGTCTATCTCTAAAAAAAGACAAGACCAAAAAAGTGGACAAGTTTTCAATAATCGTATCTGGAGGTCTGCATTAATGTGCTCAGAGGGATTAAAAAATATTTTGCCTCTTCAAAGGTCAACTAGGTTCCAGAGGACTGAGACATGAAATAATGAAATGTCCCGTTCTCCAGGGAGGCAATAGAGACCCCGTGCAGAAGGTTCTAAACCAGTCGTGTCTACGGAGAGGAGGGCTGTGTTAGCCTTCCTGTTGCTGTGAGAAGACACCATGGCCAAAGCAATTGATGGAAGAAAGAGCTGATTTTGGTTTACGGTTCCTGGTGGTTCGAGTCCATGATAGCCTGATAGCCGGGAAGCGTGGCAGTAATTGGCAGGCACGGCGGCTTGAGCAGCAAGCTAAGGAGGGTTCAGCCCATCGGCTTTGGTTTGGGTCAGGGTTCACCCCTTTTACGAAAACATATTGCCTTGTGGGAATACTTTCATTTTGTTTATGTGGGTTTTGTGTTTGTGTGTGTGTGTGTGTGTGTGAGAGAGAGAGAGAGAGAGAGAGAGAGAAAGAGATCTATTTCCTCCTCCTCCTTCTCCTCTTCTCCTCCTCCTCCTCCTCCTTCTCTTCTTTTTCTTTTTCAACTCAGAGACCCGCCTGCCTGAGCTTCCGAGCTGTGGGATGAAAGTTAGGCGCTGCCACACCCAGTTTTGAGATTATTGTTTTTTCCCATCAATTACTTGGAGTCAGGCTAGGCAACATAGTTGGAACCTACGTTAGGTTCCTTAGAAATGGCGAAGCCGGGCTGCAATTCACGAGACGGTGTCTTAAAATCAACCCAGAACGCCAACAGAAATGAACGAAAATTGTGCCCTCCTTACTCTCTCACCCGGTACACACCATGCACTGCACACGCAGATGCACTCCCGGACGGAACCGAACAAGCTCACCGCGATCCGCGAACTTGAGCGAAACCCTTCACGGTCCCTAACCTTTCCCGGCCCGGTAACCAACTAAAGACACGCCCCCTCCCCGCACGCCACGCCCCCGCGCGCGAGCAATTCTGTCCCTGCCGCTCTGCCGTCGCGCGCGGGGTGTCACAGGTCACGGCGGCGTTTGTGGTGACGTGGTTTTCTGCTCTCACCCGGAAAGGCCGGCGTTCGCGGCGGGCGAGCGGAGCCGGCGTCTCCTCGGCGCGCTCTGGCCTGTCTCCGGCTCGTCCCGTTGGCCCCGGGGAGCCACTCGCTGTCTCCGGAGCGGCGGGGAGGATGGTGCGGAGCAGCCCGGGACCCGCCGCGCGCCGCCGCGAGTGACCGGGGCCAGGCCGCGGGCGTCCGCGGAGCCGCCGCTGTGTGGGGCGGTGAGTAGGGGACACGGTCGGGGTCGGTATAGCGGGCGCGGGGGCCAGGACCCCGGGCGGTCGGTGCGCGGCGGTGCCCGGGCTCCTCCGCCCGCTTCAGCTGCGCTAGTCTTCCCGGCCCGTTCCATCCTCCCGAGGCCTGAGGCCTGCAGAGTCCTGGCTCCCGGAGCCAAGGCTTGTGGTCGTCTGGATACGGCTGAGTGGACGTGCTTTGCAATTTTTAGGAAAGAAGGAAAAAAAAAAAAAGATTCGGTTTTGGAAAATTTAGAAACGTTGCGTTTGTGTCTGTTTGTGCACGTGAGTGCAAGTACCTTCAGAATCCGGAAGAGGGCGTTGTGTTCCTAGAACTGGAGGTAGAGGCCATTGTTAGGTGCTTGATGAGGTGGGGGTTGAGAACCTGACTCCGGCCCCCTGGGGTAGCAGGTGCTCTTAACCCTCGCGACAGTCTCTCCACTCTCCATTTGTGAGTGTTTGTGTGTGTGTGTGTGTGTGTGTGTGTGTGAGAGAGAGAGAGAGAGAGAGAGAGAGAGAGAGAGAGAGAGAGAGACCGACCGACCAGTTTTAGTTTTTTTGACTTTGGTTGTTGGTGACATTCTCCTGCTGGAGAGAAGGTGGGAGGGAGCCACCCATCCACACAAACCCAACACGAAGCAGTGAAATTCTGTGCGCTGTCATCTTAGATATCTTCCATCTAGGTTGGCTTGGAATTCCCTACGCAGCCTTCAACTACTGATCTTCCTGGCTTAGATTTGCTAGTTCTGAGATACAGGTGTGTACCAGCCTGCCACGCTTGACAGGGTGATAACGGTATTGTTTTGGTTTTAATCTTCGGAGTACTGGAGATGGGAGTGGGTGTCATGAAACCTCGGACAGCTCAGGCTCACTGATGCTGACCTTAGATTCCCGATTTTCTTGTCTCAGAAGCCCTAGTTCTGGGATAGTAGGTGTGCGCCACCATGCCAGTTAAGCCTGGCTTTAAAAAAAAGTGTTTTCTTTGTTGTTGAGACAGTCTCACTGTGTAGTTCAGGCTAGCCTGTAACTCTCAGTATGGCTTGGTTGTGATCCTGCTGTCTCAGCCTCATAGTTGGGGTGATAGGTATGTGCCACCAGGCCCTGTGCAGAAACCCAATAGTGGTAGCCTGCTTGGCAAGGCTAGGGAATGAGGTCAGTTCTTGTCTGCCGTCATAGTTTGACACAGCAAACCAAGGGATGATGTCCATGATTTCCACATAACTGAGGCATTCAGCTCCAAGTCTCTGATCCAGGTGTGGGTTTAACATTCGGGAAATTAAACTGAAGGCACACCACAGCTCTGGAACTGTGATTTTTCCCAGACCGATGCTGGTTCAGTCTTTGCTTTTGTGCAGACATGTTCAGGAGAGCATCAACTTACTACGTCATGCTTCTTCCGTCTCGTCCTTGGTGCTCCCCTCCTCTTGAACACACAGCTGAGGAGACATGGTCCTGATGGGGGAGGCATAGTGTAGGATGGTGGACCTACAGGCTGGTTTTTGATTGTGGAAAATCTGTAGAATTCCATTTGTGGCCCACGCCTATGGCACATGCCTGTAATCTTAGACACTTGTGAACTGCCACTGGGGTGCTGGGATCCTGACCCGGGTCCCCTGGAAGAGCAGCTGAGCCTTCTTTCTAGTACCACAAAACTTGTTCTTAATGGTTTATTTTTATTTTTATTTTTTTGGTTTTTGAGACAGGGTTTCTATGTGTAACCTGACTGTCCTGGAACTAGCTTTGTAGACCAGGCTGGCCTCAAACTCACAGAGATTCACCTGCCTCTGCCTCCTGAGTGCTGGGTTTAAAGGTGTGCGCCACACCCCACCCCCACCCCGCTCCGGCCTAATTGTGTGCTTATTAAAGTTATTGTCCATAATGATGTAGTTGGTGCGTTCATAGCATGTGAAGCCTTCATACTGGCCCTGGTATTGTGTGATAACAGTGAGTCGAGAGAATCAGCCTCTGCCACTTACATGCCCGCATACATCCTTGTCAATTACCTAATCTATTTTGACTGGGTTTCCTCTTCTGTAAGATACTGCCTATTGGTGGTGGTGCACGCCTTTAATCCCAACACTCAGGAGGCAGAGGCAGGCAAATCTCTGTGAGTTCGAGACCAGCCTGGTCCAGAGAGCAAGTTCCAGGACAGGCTCCAAAGCTGTACAAAAAAACAAAAAACAAAAACAAAACAAAAAAACCCATCTTGAAACCCCCCCAAACCCAAACAGACAAAAAGAAAGCTAGGGCTAGGAATCCTCACCAAGCAGTATTGGTAGGATTAGAACACCCATTCGGTATATACTAAGCAGTTATGCGCTCAGCTCATTGGCATGTAGTAAGTAGTTACTTTCTCCTTACCCTGTTGTAATCTGGTTTTGCCTCTGTTACTCTTGAGAGTTTCTTACATAGTGTTACTGACGTCTTTAATTTTCATTTCTCTTTATTTTCGGTCACATAACTTAGTTTGTATTTGCGTGTGTGCTTGCCGTGGTGTGCATACGGAGCTGAAAGGACAACTTTGTGGAGTCAGTTCTCCCCTCCCACATTCATGTGGGCTCCAGGGGTCAAACTCAGCCACTACACTTGCAAGGCGACACCTTTACCCCCTGAGTGGTCTTAGCAGGCTGTTTTTAATTTAATATTTTACTATTTTAAACACTGCTAGGCAAGCAGATCAGTAGTTAGACCTTTATTTTTTTTAGTCATGGTTAAGATTTTGGAACTAGAGTTGCAGACACAGAAGGTGTGCTACAGTTAAATAATAAAAATCCTGATCTGGGGCTGGGGTATAGCTGTGATCTGACAGGTGTTTAGCCTTTGTGAGGCTGTGTTCACTCCCAAGCACCAAAATAATGCTCTTCAGTCTTCAGTCAGGCCCAAATTATTCAAACAGTGAAATCAGCATGATAAAGATTAATCAGATTATTTGTGTCAACAGATTAAAAGGCAGAAACTGATGGTTTGGACATCGCACAAGTGGCATCCATTGGAATGTAGTATTTGACTGAATTCAGTAGATCCATAGCAAGCAAGAGATCTTGGGTTAAATACCCAGAACCAAGAAGTCTTCTGTTGTAGTTAGGCTTCTGTTGCTGTGATAAAACACCATCACGAAAGGCAACTTGGGGATAAAAGAGTTTATTTATTCCTCTCAGGGCACACTTCATCGCTTGGGGAAGTCAGGGCAGGAACCTGGAAGCAGGAGCTAATGCAGAGGCCATGGAAGAGTACTCTTCATAGCTTGACCAACCCGCTTTCTTTTTTTTTTTTTTTTTTTTTTTTCGAGACAGGGTTTCTCTGTGGTTTTGGAGCCTGTCCTGGAACTAGCTCTTGTAGACCAGGCTGGTCTCGAACTCACAGAGATCCACCTGCCTCTGCCTCCCAAGTGCTGGGATTAAAGGCGTGCGCCGCCACCGCCCGGCTACCAACCTGCTTTCTTATAGAGCCCAGGACCACCAGCCCAGGGATGGTACCGCCCATAGTAAGCTGAGCCCTCCCACATCAATCCTCAGTCAAGAAAATGCACCACAGGTTTGCCCTCTGGCCAGTCTAATGGGGAACATTTTCTCAGTCAGGGCTCCCTTTTAAAGGACTTTAGCTTGTGGCGAGTTGACATAAAACTAGCCAGCACAGCTTCCCATCAGAAGCCTATGTTGTGTCCCAGATTTAATAGTGAATCATTACAAAGCATTTTTGCTAAAGTTTAAGTGAGGCAAGAATTTTATTACAGCTATTATTGCTATTTCGTTTAAGTAGTAAAAAAAGATAAAAGGATTTGGAAAGAAGAAATACTACTAATGCACTTGTTCTTCAACAGTGTAACTAACTATGACACCAAAGAGAGGTCCCAGACAGCTTAGTTAGAATTTAAAATATGTGAGCAAAGTGTCCAGAACCAAGAGCGTTGGAGGCCAGGGCTGTAGCTCAGTGGTAGAGCACTTGCGTACCTCTGCAGGTCAGATCGCTGGGTAAAAGTCTAATAATACTGATGTACTCTGTGGATAAGAGAGTGCCCTGTAGCCGAGCTTGGTCCTGTGTTGCCAAGGATAAACTTGCACTCATGATTCTTTTGCCTCTCTATCTCTAAAGTGCTGGTCTTAAAGACGTGTGCCACCATACCTGTTTTATGTAGTGCTGGTTTGGGACCTGGGGCTTTGTGCATGCCAGGCAAGCACTCTACCAACTGAGCTAACAGCTCCACCCTTCCCCCTTGACCTTTTCTTTGGTTTTTATTGACTGAGTTATCTGTCCTGCCTGGTCCCTGCAGTCATTAAGTCCCAAAGAAATCACACAGGTCTACATTAGTTGTAAACTGATTGGTCCATTAGCTCAGGCTTCTTATTAACTCTTTCTTTTTTTTAAAAAAGAGTATATCTTTTATAATTTATTTATTTATTTATTTGGTTTTTCGAGATAGGGTTTCTCTGTAGCTTTGGAGCCTGTCCTGGAACTCCTTTTGTAGACCAGGCTGGCCTCGAACTCACAGAGATCCGCCTGCCTCTGCCTCCCAAGTGCTGGGATTACAGGTGTGCTCCACCACCGCCTGGCTATTAACTCTTATATTAGCCCATTATTCTTGTCTGTGTTAGCCACGTGGCTCTGTACCTTATTCAGTGAGGCAGTCACATCCTCTGTGACTGGATCAGGACTGCAGACCAAGCTTTCCTCTTCCCAGAATTCTCCTGTTCTCATTGACCTGCCTCTACTTCCTGTCTGGTTGTCCTGCCTATATTTCCTGCCTGGCTACTGACCAATCAGCTTTTATTTAAAATATAATTGACAGAATACAGACAATTGTCCCACACCAGTTTTTGTTTTTGTTTTAAAACACAGTGGCTCATATATTTCAGGCTGGCTTTGCTACTAGCTGTGGATACATTTTGACTCCTGATCTATTTCCTGGGGCCATAGGTGTGCACCACCATGCCTGGCTCCTTCTAGTCTTCTGAATGAATTCATTGAGACTCAGACTCAGCCTTTGCCCCACAATACTGTTATATGAAACTGAAGTGAGAGCTACAGCTCCCTTGTGCAGGCAGGCCACCGTTCATGTGCTGTGTCTGTTCCAGGTCGCAGCTGATCAGAAGCATGTTCAGCATTAACCCCCTGGAGAACCTGAAGCTCTACATCAGCAGCCGGCCGCCCTTGGTGGTTTTCATGATCAGCGTCAGCGCCATGGCCATCGCCTTTCTCACCCTGGGCTATTTCTTCAAGATCAAGGAAATTAAGTCTCCAGAAATGGCCGAGGTACGGTATACTCCTAATTTCCACTCGTGCTGATGGACCTTGTATTAAGTGGGGGCAGCTCTTTTTTATTTTTGAGGTCTCACTCTAGTGAAGCAAAGGCCGGTCTACAACATACTATATATTTGCTGATCTAGAATTTGAAGTGATCTTTCTCCCTCAGCTTTATGAAAAATATTGGGATACTATTATGTGTGTGTATTACCACACCTAGAGGTTTTTTTTTTGTGTTTTTGTTGTTGTTGTTGTGTTTGTTTGTTTTGAGGCAGGGTCTCATGTAGCATATACTGACCTTAAACTCCAGATTCTCTTGCCTCTGCCTCTCAAATGCACAGATCCATCCAGCAAAAGATACGTATTTATACAGAATTTCCTGTCATTTTCCTTGTGAATGCTTTGTTAGGGTATACTTACATAGTGGTTTTTTTTGTTTGTTTGTTTTTTTTTGGGGGGGATTTTTGAGACAGGGTTTCTCCGTAGCATTTTTGGTTCCTGTCCTGGAACTAGCTCTTGTAGACCAGGCTGGCGTCGAACTCGCAGAGATCCGCCTGCCTCTGCCTCCCGAGTGCTGGGATTAAAGGCGTGCGCCACCACCGCCCGGCTTACGTAGTCGTTTTAAATAGTAGTACAGTTCGTGTAGACTATTTCAGTAGAGAAATAGATGCATTTGGGATAGTGTATTTATAAAACAAAACCTGAGTCAAAAGAAGGCTGTAAATTGTGGCGTACTTCTATGATACAACAACGGGAGATTGAGGCAGAGGCTTGTGAGGTCGGGGCTATCCTGGGCCATGTAGAGAGTGCTTGAGCTAGGGAGTCCACTTCTTCTGAGAGTCATGTTCCATGGTTGTGAAGTTGTTACTGGGACATTTAAGGACGCAGAGCCACCTTCTGCCTTTCTCATTTGTACAGATGGTATTTTTATTAGATAAGGGGTCCTATTGACAAGGGCACCATGTAGAAGTGGTCAGAGGATGTAGAGAAGGAATGAGCGGAAACAGTGGATAGTGAAACGTGTGTGAGATGCTGTGCTGAACCCATAACCCCGGGTGCTGGTGGCGCACTCCTGTAATCCCCACACTTGGGAGGCAGAGGCAGGCAGATGTTGTGAGTCTGAGTGCTGGGATTAAAGGCATGAGCCACCACCACACAGCCATAAATACATAAATCTTAAAAATGTTTTGTTTTGGATTTTGTTTTTGTCTAGATAGGTTTTCTCTGTGTAGCCATGACTGTCTTGGAACTCAGAGATCCATCTTTTTTTTATAATATTTATTTTTAGTTTATGTGTATGAGTGTCTGCCTGCATGTAAATATGTGTATCATGTGCTCAAGGAGAACAAAGGATATCAGATGCTCTGGTACAGGAGGTACACATTGTTGATACCATGTGGGTGCTGGGAACCGAACTTGGTTCCTTTGTAAGAGCAGCAAGTGTTCTTAACCACCGAGTTCTCGGCAGCTCTCACAGCCTATTTTGTTTTTCCTTTATTTACTTTTCTTTTATGTGTGTGGATGTTTGCCCACATTTATGTCGGTACCATGTGTGTGCAGTGCCAAGAGAGGGCGTCAGGTCCCTTGGAACTAGAGTTAGAGTGAGTGCTAGCAGCCCTGTGGGGCCAGGAATCTCTGGCAGTGCTGTCTTATCTACTGAGCCATTTCTCCAGCCCATCGAGATCCCTTTTTGAGTTTGATCTTGAGGCTAGTTGGTTTTCTCTTCCATATAATCTGCTGGATTCTCAGATAATGTGTAGAGTGTGCAGTTGAGGTTTCCAGGGCTAACGTGATTACATCACCCTGTTCTGCAGGTGAGGATGGTGGTGTGTTATGACTGGGGACAGTCACTGTCAAGTCACTTTTTTCCTCTTGTCCTGTGGTAGCAGTTAAGGATCATTGTTATTCCTGCATTGGAGATGCTGGGGCCTCATATCTGTCTCTCTGTTTTACTTTGCTGAAGGATTGGAATACTTTTCTGCTGCGCTTTAATGATTTGGACTTGTGTGTATCAGAGAACGAGACACTGAAGCATCTCTCCAATGACACCACCACCCCTGAGAGCACCATGACCATTGGGCAGGCCAGATCATCCACTCAGCCGCCCCAAGCCCTGGAGGAGTCAGGCCCCATCAATATCTCAGTTGCTATTACCTTGACCCTGGACCCTCTCAAGCCCTTTGGAGGGTACTCTCGAAACGTCACACACCTGTACTCCACCATCCTTGGACATCAGATTGGACTCTCAGGTGTGTCAGCTTCTTCCCTTTCAGAGCTGTTAGGCAGCAACTGAGATAGACTCAGGGTTCTGTTTTGTTTGTGAGTGATTCTCCTCTTGAGACTTGGACTTACTCAGGTCCAGAAGGAGTGGTTGCTGTGCACCTTCATTCAGTTGGGTTGTAAAGCATCATACGCAGTCTCTTGTTTGTTGTTTGAAACAGGGTTTGTCTTTGTATTCCTGGCTGGCCTGGAACTCACTCTGTAGACCTGGCTGGCCTTAAACACAAAGATCTGCCTACTGCTGCCTTCCGAGTGCTGGGATTAAAGGTATGCACACCATCACCTGGCCATACACAATCAGAGGGGCTGGAGAGATGGCTCAGTGGTCAGGATCACTGGCTGTTCTTCTAGAGGACCTGGGTTCAATTCCTAGCACCCATATGGTAGCTCACAACTGTCTGTAACTCCACTTCCAGGGGATCTGATACCTTCATACCAATGCACATAAATTTAAAATAAACAAAAGCTTCTCAGAGTCAGTACTGATGGGTCCAGAGGGACAGCTCAGTCTTAGAGCTTGTGTGTGTGTGAGGCCCTGGCTTCCTCTATAGCACTGGGAGAGGGAGTGGGGAGGAAAAGGAGAGAGAATTTCAAGGTACAAGGTCTGTTTCTGACCTCAGTATAATTGACCTTTGACCAGCATAGGTTTTACTTTAATTTATACTTTATACTTTATATCCAGTTATACTTTAATTTTTTTTATTATTGAAAACTTTTTTTTAATTTATTTATTTATTATGTATGCAATATTCTGTGTGCGTCTATGCCTGCAGGCCAGAAGAGGGCACCAGACCCCATTACAGATGGTTGTGAACCACCATGTGATTGCTGAGAATTGAACTCAGGACCTTTGGTAGAGCAGGCAATGCTCCTAATCTCTGAGCCATCTCTCCAGCCCCTATTGAAAACTTTTGTGTGAAGCTGGGCGGTAGTGGCGCACGCCTTTAATCCCAGCACTCGGGAGGCAGAGGCAGGCGGATCTCTGTGAGTTCGAGGCCAGCCTGGGCTACAAAAGCTAGTTCCAGGACAGGCTCCAAAGCTACAGAGAAACCCTGTCTTGAAAAACCAAAAGAAAGAAAAAGAAAAAGAAAACTTTTGTGTGTATAAATGTTGTATGGATGTATGTACATCCATGTGTATTCCTGGTGTCTACAGATGGCTGAAGAGGGCCTTAGATCCTCTGGAACTAGAGGTACAGATGATTGTGAACCTCTACAAGAGCACCCAGTGCTCTTAGCTGGAGCCGTCTCTCCAGCTCTCTATTTGAAACCAAGAGAAGTCTAAGCAAATGTGAAGATGCTGTATTAGGTCATGAAGGCCATGGGCCAGGCGTGCTGGTGCAGTGATAATCCCAGCTGTGGAGAGTGAAGCAGTAGGATTTGAGTTTCAGGCTCTGCCTCAGAAACAAAAAAGCCAATGGCACATACCTTTAGTCTCAGCACTCAAAAGACAGAGGCAGGCAGATCTATGCAAGTTTGAGGCCATCTAGTCTACAGCAAGTCCAGAACAACTGGGCTGTATACTGAGACCTTGTCTCAAAACAGAACAAAACAAAACAAAAAAACAAGAAAAAAAAAAGCCTAGAGGATTAAAAGAAAAAGACTTGGTGGCCCTTGGTAGAAGCAGGAGGATTGTAAGTTCAAGGTTATCAGTATTGAGTTTGAGGCCAGTCTGCGACACATAAAACACAAAAACATTGTAGAAGCTCAAAATGAACTATATTCTACAGTCTTTCTGTGATAGCTTTGTAGCCAGCTTCTGATTGCAGTGGGGTCATGAGTGTCCACTTAAAACATCTTAGTTTGCTAAGTCACCACTGTGTGCGCAGTTCATCTGTCCAGTCAGTGACAGTGGCACACAGCAGTCAGTGGGTTTGCTGTTGTGTATTTCTCCTTGTTTATGATAATGAATATTTATGTGCTGATTGACTGTCGATGTTATCAGTCAGCATCAGGCAAAATTAGTAGTTAAGTCTGGGGAGTCAGGAATTCTACTCAGTTTTTGAACTATGTGGGAACCATAATACCATGTTGCTCAAGACACAGTGTGTTTACAAACATCTATGAATAGGTGTGTTCTTCTGGGGTTTGTAATATGTTGCCATTTTTATTTATTTTGTGTGTATGTACAGTAACATGTAAGGTCTGAGGTCGTTCCCCGGTAGTTGGTTTTCTATACGTGGGTTCCCAGGACTATTCTTCCTTCACCATGGGACTTCCTTGCTCTTGGCCCACTGCACTGTCATGCTGGTTATTTTAATATTGCTTATGATGCTGAAATTTGAACCAAGGCTTTGTGGATGTAAAAAAAAGTGCTCTTTCAGGCCCTTTCTTAACTTAAAATTTTCAATTAATTAAGCCTGGTGGTGGTGGTGCACACTTTAATCCCAGCCCTCAGGAGGCAGAGGCAGGTGGATGGATCTCTCTGTGATTAGACCAGCCTGGGCTACAGAGTGAGTTACAGGATAGCCAAGGTGGTTACACAGAGAAACCCTGTCTTTGAGGAAAAAAAGTAAATTATGTGTGTGGCCTGGTATCATGGAGGCCAGGAGAACAGGATTCCCTTGGGACTGGTGTTACAGACAGTTGTGTGCTGCCATATGAGTTCTGTAAATTGATTCTTAACCACCGAGCATCTGTCCTGCCCCAGGTCTGCACAGTTTTAAATGCCCACCATTTATTTAGCAATGTGCTAACTTTCAGGAAGAACTAGAAAAAACCTCAGACCCTTGGAATTTGGGGGTCATACAAGAGGCAAAAATAACAGGAATTGGGTTGTTGAGGGCTTGTCTAGCATGTCTGAGTTCCTGGGTTCAGTTGCCAGTACTGTAAAAGATAAACCAGACAGCAGCTAAAGTCTATATACTGCCTAGTTTGTTTGTTTTTTTTTTTCTTTTTTTTTTTTCTTTTCCGAGACAGGGTTTCTCTGTAGCTTTGGAGCCTGTCCTGGAACTAGCTCTTGTAGACCAGGCTGGCCTTGAACTCACAGAGATCTGCCTGCCTCTGCCTCCCAAGTGCTGGGATTAAAGGCATGTGCCACTACCGCCCGGCTATATACTGCCTAGTTTTATGTCAGGTTGATATAACCTAGAGTCATCTGGGAAGAGGAAACCTCAATTGAGAAAATGTTCCCACTAGATTGATCTGTGGGTAAGCCTGTGGGTTAATTTTAGTTGGTGATTTATGTGTGAGGGCGCTCCTGGACTAGCACACCTGGGTTCAATAAGAAAGCAGGCTGAATAAGCCAAGAGGAGCAAGCCAGTAGTCAGTTCTATTCTATGGTCTCTGCACAGCTCCTGCCTCCAGGTTCCTGCCTTGTTTGAGGTCCTGCCCTGACTTTGCTATGCAATGGAGTGCAACCTGAGAGATATAAACAAACAAACCCTTTCCTACCCAAATTGTTTTTATCACAGCGATAGAAGGCTAACTAAGACAGTTCACTATAAATTAATACTTACAAGGTGCTTAAAATAATTGCTGGCACAGAGGAAATGCTATCTAGAGATTTGTTAAATGTATTTACTTTTCTGTTCCTGTGATGAAATACCATGATCAGAGTAACTTATAAAGGAAAGCTTAATTGGGCTTAAGGATTCAGAGGTTTGACTTTATGATGACTGATGGTAGAGCAGGCAGGGCTGCAGGGACTGGAGCAGCAGCTGAGAGTTCACTTCGTGATCAAAAGCAGGGGGCAGAGAGCACACTGGGAATGGAGGAGGCTTTTAAGCTTTAAATCCTATTCCTGTGCCTCATAATCCTTCCCAAATACTTATACCAAATGTGGACTAGTGTTCAACATTTGAGCCTATGGGGGCCATTCTCACTCAAACTACCACGTTAAATAATAATAATAATATCCCGTGGCATATGGCCATACCTGCTTGTATGTGCTAAGCCTTTCAAGGCTTGGGAGCCCTTGAAAGTGGAAGCTGGAAGACTCTGGAAAGGCTTTGTTCATCCTGAGGGCCGGCTGAGCCTTGGAAGAAAAACCTTTGGTCCCTTGGACCACAAGGGGCTGGTGAGGTCTTACCTGTTGCCTTTGGCTATTAAGAGTGGAAAGTTGATGCCATAATAGTAAGGGTACAAACCACTCCTGTTTGTTCCAGGAAGCAAACATACCCTTTTCTTCTTATGACCTTAGAACATCTTGATTCAGTGCAGACTTCACTTTCTGGTCCCAAGGCCTTCCCTAAGTCTATTAGACCTGCTACTTCTGCTCACTCTCTCTCTCCTCTCTCTCTCTCTGTCTCTGTCTCTCTCTGTCTCTGTCTCTCTCTCTCGCTCTCTGCTTGTGTATGTGTGTACATGTACAGAGACGCTTGGGTCACATTCATGGCATGGTAGGTTTTGAATGAAGTAATACATTGGTACAGAAAATTACTGCACTCAGTTTGTTCAACTCTGTTCCTGCCTGGGCTCTGGAATGGCTCTCTATCGTGACTGAAACACAGTAGCCTTTGTGAGCTGTACTAGTCAATCAGGTCTCATTGTTCAGATCAGGACTGTAGCTTCCAGAAATCCCATAGAGCAGGTATGCAGGCCAATGGGTGGCTGTTGAGTTTGACTTCAGACTCATTGGAGTACCAGAGAACAGTCTGAATTTCTGCTCGTGCCCACCAATAAGCCACTAATTCTTCTGCAGGCAGGGAAGCACACGAAGAGATCAACATCACCTTCACCCTGCCTGCTGCCTGGAATGCTGATGACTGTGCCCTCCATGGCCACTGTGAGCAGGTGGTGTTCACAGCCTGCATGACCCTCACAGCTGCCTCTGGAGTCTTCCCTGTCACTGTGTAAGTGGAGACCAAGAGGACAACCTGCAGGAGTCAGTTCTCTCCTGTGTGGGTTCCAGGGGTGGACCTCAAGTTGTTAGACTTAGTGGCAAGCACCTTTAACTTCTGAGCCATCATGTTGGCTTCCAGGACTGTTAAGTTTAATTTGAAATCCTAACTTCTACATATACAAATGTGCTGGGCTGGGGTTGTTTGCTTAGCATTCATGAAGTTCTGGGATCCATTTCCCACGCAGAATAAATGGGAGTGGTGGGGCACACCATAGTCCCAGCACTGGAAGGGTTGGGTGGGAGGATCAGAAGGTCAAGGCATCTTCCTCTCCATGGTGAGGTCAGGACTAGCCTGGGGTACATGAGTTCCTGTCTCAACAAAACCAAACCAAACCAGAAAGAAGCCCCGTCCCAGAGCTAGTGATTGAGTAAGGTAGTGAACACGATGCGGCCGCTCTCCAGATGCCTTTCCTGCTGAGTCATACTGGCACAGGAAGGAGCCAGGCCCCTCCAGAGTGACCTGTGATTAAAGCTGCCTAAGGGGAAAGCTTCTGTTCATCTGTGACCCAGAAATTAATTTTTGTTTTAGATTTTTTTTAAAAGATTTATTTATATAGTGTTCTTCAGGCCAGAAGAGTTGTGAGACACCATGTGGTTGCTGGGAATTGAACTCAAGACCTCTGGAGAGCAGCCAGTGCTCTTGACTGAGACAGGGTTTCTCAGTAGCTTTTGAGATTGTCCTGGAATTCACTCTGTAGACCAGACTGGCCTTGAACCCAGAGATCCACCTGCCTCTGCCGCTGGAGTGCTGGGATTAAAGGTATGCGCCACCATACCTGGCAAGAACTGATCTTTTTGTCTCAGGCTCTGGAATTCTGGGATTATTGGTATGCAACCATATGCCTGGCTTCCTATGTGTTTATTCAAAAAACAAAACATTTGGATGTATTGACGCACACCTGTAATTCTAGCATTTGTAGGCCAGCCTCTGCTTATATTGAGATCCTGTCTCAAAATACGAATAACAACAGACCATCAAAACATAATAGCACTTATCCCAGAGAATTATGGTAATTGTTAAAAACGTCTTATTTCTCCTTTCGTTATGTTGCTCTGTTCAGTGTTGCCAGGGGCTGCGTGTAAATAAATGTTTCAAGTCACTGAGCTGGCTTCCTTTTCTCCCCTGTAGTCAGCCACCTCACTGTGTCCCCGACACATACAGCAACGCCACACTCTGGTACAAGATCTTCACAACTGCCAGAGATGCCAACACAAAATATGCTCAAGACTACAATCCTTTCTGGTGTTATAAGGGCGCCATCGGAAAAGTCTACCATGCTTTAAATCCCAAACTCACCGTTATTGTTCCAGATGTAAGTGAAACAAGTTCTGTTTGTGTGACTGTGACTCTGTGTGTGTGTGGGAGAGAGAGAGAGATGCATCCTGGAACTATGAGTGTATGAATGTTTACATCTTGGGTTGCTCAGTCCTGGCCAATTAAGGTTTCCACCTGGTTTGGTAGACTAGACAGTAGAGCTGTGAAAATCATGGTACCTTTGTGGTTAAGAAAAGCCTTGATCCTTAGTTTTGTGTGTTTTTCAGCAGGATATGTTGAGATCTGTTGCATTTGTAACCCGTTGCAATCACTATTCCTCTGTGGTCTTACATGCAGAGTATCTGCCAGTAGGATGCAAAAAGGAGACTGCAGTTCATAGGAAGAGGCAATCTTTGCTTTGTCTTAGACAGTGTACACTATGTAGCTCAGGCAGGCCTGGAAATCGTGATCCTCTTGAGTGCTTCAGCCTCTTGCGTGCTAGGACTGTAAGCCTTGCCACCATGCCTGGTCCAGGATGTGTCTTTGACTTGATAGTGGGGCCTGCATAGCATTTAACTTTGGAGGAAAGAGGAAGCAGTTAATTCTGCTGTCAGCAGTTACAGTTTGCCACACCAGTGATTTGTACCCTTGCTTTCCTTCCTGAGTGTGCTGCATGGATTTCTTATTTTTCCCTATCCACTTCTAGAAGTTGGTTGCCTGGAAGCTCAGGCGTGGGGTGGAGGGGAAGGCCGCATGATGAGGAGTTGAGATTCCAGAGCCTTCCTTGCCGTGCATTCACCTGTCTCCTCCAGCAGGGAGGGCCCTCACTACCTGTGTCAGGCCACTATAAAGCAGTCCCTTAAGAAGACTGGGGCTAGGGAGATGGCTCAGCAGCTGGGAGCACTTGCTCTTGCAGGGGGACCAGAGTTCACCCATATCGGGCAGTTCACAACACCTATAACTCCAGCTCCAAAGGACCCCATGTACTTTCCATAGGCACCTGTACACACATGGCACTTACACACATAAGTGAAAACAAAATCCTAAGGGGAAGAAAACCTTGTTTTGTCTGGTATATATTCCTGAGATCTGGGCACTTGGGAGGCTGAAACAAGAAGAGTTCCAGGCCACTGCGTGCTACATAGTGAGTTCTAGGTCAAGCTGTAGTCAAGAGTGAGGCTGTCTCTAAAATAAAGACTTTAATCCACTCTCTGCTTTGAGGCTGTGAGCACGGGAGGTAGCTAGGGTTTCTCATACACTCCTCCTCCTGTGGTTGCCTGTCAGTCTCAGAAATGAGGCCAGCCTGATCCTTTCGAGCCAGGGACTTAGTAAAAACAGAAGGAGAAGGGATGCTGTCTGGTGGGATGTACCAGCTGTCCATCTGAGGAGACGCACAGGTGAGGATAGCAGACAAGCTGTTCTGTGGGATCACGAGGACCATGTCCAGAGAAGAGCAGCCCTCCCCGTAGAAGATAGGCTGGTGGGGCTCTGGCAGTGTGAGGTACAGAAGCCACAGTAGAAGAAGCAGTGGTTGCTCCTTAAACAAGGTCGCACAGAAGCTCCAAGTCTAACTAGTGAAACCTAGTTTGGTTTTGGAGAGAAATGGAGGGACTGCCTGTTCAAGCTTAAGAATTAATATTGGGCAGGAGATGTAGCTCAGTGGTAGAGCATTTGTCTAGTGTGTGTGAGGCCTTGGGTTCAGTTCTGAGCACCACAAATGAAGTTGCTGCAAGCACAGAGGCTGATGTTTGAAAAGTTGTTATTAATGGACTATATGTGTCTGGTTTCTTTCCTTTTGTTCATTAGGACGACCGTTCATTAATAAACCTGCATCTCATGCACACCAGTTACTTCCTTTTCGTGATGGTGATAACGATGTTTTGCTATGCAGTTATCAAAGGCAGACCTAGCAAATTGCGTCAGAACAATCCTGAATTTTGTCCTGAGAAGGTGAGCAGTGGGTGGGTCTGTGTGGCTCCTGGTGACAGGCCTTTCTCAAGAAAAAAAAAAAGGGGGGTCCTGACATCGTGATAGCTGTTCTGAAATCTCTGTTGGAGAGTTCCTGGGTGCCTCTCTACCTCCAGTCCTTCCTTCAGCACAGGAGTCATGCAGCAGAGTGCCTGCCAGGGGCTGTTTCCTGTGGCTAGAGATGTGGCTTGGTTAGTAGAATGCTGGCCTCACATGCATGAAGCCATAGGTTCAGTCTTCAGCACCAAATAAACCAGACATGATGGTACATGCCTGCAGTCCCAGGACTTGGGAGGTTGAGGCAGGAGGATCATGAGTTTGAAGTCATCCATAGTGAGTTTTTGGCCAGCTGAGGCTACATGAATCCTTGTCTCAAAGAACAAATCCAAGGTGGTCCACACATCTTAAATTTCTGTTCTCAGGAGGCAGAGCAAAGGCAAAGCAATCAGTGAATTTAAAGCCAGCCCGGTCCACATAGAGTGTTCCAAGCCAGCAAGAGTTATATAGTGAGACCCTGTCATCAAAATGAATGAATAAATAAATAATAAATAAAAATAGCACAAGTGGTTTTACAGGTTGGCCACTGCTTACAAACTGAGGTTTTCTTTCTTGCCTCCTTGAGGTGAGATGGTCTCCTTAAGGTCTTGTTAATTCCCTTGCCAAAAGATAATACGTGTTCAGTCAGCACGACCTTGTGGTATTGGGCTAGGTGCCAAAAGCTCCCTGTTGACTTGTCTGCTTACTGTCTTCTAGGTGGCTTTGGCTGATGCCTAATCCTACAGCTCTCCATTTTCTGAGAGACCAAGAACCATGATCATTGCCTGCTGAACCGGCCAGGGCCTGGCCCCTCTGTGAATACACGATCTTGCAATGTTGGGTTATTCCAGCCAAAGACATTTCAAGTGCCTGTAACTGATTTGTACATATTTATAAACATTGATCTGGAAATTGGTCCTGTGATGCACGTGCTTTGCCCTGAATGCAGCCTGAACCCGTCACCCTCACTGGGGGAAGGAGGTCCTTCTGTATAGTGCTGGGGCATGTGGGGGTCTTGCCCGAGCTGAGGTCATGTTCCAGTGCCAGTGGGCTGATGTTTGCTGTGGTTCTTGTTGCAGCCTGATGTGTTCAGTATTGGAAGTGGTTTGCACCTTTGTTAGGATACTGCATTTCAGAAGCCACCATTCCCTCCTGTGGCTCTTACATGTCTGTGGCTTAATGATCATAGTGACAGCAGTAATACCTTTGTTTTCTGTTTGCTTGCAAGGAAGCTTTTTTTTTTTTTTTAAAGAAAAAAATAGTCACATTTTACTATTCCTCTGTTTAGGGGAGACGTGTTCGTCTGTCCTAGGTAAAAGGTTATGCATCTAAAAGTCACGTAGTGAAGATCAAAGTTTCATTTTGCACACCGGCGGCTAGGAACTTGAGTGCTCTGCTGTTGTCTGCTCCTGATGAAGTAGCTGTGTAGTAGAGGCACATGGGGCTGACTTCACAGTGCAGGGCATAGCACTCAGAGAATGAAGGTTTGGTCTAATAGTCACAAACAGGAGGGCTTCCTTCTTTTTTTTTTTTTTCCTCTTTTTTTTTTTTTTAAAGAAAAGGAGATGTTTTCTCTTTAACTTCTTTTTTGCATTCCTTTTTTGTACAGCACACATCTCCAGAAGGAAATGGCTGTTATGAGCTGTGTGATGTGGAAACGGTGCTGGTGGAGAGGTCTGAAAGAAGGCGTGAGGTGCTGATGGCTGTTGACTGAGCAGTACCAGAAGCATTTTTCATAGGAAATTTTGATCATCTGGTTTCTCTATCCTTTGCCTGTTTCCATTTAAAAAGCCATCATCTCTTCCACTCCGTTTTGTTTGTATTTTCAGTTTTTCTATCAACGCTTTCTTTGCCTTAACAGCTCCAATGCAGTGTTCCAGCCTTGCTGGGTGTGGGGATGCATGCATGTATGCCCAGCACTTTGGAGGCTGAGGCAGAAGAATCTCGAGCTCAAGACCAGCCTGGGCTCCATACTGATCCTCTGCCTCTCAAAGCAGTCATTTTCTTTCTGGAGGTGTGTGTTGTACAAAAATGAATGCAAAAATAATTTTTTTTGAAAAGAAAACACATCTTCATTTCTTAAAAAAAAAAAAATGTCCATCAGCACTTTAGTCCTGTAACTGTAGGTCTATAGTCTGTCTCAATTCGAGTTAACTCGATGGATTTTGAACCTTACTGGCGTAGAGATTTTTCCAGGCATTCTACATGGAAAACAATAGTTTCTAAATTGAAGATTGTTAATCACTGTAGTTATATGATGCATTATTTTTGTTTTTTAAACCAGTGGTGAGTTGCTTATTAGTTGGCTAATGTGTGAATTTAATTAGTCTTTAAATGAGATCCTTGTCAGGCAGGATGAAGAAAAAGCCACGTGATTTGGCTGATATAAATCTGTCATCGGGACCATCAAGTTCCAGGTTAAGCTGCTGAATAATAAAACCCAGAGAAGTAGAGCAAGACAAATGAGAGGAGTCACTTCCACTGGTCTGCTCAGCTCAGCTGTGTTCCTCTTAGTCACCCTTGTTAGTGACAGGCAGTGGCTGGGATCTGTTGGGGTGGGAGGGAGGAACAGGGGCCTGCGGAGAGGAAGTGCCAAAGTGCTTGGAACGTCACCCATCCTGAGCCAGATACATACTGTCAAACCTAGTATTCACCGTAGCAGGTGGACAGGTGGATGGGTGGGGGAGAAGGGTGTTACTGTGTTTAGGGGCCTGGAGACACATCTACAAAACTTGTTACTGTGGGGCGGTTCCACACAAGGCCTGGTCCTCAGCTGCTCCTTGCTGGTAAACCTCAGGATTGGAGTATCAGCCTGGGCCACTGGAGACTACGACCCCAGCAGCACTGGCTTATCCTCAGGTGTCCTAGACTGGGGCTGCAGTCAGAAGTCAGTGACTTCCTGTGAATGGTTGTTTCAGATCATATTGATCTCTTTCCTTTTGTCCTTTCACCATACGGTATGACTTGAATCAGTTTTGATTCTATTTGTAAGTTCTCATCATTTGGAACCTGGTGTTTCTGTTGTGTTCTTGGCAGTGCATAGGAACCAAGCCTCCTGTGTTTTGACCCTCCTGCAGGCACTGTGGGACTCAAGGGCAGCAGATCCATCTCCCGTCCCTTGCTGCATGATGGTCACTAGCTGATCTGTAATGGCGTCCCTCCCTCGTTGATTTTCTGTGTTTGAAGTATGTGCATATGTGCTTTACAGAATAAAGCATCTGGGTTTACTTGGTTTGTCTTCTTTCTTCCAGCCTGGTAGCGATGTAAACAAAAAGTGTAGGCAAGAACACTTAGAGGGTTTTGTAGGCTGATTTTTGAAGTACCACCTGCCATGAGAATGAAGCCAGTATTTATTACTAAGGTGACCTCAACAAATCCATGAGTCTTTGTCCAAACAGTGTAAAACCTTGTACTGTATGAGATCAGCAAGTGCTCACTGACCTGGCCCAAACTCTACCAGAAGACATTAGTAAGAGCCAGGGCTGTGGCTCAGTGGTAGAGCTCTTGCCTAGAAAACCCCAGTGAGGGGCTGAGGGCATGGCTAAGCAGTAGGTTTCTGGGTTCTATTCTCAACACACAGGATACACAACCAGTGAACCAATATAGGCTAAAGATACCCTGGCCAATTACCTAAATCCTTAGCGTGCCCTCAGCTAGCCAGGCAGTGGTGGCACATGCCCTTAACCCCAACACTTGGGAGGCAGAGGCAGGCAGATCTCTGAGTTTGAGGCCAGCCTGGTCTACAAGAGCTAGTTCTAGGGCAGCTTGACTCTAGGACTATTACACAGAGAAAACCCTGTCTTCAAAACAAAACAAAAGACAGGCTATGGGCAGGAGACAGGGCTCGTGCTTCAATTCTCAGAGGACCCGAGTTCAGTTTCTAGCACTCACGTAACTGTGACTCTAGCTCCAGGGGATTATATGCCTCTTTTAGCCTGTGTGCAGTTTTTTTTGGGGGAAAAATAACCAGCCCACTGCTGTACAGGTAAGGTCTGACGGAAGCATGGGCATTAGGCTCTTGTCTTTCCCTCCACTTCCTCCTACCTTTTGTTGGAACACCGTGCTTAGAATGCTCTGTTCATCTCCACTGGGAGAGAATACACCAATGAACACACGGAGAAGAAACATGTCTCCCTTCTGTAGTACAAGATCTTTAGAACTGAGTGGTGGTATTATGCGTTAGGTTTCCTCACAGTCAGGAAAGTGAGATGACCACTATGCAGCGGGCAAGCTCACTGTGTGCATAAGGCAGCTGTGGTGATGCACACTTTGTGGTCTTAGTAATGCGGAGAGAGGCAGGAAGGATCACGAGTTCAAGGCGAGGCTGGGCTACAGTCCCTGTCCTTTCAAAAAGAATTTATTTTGGAGACAGGTCTCACTATGTAGCCTTAGCTGATCTGAACTCTTATGTAGATCAGTGCTGGCATTAAAGCCATGTGCCACTATGCGCCCCTCCTCCCCAGTTACATTTATTTTAATTGTGTGTATGTATATGGGTTCATGTGTGCCATGGTTCATGAATGGAGGTAAGAACTTGCAGAAGTCAGCTGTTCTACTGTATGGGTCCTGGGGATAGGTCATTAGACTTGGGGGTATGGGCCTTTAGTGTCCATCTTGCTGGCCCGAGAATCTATCCAAAAAAAAAAAAAAACCCAGAAAGAGATAACCTCATTTACGATAGCTGGCCTTTTAGCCTCTGAAAACTGAATTTCTTGTGCCATGTTAGTTGCAGATGGATGAACTCTTAAAAATAGGGGTTGGGCACAGGTCTAAAATTCAGGAGGAGGCAGGAGGATTGACTCTAAATGAGAAGAAAAAATTGAAGGCAAACCCAAAAATCTGTCAAAGTGTATTATGCTCTTGGATCTTTATTTAATGTTCATTGGTGTTTTTCCTGCCTGTTTTGTCTGGATGAGGGTAGCCCTGGAACTGGAGTTACTGACAGGTGTGAGCTGCCATGTGGGTGCTGGGAATTGAACCATCCATTGAGCAGTCTCTCCAGCCCCCGTCCCCCTTTTTGAGATGGGATTTCTCTGTGTAGCACTGGCTGTCCTGGAGCTCACTCTGTAAACCAGGCTGGCCTTGAACTCGGATCCACCTGCCTCTGTCTCCCTAGTGCTGGGAGTAAAGAAAGGCCTTTGATTAAGACCCTCAACCCTCCCCCCCCCCATTGTGAGGTTAATATTGTCAAATTGACAGGATCTAGAATTAGCAGGGGAACAAACCTCTGGTCACATCTGTCAGAGTTTCTAGACTGGGCATCCGAATCCATCTTTCTCTGCTTCCTGACTGCAGACGCAGCATGACCTCATGATGCTGTCACCAGGCCTTCTCTGCTATGAGGGGCTGGGACTCCTCAAACTGAGCTAAGGTAAAACCTTCCCTTCCTGAACATGCTTTTTCAGGCATCTCATTAGTGAGGGAAGTCCCTGCTACAAAACCAGAACAAAAAGGAAGCTGTCTAGAAATGCAAGCCAGAGCTTAATAAAAATAAGTTTTATTGATTATGTATAATTTTAGCTATACTAACATATAAACTTTTAAGAATTAGTATTAAATGACTTTATATATTTTACCAAGAATAATCTAAGTCAGTTGTGTGGTTCCACATTTGTTGGAAATTAAAAATTCAAATTTTCCCTAGTCATTATATATCTAAATTTAGGGAACCAGCTCACACCCCAGACCTGGACTTCATTATGCAAAAGTACCACATCTTCATCCCAGCAAACACTCCTTTTTGTTATACAGACCCCTCTCCAATGATGTATCACATACTGACTCTACCTTCTTATCCACCAATGTCTGATCTTTCCTGTGGAACTAGAAAGGCATAGACAGCAAGCTGTTCTGGACGCTGTATTTTGGGTTTGTCATTTTTGTTGGAAACCCCAATTTAACAAAAACACCCAGTACCTAGGTAAATGTTTAACACAAGATTGGAAAGTGGCACGTTGCTTGAGCAGGGCTTTTGGCAGGTCACAGAAACAAGCTGCTGCAGGGGACAAATGTCCTCTGTCTTGTTCCAGCTGAGGAGTTGGAGAGTGTCACTCGAATTTCTCATCTCCTTCCTCCACGTCTTTCAGACTGAGCACTTCCAGAGAACCTTTGCCTTTGGTTTCCTTTTTTATTAGCTCATCAATTTCTCTGAAGCAGCCTGGGTCGATGAGACACACCTGTAATGATCATGTAGCTGTTTACCAAGGGAGGATTGATAACAGCGCAGATTAAACTCAGTTTTAATGCTCAGGGTAGATCAGACCGTGTTCTAGGTATTGCTAACACAGTGGAGACCAGGGCAGCAGGCTTGATGTTCAGTCTTGATGCTAAACACTTGTTATTGGCCTTTGGGAAAGGCATTCACTCACCTTGCTGGAGCTGCAGCTCACAGTGAGAGCCAGCATTAGCCTAGCATTCAGATCCTGGGTTTAATCCCTAGCATCTCACTTCTCTTAAAAACATACCCAGATTCCCCAGCTGTAAACTAACAGGGTTGTAACAGACTATGGTCTCCAGGCTGAAATCTAGCATTAGACCACCAGATCTCAACCTGTGGGTCATGACCCCTTCAGTCACCTAAGACCATCGGAAAATAGATTTTTTCCATTATGTTGCATACAGGTCACCTGAGACCATTGGAAAACAGATATTTACATTATGATGCATAACAGTAGCAAAGTAGCAATGAAAATAATGTTATGGTTGGGGGAGGGTCACCACAACATGAGGAGCTGTATTAAAGGGTCACAGCATTAGGAAGGTTGAGAACCTCTGCATTAGACCCTTATAGGTCAGTGACAGTCACCTCCACCTGTGAAGCAGACCCTTGGGACATACTGAGAAGCCATGGTGGGTTCTGAAAAGTGCAGATGTTCACAGTGCTGGCACAACTGTTTTTCTTTAGAGGAACCACCCATGACCCAGGAACAAATCCTCTCATCGCTAATGCTTAAAACATGTTCTGATTAAAAGGAAAGATGGTAACTTCTAGTCTCAAATTCACGTTGTAGCTGAACTCACAATTCTCCTGCCCCTACCTCCAGAGCGCTAGGGTGACAGATGTGTACCACGTGGCTCCACCTCTATTATTGGTTGTCTCATCATAGAAGACTCAGTGGAAAATATATTATTTCAAAGAAAATGAATACAACCAAAACAAATCTATTGTCAATAAGTTGACTAAGGAGCAAATAAAATCTTGTGTTTAACTGCAGTGTTCTATTTACAATCTGACAGGCTAGCCTAGCCTACAACTTCTTAATATTGTCTCATGGTTTGAGTATGAAATGTCCCCAACAGGCTCATGTGTTCAAAGCTTTATACCCAGTTGGTGGTACTAATTTGCCAAGTCTGGAAACTTGAGGAGGTGAGATCTCTATGAAGGAAGTAGATTCGGGGGGAAGGGGCTCTCTCTGTAAGGTACACCTTGTCTTATTTTCCCTCATTACAGATGGTTGCGAGCCACTATGTGGTTGCTGGGAAACTGAACTCAGGACCTTTGGAAGAGCAGGCAGTGCTCTTAACCGCTGAGCCATCTCTCCATCTTCCACCGTTTCCCCTATTCCTTCTCCTTCCTGTTCTGCCCAACTACACGAGGCCAAGCAGTCATAGACTGAACTCTCTCAGACTGAGCTGAAATAAACCTTATTCTGTTCTCTCACGCATTTGGGTTACAGCTATGCAAAAGTAAGGAAAAATACAGTATTAATGATCAGACAGTAAGTTATTCTGGTAGAATGAAGCCAAGAATGTGTTAACTATAATCTTGGGGCCCAGTCCACCACTGGCTCCCCACAGCCATCATCTTACTATCTCCAGCTGCTGGCTGTAGTCCTCACTCTCCACGACCTTCATCAGCGGCTTCAGTTTCTCCTTCAGCTTCTTTCCTTCGTTCACCGGCAGGATGAAGCGCAATCGCATGTGGGCACGCTCAATCTTTATCTTCTCTTTTAACTGCTTTATCACTTCCAAAGCCTTTCAAGACATAATGGGGAGGGCTTGTTATTTAATATATGCACTAACTCGTATGTCGGATATCAACAAAACAGTTTGCATATAGCTGCATTATGCCAATGGCCACACAAGCAATCCCAGGAAGACGGAGAGAAGTGAGACGTCTCATTTTGTGAAATGGAAATAAAGTAGTTCTTTGCTTTGGAAGAAAGCACGGTCAAAGGTTGGGGAAGTTCTGAGGACAAAGAGCGCTCGCTACCTGCTGCTTTGTGCTCTTGTTGGGCTTGACCGAGTAGTGGATGTCCTTCATGGCTCTCTCGATGAGGATAACCGTGTAGGGTCTTTTTGTTTCTGGGTTCACACACTTGTCTGCCACAATGGTTGCAATATCCCGAAACATCTGCTCCAGCTGTGTGTGCCGTTCTTTATCTGACACCTGAACTTCTCCTTTGGTCAGAATCTAAAACAGCAGAACATACAGCAAGTCTCCATCAGTTTTAGTTATCTTTTTCTACTGCACAGAATTAGTTAGCATGTCCAGGACAGGCTCCAAAACCACAGAGAAACCCTGTCTCGAAAAACCAAAAACCAAAAAAAAAAAAAAAAAAAAAAAATTAGTTAGCAGGGAGGAAATGAAGTTTTGTTCTCTGCAGCAGCTCATGAGAACCAAGTGCTGCCTAAACCCAACACCGGGTTATGAGCAGCTCCAAGATCCTGCTTCTGGGTAAGGAAGACAAAGGGGAGAAAATCCATCCAGAGCAGCAGTTTTCAATCTGTGGGTCGTGACCCCATATCAGATATCCTGTATATCCGATAGTTACATCATGGTTTTTTTGACTACAGGGTTTCTCTTCGTAGTCCTGGCTATTCAGGAACTCACTTTGTAGACAGACCAGGCTGGCCCAGAACTCACAGAAATCCACCTGCTTCCCAAGAGCTGGGATTAAGGGCGAGAGCCGCCACCACCACCAGGCTTACATTATGATTTTTTTTTTTTTTTTTTGGTTTTTCGAGACAGGGTTTCTCTGTGGTTTTGGAGCCTGTCCTGGAACTAGCTCTTGTAGACCAGGCTGGTCTCAAACTCACAGAGATCCGCCTGCCTCTGCCTCCTGAGTGCTGGGATTAAAGGCGTGCGCCACCACCGCCCAGCTTGTTTTTGTTTTTTCGAGACAGGGTTTCTCTGTGGCTTTGGAGCCTGTCCAGGAACTAGCTCTGTAGACCAGGCTGGTCTCGAACTCACAGAGAGCCGCCTGCCTCCCTGAGTGCTGGGATTAAAGGCGTGCGCCACCACCGCCCGGCCTACATTATGATTCTTAACAGTAGCGAAATTACAGTTGTGGAGTGGCAATGAAATAGTTTTATTATGGTTGGGGTCACCACAACGTGAGGGACAGTATTTAAGCGTGAATGCAATACATTAGGAAGGTTGAGAACCACTGCTCTAGAGGCATGACATACAAAAAAAGGCAAGGCCCTGGGTTCAGTCCCCAGAACCGCCACAAAACAAGCTGAGTTCGAGGCCTGCCTCGTGAGCATAGCAGATTCCAGGCCAGCACGTGCTGCATAGTAAATCTGGGGTGGGGGGTAGGAAGCACAGTGAGGTAAAAGAGGTGATTTATTAGAAAAGTTAATTTCTAAAGTTTGATTTTAAATATCCAGGAAAAAAAAAAAAACAACCCAGAAGCGGTTCCCTTTGTCTCCAAAAACAAAACAAAAACAACCCCGAGGAGTTTGGAGGGTTCCAGGATGGCTTTGTTAAGATGGAAAACCCGGCAGTCATGTGCTCTGAGGAAGGGCTGAAGTGGGGTCCAGTGTCAAGCAAGGCCTTAGGACGGAAATTGCAAGTTTCAATGCCCAGCAGCCTTGCCTAAACCTGCCAGAGATGCTCTGAGAACATTCAGCAGTTGCGGGGAAGCCTGAAGACTAAGAAACCCCTCAAACAACACAGCCAACTTTCACTGTGGAAAGATCAAGAAGACCGAAAGGTACCAGGCACTGCTCCTGCATTCGGGCGCGCCTACCCAAAAACGCAAAGTTCTTTTCCTTCCATGCTCTGCATCTCGAGCGCTTTCACCTGCCTGAAGAGGCCCAGACTGCACTCCTCCTCTTGAATGGGGTAACCCTTACCATTCTGAGTAAGGCGAGGGGACTAGAGAAGCTGCAGCACATGCAGCCCCCTTGCCTACGAGGAGGCCCTTTCTACCATGGCAAGCTACTCCACTGCTGTCTCCTCCCAGCATTTCCTCCAACCTGGATGTTGAACTGTCACCTGTTATAAGATTTCATTGTGCAGCCCAGGCTGTCCTGGAACTAGCTCTTGTAGACCAGGCTGGCCTCAAACTCAAGAGATTCGCCCGCCTCTGCCTCCCAAGTGCTGGGATTAAAGGTGTGCACCACCACAACCCGGCGGCAAACACTTTTCTAGGCTTGCCTTGCCCTAAGAGAGACCCCACTTTTTTGTTTTGTTTCGTTTTGTTTTGCTTTTTGAGACAGGGTTTCTCTGTAGCTTTGGAGCCTGTCCTGGAACTAGCTCTTGTAGACCAGACTGGCCTCGAACTCACAAAGATCCACCTGCCTCTGCCTCTGAAGTGTGTGTGCCACCATCGCCCGGCTTGTTTATGTTGTTTTAATAAAGGTGTGTATGCATAGTAAGTAGACTCCTACTAATACTGTAATCGGTATTTCTCAGAATTAAAGCAGCATAAAGAAGTTGAGAGTCTGTGTTAGAAGTGATACTGGAGGGGCTGGAGAGAAGGCACAGCGGAGAGCTTGCTGCTCTTTTTGAGTTTTGGGGTTCATTTCCCAGCACCCACACCAGGGGCTCACAAACGCTTGTAACTCCAGGTCCAGGGGATCTGGTCTCCACAGGCACCTTGCACAAATGTGCACACTCGTTTGTTGATACAGGTTAAGCAAACAAACAAACAAACAACCCAGACCAGCGGGGCACAGAGGTGCACACCTTTAATTCTAGCACTCAGGAGGCAAAGCCAGGTGGATTACTGTGAGTTTGAGGTCATTTTGGTCTACACAATGAGTTCTAGGTCAGCCAGAGCTACATAGTAATATACTGTTTCCCCTCCCCAACCCCCAGTGTTATATTGGAGCTGAGTTAGGTGGCGTGATGCTGGAGGATTAGAAGTTCCATGGCTATCCAGCTGAGTTTGATGTCCCACTGTATGAACCTCCCAAATCTTCCAACATGAACTGAGAAAGAAAAAAAAAAACTAAAACAACAAACAAAAACTGATCAAGAAGAACAGAGGTCCTGATGTTGCCTGTGAACATGGCCATGCGTTACGCTGCGACCGGCAGAACCTACCTGCTTGCAGATCTCAGTCTGGTCATCCGTCCCAAAGGCACTGATGAGGTCTTCCTTCTTTGCAACCTGACCTTTGGAAACATTTACAAACACTGAGTGGGTCTGCAGAACTTCATCGAGGTCTTTTTCCCTTGAAAGGGCGGGAGAGAGAGGCCTCTGTGAATCCACTGCACAGCTGGGAACGCATTCACAGTTAAACACAAGAGAGATGGCAAGTGCTGCAAGCCTGGAGTGACATGCTCATCTGTAATCCCGGCCACGTAGGAGAGGGAGGCAGACATTGGGAGTTCAAGGGTAGCCTTGGCTATCTAATGGGGTTCTGTGCTACTTGAAACCTTGTCTCATAAAACCAAAACTAAAAAACGAGAAACGGAATACACATGCGTCCCCACCTCTCCCAGATGACTTCTGTCAGGAACAATTTCAAACTCAGGACAGTATCTGTATTTTCTCAGTTAATCAAGAAGGGGGGCGGGGAGGAAATCCAAACACGTCATTGTTTTACATAAGGGTGTGGTGGGGTGGGGTGCGGAAGCTTCCACCCTGGAATATCTGTCCCTAGATGGCAGTAGTGAAGACACTATGCACTTTGATAAAACTGGGCATTCTGAGGGGTGTGTGACACATTACTTTCCCGATTAGTATTCCAGCAAAATGACCATAGTAAGTTTCTTTTCTTCGTGACAGTATTTGGACTATCAGATTCCCGTCTTAATCATTTATCCAAGAAGCCCCCAACCCCCAAACCTAATTTCGGGCTTCTTTGGCTTCAGCTTTGTTTTGTTTAAAGAAACAGAGTCTCACACACTGGCCTGGAACTCGCAGCAATCCTCCTGCCTCCGTCTCCTGTGCGTTGGGATTACAGGTCTAGGCCACCTGGCCCAGCTATGACGGAGTTTCTAGTTGTCAGCTTTTGATACCAACAAAATCCCAAACCAGAGGCCAGTCCGAATCCAGCAAACCAGGCCTGACAGGTACCCATGGCTGTCAGGGGCCGTGGTTAGGGAAGCCAGCCTCGGGGTGGCCGGTTCGCTGGACTCTGGGCACTCACACGCCACTCCGCCAGCCGACGACCTTGTTCTTATAGCAGGCGATTTCGAAGCGCTTCCCTGCCCGCTTCATCCTCACCACCGCCACATTGGTCAGTCGGATCTGGTTGGTGGGGGTGAAGATCGACATGGCGGCTGCTCCCAGACCGAAGGTTCTCCAAGCGCTCGGCTGTAACGACCCCGCGGCACGCGAACCCCAGGACTGCTAGGCTCTTCCCTAACCTACGCTTGGGCAGTAGTCACTGCGCACCAGACTGCCCTACTGCGCCTGCGTCCGGTGGCGCACTAGCCAGGGAAAGGAAAAGAAAGCAACTACGGCTGCGCGGTGTGACTCTTATGTCACCGATCCCCATCCTTAGAGGAAGGCGCGGTTCGATGGCGTCATTTACGTGCGCGCGCAACTCCTAGTAATGTGAGTAATGTTTATTGGCCCAGTGGAAACGTGGTGTCTAGTTGAACAGTTCTGCAGAATTCAGGAGCTGCATTCATTTTAACCTTTTAAAGAGGAGAAAAAGGTGTAACGAGCTTCCATCATCCTGATTCAATAATTATATCCTCCCTCTTTTTTATTTACTTTATTTATTTATTTATTTGGTTTTTTTGAGACTGGAGCCTGTCCTGGAAATAGCTCTTGTAGACCAGGCTGGTCTCGAACTCACAGAGATCCACCTATCTCTGCCTCCTGAGTGCTGGGATTAAAGGCGTGCGCCACCACTGCCTGTCCTATCCTCCCTCTTTTTATTGTATCATGTTAAAGCTAATCACCCGATATGATGGTCCTCACCTATAATTCTAGAATTTTGCAGGTAGAGAAAGGATATCAGGAGTTCAAGGTCATCTTCGCCTACACGGAGGGTTTGAGGGTAGCCTGGGTTTCCTTGAGACCCTGTCTCATCACACATATCAAAGCATATCATCGTATGGTTTAGCCTTAAATACGTAAGGATATACTCTTAGCAGATACTCCCACATACATTTACTCAAAAACCTCAATATCATCTGATAGTCACTTTATAGTCTACATTCTACACCCAAACAATGCCTGTTACAGTCGATTTGTTACAGTTAAGATGCAAATGAGCCCACACACCTGGACCGCATACTATAGTCAATGTCCTTTCTTTGTTATTTTGAAACGAAGTCTCACTATGTAATCCATGCTGGTCTCTAATTTATGGCCGATCTTCCTGACTCAGTCTCTCGAATATTGGGTTTAGGCTGGATGGTGATGGCGGACGCCTTTAATCCTAGCACTCGGGAGGCAGAGGCAGGTGGATCTCTGTGAGTTCCAGGACACCTAGCCCTGTTATACAGAGGAACCCAGTCTAGAAAAACCAAAAACCAACCAAACCAAACCAGCCAACCAAACAAATAAACAGCAGCAGTAGCAGCAACAACAGCAAAACCTGAGTATTGGAATCAGAAGAATGTGCTCCTATGCCTGACAGTCTGTAGTCTGATTTTTTTTTCTCCTAAGATTCTTTTCTTTTCCTCTCATTTAATATTTCTTTTGACCTGGCATAGTGGCCCATGCACTCGGGAGGCACAGGCAAGCTTTGTTAATTCGAATCAAGTTACAAGCCAATCAGGGATACACATGAGACTCTTGTTCCAAAGAGTAACTATCCCGAATCTCGTGATTCTCCTGCCTCAGCCTCAAAAGCGCTGGATATTACAGGCCTGTGTCACTGAGCTGTCAGTCATTTCTTTCATTTATTTACTTACTTGAGACAGGGTCTCTCTACATAGCCTACGTATGTCCTGGAACTCAGTACGTAGGCCAAGCTGGCCTCGAACTATGAATTTACAGAGATCGTCTGCCTCTGTCTCCTGAGTGCTAGGATTAACAACGGTCAGTACCACCAGGCTAGGCCGTCATTCATTTCTAGACAGTACTTTCCTCCGTCCCGCCCTTTTGCATTTTAGCCAAACCGAGTGGAGTCCAAAGCATGCTCTCTTCTGCACCTCTGGGCGGAGCTCCCCTCAGGCCCGCCCCCTCCCTACTCTGAGCCAATCCGAGACGTACAGGAAACGCTCCAGCATCTGTCCCAGCGTTACGAGCTGGGCTTCTCTCTGGTCCCGCCCCCTCCTCACCTAAGCCAATCAGAGAGCCGCCTTTGAACTTCCGCTAGCTCTGTCTTCCCCCTGGGCCCGCCTCTGTCCTCTGTGGCCAATGCGGGCGGGCCTGCTGGCGGCATGGTGCCTTAGTTTTGTGACCCCTATCCGTGTGCTCGCAGGCCCGCGCACTCTGACTTTGCTGTGACCTGCGGGGCTTGGGCTCCGCGGAGGATGGGTGAGGCCGGGTTGGCCGGGGTCTCGGGCGGGTTGGAGGAAACAGCTTCCCTTCCCGCTCAGGGGGCGTAGGTGTTGCACTCGATCTTTTACTTTCTGTTTTTATTGTATTTTATTTTTCCCCTTGTCGTTTCATTATATTTTTCCTTGTTTTGTATCCCAGGTTGAGCTAGAACTTACCGTGTAACCCAGGAGAATGGGACTCACCATGTAGTCTAGGTCTGAACTCATCTGTGTAGCAACCGGCTTGGCGCTCAGAATGTAGTTGAGGGTGACTTGGAATTTACTACCCAGGGGGATTAGGAAATTGTTATGTAGCCTAAGCTGGCCTGAAACTCGGCATGTAGCCCAAGCTAGCCTCCAGATTTACAGTGTTCCTCCTGCCTCAGTCTACTGAATGCACATAATAGCAGGAGGCTGTCACTACTGGGAACAGGGAGGACTGATCGTTCTCCTAACTAGTTTTTGCCTTTCTGGGACTAAGGGATATGTTTTGAAGGAAACTGGCCTATCCTCGAAGAAAAAAATGGCTTCCTCCTTAAACACATGTTTCGAGACTTCTGAGTCTATTGAATAGCACCTGTAAACCTAAATTTCAGGTTTCAAGTCCCTTGAAATTTCAGCTTCAGTGTTTAAGGCAAGCCTCAAAGGAAAAAAAAAAAAACAAAACAAAAAAACCCCCCAAAACTCAGGTGTGAGCTGGAGAGATGTCACAGTGGTTAAGAACACTTGCCACTTTTCCATAAAATTGGGGTTCAGTTCTTAGCATTCACAGATACCTGTAAGTCCAGCTTCAAGGGATTTAGTACCTCTGGTCTGCAGGGCTTATTGCACGTGTGCACATGAGCATATGCAGATACACCGGCCTCTACATAAATAAAAGTAAAAAAATATATAAAAGAAATCAGGGCAGTTACTGTGGCAAAGGCATTTAGTCTCAACACTTGGGAGGCAGAAGCAGGTGGATTTCTATAAGTTTGAGGCTAACTTGGTCTTCATAAATGAGCTCCAGAATAGCCAGAGCTAGAGAGACCCTGTCTCAAGACAAAACAAGCAAACAGAAAAAGGCAGACATAGTGCTGTTTGGATAGTGAGGCAGAGAATTATTGTACGTTTGAGGGTGGCCTGGTCTCCATAATGAAATCTTGTTTCAACAAAAAAAATAAATCAGCCATTGAAATTTCTTAATTGTTGAATATGAAGTTTGATTTCAACTCTTTCTTTCCTTTCTTTTTTATTTTTCGAAACAGGGTTTCTCTGTGTAGCCTTGGCTGTCCAGAAACTCACTCTGTAGGCCAGGGTGGTCTCAAACTCTAGAGATTTACCAGCCTCTGCCTCCCGAGTGCTATGATTAAAGTCACGTGCCACCACCACCAGGCTGCTTTTAGTTCTTAAACCATCAGTGGGCATCTTTGTGGCTGCATGTGTTGTTACAGCTATGTGTTGTTTTGAACGCAGGGCCTCCTGTTGACGTGTGGGACTTTTCTTCGCCTTTACTGCTACTATGGATGAATAGGTTCTACATCTACCTGGGCTGTGCTCTGGGAGTCACCCTTTGGATCTGTGTCCAGGTTGTCATCAAAAAACAGGTAATTGCCATAGTTTTTTTCTCTCTACCTCTCCCTTTAAAACATTTTTTAAAAATAAATCTTTATTTATTACATATACAGTGTTCTATCTGCATGTATACTTGCAGGCCAGAAGAAGGCACTAGATCTCATTACAGATGGTTGTGAGCCACCATATGGTTGCCGGGAACTGAACTCAGGACCTTTGGAAGAGCAGCCAGTGCTCTTAACTGCTGAGCCAGTTCTCCAGCCCCTGACTTTTTTTTTTAATTAGGTGCATATATGTGGGCATATGCACATGAGTGCAGTGCCTGTGGAGGCCAGAAGAGGGCGTTGGATCTTCTGGAGTAGGAGTTATAGGTGCTGGGAACCAATCTGGGGTCCTGCAAAAGGAGTACATGCTTGCAGGAGTTGGTTCCTCCTATCATGTAGGTTCTAGGATTGATCTCTAGTCGTCAGGCGTGGCCACAGGGCCTTTGTCCACCTACCCGTCTAGCTTGTGAGAGAGAGTCCTGTTATTATGTAGCCAACTAACCTTGGCATCTGGGTAGTCATCCTGCCTCACCTCCTGAATGCTAAGATTACCAGCAAGCATTACCCTTCCTACATTAAATCACATTTTTGTTTCTCTAGATTTTTTAAAAATTGAATTAATTTATTTTACATTCTGACCGCAATTTCTCCTTCTCCTTTCCTCCCATCCCTTTCCCCCACTGTCTATGGTTTATTTTGATTCCTTAATTTTTTTTTCTCTTAAGATTTTAGAGACTATGTTATAATGAACTAAGAATCAAGAATATTTTATAATGGAATTTTGACCTATCAAGAGAACTAGCTGGCGGTGGTGGCCCACGCCTTTAATTCTAGCACCGAGGGAGCAGAGGCAGGTGGATCTCTGTGAGTTCAAGGCCAGCCTGGTCTACAAGAACTGGTTCTAGGACTGGCTCCAAAGCCACAGAGAAACCTTGTTTTGGAAAAACAAAACAAAACAAACAAATAAACAAAAAGATTAGAACTCTTAGAACGTGCAGTTTGCCCTCCATATCCTGGTGGTCTTCAGGTTAAGCCAAAGAATAGAAAATATTTGGCAAATGGGCTGGGAGACGGTTCAGCTGGTCAAAGCTTTGGCCATGCAAACCTGACAACCTGCGTTCAGGCCCCAAAACCCATATAAAAAGCTGGATGTGGGCTGGAGAGCCAGCTTTGCCGCTAAGAGCACGTGCTGCTCTTGCAGAGGGCCCCCGAGCTCCACTCCCAGCACCCGCGTCACATGACCAGCCAGACTTCTCTCCCTATCTGTCATGTGACTTTTCCTCAGATACTGTTTCTGTCCACCCCAGGAGAGAGGGGGGTCAGACTGAAGAAATGGTTCTTCCCAGCCGTCTTTGTGAGCCAGTCAGTGTGTGGCGGGGTACTCCCAGCAGTGCCAGTGCCGGTTGGGAAGCTGTGCCACCTGGAAGTCCTGTTCCAACATGGCTCATGACTGGGCATCTCTGAAGGCTGCTGCTTTTCTCCTCGGCAGCTCCACAGGGGGCGTCTCCCTAGCAGTCCTTCCAGCCTACACAGCTGAGTTGGGGCTGGCACTCGCTCTGTAAACCAGGCTGGTCTCGAAGTTACAGAGATCCACCTGCCTCTGCCTCCTGGGTGCTGGGATTAGAGGTGTGTATACCACCACCCTGCTGTGAGGCTTCTCGAGTCTTCTCAGTTTTTGGTGAGTTTCATGCCCCTCTTGAGCCTCCCTGCTAGAAGGGAGGTTTTAGTTTGGAGAAAAGAGTTGATAATACCATTCTCAAAACCCAAACGGTGTAAAAACTGTATACCATTTTCATTGGATCAAATGTAAGTGTCTACAGATGGTTTAAAGTCTCTGGGAGGGTGTGTGTAGGTTCTACGTAAATTCTAGGCCATTTTTATTGAGGGACTTGAAACCAGGTTGGAGAGAGCACACTTGTAATCTCAGCACATTGCAGACTGAGGCAGGAGAATGATTAGTTTGAGGCTAGTGTGGGCTACACAGGTAGACTGTGTCTCAAAATAACAAAATCCACCCCCAAGAAAAAAAAAAGCAAAAGAAAATGACTTGAATATTGTTGTTGTGTGTGTGTACACACATGTGCCATCCTCTGAGTACAACAGCTGTCTTCATCAGAACCTGTGACTGCTTGCAAGAGACCTCTGGAGATTGGACTTGGTGACTGATGGCTTTCCCTCACAGGTAGAGGGGCAGCTAGTGACCCAGAGGAGATTCTCTTGCTTCCCCCAACCGCATTCCTCTTGGCCAATTGTATGTAATATTGGTCTGATTGCACATAGCCTTGTAGTCTTGGACGGTGCTGGAGTCTGTGGATTGTGTGAGGTTACCCGAGCAGAGGGCTCCATCCATGCAGCTGTAGGGAAGTTACCCTCCATTCTCAGGTGGTACGGCGGCTCTGAGGTCCCCAGGGTGGGATTCTGTGGAATGGTTTGTTGCTGGAGTCCTCTTAGGAGGGGTGGACATTGTGCGCATCTCCCTAAGGGAAGTGGTCCTGCCGTTGTGTGTGTCCGTCTGTCCTGGAACCAGGTCTCCATAATCAGGTAGGTTACAGCTTCCTTCTGCAGGTATTGGACATCATATAAAAAAGGTGGGTCCTGTATGGACCTAGTTAGATCAAGAGGATGAGTTGAAGGATACACCCAGAAGGATGAAGAGAATCAGACTCAAGAGTCTGCGCTCATTTTCATGTCTCCCAGAGTGAGGGAGAATCTTGATGGATTCCCTTCCCTTGTTCATCTTCTAGGTCGTTCGCTCCCAGGAGAGAAGCATCCCAGGTGCCCCTGACAGCTCTCCCTCCCTTCAGCAGAAGCAGACCCACGTATCTGGAGTGAAGATTTTCTACGGGTCGCAGACCGGCACTGCCAAGGTGAGGGCTTTGCACAACGCCTCTCAGTGTTTCACAGCGTTTAAAGAAGATTCTAGAAACCCTCCTTCAGCAGTGAGTTTTGTCAGTCTTCCAGTCCTTCTAGCCTCTCTTCCTTCCTGGTATATGTTGGGTGGCTTCCTTCTGTTGGGCCCAGTGTCCGTGCATCCTGGGTTTGAAGGGCCCCAAAGCCCCTCTGTCTCTGGAGGTTGGAGATTGTGCCTGTGGGGACAGGACGTGGACTTCAGGCACATCCAACCCTGTGACGTTCTGACATGACATTGCAATCTCCTATGTGAGACCCTCATAACGAGGTGGAGAAAGTTGTGGAACACTGGTAATGAAGGAAGTCTATGGGGTTTTTGTTTGTTTTTTGTTTTTTTTGAGGACTGCATTTATAGCTTCCTTGGGGTGCCTACTCAAGAAAAGTGAATCACCGTGATGTTGTTAGGGATGGGTCCCATCTCTGCAAGTTCACATATCTGTTCAGTGCAATCAGTGTACCAAAGCCGGGGAAGGTTGTAGACCCCAGCTGGAGATGTGTGACCAGAGCTGTCAGCTTCTCTTCTTGGCTCCACTGTCACTGGCCTCCCTGGAATGAGGTCACAGCTGTTGAATTCTTTCCAGGAAAAGACCCAGGAAGACTGCCATGATTATGAATTAAAAAAGCAAACCCAATAAAACAAAAAACCAAGGGCTGTTATTTTGTGTGCTGCAGAAGAGGGTTCTGCTGCCCTCTTGTGGGTATTATGCAGAAGAGCTGTTTTGTTTTGAGACAGTCTCAGGTGGCCTGTTCAGAGTAATACTGTTATTTCATTTAAAAAACTATTTATTTTAGTGTGTGCATGAGCGTGTATGTGGACACACATGTGGACGCCAGAGGGGCATCTTGCAGAAGTCAGTTCTCCTTCTCCCGTGTGGGCTGGGGATGGGACTTAAACTCTGGATATGAGCTGTGGCAGCGAGTGCCTTTCCCCACTGAGCCGCCCGTCTCGCTGGCTCCATTCAGAACCTTAATTTTTCTTTTTCAGACAAGTTTTTCTTTATGCCAAGTTGACTTTAGATTCTCTTTGTACCAGAAAATGACCTTTGCTGAATAATTCTTAGGCGTTATCTCGACATATTAATTACATAATGACTCCTTTTAATGGGAGGTCATTGGTCATTAAGTTCTAGTCACATGGTTGGTTTTTCTGGCCGCCACTCTCTATCCTGAAGCCATCTAAGGGCTCTCTGGTGAGTCTTATCACTGGCACGATAGTGAATTCAGGGGTTCAGAGACTTTGTGCTTGGTAACATAGATCGGCTGCTTATTTTCTCACGTACGCACTTTTATCAACTTGTGCAAGTGTGCATGCGCAGTACACGTGTGTGGCACGCACCTTGCCCAGCCTGGATTCTGCCCACTCTTCTGAGTGTGTTTTCTTCATCTCCGTCTGGTTGCTTTTACTGACTCTTGTGTATTCATCCAGTAAGCCAGACGCTTCTTCAGGACCAGGGCTCTGTCCATCTTGTTGGCTTCCGTGTAATAGTGCCTAGAATGAGGCTGACACGGTCTAGCTATTGGTCGGCTTTTTATTAGACCAATCAGGTACCTTAGGCAGGCGAGGTAGAACACCAACACATCTTTACATAGTTAAACAACAAACAAAGGCAACACATCTTTACATAGTTAAACAACAAACAAAGGCAACACATCTTTACATAGTTAAACAAAGGCAATACATCTTTACATAGATAAGCAAATACTCTATTCTACCACATATGAGGTTCCTGTGCTCACAGATGCGCACTAGGTAGCTGGGAATTTTAAACATGTAGGGTTAGCTCTTTGAGGAATAAACGTTTAACCTGTTTTCCACCCGGCAGGCTGGGAATGGATGTGGTTGATAGCCCCATGACCCCTGCTGTCTGTGGGCCAGGCCCCACTCGACTCCCCCAGACTCTTCCTTCCCAGGCCTCATCTGACCAGTCAGTGCATCTTGTCTATGGAAGAGGCCATATGCCCTTTGAAAAGAGTGCCAATGTGTTTGAGCTTTGTTGTACACATGGATTGAGTTAGTTATCAGGAAAGTTATTTTCCAAAATTATGCTCTGCTTAAATATGGCTAAAATAAACTGCCTGGGGTCAAACTCCTAGTTTGAAACAAAACTGGCTCCTGAGTCGTGCGGAGCCGGACTTCCTTCTTGCCTCACTCAGACTGACCCGGCCGGCCCTGGTGTTTGCATCCCTCCCCACCTACCCCCAAGGAAAAACCCTGGACGTTGTTCTTCAGAGGCAGAAGGGCGTCCTGCTGGCTTGGGAATCTCCAAATAGGCTGGGTTGACTATCCAGGGAGCCACCTGTGTCTGACTCCTGGATGTGGGATTATAAATACATACCATCATGCCTGGTTTTTTCTTCTTTTCCTCGTCTAAACATTATTTGTGTGTGTGTGTGTGTGTGTGTGTGCGCGCGTATGTGTATGTACACGTGCCGTAATGGACAAGTGGAGCTCAGAAGACAAACTTGGGTGTTTGTCCTTATTTTCCACCTTGTTTGAGACTGGGTCTGTGTTGCTGAAGGCTGTGGACCTCAGCTAGCCTACCAGTTTCTGGGATGCTTCTGTCTCCACGTCCATTGTGTTTTAGCAGTACTAGCGTTCCAGTGTGTGCTCTTGTGTCAGGTCGTCATGCTTATGTGGTACGCTCCCTAACCCTATGAGCTATCACCCCAGTCTAGCTTCTCTTTTTAAGATAACAATTTTTTGCTTTTATTTAGAGTGAGTGTGTGTGTGTGTGTGTGTGTGTGTGTACTCACATGAATGGGTGTGGCTGTCAGGACAACTTGTTGGAGTTGGTTTTATCTTTCTACCATGTTTGTCCCTGGGATCCAACCTAGGTCATCAAACTTGGAGGCAAGTGTCTTCCTTTATGCACGGCGCCATCTCACCAGCCCCCAGCTTCTCTAGTTTCCACTCTCCTTACAATTTTTCTGTTCCTGTTGGCAAAGAACTGAAGTCAGTGTGGGTTTAGCCCCGTGCACACCTTTATGGGTTGAGAATACGACTTAGTGTCTCATTTCTGTGAGAATACCCTGCTCCTGATGATGAACACTCAGGACAAAGCTGCTGGAGAAGCATCCACCATGACTGGCACCGTACTCCCTTGACGGCTGAAGCGAACAACAATTTTCCTTATTTGGCACATCGAAGAATTATTTTTCATTTTTTCCCCTCTTTTTAGGGATTTGCAGTGACTCTTGCCGAAGCAGTTACCTCTCTGGACCTGCCTGTGGCCATTGTTAACTTGAAGGAATATGATCCAGACGACAATCTGATAGGGGAGGTTGGTAGCTGCCTTTATGTTTTTTCTTCAATTAAAACCCCAAATTTGGGGCTGCAGAGGTGGCTCAGCAGTTAAGAACTCGTATGGCTCTTGAAGAGGATCCAGTTGGTTTCCCAGCACCCACCTTGGATGGCTCACAGCTGCCCATCATTCCGGATCTAGGGAATGTGGTGTCCTCTTCTGGCCTCTTCAGGCACAGCATTTATGTGCACAGACCTCACTCATTCACACAACTAAAATGAAACTTTAAAATCCAAATCTAATTGGTCACCTGTGTCGTGGGGTTATTAGACTCTCCAGAATGAATTGAATTTTCATGCTGAATCATTTCAACTGGAAGCTTTCCCACCATGACTCAGAAACTTTGATTTATTTGGTTTTGAGTCAAGCTCTTGCCCTGTAGCCCTGGCTTGACCTCAGACTGAGGCAGTCCTATTGCCTCTGCTTCCTAAGAGTGCTGGGATTCCTGGTATGCCACTATGCTCAGCTCCAATACCAGTGTTTAAAAAATGAACGTCACTTAGGTAATTGATACCTTGTATATAATTATTTTTACAGGTTTGTTATATCTTTTTATTTATTTATTTATTTATTTATTTATTTATTTTTTGAGACAGGGTTTCTCTGTAGCTTTGGAACCTGTCCTGGAACTTGCTCTGTAGACCAGGCTGGCCTCCAACTCACAGAGAACCACTTCCCTCTTCATCCTGAGTGCTGGGATTAAAGGTGTGTGCCACCATCACCCAGCTTATATTTTTTGAATATTAGTGTTTGTCTGTAAGTGAACCATGTACTTATCTGGTGCCTATGGAGGCCAGAAGAGGGCATTGTTGAATCCCCTATGTAGACAGAGATTGCACTTTTGTTTTCCGGCCTCCCAGACCTGAATAATCACACAGAAACTATATTAATTATTACACTGGCCAATGGCTCAGGCATATTTCTAGCTAGCTCTTACATCTTAAATTAACCCACTTCTATTAGTCTATGTATTGCACATGCCCGTGGCATTACCTCATTTTCTACCTGGTTTATTTCCTTGGCTGCTGGCTGGCTGGTGTCGGCTTGACTCCTCCCACACTCTCTATCTCTGTTCGGATTTCCCGTCTGGCTTTATTCTGCTAAGCCATTGGCCGGAACAGCCTTATTCATAACCAATAAAAGCGGCACATACACAGAAGGACATCCCACATCACCCTTGAACTGAAGTTATAGCTGGTTCTGTTCCCCCAAGTGGGTTTTGGGAATAGAACCTGGGTCCTTGTAAGAACAGCAGGTGCTCTTAACCGCTAAGCCATTTCCATTGTGTCTTGAATATTCTTGTAATTTTTCCTAGTTCTATATCCTTCTGATGTAAACACTGTTTTATTTAGATCGCTAGTAAAAATGTCTGCGCCTTCCTGGTTGCTACTTACGCGGACGGCCGCCCTACCGAGAGTGCGGAGTGGTTCTGCAAGTGGTTGGAGGAAGCGGCTAATGATTTCCGCTTTGGCAAGACTTACCTGAAGGGTCTGAGATACGCAGTGTTTGGTTTGGGAGACTCTGCCTACCAGACCCACTTCAACAAGGTGGGTGCTCGGTGAGCTATAGGGCCAGGCCCTTCCTTAACGAAAAGACGAGCAGATAGACAAGGCCTCACCCATGCCATGTGTGTGAGAACAAACCTACAAACTTTGCTGCTTAAATCGTTATTCAATTTTACCGTATGTGTATGGGTGTTTTGCCTGCCTGGGTGTCTGTGTAGCACAGAAAGCATTGGATAGCATGGAGCCAGAATGACAGACAGATGGGAGTTGCCATGTGGGTGCTGGGAATTGAATGTGGTCCTCTGGAAGAGTAACCAGTCTTTCCAGCCCCAATAATAATAATTTTTGTTTGTTTGTTTGTTTTTTGTTTTTTTCAAGACAAAGTTTCTCTGTAGCTTTGAAGACTGTCCTGGAACTAGGTCTTGTAGTTCAGGTTGGTCTTGAACTCACAGAGATCCACCTGCCTCTGCCTCCTGAGTGCTTGGATTAAAGGTGTGCGCCACCACCACTTGGCTAGGTCAGTGGGCTTCTGTAGTGCAGTCTGGGATTTTCAGTCTGTGTGTTTGTGGGTTGTGGCTTTTTCAGTCTCTCTCTTCCCTAAAGGTCGGCACGAATGTTGACAAGTGGCTTTGGATGCTCGGCGCCAAACGGGTGCTCACCCGAGGCGAGGGAGACCGCAACGCAGTTCAGAGCAAACATGGCAGCATCGAGGCTGACTTCACAGCCTGGAAGACCAAGTTCACCTCCCGGCTGCAGGCCCTGCAGAGCGGGGAGAAAACGGCCTGTAGTGGGGACTGCAAGAGAGGGAAGTGCGAGTCCTCGCAGCCTGGCTCAGGAGAGGTGCGCCCGCACCTGCAAGGCGACCTGCATCCCAGGGATGCTGAGGTGTGTGCCTTTGTTCCTTTCTTACTTGTGAGTGAGTGAGTGTGTGTGAGACAGAGAGAGAGAGACAGAGAGAGAGAGAGAGAACGAGCATATGTGTCTGTCCACTGTATGTCTTGTGTGATTGTGTGAAGATACCTGGCTTTACCTCTGCCCTAATTAGACGATCTGAAGCTCAGGTGCAGCTGTTTCAGAGAGAGAGCAGCTCATGACTTTCACCGTGTGCTAGTCATGGACTAGATATGTCCATGACCTAGTCATGGACATATCTAGTCATGTTTCTTCCCCCTTTTCCCCTTCTCCCTCTTTTCTCTGTCTCCTCCCCCTCCTCCCCTTTTCCTCCTTCCTCTCCTCTTCTTCTTCCCCTCCTCCCCCTCAACCCCTTCCACTTCTCCTTCTTTCCTTCCTGCTTTTCCTCTTCTTCTTCTCCTGCTCTCCTCTTCTTTTCTTCATCTTCCTCACCCCATTTCTGTCCCCCTCCCTCCCTTCTTTCCTTCCTCCTTCCCCATTTATCCCTTTCCATGTTTCCCTTTGTCTTTGTTTGACAGGCTCTGCTGTGTAGCCCAGGCTGGCCCGAAACTCATTACCTAGCTGAAGCTAACCTCAGTTTCCAAGCACTGGTCTTGAAGCTCAGGGCATGACACTTGTTCTTGTCCCTTTCATTGTTGCACTGCTGAGTCAGGCAGATTTTTAACATCTTCCTCAGGTCAAGAAATGGAAGCTAAGAGGAGTGACATATGTCTTAGTCTGAGCATATACCTCCCCGGGTCACATCCTTCCTGACCCCAATGACCGTCACTCACTCTTACTAGAGCAACAGGCCAGCTGGGTTCACTTGTCTACCCCACCCCCTTAGCCTCTAAACTTTGTTGATTCTTTAGGTGTCCACTTCCTTAGAATTGCCTTCAAGCTGTCCAGTGGCTGTTGTCACAGCTGGGACCTTCTGACTGTCGTCCTGGCCACATCTGTCAGGCTCAGCTTTGAGTGCTGGCCTACTGTATCTTTTTCCACTTTTGTTCCAGTCATTAGGCGAGGCTTCAGTGTCCGAGTAAATGGTCAGCCCCTCTCCCTGGCTGACTGCCCCAGCCCTCACACCCCCAGCCATGCTGCTGTGTTCATTTCCCTCCATCAGGGTGGTGCAGGGTTTTCTTTTTGATTTTCAGATGTAGTCTCCTTCTGAGACTGGCCTCAAACACACAGTCCCCTTGTCTCAGCCTACCAGGGGCAGCCACTCATGGCCAGAGGCGTTTGTTTCCTCCCAGTGTGTGGCACTGGGGATTGAACCAGGATTCAGGTCTCGCCAGTGTGTCTCCAGCATGCCATTCTTTACATGTTTTAGACTGGGTCTTACACAGCTAGCCTTGAACCTGACTCGTAGCTGAGGAAAGCATTCCTGCCTAATATGCTGGGATCACGTGGGGATCCATCTTGATTTCTTCTTCCTTTTTGAGGGGAGGGGTGATAGGGTCTCATCAAGTTGTCCAGGCTAGCCTTGAACTCACTCTTCAGCCTAGGTTGATCATTTCCTGTTTTAGTTTTGTGAAAAGTGGGGATTACAGGTGTCTGCCATTAGGGTTTGGTTTTTCCTTTAAAGACAGGGCCTTCCTCTGTGCTCCCAGTTGCCTTGGAACTGAGTGTGTAGCCCAGGTTAGCCTAGACCTCGTGATCTCTTTCCCAACAGCTGAGATTACAGTGATACACCACCACACCTGGCAAAGAATAATTTTTTTTTTTTAAAGATAGTATCTCAGGGCCAGGCATAGTGATGCACACCTTTAATTTAAGCACTCTGGAGGTAGAGGCAGGAGGATCTCTGTGAGTTTGAGGCCAATTTAGTCTACAGAGCAAGTTACAGGATAGCCAGGGCTTCACAGAGAAACTGTCTCAAAAAACCAAACCAAAAAAAGAAAAAAGAAAAGATATGATCTCACTATATGGCCCTTGATATTCTGGAACTGTGTAGACCGGGGTGGCTCCACCTGCCTCTGCCTCCGAGTGCTGGGGTCAAAGGTGTGCCTCACGCTCTCCCAGTACTGTAGAGTTGAAACCCCACTCCTTCACCCGACTGACCTCAGCACCTGGTCACCCTTCTGTTCCTCCATCTCGATCCCTCTCTTCCGTCTCTTCCTTACCAGGCTGTTGCCACACTGGTGTCCTTGGTGCTGAGCGTAGGTGTCAAGTGACAGGTGAGTTTGAGCACCAGGCACCTGCTCTCGTGTCCCCTGGGTTGGGCCAGCATCCTTCTTCCCTGTTCTGTAGCAGCTTGTTCCAGCTGCTCCCGTCTGCAGTCTGTCTACTCAGGTTTCTTGTGGTCCAGGTATACGTGAGCTAGCGTGCTTTCTTTTCAGGCAATAGTTTCAGAATTTGTCTTTTTCCCCCACATCTTCATATGTGTGTGTGGTGTGCATGTGCGCGTATGCTGTTTTTGCATGCTGTGGGCATATATATGTGTTTGGATATACATACACGTGTGGATGCGCATGTGGATTCCAGAAGTTGGTACTGGGAACCATCCTTCATCACTCTTGTGCCATATTTTCTGAGGCAGGGTATCTTAATCAAACCCAGAGCTCAGAGAGATATGCCTGGTCTCTCTAGACAGCTTGCTCTGCATTCCTGCCAGGCTGGAATACAGGGACAGTCAGTGCTCACCCACGATTTATATAGATTCTAGGGATCCGAACTCTGGTTCTCACGTTTGCACAGCAGGGACTTGAACCACTGAACAGTTTCCCGCGCCTCTTTCAGCCACTTTGCCTCCAGGATGCGATCTGCCCGCATCTCTTCCCCACCCCACACCTGGCTTCCCAATCTGCTGGTCATTTCCCAGGGGCTTCTTGTTGCTGTGTCCACCTCCTATCAACTCAGGTGACTTTCCCCATCCACCCTTACAGCTGTGCTTTCCTAATGTTTGGTCACTTGTTCCGTGACGGAGGCAGCCTGTGGCTACTTATTCCTAAACCTTTAGCCACAGCGTGAGCGCTCTATAGACCTGCTCCCTTATGTTGCTATAATTGGACTGGAACCTTTCTGGAGAGGAAGGGAGTGTTTCACATTAATTGTATAACCCTAGTGGCTTCCATGAATTACATTTAACTTTTTATTTGTTCTTTTTTAAAAGTTCATTTATTTTTAAGAATGTTATGTGTATGGGTCTTTTGCCAGCAAGAATGTCTGTGCTACACCTGCGTGTAGTGCCTGTGGGGGGCGGAAGGGGGCATGGGATCCCCTAGAAGTAGAGTTCCAGACCATTGTTAGCTACTGTGTAGGTGCTGGGACCCGAACCCAGGTTCTCTTCAAGAGAGCTAGAGCTTTTCACGGCCGAGCAATCTCTCGAGTCCTCTGCATTCATCTCCTTTTGAAGACAGGTTTTAGACTTTCTGAAGGTCACAGAACTAATTTAATGGCAGTTTTGATTAGTTTTTATGTGGCGATGAAATGAGGTTCTCTGAGAGGCAGTGAATTCATTTCTGTCAGAGATGTGATTCTGAGCGTAAGTTACAGAAGAGCCCAGGATGGTCTCATGAGCTAAATGCCACCTGCTGCCCATTTTCAAATTGTAATTAAATTGATTACTTTTGAGATAGGGTCTCAAGTAGTTCAGGGGGCATTGATTGACTGATACTTAGTGTGGGTGACCTTGAACGTCTGAGCCTCCTGCCTCCACCTTCCTGGAGGTGTGCATGATAGGTGTGCATCCCCATGCCGGCCTTGTGCGGTGCTGGGGATGGAGCTCAGGGGTTTGTGCATGTGGGTATGCACTCTATCGGTCTGTCCACATCACCAGACTTTTCTTGAAGGGTTTGAGGGTCGCAGCTGTGCTCGTTCCCTCTGTGTTGATGCAGGGGAGTGGCAGATATAGCTGAGGCTGGGGTTGCTTTTCGTGCTGGAAATACTCACTCTTGACCCTTCCACAGCAGGACCTTAAGTTACTCCTCTGTATTGGCCTGCAGAGGCAAGTCCCGGGCACATCACACATCACCACAAGATACTTTCTGAGCTGTGGGATTTCCAGGCTGTTCAGTGTTGGTGAACTTTACCACATTCACTAAAAGGAACTGAGAGGGCTGTGATGTTACAGGCAATACTGACTCCTGGGGCCGCTGCCATGTATGTATGTATGTATGTATGTATGTGTGTATGTATAAATATACATGGCCTGCTGTAGGATGACATTTTTTTGTGACACATTTTGTCATCTAGAAGCAAACAAGTCCCTACCCTCCTCCCCAAAATATTTCTTTGTGCGTGTGTGTGTGTGTGTATGTGTATGTGTGTGCATGCGAGCGTGTGCACACATGCTGAAACACTTGTGTGTAAGTCGGATGATACCTGGTAGAAGTGTGTTCTCTCCTCCCAGGCTCTCCGGCTTTGTGGCAGGCACCCTCAGTCACTGTGCCGTCCTATGGCCCCATCTTCTCTGCTCTTAGTGCTGATGATGACCTGGCCTCAAGTCATATGTGAAGGGCTGTCATATCAATGTACCCCACACCCCCCTGCTCCCACCTTCTCTCTGGCAGTTTCTTCCTCTGAGCATCATCACTTCTGCTTTCACATGGGAGGTTTGCTGAGGTGTTAGCTTTTGTCACTGAGTTTTTTTTTTCAAGGTTTATTTTTGTTGATGAGTGCCTGTAAGTAGGTATGTGCACCATGTGGATGCAGTGCCCATGGAGGCCAGAAGAGGGCACCAGATACCCTAGAACCAACGTAAGAGACAGTTGTGAGCCACCATGTGGGTGCTGGTAACTGAGCCCGGGTCCTCTGCAAAGCATTCAGTGCCCTTAACCACTGAGCCATCTCTCCAGACCCACTCTGTCATGCCTTTTCACAGGGATGACCCTGAGACCAAAGATCTAGGGTGGTTTATACTTTTAAAAATTAATACTGTAAAGGGGGGGGGCTAACAAGGTGCCTCAGCAGGTAATGGCATGTGCCAGCAAATTTGATGACCAGAGTTCCATCCCTGAACCCACATAGAGGAAAGAATAGATTTCACTAGCACACCATGGTACTTGTGCACACGCGCGCGTACACACACACACACACTAAATAATAATGTAAAAAAAACCCCAGGAAACAAAAGTCATACAAAAACACCATAAACTCACTCATAAGTGGTTTTTAAACATAAAGCAAAAAAAAAAAAAAAAAAAAAAAACCGTAAAGATGGCTTTCAGTGTGGCTCAGTGGCAGAGCACCTGCTCAGTATTGTGAAAGGCCAGGATATGCATCCCCAGCAACACAAAGTCATCCAAATACCATAAAGCAATCAGGTCCCCTGTGGAAGGAGAAGCGAGGGATCGGCTTGTGTGTGGTTCTGAAGCTCTTGCCTTGCAGGAGGAGGAGCCCTGCGAGAGCAGCAGTGAGGAGGAGTCAGGGGGCCAGGACTATCAGAGCCTAAATTCCGTGGTTGATGTCGAGGACCTGGGCAACATCGTGAGCCCCATGAAGAAGGAAAAGGTACTGTTTGGGGGAGCTGCAGTTGGACCCTGTGGTCCAGTCACCTCTCAGATTCCGTCACAGAACAGTTCTGGTTTGCAGGGGATGAACTTTGAACATTAAAAATGGCATTTATTTCATGTGTGTATGTATGTATTTTGTGTGTTATTTGTGTATTGGGGCACACATGCCCTAGGTAGAGGGCAGCTGGTTCAGAGATGGCGTTCAGGGCTGTGGAGGCTGACCATCCTCAAGGATTCTTTCTTTTCTTTTTTTTTCCTCTTTATGGTTTTTCAAGACAGGGTTTCTCTGGTAGCAACAGCCCTGGCTGTCCTGGAACTCGCTTTGTAGACCATGCTGGACTCGAACTCACTAAGATCCACCTTCCTCTGCCTCCCAAGTGCTGGGATCAAAGGTGTGCTTCGCCCGACTGGGAGGATTCTTTATCGCTAAGATTTCAGATGAAGCAGACTTAGTGCTGCGTGCATGTCATCACAGCCTCTTGAGTCCTCCCTAGTCCTGAGTCCCAGGGTCTTCTGTAACTCAGGTGGCCTCAAACTCTCCTTGCAGCTGAGGATGACTTTGAACTCCTGTCTAGTGTGATTTTGGGGTACTTAAGCAGGACCCAGGGCTTCTTGAGTCCCACCCCAGCCTCTTTCTGACATTTGTTCTTTCACAGTCTTTTCCCCAAATCAGTCAAACTGTGTGCAGTGGAGGTAATTTTTGGCATTTGACTAAAAATTTAATTTTATTTATTGAAACAGCCTTAAAATAGAAAATGAAGCTGCAGATTTAGATAGAATCTGGAATTTCTACCTGACTAAGCCTTCCTTAAAGCTTTGCCTATGAGGTTAGGCAGACTTCTTTGCTTTTCATCTAGTGGCCAGTAGAGGTCGCCAGAGAATGTAGAAATGAAAACTTAATGCCTTGAAGCTGTCAGTGTATAGTATTTTTAACTTTCTCATAAAAATCATCAGATGGAGGGTTCTGTGCATGTTTTTCATCTTTAGTAAGACCTGGAAATAAGTCACCATTTTTTTTCTTCATATGTGTATGTGTGTGTGTTTACATGTGTATATTTAATTTATTGTGTTGCTGTGGGTTGACCCTGCGGGCTCCTGTGTATGTTGTACTGTGATATTGAATTGCAGCCTGAATACATCCCCTCTTTTCGCCTTTTTGTTGTTGTTGTTACTGTTTCTTTGAGAGAGTCAGATGTAGCCCAGGCTGGCCTTAACCTTGGTGTTGCTAAGGAGCTTTGATTGTTGCCAGTTCTAGATTTTCCTTTCTCAATTCAACACAGAGAGAAAAGGCCCCCCAGGAGGAGAAAGCTGGCGTAAGGAGGAGCTCAGAGAGGAATGAAGGCAGCGAAGGAAGAGCCATGATAACGTCTGCCCTCCGAGAGGCCCTGACTAAGCAAGGTGACCCTCTGCCGGGACTGGGACGTTACTGCTCTCTGGTGCCCAGGACAGGAAGCATAGGCCAGGGTTGTTACGGGGACAAAGAGAAAGTCTCTTGCTGGTTAGTGTGTCAGTTGGGTCACAGCGTGTGTTATTTGGAACTTAGGACTCTGGGACTTGAGAAAAACAATAAGGGAGGAAACTAAGTTTCAGATGCTTAGTCTGTGTGGCCCGTGTTCATGCGACTCCTTTCATCTGGTCCATGCTCATGGGACCTGTGCTCATCTGATCCATGCTCATGGGACCCGTGCTCATGGGACCTGTGCTCATCTGATCCATGCTCATGGGACCCGTGCTCATGGGACCTGTGCTCATCTGATCCATGCTCATGGGACCCGTGCTCATGGGTCCTGTGCTCATCTGATCCATGCTCATGGGACCTGTGCTCATCTGGTCCATGCTCATGGGACCCGTGTTCATGTGGTCCATGTTTCCGGGTCTGTAGTGAGATAGAGCCTCGGGGCAGCAGGACTGCCTGGGAGAGACCTCAGAGTGGGAAGTAGATTGTTTGGAAACAGGAGAGAGCTACACTCCAGTCAGGTTTCTCCACCATCTGGGTTTCAGGGAGTGAACTCAGGCTTGGCAGCAAATGCCTTTATCTACTGAGCCGTCTTGCCAGGCTCACCCAAAGGACTCTTAAGTCAGAGTACCACAGATTCCTGCGCGAGCATGACTACTGTAGTTCTGTCGTCAAGGGCTACAGTTGCCAGCTAGCCGAGACGTGGATGGAGCCTGGCCAGGAGTCAGTGGGTGAACGGGGAAACAAATTGTTCATATATATTTTGTTGACTCTTAAAGAAGAATGAAATTATATGTCTGTAATGTCTGTAGAAAAGTTGACAGTTAAAATCATTATAGTAAGCGGGGCTCAGAAAGACAATGGCATTTTCCTCTCCTATGTGGACTCACATTTTATATGGATATACAAAGTCATTTATGTGAGCCTTTGGGGGACATAGCTCATCCACACTGTCACATGTACTCTGTAGTTGTTGAGACCAGTGTGTTCTTGGGCAGGCCCTAGTCAGCTTTAACTGTCAACTTGATACCGCCTAAAGTCACCTAAGGAAGGAAGTCTCAATCAGGTTGGCCTCAGACTTGAGGATGCCCTTGAACTCCTGCTCACCGTGGGTAGATTTTAGCCGTTTCTCATGGTAGTCAGGCTGGTGGCTCACAGCCCACCACCTCGACACTTTACGGAGGACTAGGGCCACTCAGTGAGACCTGGTCGGTCACAAGTCAGACTTAGTAGCCGACAAAAGAAAGCTCTCTCACCTCGGCAAATTAAACTGTTTTCTGTAGCAGTGCTGTTGACTGTTGTAAAGAAAAGTGGCCTTGCTGAAGTGTCCCCTCTTGTCATGAGACTCTGTGTTCACTTCTCTTTCTGTTCCCTGGTTTTCCATGTAGGGTACCAGTTGATTGGCAGCCACTCTGGTGTGAAGCTTTGCAGATGGACAAAGGTATTTATTGGTTTTATTCCAATATCATTGCTATTTTCTGCAACTTATTTTTTATTTCCATTTATTTTGTGCATATGTATGTGAACACATCGGGTCAGAGCGCATCTTACAGGAGTTGGTTTTCCCCTTTACCCTGTAGGCTCTGGGGATTGGACTCAGGTCGTGAGCTTTGGCAGTGGTGCCTTTACTCTCTGAACGTGTCACTGACTCCCCGTGCCCTGTCAGCGGCATTGATGAACTTGCTTTATCTGCAGCATAACTCCCTCATCCTAGCGTATCCATAGGGTATGCTAGCGCACCACATCCATCGCCCTCACCACAGTCTTAACTGTAGGGTGTTCTTACCTCTGAAGGAAAGGTCGCACCCTCAGCGGTCTCCACTCTTGGGTCTCCCTCTGGCTCCTGTGAAGCTTTGATCTGCCTTTTGTCTCTACATTAAGTGGCTGATTAGATATTGCAGATGACTCTGTCACTCGCTGTGCTGTTCCTGTGGCACATCCGTGCTACCCGAGGACACTGTGTGCCACACCCTGTCTGTTCATTGAGCAGCTGGTGGGCACTCACTCGGGTCACTTGTGTGCTTTGGATGTTGAGAATGTGCTGCTGGGGGCGTCGTTCCGTGTACAGGACTTTGTGTGGTGTGCACACTTCCAGGTGTCATTGTTGGATCACAGTAACTACAACATTTTTTCTTTCAATGAACTTTCTACTTTTCAAAGTGGTTGTACCAGCAGTGTAAGGAGGGACCTCTCCCTTACCACTCTCCACAGTCCCACGAGCCCTTTCTCAGGGTCTGTCTCTGTAACCCAGGCTGGTCTCATTCATGATTCTCTTGCCTCAGCCTATTGATTTATTTATTTACTTTTGAGACAGGGTCATATGTAGTCCAGGCTGGCCTCAAACTTTTTATGTAGCTGAGAATGGCCTTGAATTCCCGATTCTCCTTCCTCTACCACCCAAATGCTGGAATTACATACCTGGTTTGTCTGGTCCTAGGGCTCGAACCCAGAGACTCCTAAGCACTGGGTAAATGCTGAGTAAGCGTTCCACCCGCTGATCCACACCCTGAAGAGACATTTTTTTTTCCTTTTCCTTCTTCCTTAAGGTACAAATATTCTGTGAGATTTTTCCTCTGGTCCTTTCTGGTTTCCCACTACCTTTGGGGACGGTGTGCTCAGGCTGCACATTGGTAAATGAGTCCCACATGTTGCGTTCCCCACTTTTCTTTTTCCCAGTCCAGTGATTTTCAGTCACGTCAGACTCGGTGCCGTCTGTGCATAGCCAGCAATGTGCAGCGTCCCTCTTACTGCTGCTAAATTCAATTTTCAGATAGTAAATCACAAGCATAATTTTGAAAATTGGTGTTTCATCCAATCTGTAATGAAATGAAAGAGGAAGCACTTTATGTTAAATATGTATTTCCTTGCAAAAATGCTGTGATGCTTCAGTGTGGATGGCTTGGGGAGGGGCCAGCTGCTGAGTCTGGATCGCTTGCTTCTCCTCCTTCTCCTCCTCTTCCTCTTGCATCTCCTCCCCTTCCCTCTTTTTTCCCCCCTCCTCTTTCTCTGTCCCTTGCTGTTTCTCCTTTTGCTCTTCTTCCTGCTCCTCCTCCTTCCGTGTGTGCTACTGAGCATCACACCAAGGGCCTTGCATGTGCCAGGCAAGCATTTTATCACCTTCACAGCCCGTTCACTTAAATGGACACATTTAAGTTGAGAAAGATTTGAAGTTACTCTGCAGGGGCAGCAGTGAAAAAGCCAGGCTTATTTGTATATAATGAGACAAAGACGGAAGCAGCCCTTCCTTCCTCAAGTAGGGCTGAGAGTCCCAGGGATTCTGTCCCAGCGGGGAAGGTGAGAACGGAGTCTGTACTAACAGGGACTCAGGCCTCGTTTATAAATTGGAATTGGTGTGTAGAGTCCCGAGATGTCACTTGGTCGGGGCTTGGGATGGAATGCCACAGAAAATAGAACTTCTGCTTTGAAGCCCCATGACTTGTTAAGGCCCATGTTTTGTTTCTAATTTATTTATTTTAATTTTATAGGGTGTGTGTTTGTGTTTGTATGTGCGTGTGTATATGTTCACATGAGTGTAGTGCCCCCAGTGGCCAGAAGAGGGCATCGAGTCCTCAGGGGCTGGGGTTGCAGGTGATTGTGAGTTGCCTGATGTGGGTGCTGGGAACGGAACTTGGCGTGTGGTCTTAACTGCTGAGCTATCTCTCTAGCCCTGTGTCTGATTTGTAATAAGACTTTGAAGATGGTCTTCTTTAAGCTCTTCCTCCCAGAATAGGTGATGTATTGAGAACAGGGATAATTAGCACTAAAAGGGCTGATCTAAGGTGGATGGCAGACCTGTGGTGACAGTTTCAGAGAAAGTGGATAGGCAACCCTACAACAGTTTTATCACATGAGTATTACAGGCTAATTTTTATTCATTCATTCATTCATTTTAGTCATGGAAATTATTAACAATTTATGTGATATCAGCAGTAATTTTTAGAGCAATTACATTAATGAGAATTCTACTGGCAGTTTTTTTTTCCATTTTATTTCTTGACATTTTTTGATACAGGGTCTTACTAAGTAGCCCAGGCTGGCCTTGAACTTCCTATCCCCTTGAGTCCTGGGTTTATAGGTGCACACCCCCACACCTGGCCAGGTTAACCTTGCAGCCCAGCTCCACACGAGCTGTTGTGCCTGAAGGTGCCCCGGGACTCGGAAACTGGCAGTGTTTTGCCCAGTTGTGGATCTGTGCTGATGTCTCGTACTTTTCCAGCCCTTCAGTGGCTTGTTCTTCTCCCAGCTTTGCCACCCTCCTCTCCAATTAGCGATCAGTTATCCCTGTCTCTTTATCTTTCTCATCGCTGTTTGTGAACAGATATTCCCAGGGACTGGCAGGAAGGCTCAGTGTGAGGGTGCTTGCCGCCACATCTGATTGGTTGAGTCAGGAACCATGAGCCATATGTTGGAAGGAGAGAACCAGGTTTATAAGACTATGCTGATGGTTTTCCAATAAAACATTTTGTCATTTAACCGAGCAGGGAAACCACACATAAATAAGTCTGTGGGGCTGTGGGTGTGGCTCAGATAGAAGAGTGCTTGCCTAGCATGCGTGAATTCTTGGGATCCTCCATCTCCAGCACTGGGTAAACTGGTATAGTGGTGTACCTGGGAACCCCAGCATCCTCAGAAGGTGATGTGTTCAGGAGTGATGTGTTCAGGACCATCCTTGGCTACATAGAGAGTGTAGGACAATCCTGTTACATGTGAGACCCTGTCTCAAACAAACAAGCGAACAAAGCTCCTTTGTTGACTTCCTGGAGGACAGCAGGTAAAGAGGGATGATGTGAGGGCCAGCATCAGCAGCTGTCACAGACCTGAACGAGGTCTTCCATGAGTGACCACAGCTTAGTTCTCCTGATCGCAGTGTGTGACTGAGTGGCCCCAGTCCTTAATTCAGCCTCGGTGTTGTATTAAGTCACGAGGCCTGACCTGGGTGGCGCTAGATAGTTGTACTGCAGGGTCATGGGTTGCTGCTTGTTTGGAAAATGTGAGTTATCTGTGGGGCGGAGAAGCCCTGACCCAAAGCAGCGCTGTGGAGAGGGATGGAGATACGCTTGCTGAGAGAAGCAAGTGATCTGCCATTGTTTTGGGTTGTTAACCCGAAAGATTAGGAGCCTGGCTGCATCTCAGAGCATGCCAGTGGGGCTTGGGCCTTATGTCTGGGCAGTTCGGGGGTTCCTTAGCCAGAGAAGCATGGCTCTCGGGTGTGCTGGGGAAAGGGGTGGGAAAAGGAGGGCAGCTGTCTGGGTTGGGGCGCCAGAACTGGGGACGTCACAGAAACAGGAAGTCTCTTGTCCTCCACCTGGAAGGAGAAGGCGATGGAGGTCAGCGCTCACTGCCTCAGCCTCACAGTGAGCCTTGTCAGGCTCAACTCCTTTCTGGCGTGAAGGCGAATTGCTCCAGCTGTGTTAGGAAGCCCAGGTCTCCTGACAAAGGGTGCTGGGATTCCCACTAGCAACAATTAAGGCATATGCTCTTCTGTCCAGCTGGGCCCGGAGTCCCCATGCTGTCTGGAGATACCAGTCAGTCAGGTCGCAGTGAGAAGAGCCCATTCTCCACAAAGTACCTAGCCCGAGATCTGCTTCCTTCCCTGCTGGCCTGACACTTTCTTCCCCCATGGTACCATAGCAGTGCCATGGTAACTAGGTGTCTCTTAGAAGGTGATGCCACCTGAGTGTCCAGTCAGGGCAGCCTCTAGGTCCTCAGGAGGCCGAGAGTCTCCTTTTTGCAGAGTGTTCACAGAGGAAGCCCTACTGCAGAAGAGCCCAGGCTGAGAGGCCAACAGGGTGGTGGTGGGGGGTGGGGATACCCTGCTCCCTCAGCAGCAGGGACCAGCAGGGGCCAGGGCTTCCTCAAGATCACTTAACACACTCTGTAAAGGCCAGGGAAGTTGAGTCGCTGTGGAAAGTGAGAGAGGGAAGGGCTCCAGAACAGTGGATCTCAGCCTTCCTAGAGCTGGGACCCGTCAGCACAGTTCATGCTGTGGTGACCCAACCGTAGGATTATTCCATTGCTACTTCATAACCGCCATTTTGCTGCTGTTATGAACCGTGATATAAATATCTGATATGCAGGGTGTCTGATAGGCAACCCCTGTGAAAGGATCACTTGACCCCTACAAGGGGTTGAGACCCGCAGGTTGAGTCCACTGGTCTAGAGTCTTCTCACTGACAGAATGCCCAGGGTGCTACAGAAAAATCACCTGTCACAGCCAGGACAGGAACAGTCATGATGAAAGATAATCAGCTGCTATCAGCAGCGGCGGAGTCAATGCACGGGCCAGGCTGAGGCAGCTACAGCAATCGGCCGTTAGTGGTCTTCAAACAAACGAACGAATAATAGACCAGCAAAGAGCAAGGCTAGAAAAACAATGGGGAAGGTCCAATACCACAGGAAAGCAGAAAAACGAATAAAACGGCTTCCTGAGGGCTCAGCAGTCAGGCGGGGTGGCGGGCTGTGTGCTCTGACCTCAGCAGATCGATGGGACAGTTTGCACCCAGGACTAGTCAATAGGATTTACCCAGTCTGTACCACAGAGATCAAAGTAGATTAAACATGAAGCAAGCAAAACAGGAAGTGGAGCCTTGGGGATTTGTGGACTAATGAGCTACTCAATCAACATCTGTGCCACTGGAGGGTCAGGACGAGGATGAGAGAGTGGAGCTGACAGTGGGGACACACGCTGGGAAAAGCACAAGCAGAACTTACTAACTTGGTGTGTGTGTGGGCGAGCATGCCACAGCACATGTGGAGGTCAGAGGACAACCCAGAGGCGTTGGTTCACCTTCCACTGTCTGGGTCACGGGGAGCAAACTCAAGTCCCATCTTGCCCTACGGTGTCATCTTAAGATGATGTCTTTGAGCTGACGAGACAACTCAGAGGGGAAAGGTCTTGCCTGGTGACCTGAGTTCAATCTCTGGGACCCACATGGAGGAGGAAGAGTCAGTTCCTCGAAGCTGTCTTTGGCCCTTTGTGTGTTGTGATCTGCCTGAGCCTTCTCCCCCACATCTGACACACACGGTAATGATAAGTGAGAAGACTGAAGCGCGCACGCAAAGAAGCAGCGCCTCGCTGTTGCGCTTCTGTTCGTTCACTCAAATGATGGCGCGTTTCCTGCTTGTCACAGTCAATGCTGCGGGGCAGAGGAGGTTGCTACAAGCACACGTTCTACGGCATCGAGAGCCATCGCTGCATGGAGGCCACCCCCAGTTTGGCATGTGCAAATAAGTGTGTCTTCTGTTGGCGGTAAGTGGGGACGCACAGGGTGGTGACCAGATGTTGCGCACTGCCCTGGGTGTGCCAGACACAGCCCCTGTGCTGTGGCGTGGTCTCCAGGAAATTACTCAGAAGCATGTCAGCCCATGTAGTCCTGTCGTCAGGGTGTTAACCGAATTCGTATTTAAACATTACAGCTAGGGGCTGGAGAATGGCTTAGTGGGTAAGAGCACTTTCTGCTCTGAGAGAGGACTGAGTTTAGCTCCCAGCTGTCACATGGGCAGTTCACATTGGCCTGGAACTCCAGCTCTAGCAAGATAGGGTGCTCTCTTCTGTTCTTCAGAGGTCATCTGTACATTTACGTAACCACACACAGATATACACAGAGAAACATCATAACTGGAAGAAATGATGCCCATATGTTTTGCCTATTCTAAGGAACAGTGAAGAAAAAAGAACTTGCCTAAGAGTAAGAAGTGCTGTGGGTGTGGCTCAGGTGGTAGCGTGTTTGTCTCTCATGCATGAAGCCCTGGGTTCCATTCCCAACACTGCATAAACCACACATGGTGGTCCACACCGTAGTTCCAGCACTGGGGATATGGGGGCTGGAGGATCAGAAACTCAAGGCTATCCTCAGTTCCGTAGGAAATTTGAGGCCAGCCTGGGCTACATGGGAGTCTGTCTCAAAATGAAAGTCTGGAGTACAGAACTAAAAGCCACACCCACTCTTCCTGAGAAACTCAGTGTTTGGTGTAGGTTGTCCCTTCTAAACCGTGAGCGCCTCTGTTCTTCTCGTGTGGTTTAGCAATGGTCAGTCCACACTGCGAACGTGTTGGCCACAGGTCACCTCATGCTGGTGTCTGTTTTCAGTTAGCATGGTTAACAGCAGGAAAGAGGAGCTGGAGGTGGCTCAGCAGAAGCATTTATTCCCTTTTTGGAGGACCAGAGTTTGCTTTTCTGCACCCATGTTGGGCCATTCACAGCTGTCCATAATTCCAGTTCCAGGGGATCTGATACCCTGTCCCGGGCTTGTTGGACACCTCAACACAGGTGCACATGCACCCACAGACGTGCCTATAAATAAGTAATCAGAATCAGGTTAGTGTATTTGGTCTACCTGTACCTGACATTGACTGTGAGCTGAGAGCTGAGCAGGTTGCCAAGGGACCTCTAGGACCTCTCTCCGCTCATCTCTGCCATGTGCCGTGACTCAAAGTAGGGAGAATCTTTTGAACAGAGGGGCTTTTATCGGACCACCAACTCTGGCTTTCTGTTGGATGGGCTGTGATGTCACAGCAGATGCGGAGGCCTTAGCACTCCACGTTGTGTTTACAGGCACCACACCAATCCTGTGGGCACTGAATGGCGGTGGAAGATGGACCAGCCAGAACTGATTGTGAAGGAAGCCATCGAGAACCATCAGAACATGATTAAACAGTTCAAAGGTATTTGCCTGCTTGTTTGTTTATTTCTTTTTCTTTTTCAGAGACAGAGTCTTATTCATCTCAGGCTGGCCTTGAACCTGCTATGTGGTGGAGTGTGACCTTGGCGCTCTGATCCTCCTGCCTGTGTCTCCAGAGTGCTGGGGTCACAGGTGTATATATATCACCACAGATGGTTTTATCCCTGCTGAGGATGGGAGCAGGGCCTCAGATGGCTAGGCAAACATTCCACCAGTTCCACCAGCCGAGCCACATCCTCTCTGAAAAGGAATGCTAATCCCGTCGGCACCGCCTGGATCCACATGATGGAAGAGTAGCTTCTTTTCCTCTTCCGGTGGGATTTTTGTCTTTGCCATGCGGGGTCTTTACAAACACCAAGGCTAGCAGAGTGGACCGGTGAATGATAAGGCCGTTCAGTTCAGCACGACTCGACTCAGTAAGTGGTGTTTCAGACTTCTAGAGTCTGACCCTGAGCAGTTTATTTTAGTCATATTGAGCACAGCACAATTTGGAAAGAGTTTCCTGGTGATAAGGAACTCAGTCCCATGTGCACAGCAAAGCTTAAGACATGACTGTATGGGAACAGTAGTAACATACAGTGACTTCTTCCATAAAGATGGGTCCCATAGAGTAACTGAGGAAGCGGGCTCAAGATAAACAAGCTCACGGCAGGGTCTGGGGGAGGATTTGGTGTGGCCTAGCCACAAGACAACACAAATGGTTCACCGCCTCTGTTCCTAGCCTTCTGGTTGGAAATAGGTTTATATCTCATCCTTTGGAGATACAACCCTGTGTGTTTAACATTCCTGTTTCCCCTGTGCTTATTCATCCGTGAGCACAAGGATCCACATGTCTCCTACTCTACTGTAAGTCTTTGTGGAGGCCAAACCTTGATAGAAGTATTTGATGTATATTTTGGCCCTTGTAACTTTTTTATTTCCATTAGATGGAAGAATTAAACAATTCCAGGCACAGCTTAGTCCCTTGTGAGACACGGCTCGAAGTTTCTCTTAGAGACAACTTGCCTTCATTCCTCAAAGTCTTTGCTCTTGCTTCATGGTGATCATGAGGTGGCTGTGTGAACTGAGCTGATACTTTGGTCTGTGGACATTTTTTGTGGGGCTAGAGAGAGGGGCTCAGTGGTTTGGTGTGTGCCCCTGAGGTGTGTTCCCATCACCCGCTTCAGGTGGCTTACAGCCCCCTCCCCCACTCCAGTTCTGGGGCTCTGGTGCCCTCTTCTGGCCTCTGCAGGTACTAACTATACTTATGTGCATATACCTCTTCTCCCCCAGACACACACCCATACTCATAATTAAAAATGAAAATAAGGTAGATGTGGTAGTACACACCTTTAATCCTCCAGCACGCAGGAGGCGGAGGCAGATGGATCTCTGAATTTAAAGGCCAGGCTGGAGTTCTAGGCCTCATTACATAGTCTGAGAAAAAAAAATAGTAATCACATTAAAAAAAAAAAAGATATGGTCATTGAGTTGGAGTTGTCTGGGAAAGGGTTTCCGAGCGAATGGCCCGTTGAGAAGTGGGCGCTCTTAATAAAATACCTTCCACATCTCCCACATTGAGGCGGCAGAAGCTCTGCCCTTCATTTTCTAGCTTCCCAGCTCGGTTCTGCCGAATACTTAAATATATTTGGCTCCACTGGCGAGCGCTGGCTCCAGACCCTCCTGTGAGTCAGAGCCATCTGGGGCTGCTCACACGCCGACGGCTGCTCCTTCCAGAGAGGAAGTCTAGCGAGCCGCAGCCTGTGAATGTACAATTCTTTCTCTTCTTGTTTGCTTTCTCTTCTATTTTTGAGAAGAGGGTCTTGCTGTGTAGCTCAGGCTGGCCTTGAACTGACCCTCCTGAGTACTGGAATGGCAGATAGGAGTCGCTGTGGCCAGCACCTGTGTGCTTCTCACAGGATTCCAGGAGTCTGTGCTGTTGAACTTGGGTGCAGGATTGAAGCCTGCTGTGGGCAGATGGGTGGTCTTGCAGCTCGATGGCTTTGTATGACGTGTCCTCCAAGGCCCCCTGTCTGTGCATGGGCAGCCCCCATCCATCCCCACGCAGATATGTGACCGGGAGGGGAGGGAACAGCAGAACAGCCCAAGAGTGAACCACTGTTTCCTTGAGGACGGCTGGAAGGTGACCCATTTCCAACAGAGGTCACTAGTGTTCACCCACAACATAAACGTGCCTGCACTGGGGGGGAGAGAGAGAAGCTGGACTCTTAGCCATGGAGACAATGCCCTGTCTGGAATCCAGCTGACTGCTTAGACTTCTGCTCAGTTTCTGCTCGACACTGTGAGCCCCTATCCCTTTGTCTGTTCGTATCTTGCTATGTATGCTTTTACTATGGCTTGCTGTCTACCTGACAAACTCACTTAGAACTGTAAGTACAGCCATCCACGTAGCTCATCCTCTGACTGAGTAGAATAGTGAACGACAGCTGTCAGTGATGAATTGACATTTCTTAAATCTTTGTGGTCTTGACTCCTCCAGCACCAAGGTCTTCAGTTTCTTTTCATATGTAGCAGCAACAACAACAAAAAAAGCCAAAACAACAAAAAAAAAGAATAAAAGTTCTTTTGTTATATGAATATCTTCATAGGCCAGGTGTGTGGTATATGCCTTTGGTGCCAGCACATGTAGACTCTGAGTTCAAGACCATCCTGGTCTATGTAGTGAGTTTCAGGCCAGCCAAGGCTATGTAGTAAGATCCTGTTTCAAACAAAACAAAAACAAATCTTTATAAGTCCTAGTCACTGTTTTTTTTGAAAATCAGGGGATTTGTTTCTCCTTTGGGTTTTCTCAGGTGACTCTTTTATTCCATGAATTTTAAAAGCGATTTATTTTTGTTTTATGTGTATAGGTGTTTTTATTTGCATTTGTATCTGTTCACTATGGGCACGCAATACTTACAGAGGCCAGAAGAGGGTGTCAGACAACGTGGATTGGAATTACACACTCTTGCTAGCTGTAGTTAGGGTGCTGGGAACCAAACCCAGATTCTGCAAGAACAATAAGTGCTTCTAACTGCTGAGCTATCTCTCCAGCCCTGTAACTAATTTTTAAAAATGTTATGTTTGTGTTTGTGTGTCTGTTTATATGTAGCTGTGTGTGTGTGTGTGTGTGTGTGTGTGTGTGAGAGTGTCATGGCATACATGTGGAAACCAGAGGATAACTCATGGAGACAGTTCTCCTACCTTTACATGGCTTATGGTTTAAATGCAGGTTGCCTGGCTTGTTACCTGCTGAGCCATCTTGCTGACCCAGTTGTCGTTGTGAAACAAGGTCTTATGCCGCTCTGGCTGACTGGAACTCACCGTGTAGACCAGACTGGCCTCGAACTCAGGGATCTGTCTGCCTCTGCCTTCTGAGTGTTGAGACTAAAGTCTGCACCAGCTTGCTTTAGTTATTTATTTGATAAATTCTCACCATGTAGGCCAGGCTGTTGTTGAACTGCATCCTCCTGCCTCAGCTTCCCGCCAAATGCTGGGATTCCAGACGTGCATCCAGGTTCACAGCTTGCCCTTAAAGATGAAGCTCTGGGTCTCATTTTGAGCCCAGGAGGGGTCTGTGCTCTGGTCTCCCTGGGTCTAAACTGTCCCTGGAGACTGGCCTGGAGGGAGCTCATTTCCTGAGGTGTAGAGTAATGCCCAGGCCTCAGGGATCACTGCTCCTCTCCCTGCCCCACCGCACCCACGGCTCCAGACACCGCACCGAAAGGAGATGTGTGCTCACCTCCTTGTTAGAACTACGCCCTTTCCTAAGTCAACAATAGGAGAAGCTGCCTGGGAGACATCAGAGTAGAACTGTTGCCTGCATGTGTGTCTGCCCCGCTGTCTCCCTGCAGGAGATCGATGCAGGATGGTGAGTTTGAGACTTGCCTCATAAAACTGAAAAAAGAGCTGGGTGGAGGGGACAGAGACAGAGAAGGGAAGAGAGGGAGCATATTAGTGTCATTTAGGCTCTGCAGATTAATATGGCATTTGTATGCTGTAACCAGAAATTCTCAGAAACAGTTTTTCTTCTTCTGCTTCATTCTCCTCCTCCTCTTTATCACCCGCCATGCATATCCATTCTTGAGGTCCTCCTTTCTCCTCTTAGCAGCTATCGGGGCTCCTCCACCCCAGCCTATCTCTACAGCTACACTCTTAGATAGCACGTCAGCCTGGAGGTGTGGCTCAGCCAGGAGAGGGCTTGCCTGGCATGCGTATGAAGCCCTGGGCTCCAGCCCTAGACTGGGTGTGGTGGTGCACACTTGTAATCCCAGCACTGGGGAAGTGGAGGCAGTAGGATCAGGAGTTCAAAACCAGCCTTGGCTGTGTATTAAATCCAAGGCCTGTCTGGGCTAGGTGTGGCCATGTCTCAAGAACAAAGAAACATACCCCAATAACAACAGAAAGAATGTCTTTTATCCTGACTTGAGATTCTTTGTTTTCTAGAGCAGCTCCCCACCCTGCTGGGGAGGCACCCACTCCTTCCAGAAGGTCTGGCCGCTCAGCTCATGATTTTGCTTTTGAGGTCATGGGTCTTGTTGCCCATTGTCTCTGGTTTTCTAACATTAGCACACCAACCAGCCTAGAGCCGTTTTGTGGTTTTTTTTTTTTTTTTCCTTCTTCTTCAGATGCTTCCCTTCTGTGCTCTGGGTTGGGTGGGCAATCATTGTCTCTTCAGCTCCTCCACCCAGGCATTAAGCTGGCTTTCTTCTCACGTCCCTTGTTGGCATCTTTATACACAAGCACAATTAACAGCACATTGATCAAAAGTGGGTCAGGACTTCAATGCAGCTCAGCCTGTGCTCGCGTTATATACCCTGTCCCTGCTGAACACCACCCTGATGGGTGGGCACAGTCTTGGGGCCACCAAGTGGGCGACTGCACTGTTGAGCACGTCCTGGGTCCTGGGTTAAGATGCAGATGAAATAGACACTTGTTGCTTAGGTTCCTGTTTGTTCTTAGAACAGACACACAAAAGACTGCTGGAAACCACACGGTCAGCGGCACGGAGGTGCAGAGAGCGTGTGCAGCTTGCTTCCTTGTTCTGTCCTTTATGATAGAAAATCCTGACTGCCCAGAACTGGAGTTGCCGAGGGTTTTGAGCTGCCATGTGGGTGCTCAGACCAAACCCAGGTCCGTGGCTACTCTGAACCTCTGAGCCATCTCTCCAGTCCCTGTCTTCTGAAAGTGATTTACGAAAGGGGTGGAGAGTGGCAGAACACAAAAGTCCGACGTTGTAGGAGCCGAGGAGATAGTTCAATGCCTGTTGTACAAGCTGACACCCTGAGTTCAATCCCCACAAACCACAAAAGAAATCTGGGCACAGTGGCATGTGCATGTCATCCCAGTGCTGGGGAGACAGAGGCAGATGGATCTCTGGGGCTTTGCTTCCTCGGCATCTACAGGCTGTGAGAGACCCCGTTTCTATACGAGGGCCGGTGCCTGAGGAATGAGGATGTTGCTCTCTGATCTTACATGTGCAACCAATGCAAACACGTGCACACACCTGACATTGTGACATTGTGAAGTCTCCATCAAATGTTTGTCTTGGCTGTCGCTCCCAGCAAGATGTTTAGCCAGGACCTCTATCATTGTGAGAACAAAGAAGAGAATGTTTCATTTCCTATTAGCCCTGACTTCAGATATGGAGATACTTGAGCCAGGCATGGTGATGTACTTACCTGGTACTCAGGAGGCTGAGGCAGGAGGATAGCAGGTTCCAGAACACCTTGGGCTTCATAGTTTGAAGCCAGCTTGGATTTCACAGTAAGACCCTGTCCGAAGTAACCAAGAAGAAATAAGAATATTGTGTTGGGAGCAGTGTGTCATCGTGCCATGCTGTGTTCGTGTGGCCCGTTCCAACATCAGGTGAACCCTGAAGCCCTGCTTCAGTTCGCTCCCTAGTTCATCTGATGAACTTTCTGGTGACGATTCAGGATGAGGAAGCTGGCGGGGATGAGGGAGCGGTGCAGAAGTTGCTTAGCAACATCCAAACTGGGAAAACTCGGAAGGGTTAAGATTTTGTAAATTGGAGTGTGTGTGTGTGTGCATGCTGTTTCTGGAAACCATCCTCTCTTTTAGAGTCGTTTAGAGCCCACGTTTGTACACTTCGTATACACTCAGCTGTCTGACAGACGGTTCAGCTTCATGTCTGACTTTTAACACTCTGCGTACTTCCCCTCTCTCTGTCAGTTAGGTTTCTGGTTACCTTGTTGGCTTGGTTGCTGCTTTTGTCTCTTGGTCCGGGTTCGGTTGCTCTGCCCACACACTCTAAACCGCGCTGTGGGCCTCCTTATTCTCTCCGGACGGCCAGCAGAACCCGTGCTGGTTGTACCTTCCACATAGACTCAGCTCACACCACACTAGCCACCTTCCTGGTCCCTCAACTCTCACTGTCTTGCTCCGTGTCACCAGCAAGCCTTCATTTTTGCTTATTTATTTTTGTTTTGTTTGTGTGTGTGTGCTGCCTCCCAGTCTCGTGTAGCCCAGGCTGGCCTCCCACTCACCATGTAGCTGAGGATAACATTGAAATTGTGGCCCTTTGGCCTCCTCTTCCCAAATGCTAGAGTTACAGGTGTGCACCCAGTGCCTGATGGGCAAGCACTTGGCCAACTGAGCCGCATCCGCAGCCCCTAATTTCATTCTTGTTCTCCCTCTCCAGTCACCATGTTAAGCACTGGCTGGGGAAGAGAAGGCCAGAGCCCTGCCCAAGGGTATCAGACTGGCCTCCGTAGAGTCAGATTTGAGCCCAGTGCCTCTGCCTAGCCCCGCAAGGCCTAGCCAGCACTTCCTTGTTCTCCAGGCGGAGTCGGAGGCTGATCCACCTTCTCTTCTCTTCTGCTGCTCACGGGGAGTTTAAAGTTAACCAGGCTCGTTAGGCTCAGCGCTAGGTTGTCTTGGCAACACAGACTGAGTTTAAGGATCAAGTTTTATTTAAAACTTGGATTTATTTGAGTTAAATCTTAGATTTTGATAACGCAAGAAAAACTCTCACTCAGAAATCCTGACAGGAAATGCACATGCAGAGTGTCGGGCACACAGATGCCATCTGTCACTTTTAGCTTTCTGACCTGCGTTGCGGTGATTAGATCCCAGGTGGGGGTGGGGGCGCAGACCTTCATGTTTTTATTTCCAAGTCCATTTTCTGTTCTTGGTTATTGTTGGGGTGGTAGTGGCAATACTCACTGATTGTGTATGTGTGTGTGTACACGTGTGCGTGCTCGAGCTCACAAGCAGTTGTCCTTCCGCAGGCTCTGCTCATCCTATTATTTTTATTTTATTTTTTTGGTTTGTTTGTTTTGAGATAGGGACCTGAAACTTACCAAATAGGTGAGGCTGGCTGACATTGAGCCAGGCACTCTCCTGTCTCTGCATCCCCAGCATTTTGTTTTCTTGAGACCGAGTCTCACTATGTAGTCCTGGCTATCCAAGAATGTGCTTGGTAGACCAGGCTGGCTTCAAACTCAGCTGAGATCCACCTGACTCTGACTCTGCCTCCTGAGTGCTGGGATTAAAGGCCCGTTCTCACTACCGCCTGGTGAGAATTGAGTTTTAAGGTGGGTGTGGTGGCTTGCTCCTGTGACTGCGGCTCTGGGGCTGAGGCAGGAGCATTCTGGTCCAGCCTGGGCCAAAGTGAGCTCCCATTTCAAAAAATAGGGAAGGAGTTTCCGCTAAAGTCACAGCGCCATTGGTGGCGGAAGTGTCGCGCTGTGTCTATGCCTTGCTCTGACTTGGCTCTTCCTGGGGTTCTCAGGTGTGCCAGGGCTCAAGGCAGAGCGTTTTGAAGAGGGGATGGAGGTCAAGCACTGTGCGTTGTCACTTGTGGGGGAGCCCATAATGTACCCAGAGATCAACCGGCTTTTGAAGCTGCTCCACCAGCAAGGGATCTCCAGCTTCCTCGTCACCAATGCACAGTTTCCCGAGGAGATCAGGTGAGCTGCCTGGCATCTCAGCCTAGGTGAGGCTAGAGGCAACCATTCCTTCTTCTGAAGCTTGGGTGTGGTGGCTCAGTGCTCTTCACATAAGGTGTGTGGGCTGGGTGCATTTCCTGTCCTTTGGAGATTCTTCCAGTGACCTGGGGATGCAGGTGGCCCGTTGATCTAGACAGGACACAGTTAGGAGTTTCCACCTGCATGAGCGCGGGGCAGAACTCATGAGGAGACCCTGTCTAACTGTCCAACTGCTACGCCGCGGCTGCAAGTCTCGGACTAGGCTTCATTTCATCTTCCCATTGAAACCTAGTGTTCAAAGATGGACCAGGTTCAAATAATTAGTGTGATGTTTCAGCTTATTAGACTTCCCGTTGTGTCTCATTCTGAAGTCACTGTGGCTGGGCTGTAGCTCAGGGGTGGAGTCTTCCCTAGCTGCACATGGCCTTAGCTTCCATTCCTAGCTCTGCCAGAGGTGCTTTGGACATGTGGGCCAGATGGACCCTTCTAGACCAGAGCAGTGCTGAGTTGTCTCTTCCAGACGATAGATTTTATGTCATGGGATCTGATGAAGGCAGTATTTTCTCTTTTGTTTCCTTTTTCATTACCAAGGAACCTCACACCAGTTACTCAGTTGTACGTGAGCGTGGATGCCAGCACCAAAGACAGCCTGAAGAAGATCGACCGCCCGCTCTTCAAAGATTTCTGGCAACGGTTCCTAGACAGTTTGAAAGCTTTAGCTGCAAAGGTAAGAGTTCTGACGTCATCCTAAAAAGGAATAAATAAGGAAGAGAAATGAATGGAGTTGTGTTTACTTCGTCTTTCTTTAAAATACGGAAAGATTAAAATACTTGCTTTTCTTTTGGATTTTTCTCTATATTATTTTTTGAAAATTTATGTGTGTGAGTGTTTTGCCTGCATGTATACTGTGTGCATGCCTTGTACATCGAGCTGAGAAGAGGGTGTGAGACCCTGGCCGTGTGGGTGACAGGGACTGAATCTGGGCCTCTGCGAGAGCAGCTAGTGCTCCAAGGCACAGAGCCGTCTTTTCAGAGACAGAGGAGGGTAGCAGGCGGTTGTGAGCTCCCCATGTGGATGGTGGACGGCAAACTTGTGCAGGAGCAGCAAGTACTGCTGACTGCTGAGCCCTCTCCAGTCCCACACCTTCAGTTTTTAAGTATTTATTATGATTGGGTGATATGCGTGTATGGGCGCATACCAAGGCATGAAGACAGTATTTGGGGTTGGGTCTCTCCTTCTACTTCGCTGAGGAAGGATTTCTCAGTTTTACCCATTGAGCCTTACTGGCTTTCTGGCTCAGAAAATCTTCAGATATTTTTGAGGTGTAAAGGGCATTTCCCATGTGATGACTCTTACCAGGTTTCTCTTTAGTGTGTTGACTTTATGTCCATTTGATGTCTTCTTCCTGTCATGCATTTAAAAAGAATAACATCTCCACAAGGTCCATAGTGCAGTGTGCTGGGTAGCAGCATTCAGCATGCCTACTTGGGATGTCAACAGACAACCTTCGTTTAAGTATAAAGCTGATTTCCAGACATTTTTGGAATTGAGTATGTGAGCTCCTGAGTAACCGAGTGTCAGTGTGAGCTCCTGAGTAACCGAGTGTCAGTGTGAGCTCCTGAGTGTCGGTGTAGGCTCCTGAGTAACCGAGTGTCAGTGTGAGCTCCTGAGTAACCGAGTGTCGGTGTGAGCTCCTGAGTGTCTGTGTGAGCTCCTGAGTAACTGAGTGTCGGTGTGAGCTCCTGAGTGTCTGTGTGAGCTCCTGAGTAACTGAGTGTCGGTGTGAGCTCCTGAGTAACCGAGTGTCAGTGTGAGCTCCTGAGTAACTGAGTGTCGGTGTGAGCTCCTGAGTAATTTGAAGTCAGAGCATCTGAATTTAATGTCTTGGGGCTGGGGAGATGTCTGAGTGGTTAGAAGCCTGCACTGCTCTTGCAGAGGAAGGGAGGTCAGTTCCCAGCAGTTCCCAGCCTCCTGCACCTCTAGTTCCAGGAGATCTGCTGTCTCTTCTGGTTCCTGTGGGCGCTTGCACTCTTATGCACTGTGCACATGCGTGCATGTGCACACACACACACAGTCACACACACACAGTCATACAAACATATCATACATGTAAATAAATAATAGTACAAATCTTTTAAAAAAGTTTTAATGTCTTCTTGGAAATAGCTGTCCCTTGTGTGTGTCTTCTTTTTCCTCTCTCATTGTGCTGTGAATTGAAGCCGAGATCACATGTATGTTTGGCAAGTCCTTTGTCACTGAATTTTATGCCCCAGGTATTTAGCTCTCTGTGAATTCAAGGCCAGCCAGGGACACATAGTGAGACCCTGTTCCCCTCAAAACAAAACAAAAAAATAAAGCCCCCAAACCCAAAAACAAACATTAGCTTGGCAAACTCCAGGTGCTGGGATGGCTTGAGGGAGTTAAATCACATACTCGTTAAGAGAGTGTTCTATACGAGTTAGTATTTGTGTTTGCCTGTGTTTGTATGCAGGTCAGAGGTCAACCTCAGAGTCTGCTCCCCAGGTTATTTTGAGGCAGTCTTTCATTGACCTGAGACCCTACAGTGGTCAGAGAGTTTCTATAGCATTAGGGTTCCAGGCACACATCACCACATCTAGTTCTTTTGTGTGTTATGGGGGTCAAACTCAGGTGTTCCCTGCTTGTACAGCAAGCATTTTACAGACTTTAGGCATCTTTCCAACCTGTGCCTACTGTTTAAACTAACCAGTCTTTGAAGTGGCCCACAATTCACGCAGATGAACATTTAATAGCCCGGCTCATCTCTGACCGTGAAAATGTTACGGGCTGAATGTTGAAGCTGAGGGCTAATAAAGAGAGCTACAAAGAAGCAAGTAAAGAAATGAGATGTGATCTTTATTTTTTTCTTTTTTGAGACAAAGTTTCTCTGTGTAGCCCTGACTATCCAGGAACTTGCTGTATAGACCAGGCTGGTCTCCTACTCAGAGATCCTCCTGCCTCTGCCTCCTGAGTACTGGGATTAAAGGCCCGGGCCACCACTGCCCGGCTGTAACTTTAATTAACTTTCATTTTAAAGCTATTTTTAGTTTTATTGTGTGTGTGTGTGTGTGTGTGTGTGTGTGTGTGTATGTGTGTGTCTGATGCCACACATTTAGGGTTGACTGCAGAGACCAGAAGAGGATATTAGACCTTCTGGAACTGGACTTGCAGGCGGTTGGTTGTGAGCTGCTTGACATGGTGCTGAGACCTGAGCTCAGGTCCTCTGCAAGTGCTCTTAACTACTGAGCCTATCTCTTCAGCCTGCTGATGCTTAGTCCTGATTGGCAGTTTGGTTGGATTGAGAGACTGCCAGGAGAAAACGGTAGAGAATAAAATATAACCTCTGACTGGGTCAGTGAGGACAGATCCAGGGACAGCTGGGTCCCGAGGGCTCTGACCTAATGGGAAGACACTTCCTGTGGTGATGACATTGGTGGCGGCTTCAGCAGCGGCAAGTAGGAGGCGGAGCCTGTTTGGAGGCACTAGGTCACAGGGCATGCATTCTAGGGACTGGTCTTTTCTAACCTTTTCTGTGTGTGTACATTCTCTCTCTCTCTCCGCTCCCTGTCAGTTTTGAGGTCACCTTCCCCATTCACACTTCTGCAACCAACCCCCCCCACCCCCCGCTATTTCTGGAGACTGTATCTCAAAACAAAGCCACCTCCCTACCGAACGAAGTCCCCAACATAAAATAACCATATTTTGTAATTGTTACTTATCTTTGGAAGTTTGCTGAAATGATGATGGTTGTTTTGTAGCACTAGAAAATTGATTCCAGAAATTTCTACATCTTGATGAGCTAGCTGACTATAAATACACAGAACAGAGGGTGACTTTCAGGAAACAATACTTATTTTTTTGTTTCAGTAAATTGTCTTTTTCTCCCAGCTAGTTGTATATTGAGGTCAGCTTCGAGAAGATTGGGGCTTGAGCAGCAGTGGCTACTGCCTAAAAATGACAAATAGTCTTCAAGCTCTGTCTGTCCACAAGGTAATAGAGTTTTATATGTACTTTCTTTGACTTTTGGCTCACATACCGTATAAAGAATATTAGCATCCATATATCTTCCAAATGCCTCCCAAATCCAGGCAGCTTCTTGCAGATCTTCTGCCTGGAGGTTGTTGGTTTTCCAGCAGAACAGAAATTTAATATCCAAATTTGACTTTGCATACAGATCTTTCAACACAGTGTTTTAAATGGATGTTTGCAGGGGCAAAATTTATGTTTCTTTTCTGCGAACTGTGTGCATTGTAGATACAGTTGATGGACCGCTGGAGTCAGTTGAATCTGGAGTGACCAGATTACTAGATGTCACCAAGACAGGGGCTTCCTGGTTGGTGCTGGCACAACGACCCTATGCCCAGCAGCTGCTACTGACCTTTATTTTATTTTATTTATTTTTAAAAATTTATTAAACTTTATGTGCATTGGTGTGAAGGTGTCAGGTTTCCCTGGAACTGGATTTACAGACAGATGTGAGCTGCCATGTGGGTGCTGGGAATTGAACCTGGGTCCTCTGGAAGAGCAGCCAGTGCTCTTAGCAGCTGAACCATCTCTCCACACTTTTATTTGTCTTTTCGAGACAGGGTTTCTCTATAGTTTTAGAGCCTGTCCTGGAACTAGCTCTTGTAGACCAGGCTGGTCTCGAACTCACAGAGATCCACCTGCCTCTGCCTCCCGAGTGCTGGGATTAAAGCTGTGCACCACCACCACCCGGCTGACCTTTATTTTTGATGTTAGGCCTGGAAGTGTTGTTTGCATGTTGTTGTATAGATCTATGCAATTGTTATTTCATGTATAGTAATCTTATCTTTTAGTTTTAAGAAATTCTTCAGAGTATTTTAATTGATATATAACCCATTTTAATTTTTCCAGTTGATTCTCAGGGTCTCGTAGTTAAGGCTGGCTTTGAACTTGCCACATACTGACCCTCACATAAGCTTGGGTTTTGGGTGCATATGTTGTTGTAATCATACTATATGTGTGTGTGTATGTATGTATGTGTGTGTGTTTTTCTTATGCTAGAATCATGTCATAGTAGTTTTTGGTAAAAATGGATTGCCTTCTTCTCACACTTATAGATCTTCCTTTCCCTTGTATTTTTTGTTTGTTTGTTCAGTTTTCCGAGACGGGTTCTCTAAGTGTTTGTGGTTTTTGTTTTAGTTTTTCTTGATGACGGAGGTTTGAGCTCAGGGCTTCACACCTGCTAAGCATACACTCTGCCACTGGGCTACTCAGCTCTGCACACCTGTCCATAAACAAATGCAAATGTCCCAATTACACAACACTTCAGCTGTCACTTTGTCCAACAACTAATTATTGATTGCTTAATATCTGGTAAGGTTAATCCTAGCCACAGGGCAGTGATACACAAGGCAGTGGAGGCCCCTGCTCTCTTCAGGATAGAAGGAGAGAGGCGTTTGTATGGAGTTTATTGCCCAGCATGGCTTCTTACTGGCAAGACCAAGATGAGTACCAGCAAAGAAAGCTCAGGCCTGGGATTTCAGACACTCAGCTTAATTTTTTTCTTATTATTTGTGTGTGTGTGTGTGTGTGTGTGTGTGTGTGTGTGTGTGTATGTATGCCGTTATGAGTGCAGGGGTCTGAGGAAGCCAGAAGAGGGCTTGGGTTCCCTGGAGCTGGAGTTGCAGGCAGTTGAGAGCTGCCCTATGTATGTGCTGGGAACCAAACTCTGATTCTCTGGAAAAACATCAAGTACTCTTTTTTTTTGTTTGTTTTTTTGTTTTTCGAGACAGGGTTTCTCTGTGGCTTTGGAGCCTGTCCTGGCACTAGCTCTTGTAGACCAGGCTGGCCTCGAACTCACAGAGATCTGCCTGCCTCTGCCTCTCGAGTGCTGGGATTAACATCAGTACTCTTAACCATGGATAAGGCTAAAGGTTCCGAAGTTACCATTACAGATATTTGTAGTGCACACGCCTTTAATCCCAGCACTCAGGAGGCAGAAGCAGGTGGATCTCTAAGTTTGAGACCAACCTGGTCTACAACGTGAGTTCCAGGACAGTCAGGGCTACACAGAGAAACCCTGTCTCGAAAAGCAAAAACAAACAAAAAATCAAGCACACACAACACACCCCACACACGCACGCACCCCCCCCATGCACGCACGCACGCGCACACGCACCCTGCAAATACTTGTGAAATAGTGAAAGTAAGCATGCTGCATGGAGAGCCAGGTTCAAGCCTAAGGGGAGGGTGGCGTGGATCCAGATCAGCTGCACAGCGCAGATTCCACAGAGACTGAGATGTGTGAGATAGATACCTGGGGTAGGTGAGCAAGGGCTTCGTATGCAGCCTCCAGTTCCTTCTTTTCTCCCTTGGCATGCAACAGTCAACAAATTTTAAAGATTGATTTTTATTTTTTTTAATTATGTGTATATATGTATGTGTTTGTGTGTGTGTGTATGTCTGTCTGTCTATATACTGGTATGTGCATGTGAGTCTGTACAGACCAGAAAGGTTGTGAGCTGCCTGACGTGGATGCTTGGAACTGAACTTGCGTCTTCTGCAAAAGCAGTGTACACTTTTAACTGCTGAGCCATCTTTCCATCCCTTTGAGTGATTTATATAACTGTTTCATTGGTATCATGTTTGCCAAGCTCAGTTCCTTAGCCACACTCTGCTCAAGGAAGCATGGAAAATGTGTTCTTTATTCTGGATGGCTTGTTACATAAAACCGAGTATCTCAAGCAGACTGCTTAGGAGGAGGAAGCATGCTTGGGATTGAAGGTGGTTTGCCATCTACCACCAGGGAATCAGTGCACAAACAGCCCTAAGAGCAAGGGGCAAAGAGCCCAGGGAGGTCAGGAAGAAGGAGAGATAATAGAGAAGGGTGGCCAGTGGCATCGGTAAAGTGCCTTTAGAGCAAGGGTGAGGGCCTGAGTTCACATCCCAGCACCATGTAAAAAGCTAGGCATAGTGGCATGTTCTTGGGATCCCAGCACTCGGGCAACAAATATCGGTGGATCCCTGGGCTCAGTGGCCAGCCAGCCATGCTTACTTGGAGAACTCCAGGCCACTAAGAGAACTGTCTCAAAACAAACAAACACCAAAAATATAAACGCAATGTAAGTTGGAGAGATGGTTGAACACCTACTTGATCACTTGCTACTCTTCCAGAGGACCCCAGTAGGTCAAAGCTCAGCACCTACATCAGGTGGCTCATAGCTCCAAGCAATTCTGCGCTCTCTTCTGGCAGTGCCTTCGTGGGCATTGCCCTCATCTGAACAAGTCTACTCTCCCGACCAAAGGTAGATAGCACCTGAGAAACAACACCCAAGGCTACCCCAGGCACCATGCAGATGAGTGTACACGCCACGCAGATGAGTGTACATATGTGTATATGTATAAATATGTGTACTCACAAAAGAAATAATCAAAAGGAAAGAGGTAATCAACTCATATAAGGGGGGAAAAGTAGATACTTAAGCATTGGAAATACTTAAGGTTTTTACTGAAACCATCTCAGTGGTGTGTTGGAGATGGTAGACAGAGTGTAGTCATAAAATTTAAAAAATTACTTATTTTTATTTATTTTATATGCATGAGTATTTTTTTTTGTATGTCTGTGTACCATGTGCATACAGTGCCCAAAGAGAGGGCGCCAAATCGTTTTTAACAAAAGTTATAGACTGTTGTGACCCTCCTGGTGGCTGCTGGGACTTGAACCTGAGTCTTCTGCAAGAGCAGCAAACTGCTGAGCCATCTCTCCAGCCCCACCCCTTTAAGTTATTTTCCTGTAGCTGTCGGCAGTGAGAAAGTAACTCAGACAGACACGTGCTTTTGTATGATGGTTGATTGATGGATGATTCTCTGTAGAGGTCTGTCACTTTCTGCTTCCAGGATGGAGTACTTTTTAATGATTGTCCTACATGTGTGTTCTTATTTATCTGTTCATCCATTTGTCCATCTGTCCATTCATCCATCCGTCCGTCCATCTGTCTGTCCGTCTATCAAGACATAGTCTCACCATGCAACCCTGGTTGGCTTGAAATTGGCTTATAGAATAGGCTGATCTCAAACTCTATGGAGATCCCCTGCCTCTGCCTCCCAAGTCCTGGAATTAAAAGATATGTGCTACCTAACATTTTTGGGTTTTTAAAAATGTTTGTTTGCTTGTTTGTTTTTTCTTTTAAGGCAGGTACTCATGTAACCCAGTCTGCCCTCAAACTTGCTCTGTAACCATGAATGACCTTGAATTTCTGACTTTCCTTCCTCTCCTTCTAGTTTCTGCCCTGATGTCCTTCAGTGATGGACTGTGACCTGGAAATTTAAGCCAAATCTTTTCCTACTCTAAGTTGCTTTTGGTCAGAGTATTTATCATACCAGAGAGCGAAAGCTAGAACAGGACCCCAGGCAGTGACGCTGCTTGACTCAGATCAGCCCAGGACATAGCTGGGAAGTGGAAAGGCATGCCCCTCTCCAGTGGGAACAAGGCATGCCCCTCTCCAGTGGGAACAAGGCATGCCCCTCTCGGGAACAAGGCATGCCCCTCTACAGTGGGAACCAGTCTGTGTAGCTGAAGAAAGGGAACCATGATCTCTCATTTTACTGTCATCCTTCAGAGTGCAAAAGTTAATGCCCCGGTTTGGGGTGTCAGTAGAGAAGGCACTGAATGTGTGTGGTAGACACATTTGGAGGTCTGCACTGTGACCGTCTCTGGTGTGCCTGGGTGTCAGGGAGTGAATTACCCTGGGATAAGGGGCATGGGCTGCACCTCTGGGGAGGCTTTTCATAGTCTCAGCAAGGCTGGTAACAAGTTTTGGCCCTTCACCACTAAAGTGGCCATGAAAATTTCTTTTTTACATTTATTTACTCTGTGTGTGTGTGTATACACGTTCACTTGTTTGGAGGGTAGAGGACATCTTTTGGGAGTTGGCTCTCTTCTTCCACCATGTGGAGCGTTCTGAGGATTGAACTCAAATCGTGAGGCTTGCCTGCAAGACCCTTTTACCCCTGAGGCTGTCTTGGTGACTTGAGTGGTGAGCTCTCTTCTTTAGTTTTCTTGCCAGTGGGATCCTTCAAGGCTGCTCATCTCTAGGTCTGTTTTAAATTTCGAGCCTAGCCATCCCCATTTTGGAGATGAGAAACGAAATCTTTTATGAGAATCATCATATTTGACTTATTAAAAGCAGAGTTTCAGGGGAAAGGGGAATTAGAAGGAATGATCAGGAGCTAATGTCTTTACTAGTAAAGCCGGGAGGAAGGAAGCACTTTCTCAAATTGACATCTGAAAAGTCTTTCTTAGCACTTTTGGGGAAATAAAGATGCTAGAGACCATTTGGGGTCTGTTTGATTTATGACGATTTAAAGATAACTCATACCTCTGATGAGGGCCTGCAAGAAGGCCCTACGTGTGGGAGAGACTCCTTTGCCTTCAGAGGAACAGAAGAATTACTCAATTGGTCCTTGAGGTATTGGGTTAGAATAAATACCATTTATATCCAGCTACTTGTTGTGTTCCTAAATCCAGCCATACACTAGGGAAAATCAGCTGCTCCTGGGACCAGTCAGAAATGTTCAGTTTTGCATAAAGAACAATCCCTGGAGTGTATGCGGTGCTGGGGATGGAAGCCAGGGACTTTGTGCATGCCAGACAAGCATACTGCTCCCTCCGTGTGTCGCCTGAGCTGCAGCCCTGGCCTGATAGGTTCTCTGTGTGTACTCGTGTCGGGTGTGTGTGTGTGTGTGTGTGTGTGTGTGTGTGTGTAGATCCCCTGGAGCTAGAATTGCTAATGGTTGTGAGCTACCTGCTGTGGATGCTAGGAGTTGAATTTGGGTCCTCTGGCAGAGCAGTACACTTTTTTAACATTGCTGAGCCATCAATCCAGCCCTAGCCTGTCACTGTGGTGTGTGGTGTGGTGTGGTGTGTGTGTGTGTGTGTGTGTGTGTGTGTGTGTTTGAGTGTGTTTGAGTGCCACAGGACACATGTAGAGTTTAGAAGATGACCTTGTAGAGTTGGTTCTTTGCTTCCCCCTCCAGGTCTCGGGGATGGAAGGCAGATCTCCAGACTTGAACAAGTGTGTTTAGCTGCCATCCCATCTCCCCGGCCCTGCCTCTTCTGGCAGGTCCGACTTGCTGTCGTTTCTGATTTTACTTTAGAACAACAGACGTGAGTTCTGTCCCCACAGGACATGTCACTAGTTAGTGTTCCAGAGAGGGAACTCGATCAGCTTCAGTTAAGGGCCAGGTCACCTGTAATCGGTCTTTTTTATTTCTTTTTGGTTTTATTAACGAATCTAAACATTCCTGACCTCCAAAGTCTTGCGTTTAAACAACCAAGTCCTGGAAGGGGGAGTTGTTTTCTTACTATTTGGGATGCAGACTTGGGTTGGCTTACGCAGCATTTCTGGAAAGTCGGTCTGCTGTTGAGTTTATCAGTTTGATCTGAGGACGTGTGGTTCCCAGTCACCCAGCATTCTTGTCAAACTGGCCCTGTTGTGGTAGTTCGGGGAGACCGATGATGCTTACGTTGGGTGTTTTTCCCATACCCTGTGTTCCATGTGCCTTGGGATCAGCCACTTCTGTTCATGTGAGTTTACCGCAGGAATGATGGATGGGCTGTGTCTCTGAAAGTACTGCCGGGGGCTTTGCTTCTCTGTCCGTATCTTCAGATGTACAAGTCAGTGTGCAGATGTAAGTCATGGGGACTGACGTGCTATCTGGGCAGGGTCGCACCGTGAGCAGCCACTTACTGGTTTTGGTGACACTGGTCTCTGACCTCTTTATAGTACTCTTTGTGGACCCCCTCTTCCACCTGGTGGCAGCGATCTTCAGTCGTGAGTGCTAGGATTGCAGGTGTCTGTCTCCACACCCACCTGTTACTACGGCTTCTTACAAATCCAACATGAAAATCTCTGCCTGGCATTAGCATTCTTCTAGAACAGGTTTTTCCAAGGCTTTGGTGGGAACGAGGGCCTAAGAAAACAAACTCACTCAACCTTTGCTCACCCTCCTTTTTTGAGAATCCTGCCATGATGGCTAATGTTGAATGCTGATTTGGCAGGACCGAGGAGACAAGCCTTGGGGGGGGGGGCTTTCTCTTTACTAGGTTAACTGAGGTGGGCACCCCACTCTACAGTTGGGATGCGCCATCGCTGGGCTTGGTTTGGAATGCATATAAAGGAGTAAGTTAGCTGAGTGTGAGCATGTGAGCCTGCATTGCTCTCCCCTTTGGACTGTGGATGCAATATGACTGGCTGCCTCTGTCCTGCTGCCTTGATTTCCCCACCGCGATGGACTGCACCCATGAACTGGGAGCCAAGGCACCCTTCCTCCCTAAAGCTGCTTTTGTCAGGGCATTTTTATCACAGCCATAGGACAAGCAACTAGCCCACCTGTCTACGCCTAGCCCTGCTCTCATCATGAATATCTTCCTCAGCCGTAGAGTTCACAGATGTCACCTGAAATGCCACCAAAGGTGTTGACTGAATAGCCACACTATAGATGCGTGGACTGTTGCTTGGCATTGAACATCTTGTGGCTCTGTGTCTCAGCATGATAGAGAGGCTTGGCTGAATAGTCTTGTGCCTCAGTATTCAACTGTAAGCTTTATCATTCCCATAACCTAAATTTTTAGAAGTGTAATTTCCAGGTCAACAGAGTTTGATATTCTAGATTCTTTAATCACATTTCCATGTTACTTCCAAAATGTGTGCATGGATTCACAGTCCCACGCAGGGAATGGTATTCCTGTCTAGGAAGCGTTGAGTACTGCTATTTAAAAGAAACAACCTGTGCCAACTTGATAATCCACTCTGTTGCATTTGCACTTCCACTAGCGGTCACCACTGGAAAACCAGTGCAGCAACTGGGGCGGAAGCCATGGAGGAACACTGCGGACTGGCTCACTCCTCATGGCTTGTTCAACCGCTTTCTTATACCATGCAGGGCAAGCTCGGCCCTTCAGATCAACCATTAAGCAAGGTGCCTTACAGAGTTACCTGCAGGCCAGTGTTGATGTGGAGGCGTTTCCTCAGCTAAGAGCTTCTCTTCCCAGGTGTGGCTAGTTTAGTGTCAAGTTGACAGAAACCAAGCAACACCAGGAGCTTTGCCTCGTTTTGAACTTTTTGCAAATGGAACCAGGGCAGTTCACTTGGTTTTGGGACTATTCCTACACTTTTCCTTTATGTGTATCTATTGGATGTGTGGAACTATATTTTCATTACCATATCTCAGTGTTTGAATATGCCATAGCCTACCCATTCTGTTATTGACAAATATTCACGGTCCTGATGATTTTTTCTATTGAGAATAGCTGTCACAGTATTCTGATACATATGTCTAAGTATGCATACATGCTTGTTAACACTCGCTGTAGGAACGGTGTGTACTTGTTGTGTGTTCGTTCACCTGTAGTAGGTAAATTATGTCTGTCTATCTGTCTGTTTGTTTTGTGGTACTGTGGAAAGAACCTAGGGCCTGTGATTTCTAGACAACAAGAGGAGTTCACCACTGAACCACCCCCCAGCCCCTCACTGGGGGATTCTAGGCAGGGACTCTACCACTGAGCCACACCCCAGCCCCTCCCTGGGGGATTCTAGGCAGGGGCTCTACCACTGAGCCACACCCCAGCCCCTCACTGGGGGATTCTAGGCAGAGGCTCTACCACTGAGCCACACCCCAGCCCCTCACTGGGGGATTCTAGGCAGGGACTCTACCACTGAGCCACACCCCAGCCCCTCCCTGGGGGATTCTAGGCAGGGGCTCTACCACTGAGCCACACCCCAGCCCCTCCCTGGGAGATTCTACTTTGAGCTGTCCCCCTGCAGCAGCTCATTTCTGAGCTGTGTGTGTCTGTGCTCTAACAGCAGGTTGTGTATGGAAGTCGCGTCCTACCCAGGCTGCCACTAGTCTTGTCGGCTGCTGTGTTACTGGTCAAAGTAGACTTTTGCATTTCTGTGCATTGGATTTTTAATCTTCAAAAATCATGGTAGATGTGCAGGAATTATTCTTGAGGAGAGGGCAGTACAGTTCTGTTTTTTGGTGTGAAAACTTGTTTTATTTTTTTGTTGTTGGTGGTCTGGTGGCCTCATGTGCACACCAGGTGTTCCGTTTCTGGACTTCATCCTGGGGCCTACAGAAACTCAAGGCCATACTCTAAGATCTGCTTGTTTTATTTTATGTGCATGAGTGTTTGTCTCTGTGTGTCTGTTCCCCATGTGCCTGCTTGGTACCCATGGAGGTCAAAAGAGAGCATCGAAGCAGTGCAGGGGTTGTGTGCAGGGGATGCTGTAGGCAGGGAGGCGTCAGAGCTTTATAAACCACACCTGAGAGGTCCAGACCACAGCAGTGAAGACTGAACACAGTGTCCAGTTGCTTCTGCTGAGGGGCCCATGCCCTGACATCTGTTGAGGTGTGGTGTGCTTTGCTTAATTGGACTTCACGGTTTCTGTTCTCAGTTATGAGACTGTAATTGTTCAGACACAAAATCCATTTTTAGGTCAAGGCCAAAGGAGAACAAGTGGAAGACCACATTCAGCCTGTGGGCCAGAATTGATTGATTAGAGTGTTGATACAATTTGTCTTTTTTGAGACAGGGTCTCCTGTAACCCAGACTGGCCTCGAACTGACCCTGTAGCCCAGGTTGGGCTTGAATTTGAGATCTTTCTCCAGTCTTCCAAGTGTGGGGATCTTTTAATTTTTTATTTAAGTGGCATTTTACAGTTTCTCTGTAGAGGTCATTCCTATGTTTTGTAAGATTTATTTACAAATATGTAGTGTTGGATACTATTGGTAAACGACTATTTAATTTTTTCAGTTTCAAAAATTATTATATATATTCAGGAATTAGATTTTTGGATACTTACTTTGTATTACAAATACTTCTAAAATGATTAATTCTTTGTTTTTCAAGTCATATGGAATGTTTAAAAGATCTTCTAAGTGTGTTTGTGTGCGTATGTGAGTATGCGCGCGTGTGCTGGTACACGCATACCATAGTTTATGGACTACATCACACATGTGGAGGTGGACGGCTTGCGGGCATGGGTCCCAGGCATCAGACTCAGGTCGCCAGGCTCAGTGGTAAGCACTTCTTCCCACTGCACCGCCTCGCCAGCCTGGGGTACCCTTTGGTTGCTTGTGGAGCATCAGTTTCACTGTGTGTGCAGGTTCTAGGAGAGTCCTTGCGCTGCCTCCCCATCGTCTCCTGGATTCCGGAGGAGCCTTTGGTGTCTCCCCATCGTCTCCTGGATTCTGGAGGAGCCTTTGGTGTCTCACCGATGAGTTTTCCTGTCGACTTTTCAAATTCTTGTCATTACTCTGGAGACAGCTCCTTTTGTTCCCAGCGCCTTATGATTTTTTAAATTATGAGTAACTGTTGAGTTCACATGCTCATTCTCATTCTGTTGAGTAGATTCTGTTCTTTTCTTCTGCTAATATGGTGAATAGCACTGATTTTCAAATACCAGGCCACATTTCATTTCTGAAATAAGCCTGTCGCTGTATATCTATTTTGTGTTATTGGGCTATTCTGCGTATTAAAATTTAAAAGCTGTTTCTGTGTTCCAGAGAGATGCTGAACTATAATTTTTCTTTTTTGAAAAGATTTTCATTTATGTGTTATGTTGTTGCCCTTGGGGGCCAGAAGAGGGAGTCTTCCTGAGGGGCTGCAGGTACAGGTGCTTGTGAATGGTTCAGTGGGACCTGAAACAGGTCCTCTTTAAGAATAGCAAGCAACCTCTGAGCCATCATTCTAACCCCGATTTCCTTCCTTAACTTTTTTTTTAATTTTAAAATTATTTTATTCCTTTTTTTAAAAAATGCATATGAGTCTTTTGCCTGCATACAAGTGTGTGCACCATACATGCACCTCGTGCCCAAGGAGACCAGAAGAAAGCTTTGGATGCCCTAGAATGAGTTTACAACTGTGAGCTGCCATGTGGTTGCTGGAATCAAACTCATGTCCTCTGGAAGAGCACCAGTGCTCTCCACAGCAGAGCCATCTCTCCAGCCCCATTAGAAATCATTTTAAAAATTTATTCCTTCCCAATTTCACACACACACATATATATGTATATAATGTAGTTTGATCATATTCCCCTACTCATCTCTTAGTTCCCCCTTCTCCCACTGAAGCCCTCCTTCCCAGCAATTCCGTTCATGTCCATGTGGCCCCCCCCCAACTTTCATGCTTTTTTTTTTTTGTACCCATCTGGGTTTAATTAGGGCTGTTCAAATGAACTGAACTGTAGTTTTCTTTTATCAACTTTGTCTTTGCTAAGAGCATTACGGTGACCTCTTAAACACAAGGTGCTCCCCATGCTCTGGAGGGGTAGGATGCTGCTGTTGACTCCGTTGACTCGTTTTAGTAAACTGGTTCTCAAGTACTCTAGTAAACCGATAGTAACCATCCCATGATGCTCTGCTGTCACCTCTCTGTCTCCAGTCTCCATGTTGTTTTCTCCTCATTTGTTCCGTCCACAACAGCAGATTTTCCTGTTACTCTTGCCAATTATTTTTTAAATATTACTCAGTTTAAAAAAGCTGTACATTTGTTCTCTCTCTCAGGGGCTGCAGAGGACTCTTTGTGGGAGAGATAGGTTCTCCTCTTCCACCATGTGGGTCTGGGGTAATTGAACTCAGGTTGTCGGGCTGGTAGCAAGTGCCGCTAGCCTCCCTCACTGACTGCCTGGCCACTTCCTCAGCTTCCCTGTGACTGAGTCCTGACAATGTTGCTGAGCTGTATTTTCTCACAGTTTCCTCTCCATCTCACCCTTTCGAGTTTTTTTCCCCAGTGTCTATGCTGCTATTTACATACATTTATTTATTTTGCTGGGGGTGTGCGTATATGCCTGCATACATGCCTGCGTGCGTGCGCGCGCGCGCGCGTGTGTGTGTATGAGTGGTGTATGCATGTGTACGCATGCCATGGCGCATGTGGTGAAGTCAGCAACTTTCTGGAGTGGGTTCTCTTCACCTTGTTGGGAAGTATCTGTCTTATTTCTGCTGGTGTGCGGCATACACCAGGATAGCTGACCCCTGGATGACAGCTGATCCTCCTGTCTCTGTCTCCCATCTCTCAATAAGAATGCTGTGGTTACAGATGTGAGCCTCCACATCTGGCTTCTTATATGGGTTCTGTAGATAGAATGCAGGTTGCCAGGATAATATGGTAAGTGGCAGGGAAAGGGCATATTGTGGCTCACAGTTGAAGGCACAGTGCAGCAGGGGACAGGGAAATCAAGGAAGCAAGAGCCTGAAGCAGCTGGCCACATGGCTTCCAGAGTCAGGGACAGAGCAGTGAATACGTGCTGCTGCTTCGCATCTTCTCTGTGCTGCAGGTCAGGATCCCAGCCAAGGGATGGTCCTCCTCACCATTAGGGTCTTCTCCCACATCAGCTAATGAAATTAAGGCAATCCCTCGAATGCATGCCCAGAGGCCACCTCCCATATGATTCTAGATTCTGTCAAGCTGGCATTAACCAACGCAGGGAACATGAGGTGCTGCCTCAAAATAGATAAATAAATAAAAATCTTTCTTTAAGTTGTTTTTTCCTGCTCTGTTTCTGGTGAGGGTCTTCTGTTGCCACTTCTGCCTTTGGGATACTGAGGGAGACCAAGCCTACTTGGGACTCCATGCCAGACTTGGTAAGATGGAAACAGATGCAGATAAATTATTTTACCACTTTTTATTTGTATGGGTGTTTATCCTTAGTGTGTGTCTATGCACTATTACCTGGTGCCCATGGAGGCCAGAAAAGGGTGTCAGATCCTCTGGAACTGGAGTTACAGGTGTTTGGGAGCCGTCTGTCATGTGGGTGCTGGAAGTCAAAGCTGGATGCTCTGGAAAAGCAGCCAGTGCTCTTATCCTCTGAGCCATCTCTCTGGGTTATCAGTCTAGAGCTTCCTTCCCCATGACAAGAAACAAATGTTTTTGCAGAGACAAAGTCCCTATTTTAGTAAAGAAAGACTTAAGATCAATACATATTAAGAAGTTAGAAATGAACCGCAAATTACCTACAGAGTAAGCCCTAGGGAGGGAGTAAAGAGGTTAATGAGACAGAAGAACACCCCCGGAATAGAGATGATTATAAAAACCAAAGCTGGCTCTGTCCGAAAAGCCTAGAAGACTGCAAAGTCAGCCAGTGAAGTGAGAGAAGACGAATGTGCGGTATTGGGGATGAAAAGGGAGCATTTGGGGGGCCGAGTTACTGTTCTGCTGCTGTGAAGAGACTCCACGACCAAGGCGGCTTCTGGAAGAAAGAATTTAATGGGGTCTTGTTTAGAGTTTCAGAGGGTGAGTCCGGACCGTCATGGCAAGGGGCATGACTGTAGGCAGGCATGTGCCGGGGCAGTAGTGAGAGCTTACCTCTCACCTGCCGAGTGGAGGCAGAGAGCGAGAGTCTGGGCCTGGTGTGGGCTTTTGAAACCTCAGAGTCCATTCCACAGTGATGCGCCTCCTCCAACAAGACCTCATGCAGTTCCAGCATGCAAATACGTGAGCCTGTGCGGGCCGTTCTCACTCAGACACCACACTGGACACCACGAGAGTTTGCAAAACTCTAGGGAGGCTAAGAACGTGGCTCAGTGGGCCAAGTACTTCCCACACACAAAGCTGAGGCTCTTGAATTCAAATCCCTTGAGCTCATGTAAAGCCAGACTGAGCAGTGCTCACCTTGAGTCTCCGTGCCCCGTCAAGCTGAGATGGGTCAGCCAGCCTGAGTTAGGCAGCAGTGACCAACCAAGGAAATCCATCACAGAAAAGATAGCAGGTGAAGATGGTCAGTCTCGGGTGGCCTCTGACCTCCACACATATGCTGTGGCATGTGTATGACTGCCTTCATGCATGCTCACAAATTTATAGACATATATAATATTTGCATATGTATAAAAGAAAAAAATAAGATTTTTAATGACTTTGTGCTGATTAGACGAAATGTACAAATTCTTAGGAAGCAAAGCTAGAAAAACAGCACAAGAAAAAGCTAGGGTGCTTGAGTCTGTAATGGCCAGATTTCTACCAGCGTTGATGCAAGATTGGGTTTCTCTGGAAGAGGAAACCTGAATTGAGAAAATGCCCCATTATATTGGCCTCTAGGCTTGCATTTTCTTGAATAATGAATTGCTGGGGATGGGCCCAGCACCCTGTGGGTGGTGCCACCTGGCTGGCCCTGGGTTGTATAAGAAAGCAGGTGAGCAAGTCAGCAAGCAGTATCCCTCCATGGTCTCTGCCTCAGTTCCTGCCTTGTGTTCCTGCTTGATTTCCTTCAGTGATGGACTGTGACCTGTAAGCCAAGTAAACTCTTTCTTCCCCATGGTGCTTTTGGTCTTGATGTTTTATCGCAATAATAGAAAGCAACTATAATGGAGTTTACAAATGATTTTCTTTTATTATTTTTTACTTACTGAGACAGGGTCTCAACTATGTAGCCCTGCTTGGCCTGGAACTCACTATGTAGACCAGATTGGCTTCAGAGTCACAGAAATCCACTTGCCTCTTCCTCCCAAGTGCTAGGATTAAAGGAGCGCACCACCACACCCTGTTTATTTTAATTTCTCTCTCCTCTCTCTCTCTCTCTCTCTCTCTCTCTCTCTCTCTCTCTCTCTCTCTCTCTGTGTGTGTGGAGTGCAGTGCCCTTGGAGTTCAGAAGACCCCCGCCCCCCAGCTGGGGTTGCAGGTGCTGGTGATCCACCTGCACAGTCCTCCCGAAGAGCAGTGCGTGCTCTTAACCACTCACGGAGCCGTCTCTCTAGTCTTCTGGTTTGATCATTTAAAAACCCGCCCAAAGAGAGTTGCGGGCCCAGATGGCTTCATGGGTGACTCAGCAGTTAGTTCCAGGAAGAACCAACACCAGCTCTACCCAGCTTCTCCAGGAAGAAGTCCAAGCTCTCTCCAGCTCAGGCTTTGTCATCCACAATCACTTCTAGCAATCGGCAACGACTTTGCTGGGCGTGGTAGTGCATTCCTGAATCCCAGAATTTAAGCTCTGATCTGACTTCTGCAGCACACTGTGGCACGTGCATGTACACACTTAAATGAATAGATTTTTATTATGTTTAAGTTCACAGAGGGGTGTTGTATATTTCTGGAAGGCGATAGTTGGATCCTAAACATAGACACTAAGCAAATGGCCATGAACAGCCAGGACTCCATTAATGGGCATGGGAGGACCCGCTCTAACAGGACTTCTGTTGTGATTTTACCTTACTCAGCAGCAACTCTGGCCTTTGCCCACTAGATGTCAGTAGCACCCCCACTCGGGGAATCTGGAAAGGGCTCTCAAGGTGTCACCCTATGGAAGGAAGTTTCAATGTTTGAACAGAATAGCCCCAGGGTTGCTGAGCTGCCCCTGGTTGAAAGCCACCACGTCTACAGGATAGCAGACTCTGTCACTGCAACAGTGTTAGCAGTGTAAGCTGGAAGTGGGTCAGCAGAACAGACTGGAAAAGCTGTGAGAGCCAGCGGGAGCCCCTCAGGTCTAGATGCAGGCTTTATTATATTTATTACAATGGAAGATCAATATGGATATGAGTTTAGTTACACATTTTAACTGATGTTTATTATGTGTGTCTCTGTGTGATTATGTGCATGCAAGTTCAGAGGCGAAGAGAGTGTTTTGGATTCTCTGGAGCAGGAGTTAGAGAAGCTTTTGTAAACCTGCCAGTTTGGGTGTGCAGCACAAAACTCAGGTCCTCTGTAGGAACGGTGAACACCCTTGACCACTGAGCCATTCTCTTGTGCCCTCATCTTGTCATGGGTCAGGGTCTCACATACTTCAGGCTTGCCTCAAACTTGCTACGTGTCTCAGGATGACCTTGAACTCTCCTCAGTGCTGGGACGGCAGCTGTGAGCCGTCCTGCTTGGTTTTATGGTGCTGGGGGTGGACCGGAGCCTCACTGCAGGGTAGGCAGGCACTCTACCCACCAAGTCACACCCTAAGCCTTTCTTTGTGGGTTTTCGCTGTTTTACAGGGTGTAGCAGATAGAGCCAGAGACAGACAGCAAGCGTACATGCAAGCCCAGTTGCTAGGGCTTGTGTTGCTGGGGAGCCCATCTTGGACCACCTGCTTGGCTACCATGTAGCTTCTGGCAGTTTACTTGCCCTGTTTACTTTGGGCCCAGATTTTATAGTTGTCAAATGAATATCATAATCACACGAATCTGGTAAGATTCTTTCTGAAGTTTAGACAGATCCAAGAATCTTGAAAAGAGACAAAACACTTGGACGACTGATCTGGCGCCTGGCAAGGGTTGGCTCACCTTGCTTCGTTTCTCTTGCTAGCTCTCGCCAGGTTCTTCATTCAGAGGATTTGTGGAGCGCCCCCCCCCCTTTTTTGTGGAGGCAGAGTTCTGTTTAGGTCTCCCAGGAACATATTTTACTTACTTATTTATTTTTACCTTTTTTTACATGTAATTTCATAAATGAATCATTGGGTTTTTAATAGAGCAGTTGAAATGGAATATTCTGCCTTCTATTCTGTACATGGTCTTTGCTGGCGTAGAACCATTCCTCTCTTAGGGCTGGTTTCGGTGTGGAAGTGTATGGTGTCTACATGTGTGATGTATTTTTGTGAGCGTGTGGGAGAGGCACAGGTGCCTATGCTGCGTGCGGAGGCCAGGGAAGGAGAGCAGATGTCCTGCCGGGTCCCTCTCTGCTTGATTGCCTTGTAATGTGTTCTCACGCTGACCCTGGAGTGAGGCTGGCAGCCAGTGACCCTCTTGTCTCCACACCCTGCAGCTCCCCAGCCCTAGAGTCACAGGTGTGCGTGGCCATGCCTGGCTTTTTATCTGAGCCCTGGGATCAGAACTTACGTTCTCAGGCTTGTATCCCATGCATTCTCACACACTGAGCCTCTCAGCTCTGTCATTGGTCATTGGCTGGGGTTTCTGTGGGCTTTTTTTTTTTTTAATACTGTTTTGTTTTGTTTTTTTGAGACAGGGCTTCTCTGTGTAATAGCCCTACCTGTCCTGGAACTCCCTCTGTAGACCAGGCTGGCCTTGAACTCCCAGAGATCCACCTGCCTCTGCCTCCCAAGTGCTGGGCTTAAAGGTGTGAGCTAACATGGTCCAGCCTGTCACTGGGTTTTTTAAACGGATCCCTGGTATTTGACATGATTTATTTCTACAAGGCTTGGTTCTAAGTGCTATAGAGTGGAATGCTAAGTCCTACAGAAAGAAACAAACCAACCCCACATTTTTGTTTGGAAACAAGAGTTGCACTGTGTGGCCCCGGGCTGACCCAGCACTCACTGTGTAGGCCAGGCTGGCCTGATATTTACTGTGTAGCGAGGCTTTAAACTTGCTGAGTTCTTGCCATGGCCTTCCAAGTGCTGGGCTTGCTGGGTTAGCATTGCTAAGCCTGCACAAAGCCTATTTTACAAAGATGGAATTGACCATACCGAGGAAGCGTGCATGCTCTGGATCCCATCCTACCTCGAGTTTCTTTCAGCCCACTGGTGCTCTAGGCTAGGAGAGATGGTGAGTATTGCTTGTTGACTAGCCTCTTTCCTTGCATTTGTTTCTTTAGTTTGTAACTTTTCATAGTTTACTGCTTTTGTGTGCATGTCAGTCATTTTTGCCCTGGCTGCCTTGATTTGATCATAGCCTTCAGGAAAACTTTAAAACAGGATAGGCAGTCTTCTGTGAGTCTAACTGGGAATATCCCTTTTATTTTTTAAATTATATGTTGTGTGTGTGTGTGTGTGTGTGTGTGTGTATGCGTGAGGGTGCAGGTGTCCACGGAGGCCAGAAGAGGGCGTCAGATCACCTGGCGCTGGAATTCTAGGTGATGTGAGCTGATCAACAAAGATGCTGGGATCTGAACGCAGGTCCTCTGCAGGAGCAGAGTGTGCTATTAACTCCTGCAGCGTCTCTCCAGCCTGACTCGACTCCAGATGGCTTCGATTTGGTGGTGGGAGCCTGGTAGCTGTTTAAAGGGAGTTTAGAAGTTTCCTGTCTTTTCTTCCCTGGTAAAATCCTCTGTAAAGAACTAAGTAGACAGGAATGAGATGCCCTTGATGTACCTGACAAATGCCCTTTACTATTCATCTCTGAGCCTGCTCTGTGAAAGATCTCAAGCCTGCAGGGTGCTGTAGGGCAGCCTTCATCCCAGCACCCAGGAAGTAGAGGCAGGAGAATCAGAAGTCAAAGGTCATGCTTGGATACAGAGTCAGTTCAAGGCTAGCCTGGGCTGCAGGAGACTTACCTCAAAAAAATCACAAAATGCTCTCAAGTGTCTCTTCTTTCTGTGAATTATGCTTTCCCCCCAAACATAGAGGTAGATACTTGGAGTTCTTTATTTTCTCTCAATTATTTGAGCCCTGCTCTTTAGGATACCTGGGAATTTGTCCCCCAGGTCCTCCAGGTCCCCCAGGTCCCCCAGGTCCCCCAGGTCCCCCGAGTCCTCTAGGTCCCCCGAGTCCCCCAGGTTGGCTCCTCTCTAGGGTTCAGCATTGGACTTTAAGCTCTCAGCAATGGTCTTCTGAGGGTTTCCAGTACGTCCTCGAGTCTTACTTGTTTATTTTGGGCCGGAAAGTAGCCGAGTCTCGGATTGTATGCCTTTCATAGCCTTTAGTGACTACAATCTTAATGCTTTTTGAAAAGCCTGCACCAGTTTGGGTTTGTGGTAGATGTTGGCGATTACCCATGAGTGTGACTTCCTGGAACAAGAAATGCCAAAGATTATAACTAACAAGAAAACTGGGAAGAAAAGAACCATGATTCATCTACAGTTCACAGGATTGTTGTCTGAGCACACAAAGGTTATTTGAGTTAATTTCTCTTCTCTTAAAGTGATTTAATCAACTAATTGCTTACTTTTTAAAATTTTTATTAGCGTGTATCAATTTACTTAATAATGGGTTTCATTTTGTTATTTTTACTCATGTGTGTTCAGATAATTTCACCCTCCACTGCCCTCTGTCCTCCTCATCCCCTCATAATCCTCTTCATCTTCCTAGCAAATCTCCCTTTTATTTTAATGTCCCCTTTTTTATGACACACACACACACACACACACACACACACACACACACACGACATGGAGATCAGAAAGACAAAGTCCTATCCCCTAGAGTTACAGATGGTTTGAGCCGCCATGAAGGTACTGGGAACTGAACTCAGGACCTCTGTGAGGGCAGCCGGTGCTCTAACCACTGAGCCAACTCTCCAGCTCACCATGACTTTAATTATGATTTCTTCTGTTAGCACTGGGAGAGGGGTTGTTTATTTACAGGAACATGGCTGGTGACTTATCAGTGCCTGCACTAGCGGGGATCTTGCTGTTTCTTCAATAGTCATTTTGTTTATTTAGTGTGTGTCTGCTTGCAAGCACATGTGAGTGAGGAAGACAACTGGTTCGGAACTGGTTCTCACTGGCCACCATGTGGGTCCCAGAGACCGATTTCGGGTTGTGACGATTGGCAGCAAGCACCTTTACTCACTGAGCCATCTCACTAGCCCCCTTGCTCTTATTAAAGCTAATTCAGTGTGTGTGTGTCAGGCAGCTGTTTGGTGACTAACATGGTTGTAGATACTGGGAATATGGGTGAGGGCGTGGGGAAAACATGTGCTAGCAATTTGTGCCTTCTGAAAGGTGTATGACAATCTTTCTATCACTAATACTTTCCATCTGTCTGCAAAATGTAGTTTCAGGGGCTGGAGAGGAGAGATGACTCAGTGGATAAGGCATTTGCTGCTCTTCCAGAGGACCCAGGTTCTATTCTCGGCACCTGTGTTGCAGGGGAGGGTGTGATGCCCTCTACTGACCTCAGAAGGAATTACACCGTACACAAACCCACACACAGACTCAGCCATATGCACACAATTAATGAAAAATAAAATCTTTTTAAGAGCCTTGTGCTCGACCAGTTGAGCTAGCTGAGCAACCGTCTTCTTTTCAAAAGTAACTTCAGTCTGTAAAAGTCCATAGGGGCTTCACCTGACCTGAATTCTCTGGGAGTCAAGTGTCGGCCAGGGCTCTTGGGTGAATCTGTGACTTCGGCTCAGTTTTAAACCAAGTCTTTTTTTCCCTGTTTCAGCAACAGCGAACAGTCTACAGACTGACACTTGTGAAGTCTTGGAACGTGGATGAACTCCAGGCCTATGCGGAACTGGTGTCCTTGGGGAACCCCGACTTCATTGAGGTCAAGGTGAGCTCTGCTGGCTGGTGGTGGGCAGGCTGTGACTTAGGGATGACTGGCCGAGGCCCAGGGACAAGCTTTTAGAACTCCTGGTCATTTGGTACACAGACTCACTGAGAAGATGTCTCTGTCCTGGTCATCGGAGCAGCAGTGAAGGAGACCAAGCTGTTGGTCTTCAGAAGTATCTCCTTTGGGGGCCGGAGAGATGGTACCATGTTTAAGAGCACTTGCTGATTTCCCAAGGACCCGAGTTTGGTTCCAAGTTATTGGACAGCTCACAACCATCTGTAACTCCAGCTCAGGGGATCCAGTGCTCTCTTGACTTCTGAGGGCACTGTCTACACACACACACACACACACACACACGCACGCACGCACGCACGCACGCACACTTTTTAAATCTTTCTTTCTTCAGAGTAGAAAATAAGTTAATTATGGAACTGGCCAGTTCATGAAAATCAACCATTTCACCAATTTATTTTCACAGTATGTCAGTGCTGCATACAATGTGGTCGGTTTATTCTGACAGTTTAGATATTTGGTATTGGGTTAAAAAAAAATCATTGAGAGCTTCTCCTCTGATGGGAGGTAGATAACATGAGATGAGCTAAGGAAGTTGTGCTGAGATGTTTCAGACCTATTCAGCTGTTGGTGGGGTCTAATGAGCTCCGCCCACTTGTCACCTCCAGCAGGAGACCAGTCTGGGCTAGTCTAATTTCAGCTCAACTGCTACCCCTTTCCTGCTCTTATCCCTGCTTATTTTCCCCGAAGTTGTGTAAGTTAAAGGAGAAGTTCTCCATTTCATCCATTCATTTACTTAGTTCTTGTTTGATTTTTGAGATAGGGTCTCATTCTGTAGTTCAGGCTAGCCTGGGATGCGCTGTGTAGCCCAGACCTTGGGCCAGCTAGCCTGGCATACACAGGAGGCCAATAATGAGTCCCTTTCTCAAGCAAGGGACTGATATCCTCTCACACAAGCAACAAAGATTGAAAAAAAATTGTACCACTGGTTGTACATAATGTCATAGGCATGTAATGCCAGTACCCAGGATCACAAGTTCAATCTCATCCTCGGCTGTACATGAGTTTGAGTTAAGCGTAGGCTATGTAAGACCCTGTTTCATAAAAAACTGTGTGTGTTTGTGTGTGTGTGTGTATTGCACTGAAGCCTGACTAACTGGTTATGTGGAAGGTGGGAATGGTTTACTGAGGTAGAGAAAACCAGGGAAATTAGGGGAGACATTTTCTGAGTTCCCTGTTGCCATATTAAATTTAGGGTATCTTTTAAATATTGAAGAATGAGTTTGAAGAACTCAATGGTTTGGGGGTTAGGCAGGAGTGGAAGTGACAGTGGGAGCCCTGCCTTTGAGGTGGAGCATAGAGTAGCTCTCTGGAGGCCAGAGAGCATCCAGAAGAGGACTGAGTGCTAGGAGGACATCCCCATTCTGGAGGCCAGCTCTCGCTTCTCGGTGTGCAGTTTTGAGTCTGAGTATTACCTGAGTCCCAAGGGGGGGAGTTGTAGCGTTTCCCTGCTCCCCTGGAGGTAGGCACTCTGGAGGGAAGGGGGAGGGGTAGAAGTGGGGACACCCATGGCTCCTGCTCAGCTCTCTGAAGGAGGGGTGTGGAGGGGGACACCCAGGGCTCCTGCTCAGCTCTCTGTAGGGGTGTGGAGGGAGACACCCAGGGCTCCTGCTCAGCTCTCTGAAGGAGGGGTGTGGAGGGGGACACCCAGGGCTCCTGCTCAGCTCTCTGTAGGGGTGTGGAGGGAGACACCCAGGGCTCCTGCTCAGCTCTCTGAAGGAGGGGTGTGGAGGGGGACACCCAGGGCTCCTGCTCAGCTCTCTGTAGGAGGGGTGGGGAGGGGGACACCCAGGGCTCCTGCTCAGCTCTCTGAAGGAGGGGTGGGAGGGGGACACCCAGGGCTCCTGCTCAGCTCTCTGAAGGAGGGGTGGGGAGGGGGACACCCAGGGCTCCTGCTCAGCTCTCTGTAGGAGGGGTGGGGAGGGGGACACCCAGGGCTCCTGCTCAGCTCTCTGAAGGAGGGGTGGGGAGGGGGACACCCAGGGCTCCTGCTCTTTGAGCCATTATCAGTTTATCTCTGGTCAGGCCACAGACACTCTTTGATTTTGAAATTGCTCTTGAGTTCAAAAGGTTTCTCTTGGCAGGAGTTTTAATGACGCACAAACACCAACTGTCTGAGAATATATGTCCGGTTCAGGGACAGCTTGCCAACTGCAGAGATTAGTGGCATTTTAATTTATGGCTTAACTATTAAAAATGTTGCTACAAATTATATGGTAGTAAAATCTTTGTTTTTATTGTGCTTGGCTGGATAATGGGCGTCTCTTCTCTCCCTTCTTCCCCCTCCCGCTTCCTTTCCCTCCGCTCACTCGCCCTTTCTTGTCATGTTTCCTATGATGAACATTTACAATTTGGAAAAAAACCTGGCAAATATTATTATAATTTTCCTTTAAACAGGATCTTCTATAGATGTTATATTGTGCAGCCAAGGATGACTTGAGTCCCTGGTGCTGGGATTATGGGCGCCACGGTACTGGCGGTCGGTCAGTCATTACTTACTGATAGTAGTAACTGCTGGGTTTTAGATAAAGATGACTACTTGTTAGACAGTGAATTCCCCTGCTGGGAGCTTTGTGTGTTTGACACCTGTTCTCTTGACTTGGAATAGAGAAAGCTGTGTTACAAGCTCATGGCTTCTTTCAGATGACTTCCTACTTGGTTGTTTTATCCCCGTGCTTACCAGTATGTCTGGTGCGGCTTGTGCCAGCCTCACTAAAACACTCACTGAGACAACTGATAGAGGGCATTGGAGGGGTGGGCATGGATGTTGTGCCGAAGGCCATAACAGTAAATGAGGTGATCATGTAAAATTCTTAGAGAAGTCCGTTGTCTAGCAGCAGTGGCTGGCAGAGGACAGTTTCCAGGAGTCGGGTTTCTCCTTCTGCCATGTGGATTCGAGGATCAAGTTCAGGCTGTCAGACTTGGTAGCAATTGCCTCTACTCACTGAGCCATGCCGCCAGCCCCTCTCCTTATGCCATATTTCCCTACCTGTTCATCTGTTGATGGACAGCTGAGCTGATTGCACATGCTGGCTGTTGTGAATGCTGCTGCAGTAGGCGTGGACATGTGACTGTCTCTGTGGAGACCTGGGGCTCTTCCTGGGGTTCTGCGAGGAACAGGCTGGCCGCAAACATGCTGTCCCTGAAAGACAAATGGAGACCAGTTAGAGATTAGTATCACTGAACTGTCCCCAGTCCTTCTCTCGCTGTTTATTTTGAAGCAGGGTTTTGCAAAGTTGCCCAGTCTGCCCTTGGCCTCACCCTGTAGCCCAGGTTAACCCCCTTTACTAGTGCTCTGCCTCAGCCTTCCCTGGGCTGGGGTTGCAGGTATGCACCAGCTCATCCCGCCACTGGAAACTCGGACTGAAACGGGACTGAGGACATGGCCTGGTGGCAGAGTGCTTGCCTGGGATCTATGAGGCCCTGGCTTCCATCCCCAGCACTTCAAGCGCACAGACAGCAACCAATTAAAAATAGGTTAGTGAGTGAGCCGGTAAGCTTCTCTGTTCAGGAGACTCAAATAGTTTGCTGCCATGGTGGCCTCACGCCTGTAATCCCAGTGCTTGGGGGGCCCAGGCAGAGTTCGAGGTCATCCTGGGCTGCAGGATGATTCGGTGTCAAAAACAAAACCACTGGAAGAGGCCGGAGAGATGGCTCAGTGGTTAAGAGTGCATGCAGCTTTCACAGAAGACCCGGGTTCAGTTCCCAGTACCAGCGTCTGGCAGCCCTCTGTTAATTCCAGCTCCAGGGGATCTGGCACTGTCTTTTGGCATCTGTAGGTACTAAACTCAGGTACACACGGGCACACATTTACATCATTAAAGATAAAAACTTTGAAGGAAAGCCATTGGAGGCTAAGGAGACATTAAAAAGGGGGGTGGGGAGGAGAAAGAAGGCTCTCTAAAACTCCTTTGTTGAGAACCAGTGTGACAGGCTGTGATAGCCCTCATCCCCCTCTCTGTTAGATGAGATGCTTTAATGTCAGGTCTGCAAGTGGCACCCTCAGAGCCTGAGGACGGGCGGGTGTGCATCCTACTCCATTGCTTCAGGAGGGACCCCATCCTAAAGCATAGGAGACAGCCTTTCACTGCAGGGCGGTGTACTGAAGGAACACTTTTCCACAGGCTGAGCCTAGCACCGAGAAGCCTTGAGTCCTGTCCACCCCTACTTTGCAAAAGGGCAAAGTCTCCCTTTGAGCCGGGGGAGGTTTGGTTCAAGAGTAACAGTCCGTTGGACTTCACACATGTACCCAAGTTGGGGCCAGACCACGCCATGCCCACAGCCCACGCCCTGCTGCCCCTGCCTGTCCCCCGTAGTTGAGTCAGTCTGCTTGTTTTCTTAACATTCCTTCCTAGGAATCTAAGGCAGACACGAGCTGGGCATGATGGTGCACACTGGAATCCCAGCATCTGGGTCAACACGGAAGGGTCACCTTCAGCTACCGTGATCCCAGGCAAAACTAGACTACGTGTCTCAAAAACGCAAAAGCAAAAACAGGGGCTAGCAAGATGGCTCAGCAGGTAACAAGGCTTGCCACCAAGCCTGGTGACCTGAGCCTGATCCTGGGTGGAAGGAGAGCCAGCTCTGGCCACTTATCCTCTGACCTCCACCGTGCACACGCAATGACCATACAAATAAATCCCGAAGAGTAGAAGCATGTGTGTTTTCAGATGTGTTTCTAGCATGGTTCCTAATCAAAACTTCTTTTTAGTGTATGTCTTGTTTTACTGCCTGAACCACAGTAAGAGATGTTTTGTCTGTCTTTTTCCTACCTTCTCTGTCTTTTCATTCTTTATGAGGCTGAGTGGGGCATGCATCACAGGTTTTGTCTTTGTTTTTAATGTACATATGTATGTGTGTGTGTCTCCCATCCTAACCACGGGTGCATGCAGAGATCAGTCCAAAACTGGCAGGAGCCGGTTTTCATCTTCCACTGTGTGGGTTTCAGGGATCCAGCTCAGGTGCTCAGGCTTGGCAGGAAGCACCCTTGCTCGCTGAGCCATCCTGCGTCCTGCGCACATTTCCGTACACACAGTCAGCTGTGCCAGTGTAGCCTTTCAGACTAAGCTGTCGTCCTGATCTTAGAGCGACAATGGCGCCTGTTCTCTGAGGCAGGTGTCTGGCTGCAGAGCCCAGGCTCTCTTGTCTCAGCTTCCCGAGTGCTGGGATTGTAGGTGTGCACCACCCCCTCCCCACCTGCCCTAAAGTAGTAATCCTTCAAGAGGTTTGTTTGTTTGAGAATTCAATGGGATAATCTGTGCCAGGATCCAGTAAATGTTGAGACTGCCTTCCATTAGGCACTGTATTTAAAATAAATCAGTAGATGCTGTCTCCTCATTATATTGATTTCCTCTTTCCTTTCATTGCCAGTCTGGTAAAATATTTTTTTCTTTTATATTCCCTGTAAATTAACGTGCATTTTAGCCTCGTTAGGCTTAAATGGGGCCTTCATTTGTGAACCCGAGATTCTCAGCCCTCATCATCTGTCTGCTGTGGGTAAAAACGTGCTTCACGGTGTAAACATCTGCTGCATCACGGAGCCCGTTTGTAGGAAGTCCTGAGTTTGCGCTCTCTGCAGAGCCCAGGAAGGGATGGTGATTACTGTTGTCCGGGGATGTTATCAGAGCTACCCTTTGTTAGCACCAAAACTGTTCCCAGACCCAGCAAGTGGGTGAGCAACTTCCCCTCACTGTCCATACACAGAGTTGGGGTCAGGAGGTTACCAGTTACTCAGCCTGCAGTGCCGTATCCATTGTTTTTCTTGTTCCTGCATCCAAATCCTCCAGAAGAGGCCATTTACAGGAGGGCAGGATTTTTTTGTGGGGGAGAGGGGTGCTATGGTGCGAGGAAAGCCTGTTTTCATCTGGGTGGATCAGTAAGCAGAAAGATGAGCTCTAGCATTCTGATGGCGTTCTCCTTTGTTCCTTTTTAATTTGATCACAGTTTAATCTTTATTCATTCATTTATTCATTCCTTTTTGGAGACAGGGTCTTACTGTGTAGCGCTGGCGGGCCTGGAATGCACTGTGTATGCAGGGCTAGTTCTAAACTCACAGAACCCGTCTCTGCCTTCGGAGTCTGAAATTGAAGGTGTGGGCTACCACACTCAACCATTTTTTCTTCATTAAAAAGATTATGTTGTGTGTGTGAGAGAGAGAGGAAGGGAGGGAGGGGGAGAGAGAGAGAGAGACTCATTTGAAAGCATGAGTGTTTAGACAGTAGAACCTGGGAGAATAGAGCTAAACAATGAGGCAGACTAAAGTCACGTGCAATAGCCAACTTTATTCAGAGCATCAGACAGTTTATATACATTCTGAGGAGTAAGGAAGGTCACGTGAGTTCAAGCTGCATGACACCAGGACAAGCTGTACATGGACAAAACATGTTCTTCCGTAGAGGCACATAAACAGACAACTGCATGCCAGTTGTTCCGGGGATCTGAGTAAACTCACACCTATCAGCTTCACCTGGGAGGGGCGCAAAAACCCATTCCAAGAACCGTTCGGTGTTTTTGAAGAAACTGAGGTCATAAGACAGTCATCTTGTTTTCTTGGAGTTTTCTCCCGAGCACTCAGAACTCCCCTCGCCCAACTCCATTCTTGGGCTGTGTTCCAACAGCAGAGACTGTTTTGGGAGTTAGCGTGCTCCTACCCTGTGTAACTTGGGGATCAGCTCCAGTCTTTGGGCCTGGTGACAAAGCACTTGTCCCTGAGCCCTCTTGGTGGCCTTCCCTTTTCCTTTTCCTTTAGTTTGGGTCCTCAGCCCACAGGATGGTGCCGTCGCATTCACACCCATGGTCACGCCTTCCCATTCAGTTCACCGTTTTGGTAGCACCTTCACAGACACACCTCGGGGTCAGTCTTGGAGGTGGTTGTGAGTCCAGCCAAGTTGAGGTAAATGCTTATCTCCCGTTTAACTGCTGGTTCCTGGTCCTTAGGGGGTAGGCAGTTCAGGGCTGTGGCTGTTGCTCTGCTGGTGGAGAGCCTGCCTAGCAGGCATGAAGCCCTGTCTGTCCCCAGCACTCCCTGAACCGGAATCTGCGGTGCTGCCTGTAAGCCAAGCATGTGGGAGGGAGGGGTGAGGGTTAGGGTCATCTTTGGCTACAGTGGAATGGAGGCCAGCCTGGGCTACATGAGACACACAAGGTTTTAATGAGCTGCAGCATACAGTCCATCTTCACACTGAGTTCCTTAGCAGCTCGTGATTTGTTATTGCTGCATAATTAAATATTAAAATATCTTCCTCGATCATAGTTATGAATATAAGAGCGTGTCTGAGAGCGCTGTGCTTCGGGGAGCTTTTAAATATTAACGAAAAGTTGCTTTGTGATGGCTTTTCCCCACAATCACATACCTCGCCTATCATAGGCAGGGCTGAAACCTGATGACCTGCGTGTGAGCCCTCTCACCGCCTTGTGTGCATTCGGTTAGGAGCACACTTTTCCAGCTTGATTTTCCTTATGGTGTCTTGAACTCTGTTACCACTGCTTTTGAAAATCCACTGAAGCTCATCCTAATGAGTTCTCCAAATCCCCGAGCAAACAAAGGCCATTTCCCCATTTAGCCTAAGGAAGCAGGGCTGTGGGTAGTTAACACTCAGTGGCTGGCATTTGGGTGCAGTGTCTGCAGTACCTGTGAACCGCCATCTGCAGTGCTCAGCCGTCTGCAGCGAGGGTCTGCAGCGCTCAGCCGTCTGCAGCGAGGGTCTGCAGCGAGGGTCTGCAGCGCTCAACCGTCTGCAGCAAGGGTCTGCAGCGCTCAGCCGTCTGCAGCGAGGGTCTGCAGCGCTCCTCTGTCTCAGGCCAAGTCCCAGCTGTGCCATCTGTAGGGGCGGGTTACCTAAGGCTCATCTGTAGGATTGACTTTTCTTTTTAATGTGATGAGTTGTGCTTCTCACACAGTATATGTAGTGTGTATGTGTGTGTACACAGTGTCTTACTATGCAATGTCTCTATATATCTGCAATGCCTGTGTATGTGTGATGTGTGTCTCTGTATTGGTGCATAGTTGTCTCTGTGTGCATTGTGTACGTGTGGCATATGTGTCTGTGTTTGAATCTGTGTGTGTGTAGGGACAGGGGCTTGGTTTTTGTTTGGTTGGTTTTTTTTGGTTTTTGGTTTTGGTTTTTTTTAAGGCAAGGTTTCTCTGTGTAATAGCCCTGACTGTCCTGGAACCCACTTTGTAGACCAGGCTGGCCTCTGCCTGAGTGCTGGGGTTAAAGTTTAAAGACGTGGGCCATCGCTGGCCTAAGGGGTAGGAGGGGCGTCGATAGTGCGCATGCCCTTCTGTGTCAGTTGCTGCTTGTCTCTAGGCTATGGAAGCTAGCTCTTGAGAAAGTCCAACTCTGAACTGGGCATGGTGGCCATGGCTGGAATCCCAGCGCTCAGGAGGCGGAATCAGGAGCGCAGGCTCATCAGGCTGCAGAATTGAGGCTACCTGAGCATCTCTGAAGCACAACAGAGAGATCTGATCTGGAGATGTCTGAGGAGACAGAATCATTTCCCACTCTGTATTTGCCAAGTAGAGAACTGAGGAGGAGACTTGGAGGTTACATCTGGGTTCACAGGGAGGGGTCGAGAATTAGATGCCAACTTTACCTCACTACAGTTGTATTTAATAGGAACTTCCATGTTGGTAAAATAAGTAAGGCTAGTGGTAAATCCACAAATGCTTCTTCTTTGGTGTAATATTTATTTTTAATTCTTTTATTTTTGAGGTTATAACTACGTGACTCCCCCTTCCTTTTCCCCATAAGCTCTCACATATACTCTTAATTGCTCACTTTCAAATTCATGGCCTCTTTTTTCATTAATTGTTCTTATATGGATATAAAATATATAGATATAGATTTTATATCTTAAATATAATCTATATATAGGTTATTATATAAATATATTATATATCATTATATAGATATATAATACACATGTTTTTTGTGTGTTATATTTTTGTTTTTTTTCTTATATGTTATGCATGTTATGTAATTTTATATATAATGTATGGGTTATTACTATATAATATAATATGGGTATTATTATATCAGTTATATAATATATAAAAAGTTTTTATACAATACATTACTATATATTTTATATAATACATTATTATATGTAGGTTTTTAATATATTATATAACCTATATATAATAACTCATACTTTATTTTTATAAATTCACACTCAGTGGGGCTGGGGAGGTGGCTCAGCAGTTAAGAGCTCTTGTTGCCCTTGCCAAGACTTAATTTCAGTTCCCACTACTCATATTGATGGTTCATGACTGCCTGTAACCCCAGCTCCAGGGGACCTAACATCCTTTTCTGGACTCCACAAGCCCCAGGCTGCATGTGGAGTATATAAATACATGCAGGCAAATACTTCCATGCATGAGATATAAATGAATTATTTTAAAAAATCATACTCAAAACATACCACAAGTTTGGTATGGTGATACACACTAATCCCAGTACCTTTTTAGAGGCAGGAGGACTACTATACAAATTCTAGGCCAGCCTGGGCTACATAGGCAGACTGTCAGAAAAATTTGCTATCTCCTTAGAGAATTTCAGTGGGATCTGTATTAGTTACTCGTTTTATAGCTGTGGGGAAATACCTTACAAAATGATTTAAGAAAGGAAAGATCACATCACGGTATGGAAGTTATGACGGCAGCACTGTGAGGCCGCCGGTCACATGGCGTCCGCAGGCAGGAAGCAGAGAGAGATGGATGCTGACCCCTTTTTATGCGGTCCAGGACCCCAGCCTAGGGAATGGTGCCGCCCACATTCATTGTGAGTCCCACCTCAGTTGACCTTTTCTGGAGACGTTCTCATAGAGTGTACAGCGAGAATGAGATGTGACCAACTCAAGCCATCACCCGCAGAAAGGTCTGTAACTGCTGTCCTTCGCAGGGCGTGACCTATTGTGGCGAGAGCGCAGCCAGCAGCCTCACCATGGCCAACGTACCCTGGCACGAGGAAGTGGTCCAGTTTGTCCAGGAGCTGGTGGCTCTGCTTCCCGACTATGAAATTGCGTGTGAACATGAGCACTCCAACTGCCTCCTGATCGGACACAAAAAGGTAAGAGGATGCCAGCGTGTGTGCATCTGCCCCCACTGCTCCTTCCCCTTGCTTCTGTTCTCTTTCTGGCTCGCCTTCCCTTGATCACAGTGGATGTTCACTTGTCTGCTGTCTTCCCTAATGCACACATTAAGAATGCCCTGAACAAAACAGAGAGCACCATTCCACTGTGGGAGTCCCTAAGCTCTGGTTTTAAAGGTTTACTTTTATTTTTAATTATGTGTGTGTGTCTGATATGTACATGTGAGTGTAGTGCCCTCGGAACCCTGAAGAGGGCGTCATATCCAGTGGTTGTGAGTCTCTTGCCCTCATCATGGGTTCTGGGAACTGGATCCTTTTGTGAGCTGCCTAACTTGGGTTCTCTGTAGGAGCAGTACATGCTCTTAAATGCTGAACCACCTCTCCAGTCTCTGTTGTCTTTTTAAATAAAAAATATAATCCTATCCAAATGGAAGGTTCCATTTTGTGGTAGGTACACTTCTAACACTGGAAGAAAGTCTTCATTAAACCCCCAGTGTAATGAACTGTCATGACGACTATGTCTTTCCTGAAATATTTACAAAGAAATAATCTGTGATTCGACTCAGTGATGTGAAGTCCTGGGTATGTGAGTGGGAGGGCTGAGGTGAATCTGGAGGCCCATGGTGCCACCCTGCCGAAGTCATTGTTCAGATTCTTCATTAAAGAAAGCCTGTTTTGGACTGCAGAGATGGCTCAGTTGGTTAAGGCCTAAGCCCCTCTGATCCCAGCACCCTGTAGAAACAGCTTAGAGTGGTGGTGCACACTTGTGATCCCATTGCCGGGGAGGTGGAGCCAGCCGAACGGTGCTTGCTAGCCAGCGAGCTTGATTGCTTGGTGAACTTGGGGTCAGTGAGAGACCCTGTCTCAACACGCAGGGTGGATGGTGCCTGAGCAAAACCATTTGAGATTGCCCTCTGGCTTACATGTGTATGCACACGCACACACACACACACACACACACACACACACACGCACACACATGCATACACACACACGTGTACCTATATACACTACCCAAAATATACCCCTCTTTAGAAAAAAACAGGTTGGGTGGTGACGGTGCACACCTTTAATCCCAGCTTTCGGGGAGATAGAGGCAGGTGGATCTCTTATGAGTTGAGGCCAGCCTGGTCTACAGAGCGAGTTCTAGGACAGGTAGAGCTACATAAACAAACCCTGAAAAACTAAACTTAAAAAAACAAATGTATGTAGAGCTGAGGGTGTAGCTCCATCATAGAGCTTATTGTTGTGTGGTAGCTGAACCTTGAATGGGACCAAACCTTCTAAGGGAACCATGCCAGACAGCAGATACCACTTGTGGCACAATACGGTCCCTTCATAGGAAATGCACAGGATAGGCCAAGCCCACAAAGATAGGAAGTGGGTAAATGGTCGAGGGGCTGAAGAAAGAATGGATTGGTCAGGTTTGGGGCTTCTTTTGGGGTGATGGGAGCTTTCTGGAATTATGTGGTCACTCAACTTTGTCACTGCATTAAAAAACCACTAAATTATATGATTAAATCATGTAATGTTGGGTGATGGTGGCATACACTTTTAATCCCAGCACTCAAGAGGCAGAGGTAGGCGGACCTCTGTGAGTTTGAGACCAGCCTGGTATACAAGAGCTAGTTCCGGGACAGCCAGAGCTACAGAGAAACCCTGTCTTGAAAAACCAAAACCAAAACAAACAAAAATCAAGTCAAAACAAAATTATCATGTAATAAGACAGGCTTCTTACCAGAAAAGTGGTAACGACCAAGTGTAGAATACCTCTCTCCCATAGATTCTCTCAAGGTTTCTGTTTATTTGTTTAGATTTTTTTTTATTTTATTTTCATGTGTATGAGTGTTTGCAGCATGTCTGCCTGGTACCCTTGGAGGCCAGAAGAGGGAGCTGGGCTCCTGGAACTGAAGTTACAGATGGTTGTGAGCCACCACATGGGTGCTGGGAACAGGACCTGGGCCTCCTGCAAGATCAGCTGTGTTCTTAACCTCTGAGTCATCTCTCCAGCTCCCTATGGATTCCCTCCTCCCTGGCCTCAGTGGGTCTGAGCAGCTGCTCAGCTTAGTGACACAAACAAATGAAAATGAAATGAACCCTGCCCTGGCAGTGCTGAAGCTGCGTGGGCAGCCCGTGTATGGTGGTTCTGTTGAACTTGTCCATATTGAGTTTCATGGTCTAAGTTGATCAACTGACCAGGTCTCTCAAGAGGTCACCAGATCGCATTACAGACAGTTGTGAGCCACCGTGTAGTTGCAGGGAATTGAACTCGGGACCTTTGGAAGAGCAGGCAGTGCTCTTAACCTCTGAGCCATCTCTCTAGCCCTTAATGACATATAGAGTCCCCAGTAAAAATTTCACCCACTCCAGTCTCAATGCTGAGATTGACGGCCCCTGTGTTTTGACTGCAGTTAGATTGTGAACCTGTGACCTTGGTCTGTCACAGACTTGGCCGTTTAGAAGAGAATGTATCCTGGGAGAATAAAGGGTCAAAGATACAAAACACAGTCTGCCCTTAGCTCCAAGGAATTGCCAAGGTCAGTCCTAAAGACTAGGAGGACAGAGCCTCAGGTGGCCTGTCCTGCCTTCCTGATTGTCAAGTGCTTTTGTGTGTGTGGAGGGGGGGCAGCTTTCAGAGCACCCTACGTCAATCCCTGCACATCACAGCTGCCTGTAGTTCCAGTCCAAGGGACCAGACCCCAGATTCTGTCCTGAAGGTACAGGCATTCGTGCGGGCATTTACAAACAACAACAAAATTAATATGGAAGGGGTGAAAGAGGGCCCCTGCCTTCAAGGTGTTCCAGCAGAAAGAGACAGCTATTAATTGCATTGCTTTTAAAAGGTGTGTGTGAGAGAGAGAAGGGGGAGGGGAGAGAGACTGAGCATGTGCACATGCATGCTCACATCACAGCGCTCAGAAGACAGCTTGGGGGACCCATTTCTTCCCTTCTGCCATGTGAAGCAAGCCCCCAGTCCAAGACAGATGTTAAAGGGGGAAAAATGGGCCGGGTGGTGGTGGCGCATGCCTTTAATCCCAGCACTCGGGAGGCAGAGGCAGGTGGATCTCTGTGAGTTCGAGACCAGCCTGGTCTACAGAGCTAGTTCCAGGACAGGCTCCAAAGCCACAGAGAAACCCTGTCTCCAAAAACAAAACAAAACAAAAAGGGGGAAAAATGTTAAAGATGTTAAAGGGCCGTGGTGGCAGAATAGGATAGAGCACAGAGGGGCTGCTGCAGGGGAGTTGCTGTTCTAACTGGTCCTAAAATGGCCAAGAAAGGAAGAATTAGGCAGCAAACAGTCCGAGCAGAGGCCTGGGGAGACTTATGAGACAGGATTTGGGGGGGGAGGGGGCTGGATGCCTGGAGGGCACTGGGGGGGGGGGAGCCGGGGGATGGGGAGAACGCTGAGGTGAACCAGATGGAGACAGACTTGAATGCAGTCCTAGTATTCATCCTGCGGGGATGGGGAGGCACTGCCAGAGGGTTCTCAGTAGTCAAATGGGCATGGGAGGAAGCTGAGGGTCATGAAGTCATGAAGGTGCTTGCTGTGCAAAGATGAAGCCCTGAGCTCCATCCTCAGAGCCCGTGTGGAAATGCTGGGCATGGCGGGCATGTATGTGTAATCCCAGTGCTGGGGAGGCAGAGGCAGGTAGGTCCTAAAGCCCCCTGGCTGGCCAGCCTAGCCAGCTTGTGAGCTCCAGGTTCAGTAAGAGACTGTCAGAAGATAAGGTGGAGAGCGATTGAGGGCACCCAACGTTGCCGTCTCCCTCCATACACACACACACCCGCACACATGCCACCGAGTACATCCCGCACAGAATAAGACCTGCGCTTTAGAAGCACCGTGGGAATGTCCTGAGTTGTAAGACAGACAGTGAGAAGTTAGAGAGCGAATGAGCTGTTTATGTGGATTAGGTGGTTCAGCTCCCAGTGTGCACCATCTACCTGCTCTCCAGGCTTCTCAGTAGCGGATGGGATCCTTCACTGGGGTATTTTAGTGTTTGTTCTTTTATTTATGTGCCTGAGGACCCATGGGAAAAGACCTGGTTGGACACCAGAAAAAAAGTTCCAGAAAGGCTTCAGGCAGCACATTCAGAGAGGCTGTGCTTGAAGCTGACTGGTGGTGCACGCTTGGGAGGCAGAGGCAGGAGGATCTCTGTGAGTTTGAAGCCAGCCTAGTCTATATAGCAAGTGCCTGCCAGCCAGGGCTGTGTGGAGAGACTCCAGCTCAAAAACAGAGAGGGAGGAGGGGGTAAGGGTAGAGAGATAGTGATTGACAGGTTGATTGTGTTTAGCTGCACAGCAGAGGAAACCCCACCCACAGCTATTCCCATGCCCCGGGAGGAAGCTTCACAGCTCCATCTGCTGTGATACAAGTAAAAGGACTGTGAGCTCTCAGTCCAGTGGACATCCAACACCAGGTCCTCCCTCTGAAACAGCTTACTGTGGTGTTCCGCTGAGCTCTCTTCTGATACATGGTATCCATGCCTGTGAAGAAAAGTCCAGAAGCTCACACGGAGTGGGATGAAATCCCAGGCCATATTATTTCTGCCTCCATATCTCCTGGTGTGTTTCCTCCTCAAGGTTGGTGGGGCGGGTCTTATGCACTCCAGTGTGTGGTGGAGGAAGCAGAAATGTGGCCCGCTTTCTGTGAAGCAGTCTCTTTTGATACTTGTCTCCCTCTGGGCTCACAACTGGATGTGTCGCTTTAAGCCAGCAAGGTCAGAGACATCAAACACAAATTAATCTGGGGCCAAGAAGTGGCTCAGTGGGTAAAGGCACTTGCCCCCGGGCTTGATGACCTGACTCTTGGGACCCACGGGGTGGAAGGAGAGAACTGACTGCTTCAAGTTGTCCTCTGACCTCCACACACAAGCACCTCCTCCCCCCAATAAATAAATGTAATAGATATTTTAAAATACTATAACAGTAATCAAAATATGAGAAATATGCTCCCAGCCAAGGTGTTGGGATCCAGGCTTAGATGACCGGCCATCTAATAAGAAAGGGATCTTATGCTGTCGTGCCATTTAGGGGATTTTCCCTGTGTGGGGGTCAGATAATAGCTAGATGAGGTTGTGCGATTTTTTTTTTCCCCTCACAGTAGATGCTCATGCCCGTGCGTCAGCCTCCATGCTGATCTCGTCTAGAGCGGCCTGACTGTTCAGTCCAGACCGTATTCCTCACACTGTCACAGGATTGCCTGTGGCATTTGTAGCTAGCTCATAATTCTGCATAGATTTACCTCTTCTCTTCAGTATGGGGCTTGTGAGGGTGACCCCATGTCTTAGGACACTTTCCCTCACATCTAGAGCTGGGGCTTTGTTTCCCTGTCAGCACAGCTGTCTTCCGGCAGTTTATGTCAATCATGCTAAATGCTGCCCTTTTAGCTTCTACTTTCTGCGTGAAACAGTTGAATTTCTCTGAGCTCCTTTTCCCGCAGCTTGTCCTGAGGAGTGTGGAGATTCGTTTGATCCTTGTGGCCTGGTGGCTCAGCATTGTTCTAGAGTCACCCATACTGTGGGTGGAATTTTATGTCTCCTACTCCCCAAATTCATTTGTGTTGAGCTTCTGATCCCCCAGTGTGACTGTATTAAAGATGGGGCTTCCAAGGGTTGGATGACGTCATGAGAATAGGGCACCGATTGGACAGACACTGAACAGCCTGCACGCAGGGAGAAAGCCTGTGTCGACACAGTGAGAAAGAAGGCATTGTTTGCCAGAGACCGGGCTCACGGGGACCTGACCATGGGCTTATGCCTCCAAAACATATCTGTCGCTGAGCCGCCCCGTCTGAGGTGCCCTGTCGCCGTGATCCATGCTGCGTCACATCAGCTTGGTCCTCCGGTTGTGTCCTTAGAGACTGGGAGTTGGAGCTGTTATCTGTCACTCTTAGCTTCTAATCGCCCATTCTGTGCAGGTGGTTTTTTCAGTCTGGACCAGAGCACAGTTCTAGAGGACGGTTAGCATGGCTTCCGGTGCCTGAGTTTGCAAACCGCCTCTGGGATTGCAGATGAGAGGCATTGCGGATAGCTTCTTGTGTTTTGTGAGAAAAAGAGAGCAGAGACTCAACCCTAATGTATATATTTAATGTCACCTGGCTAAAAGAATGGGGTTACAGTTCTCATTCAGTTTCTCTTCAACTTCCCTCATGCCGCGACCCTTTAATGCAGCTCCTCATGCTGTAGTGACCCCCTCCAGCCATAAAATTATTTTCTTTGCTACATCATAACTTTCATTTTGCTACTGTTATGAATCATAGTGTAAATATCTGATAGGCAGGATCTGATATCTGTGATAGGGTCGCTCCACCGCCAAAGGGGTTGTGTTCCCATGGGCTGAGAACTAGCGCTCTAATCTAAACAGATCCGTTGTCTCTCTGAGTTTATCCATGACAAGGAATCCCTTAGTTCTTACTTTTTTTTTTGTTTTGCTAATGTTTTATTTTTAAATATATTAGTGTGGGGGTGAGGGGTATGTGTGTGTATGCAGGTGCCAGTGGAGATAAGGTCCCTTGGATCTGGAGTTACAAGTGGCTATGAGCTGCCCAGTGTGGGTGCTGGGAACCAAACATGGGTCCTCTGTGATTGAAGCAAGTGCTTTTAACTACTGAGTCATTTCCCCAGCTGGCACCCCTCCTTCCTTTTTCTTTTTGGAGACTGCGTGGTGAGGATGACCTTGAACTCCTCTTCCTGGCTCTACCTCGGGAGTCACTGGGTTAGCGTGCACCACGCGCCTGGCTGGAGAGCACTTGTGGGGAGTGTCTTGGGAGGGAAAGTGAAGATGGGAGTTTAGGCCCTGGGCTGTAGGATGCAGGAAGCCTTGGAGCGGCATTTCAAAGACTGGGCCTCATAATTCATCAACAGACCAATTAAACTTTTACATACATTTGGCCCTGTCTACTAGAAAGCTCTTAACTGATATAAACCACAAACCATTTAAATTCAATAAGTATCCTAACTCCAAGAAGATGTTTTTCATTTTCAATACTTTTTTCTCAGCTGTAACTGGAAACTGTTCCTTCAATTGGTAATTGGTTCATAGAATTAATTAGGCTTTTATTGTCGTTTTTCCAAGATTTATTTGAAAGGGCTTGTGTCGCGCGCGCGCACACACACACACACACACACACACACACACACACACACACACGTGCCCTCAGAGACCAGAAGAGGGTGTTGGGTACCCTAGAGCTGGAGTTATAGGTGGTTGTGAGCCACCCAACATGGGTGCCGGGACCTCAGCAGGGTCTGTCCTCTGCCTGAGCAGTGCCTGCTCTTAACCACTGAGCCGGGTCTCCAGGCTGCTCTGTTTTGAGACAGACTCTCACTGTGTGGCCCTGGCTGCCCTTGACCTCTTGTTCTTCCTGCCTGGGACAGAAACACTTGGCTATTTCCAGGTTACCAGTCAACAGTAACTTTACACATGTGAATGCCAGGCAGAGGCTCTGGATGAAAAGCCTTCCCCACAAAAGGAGTCTCCTTGGCCCCTCCTCTGTCGCCTCTCTGTTCTCTTCATTCACGGCCACAATGACTTTTGAGAAGCAATTTACTTAAGAGAGTACAAATTGGATTATTCCCATTATTGAATTGAAATTCTTAACGAGGCTTTCTGCTAATGAGATATTGTATGCGTGTTAGGATGCAAAGGCTAGCTTGAGTCATTTAGCAGCTCGGAATTAAAGGCCATTGATTAAGGCTTTACTCAAGCAAAGTTTAGCAATAAGAAGCCCTCCACACATTCTGCTAACAGAAGGGTGAAAACACACACCGGATAAAAGCAGCCACAGCAGGGCGAGTCAGAAGCAGCGTGAGACCAATGCTTAGCTCTCTGGTCCTCTGCAGTCACCCTGCTCCAGGGACACTCACTGTAGGCCAGCTTGGCCTCTGACCACCTCCCCCATTCATATAAGTTCTCTGTTTTTTAAGGCTTTGTGCTTTTCTTCTTTTATTTTTGAGATTATAGTGCAGTTAGCATTTTGTCCCCTCCACTTTTTCTCTAGCCCCCCCCCCCCCCCGCATTGTCCTTCCTTGTACTCCTTCAACTTCTGACCTCTTCATGAATTGTTACATGGCTGTCTGTATATGATGTACATGTATGTGTATTCCTAAATACAACCTGCTCTGGCCTCTGCCTTATGGTCCTTCTGCCTCAGTTTCCCAGGGTCTGGGCCACCACGCCCGTTCAGGAAGTATTCCTTATCAACAGTCCGGCCGTCTGTGCCTGGGGTGGAGTGGGCTTCAGGGACACAAGCATTCTGAAAACCTGTGAGACCGTGACACCAGAGGAGAACCAGGCCGATTAGCAATTTAAAACATTGTTTTGGGCAAGGGTCACATATAGCTCAGGCTAGCCTTGAACCTCTGATCATCCTGATCCATCTCCTGAATGTGGGGGTTTCTGGCGGGTACCACCATGTCCAGCCTGTGCGGTGCTGGGGATGGAAGCCAAGGCTTCATACGTGTTTGGAGAGCAGTCTACCAACACAGTCACATTCTTGGCTCTCGCACTCGGAACTTTTTGACATTTCTTTTATCTTTACAAAAACATTTATTTTTATTTTTGTATGCTGGTGGGGGGGGGGGTTGCCCATGGAGGTCAGAAGAGGGCACTGGATCTCCTGGATCTGGAGTTACTGGAAGATGTAAGCTGCCCGTCATGGGTGCTGGCACAAACTCTAGTCTTCTGGGAGAACAATACTCTTGACCGCTGAGCCTGCACCATCTTTCCAGTCCAGACTCATGCTGTTTGTCTCAGTTAGGGTTTCTGTTGCTTAGATCAACACCATGACCAAAAGCAACCTGGGGAGGAGAGGGTTTATTTCAGTGTATTGCTTGTAGTCAGTCTATCACTGAAGGAAGTCAGGGCAGGAACCTTGAGGCAGGACCTGATGCAGAGACGATGGAGGGGTGCTGCTTACTGGCTTGCTCCCCATGGCTTGCTCGGCCTGCATTCTTAGGCACCTAGGACCACCAGCCCAGGGATGCCACCACCCATGGTGAACTGGGACATCTACATCATTCATCGAGTAAGAGAATGCACCGCAGGCCAGTCTGATGGGTGCATTTCTCTCAGTTGAGGTTCTCTCTTCCAAAATGACTCTAGTTTGGGTCAGACTGTCATAAACGTAGGCAGTGCAGCCACCTATCACAGTCATCCACGTGGACTGACAACTTTTCTTTGCAGTTTAAGGTCAGTGGAGAGTGGTGGACGTGGATCGATTACAGCCGCTTCCGAGAGCTCGTGCTGCGGTATGAAGAGAGTGGAGGCGCAAAGACGTTCAGCGCGAGCGATTACATGGCCAGAACTCCACGGTGGGCACTGTTCGGGGCCAGGGAAAGAGGCTTTGATCCCAAGGACACGAGATACCAGAGGAAGAACAAAGCAAAGGACATTTCTGGATGCTGAGCTTATCTGAATTAAGGATCTCCAAAGACAAAGCCGCCCGGCCCCAGAAGATTCTCAGTCCCCATCACCCTGTCAAGGTCAGAACTTGGCAGCTGTGTTCCAGAGTGACACTACCGGGCAGCTGGGCTGCAGATGCAGCACCCTCGTCAGGATCGGACACTCGGCCCAGTGCTTCTCACCAGAGCACAGGCCCTTCTCTGAGCTGATTTTTGAAACAGTGAAGGCGACAGTCACCCTTGGATTTTTAATAGTTTTGAATTTTCCTAAGTGCTATTCCTGGGTGTTACACAGGGAATAAATATTTCTGCCTCTTTCTTCCGAGCTACTGGCTTTTTCCCCGACCTTCTTTCTTTTCTTTACATCTGTTCTGGTTAGGTAGCACAGTCTGCCATCCACTCACGGCAGTGCTCCTGCCTCAGTCTGCTGAGGGCTGGGATTACCAGGCGGTGGCACCGGCTGTGCTCTCTTAGCTATTGCCTCTTTCCAGAGTGAGCACCAGTATATTTAGCTTACAGTGACTGAGCCAAACCTTTCTGCCCTTTTCAAGGTAAGGGCTCCATTCCTTTTCTCAGTTTTTTTTTTTTTTATTGCGAAAAGAAGAAAAAAAAAACATAAACAAAAAACAAGTTTCCACCTCCTCCCAGCCTCCCATTTCCCTTCCCCTCCTCCCACCCTTCTCCCCCTCCTCCCACCCTTCTCCCCCTCCTCCCACCCTTCTCTCCCTCCCCCCACTCCTCTCCCCCTCCCTCTCCAGTCCACAGAGCAGTCAGGGTTCCCTGCCCTGTGGTAAGTCCTAGGTCCTCCCCCCTCCGTCCATATCTAGGAAGGTGAACATCCAAACTGGCTAGGCTCCCACAAAGCCAGCACATTAAGTAGGATCAAAACCCCCTGCCATTGTCCTTGGTGTCTCATCAGCCTTCATTGTTCGCCATGTTCAGAGAGTCCGGTTTTATCCCATGCTTTTTCGGTCACAGTCCAGCTGGCCTTGGTGAGCTCCCCGTAGATCAGCTCCACTGTCTCAGTGGGTGGATGCACGCCTCATGGTCCCGAATTCTTTGCTCATGTTCTCCCTCCTTCTGCTCCTCCTTGGGACCTTGGGAGCTCAGTCCAGTGTTCCTGTGTGGGTCTCTGTCTCTATCTCTATCCATCACCAGATGAAGATTCTATGATGATATGCAAGATATTCGTCATTATTGCTCTAGGATAGGGTCATTTCAGGTTCCCAATCCTCAGCTGCCCAAGGAACTAACTGGGAACCTCATCTTGGGCACTAGGGAGCCCCTCTAGGGTCAAGTCTCTTGCCCACCCTAAAGTGGCTCCCTTAACTAAGAATTGTGGTTCCGTGCTCCCCTATCCACCTTTCCTTTATCCCAATTCTCCTGTTTCCCCAGGTCCCAGAGTCACACCTCCTAAAAATGATTGTTCCCAATTCTCAAAGGTGTGTGTGTTCCCAGCATCCATGTTGGCCGGCTCACAACCACCTGTAAGTCCAGCTCCAGGGATCTGATGCCCTATCCTGGCCTCCACGAGCACAGCTCTCATTTGCATGGCCAACATGGATGCTGGGAACTGAACTCAGGTCCTCTGGAAGAGCAGCAGTGCTCTTAACTCCTGGGCCATCCCTCCAGTTACAAATGTTATTTATTCTTCCAAATATTTTAAGATATTAAATCAATCACTTTAAACTTTTGCATGTTCACAGCTTTTGGGGGAATTGTTTTAAACCTTAGACCAGCCTGTGTTTCATTCTGTCCCAGCCAGGTTACCATGGCAGGTGACATGGGCTAGATGGGAGTCCAAGTCCCTTCTGGAAGAAATGTTGTCATCAGTGTAGCAGACGTGTGGGACAGGGTCTCTCCTTGTCTTTCTGTTCAGAATCACTGTTGAGACTTCTCGTGCACATGTGCGTTTCTGTCTCCTCTCCATGTTTCTGTTTCTACCTCTGCCCTCATTGCTATGCACAATCAATCTATCCTTTAAGACCTAAGTTTTCTGTTCCTTTTTCCCCTGGCATGTCTTGAGACAGGATCTCATGTATCCCAGGCTGTCCCCAAAATGACATTGTAGCTGAGGATGGCCTTGAACTTCTGACTCTCCTGCCCCTGCCTCCTGAGTGCTGGCATTATAAGTGTGCATTGCTGTGCCCAGCTTCAAGTTTTTCTAGCCAGAACTATTGTAGTTAATTTTTTTCTTAAGTAATTGAAGTTACTTTAAAATTTTTTTTTTAGCTAAAACACAATAATCTTTCCTACAGACCCAGGGCACAAGCATTCTTTTATGTCCACAGATTAAAGCTCCTTCTGCTCTTTGAGTTCTAGTCCCGTGAGACCCCTTCCTCAGAAGCTCCAGGGCTGGCCAGCCTGGGTTTCCATACAACAGATGAGAAAGCCTGTCTCTAGATGGAAGAGGAGGACTAAAGCCAAGGTTTTCCTCCGACCTTCACACACTGTGTCACAGGTAACACATATGAACTTCAGTCACACACATGAACATATGCACATGTACACCTGCTCATAAAAAATAAAAAAAAGTGGTAGGTATATTGGAAAGATGGCTAGGTAGTTAAGAGTGTGTACTGCTCTTGCAGAAGACCTGGGTTTGGTTCCTAGAACCCATATCAAGTGACTCACAAACACCTGTAATTCCAGCTCTGGGGGGGAGCGGGTCTGACCTCACTTTCTGGCCTCTGGAGGTCCTACATGCATGGAGTATGTATACTCATTCAGGCACACACACACACGTACACATAGATTAATCTTTAAAATATTAGGGGCAGACAAAGATGGCGTTGCTGCTTCAAGTGCTTATTCCCCAGCTTTGTGACCTGAGTTGGACCCTCTCCATGGTGGAAGGAGAGGACTGGCTTTCTATAAGCTGTCCTCTGACCTCGTCCTTCCGGTGCAGCGCGCACACTCACACACACGTGCACAAACACACAAATAAACTATGAAATTTAAAAGCCTGAGTTACTAATGAGGGAAGGAAATAGATCGTGCATTCAGAGGCGCGTATAATTGCCTGCTGGGGGCCGAGTGCTGTGTCCCATCAGGGAACAGATTACATGCGTGCATTTTATAGTTGGAACAAAAGCTACGTCATACATCAGTGCATTCAACGGGAATTGCACTGGAGGGGACAGCAGGTTAGGCTGGTGACACCAGGGTGGGATGTCTTCTCCAGACTTGACATGTTAGGGTTGGTAGGAGGCAGGCATGCCCTAACTTGGATATGTTCTGAGGTTTTTCCCTCAGGAGAACGTTAGGTAAGAGACAAAAGTTAAGGTCAGTGACTCTTCAGTGGCTGGGGAGAGCACAGGGATTTTCAGTGTGCACCTACGACATCCCATTCACACTTCCCAATGCTTTCAGCTGGGGTCAAGCTGTCTGCAGTGTCTCTGACATCTGTGTGCTAGCCTCAGGCAGCATCCGCTCACTAACGCGTCCCATTTGGGGGGGTGTGAGCATGTGTAGTGTAGTGTATACGCACATGGGTATGCACGTGTGCTCACCTGCACACTTGTGCAGAGCCCAGAGGAGGACAGGACCGCTTTGTCATTTTTAGGATCCCTGACTGTGCCTTGAGGCAGACTGGTGTCCAGCAGTCATCGGGGACTCCCGTCTTCACCCTCATCCCCAGCATTGGGGTTGCCGTCTACTCCCAGCTAACCTGGGTGCTGGCATTCACGCTGTATCCACACGCCTCGTAGCAAGTGCTCCCACCCATTGAGCTACCTGACCAACCCCTATCTTTGGTTGTTTTCTGTTGATAGAAGGGCTTACAAGCAGTTCAGGTTATGCTGTATAGCCCAGGCTGGCCCTTAATCTATGGCAATCCTTCTGCCTCGGCCTCCTGAGGGCTGGGGATACTGGTATGAGCTACCACACTTTGCATTCAGTCAAGCTACTTAAAAAGAAAAATAAAAGCACAAGGTAGACTTATTAAGAAAACAGGAGAGACATGTCAGCAACCAAGAGTTCTTTTTTTTTTTTTTTTTTTGATTTTTTTGAGACAGGGTTTCTCCATAGCTTTTGGTTCCTGTCCTGGAACTAGCTCTTGTAGACCAGGCTGGCCTCGAACTCATAGAGATCCGCCTGCCTCTGCCTCCCGAGTGCTGGGATTAAAGGCGTGCGCCACCACCACCCGGCATAACCAAGAGTTCTTGATGCTCTTGGAGGGGACCAAATTCAGTTCCCACCACCCACTCAGGTGGCTTACAGCTGCCTGTAACCCCAGCTCCAGGGAATCTGACACATTCTTCCTGCTTCTTTATGCATCCGCACTCAGACATGTATACACACACACACACACACACACACACACACACACACACTTTTTAAAATTTTTTAAAAAGAAAATGAGGCCAGGTGTAGTGGTGCACGCTTTTAATGCCAGCACTCAGGAGGCAGAGGCAGGTGGATCTCTGAGTTTGAGGCCAGCCTGGTCTTCAAAGTGAGTTCCAGGACAGCTAGGGCTACATAGAGAAACCTTGTCTTGAGAGAAAAAAAGAAAGAAAATGGGGGAGAAAAAAGACATTCTTTAGTTGAGAATTCCGAGGGTCCAGTTACGAAACTCGGGTGAGTGGGGGGACTTCTTTTCCTTTGTCCTCCCTCTCACCTCCCTTTTGTAGTTGAAGCAAAGCTGCAGTCTGTATAGAAAAGGCTTGGGGTGGAGGTGCCTGAGTACAGTACCAAGTAGGACCTGAGTTTAATCCTCAGCTCCCTTGTCCTCCCTTCCCCTCCCGTTGAGGCAAGGCCTTTGTTACATGATGCACAGGCTGGCCTTCTGCTCCCTAGGCAGCCTAAACCAGTGGTTCTCAACTCGTGGGTTGAGACGTGTGCTGTGATACAGCCATCATCTCAGGGAAGAATCGTGCTCTAGAGGAGAGAGCGGTGTGGGGGGAAGGGCCAGAGTCCACCCCAGTACCTAGAGCTGAAAGGGGATGTAGAACAGACAGGAAAAGGGGCTGGGGAGATGGCTCGGTGTAAGAGAGCTTGCCTTGCAAATAGAAGACCTGAGTTCAGTTCCCAACACTTACATAAAAAAGCTGGGTACGGCTGTGCACCCACCTTTGAGGTTGTGTACCCCAATACTATGGGAGGCCGGTACCAGAGGATAGTTGGAGCTTGATAACTGTCAGCCTAGCTGTATTAACTACTCTTCTATTGCTCTGATAAAACACTACCGTTCTGGAGGGCTAAGAGTCCGCCATGGCGGGGAAGCATGGCAGCAAGCAGGCGTGGCAGCTGGAGCAGGAAGCTGAGAGCTCACACTGAACCACAAATGCAAAGTAGAGACAATGAGCTGGAAACGTCCTGAGGCTTTTCATCATAGCGCTTGTCCCCAGGGGCAAACTTCCTCCAGCAAGGCTGCACCACTGGTACCGCCTTAAACAGCACAAAAAAGCAAACCAACCTTCCCAAACAGCTGTACCAACTCAGGACTAAGTGTTTAAAGGCCCAAGACCATGGGGACATTTCTTACTTGAACACTTGCTGAAGGTTTAGTGAGGGACACTGACTCAAGGGAATAAGGTGGGGATGATCGAACGGGACACCCAGTCCTCTGACCTCTGCACACACAAGTGTGGGTACCCCACACAATCACACGCACACCCCGGGGGTGGGGGCAGCCAAGCCTAGAGGCCATAATGGTCCATGACTCAGGCCTGGGCCTAGGAACAATTATGCTAAGGAACAACTTAAACTGATTTGCATTTTAATAAGCTCACCAGAGCTGCAGGTTTTCAAATGGCTTGGAAGGGCCAAAGGGGAAAGACACAAGTTGGTAAGCACTTTTCATAGAACAGTCTAGAAGGCCCCTGGGGTGTGCCTGTGTCTGTGTTTGGGGTGACATTTGCACAGCTGGGTTGGAGAGCTGTGGATGGACTTGAGAGAGGTCTATGAGGTAATGCTTAGTGCATACAGCTGCAGACTGGTCAGATGGGGTGGGGAGAGAGTTCAAAGGTCAGTGCTGGCTCACCATGCCCTGGCCTGAGACTAAGATGGATGATAGTAGGACTCTCGAGGGCAAAGGTCAAGTGGACACTCAAGTATAGAGAGAACCTATACAGAAATGTATCAATCATCCACGTTGGGAGTTACCGTCAAAACCTAGGGAATGGGCCTAGGGAGATGGCTCAACATCAAGAGTCCAAACTGCTCTTGGAGAGAACCCACTTCTGGTAGTTCCCAATCCCCTGTGTAATGGGCTAGCAGGGCTTGTCTCTTAAAGGGACAGGACAGATAATTATACCCTATAACTCTAGTTCAAGAACCTGAGGTCTTCTTGACTCCATGGGCAACTGCCCTCAGATGCACAGATATACATAATAAAAATAAATACTAAAAAATATAAAAGAGGCAGGCTGAGCTCCCCCAAGCAGAGAGTATAACACAAGAGCAGAAGTACCAGGCCCTGATGCAGTAGCAGCACAGGAAATGGGGTTACCAGGGAAGGAGGGCAGAGGGACATACTCTGTAGCCACTGGAGCTCAGCAAGGACGGCATCTGTCCATGGGAAGTGAATTCTGTGTGGAGACTAAGGAGACACCCTCAGCTGCTGTTTCATTGAGCCACACCTAGAACCTTACTGGGGGATTCTATGCAAGTGCTTTCCCACTGACTGAGCCACACCCCAGCCCTGTGATCTGATTTGTAGTGGAAAAGACATTTCCAGCAGGTCATCCCTACTCCCTGATCTTGTGGGCAGCTTTCCTGGGACCCCTTTCTCAACCTGATCCAGTGACTGAACCCTATTTCCCATTTCTCGGTCTCTTTCTCCTGGGGGGGAGGACAGGTGACATTTTGTTTTTGTCACCGGCCTGTGTGGGTCTGTCCATGGCTAATGCAGAGTGTGGCCATTAGACAGAGTCCTTGGTGGCTCCTGTAAAAGCCTATTATTTTAATTTCCAACCCTTTTAGGAAGGCAGAGCAGCAGTTACGGCCTCACACTCTGTCTGCCTCCTGATTATGACAATTCATGACTCAGAGTCACAAACTGACCATCCCTTTGGCCACCACATCCTGTCCCATCTGTTCAGCGTCCCCCTCCAATAGACTCAGCCTGTTGTTCCCAGGGGACAGGAAATGCTGACGTAATGGCTTCTATTAGCGATATTGCCCTGGAAGTTAGGGTGCCAAGGTTGTCTGCAGGAGCTGAAACATCTTTAACTATACCTTCCAGGGTGCTCATTTCACTGGGCTCTCTTAACCTGAGCTAATGTGTTTATTTAATTCAGTGGTGAAAATAAGAAAATACCCTCCCCGTTCCCACATCACTCAGACACATCTAAATATAAAATAAAAGATGTGTTTACACTTTATCCCATTAATGGGCCACTTCCCCTGCCTAATAGAAACCCAGCAGCCAGTCTGTGATCTCCAGGATGGGGAAGAGCAGGGGGTATGGGTAGCCTTGTGCCCGACAGCTGGGGACAGAGGCAAACCCCGGCATCCCTGGGGTTCCTCCACCACCCTGCTTCTGCAGGGAAAAAAGCTTGCAGATTCTCCATGAGCCCTATCGCTGTTTCTCACATGCTTAGATAACTTCCATAAAAACTGGAAATGTCCCTCTTAAAAAAAGGAAACTTATTTTTTTGGCTTTTTTTTGGGGGGGGGGGGCTACTGTGGTTGGAACCTAGAACCTTGTGCACTGGACATAGCGTGTGGTGTTGCAGTTTACTGGCTTAAAAGATTTGCTTCCTGCATTAGTCAGTGCTCTGTTACTGTAACAAATAACCCAATACAGTTAGTTTATAAGGAAGAAAGGTTTATGTGAGTTCACAGTTTTGGAGGTCTTGGTCCGTGATCAATTGGTGTCAGCCCCATTGAATAGGATCTGTGAGGATGCAGGGCATCATGGTGGAAGGGCAGGATGCAGCAAAACCTGACCTAGAGGTGTGAGCCAGGGAGCAAAGAGGAAAAAAAGAGGAAGATGGGGGCCACTATCCACTTAAGAATATAATCTCCAACGACCTAAAGGTTTTTCTCTAAGCCTTACCTCTTCGAGTTTCTACCACCTTCCATAGTGCCATGTCAAGGATTAAGATTTGGGGAACATGGTATAATTTTTGAATTGATGTGGGTGAAACACAGAAATAAATGAAGGATGCTGGTTTCAGGGATATCAGTCCCTCAATGTCAGGGAAGGCATGGCAAAGCAACTCAGCCTGTGGTGGCAGCTGTTCACGGCTCGATGGACCAGGAAGGGGAGAGAGGGTCAGGAACCAGGGACTTGATATTACCTTCCAAGGTCCCCTCCCCTTCCTCCAGCTGGGCCCCACCACCTCCTGAAATAGCGCCACCTTTTGGGGAACAAGTGAGTAAGCTGTGAACCTGTGTGGGTATTCATTTTCAAACCTAATAGAGGGCATTGAAGATCAGGCCTGTAACACCTCTCCCCCTGTCCCAGATGGGAGATTATGAGTCAAGGATGGCATCTTCATCAGCTTCCTTTGGACCCCATCAAGGGTGGGTCTCATGCAGACACCTTATGAGCTATGTACAGAAGGATGAATGAAGGAATCAGTTCTTTGGCAAGCTCACAAAATAACAGATTCCTGTCTTAATTAGCTTCCTTTCCCTTATCAGGGAACCACTTATCAGGGCTCTAATAATCTCATGAGCACTTGGTAATGGATTCATTTATAAAAAAACACCCCTTTAAAAAAAAATAAGTCAGAGGTAACTTGCTTTGTCGATTACTGATGGCCCTTATCAAAATGCCTCGGCATCTCTTTTGGTTCTGAGAGGCTCTAAGTGGTTTTTCGAGTTTGATCAAGACCAATTTATTCTTTTAAGATATATTAATTCTACAGGGAGACCATTTTGGAGTGAGTCAGAGCACTCCATCACGGTTTGCTTCCAGACAATTCAAAACATTTCTGCGTTTTGATATTTTTCTTCTGATACGTGGGTCAGTGGGTCACACCTCCCTCTGTGGGGTCAGTGGGTCACACCTCCCTCTGTGGGGTCAGTGGGTCACACCTCCCTCTGTGGGGTCAGTGGGTCGCACCTCCCTCTGTGGGGTCAGTGGGTCGCACCTCCCTCTGTGGGGTCAGTGGGTCGCATCTCCTTCTGTTTGTATGTGTGGGGGTGGGCAGGTGTGTTTGTGTGTACAGGTACATGTGTTCGTATATGAGTGCTTGTAGAGTCTAGAGGACAACTTTCGGTGTCTTTTGTGAGGCTCCATCTAATTACATACATATATATGCACACACACACATGCACACACACGCATACACACGAAACCAGAGCAGTGACTCAGTAGTCAAGAACACTGGCTGCTCTTACAGAGGACCCAGGTTTGGTTCCCAGCTCCTCCATGGCAGCTCACAAACATCTATAACTCCAGTTCCAGGGGAACTGATGCCCTCCTCTGGCCCCCTTGGGGAGTGCACACATGTGGTGCACAGATATATGTGCAGGCAAAATAGCCAAGCACATAAAATAAAAATAACCAAATCTTTAAAAATATTGCACTAGATTTACTCTGTGTGTGTGTGTGTGTGTGTGTGCGCGTGCGCGCGCATGTGCGTATGTGCACTCACACACGTGGAGTTGTGCACGAGCTGTGGTGCACATGTGGTAATTAGAGGACAACTGGGAAGAGTCAGTTCTTTCTTTCTGTCACGCTGTTTCTGGGGATCGAACTCAGAGCATCAGGATTGGTGGCAGATGCCTTTACCCACTGACCCGCCTCATCACTTTCCCCTTTTTCATGTTTTTGCCTTATTTTTTGAGACGAGCTCTCCCACCAGTCTGGAACTCACTTAGAAGGCTAAGCTGACCGCCCAGTGAGCCCCAGGGAGTCACCCATCTCAGCCCCCTTCACTGGGGTCATAAGCACACGCCACCATGCTGGACTTTCATTTTCCTCTTCACACGGGTTCTGGGAATTAAACTCTGGTCCTCAGGAGTGCAAGGTAAGCACATTGCTGACTTGTCTCTCCAGCCCACTTTAATATTTCTCTCCTGATATGTAGGGTCAGTAGATCAGATCATGACTTACATGACTTACTTTATATTACTGGTCCCCAATACCACAGCACCTGCTCTGACCAATTGCTAGAGCATCCTCCCTGCTTCTCCCATAGGGACCTGCACACCTTCTCCTTCCGGTCCCTCTCCCTGTTTGGTTCATTGTGGCCAATGGTATGTGAGCTCATATAAATATCCCAGAGAAGTCTTCAAAGTGTGCATCTGCTCACACACACACACACACACACTCACGAAAACCTTTTCAGCTTTTGAGCCATGCCTTCAGATGCTTCACAGGCTGCCTTTTAGTGCACCTGTGATCCATAGCACTGCATCCCTGAGATCGGATGCACAGAGAAGCGACTTAAGGGGACGGTGGGTTCATGTTACCTGGCTCAGGCTTTCAGAGGTCAGTTCACAGTCCTTGGCTGGGTTGTGGCTGAACCCTAGCGAGGTGGAACTGCACAGCAAGGGGAAATGGATGGAAAGCTCTTTGCTTTGTGGCAGTCAGGAAGCACAGCAGAGTCTTTGGGGGAAGGAACTAGGGCGAGATGGAGCCCCTGGGATAGGCTGGCTTCATGCTTCTGTGCTTGCGGTGAAGGAGAACATTACAGTGAACCAGAGTGCCTCAACTCAGAGCAGCCAGGAAGTGGATGCCAAGAGGAGGACCTCAGAGGACGATACCCTCTTCCAAGTCAGATACCCAGTGACCCACTTCTTCATCCTCCACAGTCCTGATGCGCCAATCAGTTAGAAAAACTTCTATCTTATTTGGTGTATGTGTGTGTGCACCATGGTGTGTGTGAGGAGGCATGAGGATAGTCTCAGGTGTTGGTCCCCGCTTTCCATCAGGAAGCAGGCCCTCTTGCCGTTCACCAGTGTGTACATCGGGATGTCTGGTCCACAAGCTCCCACAGTCTCCCATCTCTGTCTCCCATGTCCCTAAAGCGGGGCTGGGATGATAGGTGCACTGGCCACTTCATGGGTTCCCGGGATCTGAATTTGGGCCACTAGGCTCACCTAGCAGCTTTACCCTCTGAGCCATCTTCCCAGCCCTGTTTTTGGTTTTTGAGATAGGGGTTCATGACACCCAAACTGACCTTGAACTCCCCACGTAGTCCAGGATGACCTTGAACTTTTCATCCTCTTGCCTCCAGCTCCCAAGCACTAAGGTTAGAGCTAGGCACCCATAAGCCCGATGCGGTGCTCAGATGGAACCCAGGGCCTCTTGGCTGCTAGTGACATCTTTAGCTTCAAATATTTTATTTATTTATGTCTGAGTGCATGTGGGTTCTGGGGGAGTCAGTGTCTCCTTCCACCTTGACATGGGTTCTGAACTCAGGTCAGGTTTATCCAGCGGGTGTTTTATAGCCTGAGCCATCTCACTGGCTCTATATGGCTGCTGAGATCCAAACCACAGTACTCACGACTGCGTGCAGCAAGCATTCCTGTCTGCTGAGCCAGCTCTCCAGCCTCACCCCAAACTGACTCTGAATCCCCCCTAGAAAACCAAAGACCTAGGGCATCTGCCTTACTTACTTCTCATTTGCACAATATCTGGCTTAGTCTTTCTCCTGATATCTTTTGGTAATAACCGTCACCTCACTCCGTTTCCGTGACCTCAGAGCTGTGGTGCTGGCCCCCGCCATGTTGGCTACTTATCATTGTTGGGACAGGATACCTGGATGAAAGCAGCTGCAGGAAGAAAGGGGCTCTTTCGGTTTATAGTCCATCATGGCTGGGAAGGCATGGCATGGCAACAGGAGCAGGAAGTTGGCTGGTCCCATTTTGATCCATACACAGGAAACAGAGAGGGAGAGAGGGAGAACAGGAAATGGAACCAAGCTATCGAATTTCAAAGCCGGCCCCTAGTGACAGACTTCCTTCAACAAAGTTGTAGCTACTGAAGATTCCATAATTTCCCAAACAGCACCACCTACTGGGAGCCAAGTGCTCAGCTGCATGGGCCTGTGGAGAACAGTTCTCATTCAAACCTCCAAACACTCTGTGTCTATTGGAGGGGGGCGGTGGGATAAGGCTGTTGGCCGTCAGCTGCTCTGGAAGGGCCCAGGGATTTACAGACAGACAGGTAAAGGGATATGAAGAACTAAGAGACAATCTGTGCTCATGGAAAGACATTGGGCTTAAAATCTTGCTTAAAAAGGGAGTCAGGGCTGGGCGTGGTGGTGCACAGCTTTAATCCCAGCATTCAGGAGACATAGGCAGGTGGATCTCTGTGAGTTCGAGGCCAGTCTGGTCTACATAGGAAAGTCTACAGGACAGCTAAGGTTACACATAGTGAGACCCTGTTGGCGGGGAGAGGGCGGAGAAGGAAAAGGGGAGGAAAAGAGAGTCATAGGTGTCATCCGTTTTGAAGCCTCTGTGTTTCAATCCAGTTTGAAGGGCTAGTCTTATAGATTCAATTATCCATCATCCATCTGGGCTTGTGAGATATTCCATTAGGATGATAGTCTCATCATAGAGAGAGCAGGAAGAAGGGTGAATGGCATGGGATTTATGACCTATCCAGCCAGGCAGAGAAGTCACAGTTTTTTTTTTTTTTTTTTTTTTTACATACCAGGGATAGAACCCAGGGCCTTGCATTTACTGGGCAGGTGCCCTACCACTGGGCTGAAGTCCCTGACCTATCTTTATTTTTCATCTTTAGAATCTTGCTCAGTTGCTAGGGCTGGTCTTGAACTTTTTATCCTCTTTCCTCAGCCTCCTGGATAGTTGGGATGATAGACATATTCACCCCACTTCCAGATTTGCCTTTGAATATTTTGAGGATACATTTTTAATTTACTAAATTAGCGTACAAAGTATTAGACATCACTATGGCACTAAAAAGGATTCATTTTTAGTTATGTGTATTGTGTGTCTGTGTGTGGGTGTGTAAATGCATGCAGGTCCTTGAGGAGGCCAGAAGAGGGTGTCAGATCCCTAGGAGCTGAAGTTAAAGCTAAGATTTAAGTGCTGCTAAGATTCCTTCCCAGGTGTTGATGTTAGCAATGTCCCAAACTGAGGCACGATTCCATAATTGGGGAACCAAAGGGTTTCTTGGGCTTCCATAGGGCACAGAAGACGGGTTATTTACCGGAGTGTGGGTGCACCCTATCAAGGGTATACCAAAAGGGATGATGACCTTCCTGAAGCTACATAGATGGAGCTTGGATCCCCTAATCCTTTCCTTCTCCAAGGCCACAATAGGGCAGAGTTGCATACAGCAGGGGGTAGGGAGAGGCTGGATGCTCTGGTGAGGGTCTGGTCACCCTCCCTTCTCTTCTCTGAGGGGTACAAACAGCCAAGAAGGTCAGCTGGGGTGATCTTTTGCAAGTGTTCTTGTCTGAATTCCCCCAAGTAGTGGTTGTTTGGCTTGGAGGATTGGCATGTGCAACCAAGTGGTTGTGAACTACCCAGTGTGGTGGGTACTGAAAACCGAACTGAGGTCCTCTGGTTTGCTTTGGTTCCCAGCATCCACACTGGGCGGTTCACAGTTCCGTGTAATTCCAGCTCTAAGGGGATCTGATGCTCTCTTCGGGTCCCCACCCCCATGTTTACAGTTGAAAATAAAATACATCTTTAGAAAAGAAGATAAGTTGTGTTTCCATGTTCCTTCTCCAGCACCACAGTCACCGGGACTGGCGACCCGAGCGGAAGAATGCTGACGGGGTCCTTCTTGAAAAGATTGGCCTGAGTAGAACCTGCACTTACGGACATTGGATACATGAGGGTCAGGGTCCCATAGTGAAAAGAGGAAATTTGGGTAAAAGTGAACAAATTGAGACATCCCTGCTTTCCAGTCTCTGACCTCGACTTGACATCTAGAACAGCTCCTAGCAGGTTATATAATTATATATTAATTATATATTATATATATATATATTATACTGTGGATAAGTATAGAAAACAGGCAAATGAGACAGTGAGTCAGTTATGACCCCAAGGTGACGGAAATGAGGGGTATTCCTGTAACACTGATCATCCGTGAATAACATTGACACAGGAACTTAATAAATATTGCTTCAGTCAAAAATGATAAAATTAGGATGAAGGAAATAGGGTGAGCACTAATTGTCATTTGGTGGCCTAAGAGGTCAGTAACTGATATCAGAGACATCAGGAAACAGAGTGTGGAGCTGGGTGTGGATCTCAGCTGGCGGAGTGCTAACTGAGAATGCATGAAGCGTGTACCACATAAATCAGGCATAATGGTGTTTGCTAGTAATCCGAGCACTTGGGAGATAGAGGCAGGGGGATCAGGAGTTCAGGGCCATCCTTGGCTACATAAGGAATGTGAGGCCATCCTGAGCTACATGGACCCCATTCTCAAGAAAAACTATTACCTTGTATAGCATGAAAAGAAGCACCTGAACACATAGCTAGAAGCCGGTGCAGTGGGGGTATTGACTTTAAGATTTCTATTCTTATTTTATTTTCAAAGTTTTAAAAGATATATTTTTGGTGTGTGTGTGTGTGTGTGTGTGTGTGTGTGTGTGTGTGTGTGTGAGAGTGAAGTGAGTGTTTGTGTTCAGGTGCATGTGTGGAGGTCAGAGACAACCCCTGGAGTTGCTTCTCTCCTTCCATGTTGAGGAAGAGTCTTGCTCGCTTCTGCCATGGAGCAACTTCACGCTTCCCCGAGAGTCTCCCATCTCTGCCTTCCACTCATCGTAGAGAGCCAGGTTCCCAGAAGCCCATGACTGTATCTGGGCTTTTACTGCTTTTTATGTGAGTTCCAGGGATTTAGCTCAGGTTTCTAGGAGTTCATGACAAGTGCTTTTACCTGTTGAGCCATTTCACTGCCCTGCCCTTCTGTTTTATTTTATTTTCCTATTTTTTCTATTGAAATTATATTGTTTCATACACTATACACTGATTATGGTTTTCCCTCCCCTAATTCTTCCCAGATTCTCTCCACCTCCCCTTCTATGCAAATCCACACCCCTTCTTTCTTTTGCTTTCTCATTAAAAAAACAAACAGGAACCTAAAAATAATAATAAAATTAAATAAAATGAGCTAAAAACAAAACAAACTAACTGGGCTAGGACAAAATAAGCAAACAGAAGAAAAAGAATCCGAGAAAAAGCACAAGGAACACATAGAGACAGAGATACATATGTTCACACACATTAGAAGTCGCATAAGAACCACACAACCTGAAGCATAATATAGATGGGGAAAAAAAGGCCCCAACAAAGCAGTCTGAGACAAAGAACCTGCAAGGATGCCCTTGAGTTCATTCTGTGTTGGCATCTGCGCTGGGCACGGGGCTTGCGATGAAGAGTGATTCTTATCCTCAGTGAGACGAAGTTAGAGAAAACCAATTTTTTCCTTTCTGAGTGGTTATCGATCAGAGATAGCTGCTGGGTTAGGGGGATGGGGCTTGTGCCCACTTCCCCTCTCGATGCTGGGACCCATCTGGAACAGAGCTGTGCAGGCCCTGTGCGTGAAGCCACAGTCTCTGTGCATCCGTAGGCACATTGGTCCTGTTGTGTGTCGAAGGTCGCGTTTCCTTGGTGTCCTCCATCGGCTCTGGCTCTCACAATCTTCCACAGGGTCCCCTGAGCTCTGGGGGGGGGGGGAGGGAGGGATTTGGATCGTCACCATTGATCTTCATTTTAAAAAATATAGGTATAATTGTCAGCAGAGTGTGACATCTGTGTGGGTATATAGCATGCACGTTCCTATGTATGTGCATAGAAGGGTTGGGAAGTGTGTCATTGTCTAACAGATACGTCGTTGTCTGGAGGTGTGGGTCAGTGAGAGAGCACTTGCCTAGCATATACAGACAGGGTCCTGGGTTCTACCCCCAGTACTTACAAAAGAAGAAATAAACAAATCGATCAAAATGTCCGCTTATTTAGTAAATCATACTATATATATTATTAATTTAAATGTTTTTTATATCATATGTTTGTGTGTGCATGAACATGCCATGATGTACATGTGGAGATCATAGGACAGCTCATGGGAATCAGTTCTTTTCTTCTGCCATGTGTGTTTTGGGTATCAAGTTTGGGTGGTCAAGTGCCTTCACCCACGGGGCCATCTTCCCGATCCTCTGTCCAGGTTTTAGTCCTAAGATTTTCCGAAGATTCTAAATCCATCACTTAAATCACATTGTATGTAACTGAAAAAAAATAGCCTCATAAACAGTATGCCAAAGAGAATATAATATTCACTTAAAACACACACACGCAAAGCCGGGTATGGTGGCGTACACCTTTAAATCCACCACTCTGGAGGCAGTGAGTTCGAGGCCAGCCTGGTCTACTAGGACTAGTTCCAGAATGGGCTCCAAAGCCACAGAGGACCCCCCCCCAAAAAAAAAAACCCCAAACCAAAACAAACCTAAAAACCACATGCATTATAAAATCTGGGTTCTACAGCCCAGAGAACGCATGCTGTTCCTGTCTCCGAGCCTGACTTACTTCACTTGACAGTCATTTCCAGTTCCATCCACTTCCTTGCAAATGTGGTTTCGGTTCTGCCTGGCTGAATACACTCCACTGTGTACACGCATCCACCATACTGACCTTCTGTCTACTGATGGCGTCTAGGCTACTACCATCCCTGGCTATCCTGAATACGGCAGCAGTGGACATGATGTGCAGATGTCTCTGTGGTCTGCGGACGCCGGGTCCTTCCAGTACGTTCCCAGAAGTGGTGAAGCTGGGTCATATATATAGTTCTAATTTTAGTTGTTGTTGTTGTTGTTTTTTGAATTTTTCGAGACAGGGTTTTTCCGTAGCTTTTGGTTCCTGTCCTGGAACTAGCTCTTGTAGAGCAGGCTGGCCTCAAACTCACAGAGATCCGCCTGCCTCTGCCTCCCGAGTGCTGGGATTAAAGGCGTGCGCCACCACCGCCCAGCTAGTTGTTTTTTTTTTTAAAGAAACCTCCATACTGATTTATGTAGTGATTGCATAAGTTTACATATAAATTTTTTTTATTGAGAAAAGGAAAAAAAAAGAAAAAAAGTTTCCGCCTCCCCCCAGCCTCCCATTTCCCTTCCCCTCCTCCCACCCTTCTCCCCCTCCCCCCACTTCTCTCCCCCTCCCTTTCCAGTCCAAAGAGCAGTTAGAGTTCCCTGCCCTGTGGAAAGTCCAAGGTCCTCCCCCCTCCGTCCATGTCTAGGAAGGTGAACATCCAAACTGCTAGGCTCCCACAAAGCCAGAACATGTAGTAGGATCAAAACCCCGAGCCATTGTCCTTGGCTTCTCATCAGCCCTCATTGTTCGCCATGCTCAGAGAGTCCAGTTTTATCCCATGCTTTTTCAGTCACAGTCCTGCTGGCCTTGGTGAGCTCCCAATAGATCAGCCCCACTGTCTCAGTGGGTGGGTGCACCCCTCGTGGTCTTGACTTCCTTGATCATCTTCTCCCTCCTTCCACTCCTCATTGGGACCTTGGGAGCTCAGTCCAGTGCTCCAGTGTGGGTCTCTGTCTCTATCTCCATCCATCACCAGATGAAGGTTCTATGGTGATATGCAAGATATTCATCAGTATTGCTATAGGATAGGGTCATTTCAGGTTCCCTATCCTCAGCTGCCCAAGGAACTAACTGGGGACATCGCCTTGGGCTCGTGGGAACCACTCTAGGTTCAAGTCTCTTGCCAACCCTAAGGTGGCTCCCTTAACTAAGAATTGTGCTTCCCTGCTCTCCTATCCAACCTTCCTTTATCCCAATCATCCTGTTTCCCTAAGTTCCCCCATCCTCCCCTTCTCACTTTTCTCTCCCCATCTCTCCTAACCCCCATCCCACCCCACCCCCAAGATCCCAATTTTCTCCCCGGCAATTTTGTCTACTTCCCATAGCCAGGAGGATAACTATATGTTTTTCCTTGGGTTCACTTTCTTATTTAGCTTCTTTAGGTTCAGCAATTGTAGACTCCGTGACCCTTATTTATGGCTAGAAACCAATTATGAGTGAGTACATCCCATGTTCATCTTTTTGGGTCTGGGTTACCTCACTCAGGATAGTGTTTTCTATTTCGATCTTGAGAGGACAATAATCAACTTTATATGGAAAAACAAAAACCCAGGATAGCCAAAACAATCCTATACAATAAAGGATCTTCTGGAGGCATTACCATCCCTGACTTCAAACTCTATTACAGAGCTACAGTAATGAAAACAGTGTGGTACTGGCATAAAAACAGAGAAGTCGACCAATGGAATCGTATAGAAGACCCGGATTTTAACCCACAAACCTATGAACACCTCATTTTCGATAAAGGAGCTAAAAGTATACAATGGAAGAAGGAAAGCATCTTCAACAAATGGTGCTGGCACAACTGGATGTCAACCTGTAGAAGAATGAAAATAGACCCATATCTATCACCATGCACAAAACTCAAGTCCAAATGGATTAAAGACCTCAATATCAGTCGGAACACACTGAACCTGATAGAAGAGAAAGTGGGAAGTACCCTACAACAGATGGGCACAGGAGATCGCTTCCTATGTATAACGCCAGCAGCACAGACATTAAGCGCAACATTGAATAAATGGGACCTCCTGAAAATGAGAAGCTTCTGTAAAGCAAAGGACACTGTCACTAAGACACAAAGGCAACCTACTGACTGGGAGAAGATCTTCACCAACCCCGCAACAGACAAAGGTCTGATCTCCAAAATATATAGAGATCTCAAGAAACTAGACTTTAAAATGCTAATTAACCCAATTAAAAAATGGGGCACTGAACTGAACAGAGAATTCTCAAAAGAAGAAGTTCAAATGGCCAAAAGACACTTAAGGTCATGCTCAATCTCCTTAGCAATCAGGGAAATGCAAATCAAAACAACTTTGAGATATCATCTTACACCTGTCAGAATGGCTAAAATAAAAAACTCTAATGATAGCCGGGCGGTGGTGGCGCACGCCTTTAATCCCAGCACTCGGGAGGCAGAGGCAGGCGGATCTCTGTGAGTTCGAGACCAGCCTGGTCTACAAGAGCTAGTTCCAGGACAGGCTCCAAAGCTACAGAGAAACCCTGTCTTGAAAAAACCAAAAAAAAAAAAAAAAAAAAACTCTAATGATAGCCTTTGCTGGAGAGGCTGTGGAGGAAGGGGTAACCTCGTCCATTGCTGGTGGGAATGCAATCTTGTCAACCACTCTGGAAAGCAGTGTTTCGGTTTCTCAGGAAATTCGGGATCAACCTACCCATGGACCCAGCAATACCACTCTTGGGAATATACCCAAGAGATGCCCTATCATATGACAAAAGTATATGCTCAACTATGTTCATAACAGTATTATTTGTAATAGCCAGAACCTGGAAACAACCTAGATGCCCTTCAATGGAAGAATGGATGAAGAAAGTGTGGAATATATACACATTAGAGTACTATGCTGCGGTAAAAAACAATGACTTCTCGAATTTCACATACATATAAAATTTTTAAAGATTTTTATTTCATTTTAGATATGTATGTGGATTTGTGTACATCAAATATAATACCCTTGGAGGCCAGAAGAAGGCCTCAGACCCCCTTGAGTTGTAGTGCAGGTGGTTGGGAGTTGTCCGCTGTGGGCATTGGGAATGGAACTTGGGTCTTCTTTGAGAGTGGCAAGCATTTTTTAACTGCTGAGCCATCCCACTCACCCCAGAGGATACAACATTCTGATCTTTCTATCCTAAGGCTATAAGACTTCTTCTAATTGCACAGTATAAAAATAAATTTAAATTATTTATGAGTGTGGAACTCAAATAAATCTTAAGGTCTCGAGTACTGACAAAGAACCAGTAGTTAGTGATTAAAAAGCAATTCTAATGTTTACTAGAATAATTGGAAACGCTAATGGACCCAGTTCAGAATTCACGGGCACAGTTCTTAGAAAGCTCACTCCTGGCTTTGGCAGTTTGGTTACTGCATTGCTTCCAGGATTCCTCTGGGTTCCCTAAGACACCCATTCTTTTGGTGTGGGGGAGGGTGTGTGGTGGGTGGGTCTGTTCATTTGTGTGCACATATGTGTGCATGTACATTTAGAGGGCAGAGGTCAGAGGTCAACCTCCTCGTGGGATGCCTGCCTTCAGTTTTGCTTTGAGGCCGAGTTGCTCGCTGACCTGAAACTCACCGAGTAGGTTAGGCTGGCTGGCCGGTGAGCCCAGGGCTTCACAGTGCCTCTGTTTCCCCAGCACTGGGCTTACACATACTGAAGACCATGCCCAGCGTTTTACGTGGGTGCTAGGATTGAACTCAGCACCTCGTGCTCCTGTAGCCAACAGTTTGCTGACTGAGCCATTTTACCATTCTGTTTAAATGAGATAGCTCTTGGAGGTGGGCGGAGGCTCTGGCATCGCCTTCGGAATAATGCTATGAGTTAGATGTCATCATTCTTAATGCAGAGGGGATTCCAGGTTCAGAGAGGTTGGACGACGTGTTCAGGGAAGCGCAACAGAGAAAAGGTAAAGTCAGATCTCCCCAACTCGAGGTGTTGCTCTACAGCACCAGTTTTGGTTAACATTTGCTCGCAATTTATGGTTGTTCTCCCAGCTAATTATTTGTTTTCCTTGTTTCTTGTGTCTTTGTGTTGCTTTGTTATTTTTGAGATAGTCTTCTGGTGTAGCCCAGGCTGACATCAAACTCCAAGTGCTAAGATTACAGATATGCACTCTCACGGCTGACTGCATTAATGTCTTATTCTTTCTTTAAAAGTATTTTTTATTTTTAAAAAATATTCATATTTTAAATTGTGTGTGTGTGTGTATGAGTTCAGTGCCCATGGAGGCCAGAGACACTGGGTCCCCTGGTAGCTGGAGTAACAGGCCGTTCTGAATCACTCAGTATGGATGCTGGGATTGAACTCAGGTCTAGAAGACCAGGAAGTGCTCTTGCCAGTGGAGCCATCTCCCCAACTCCCTGTTTCATCCTTTCCTAGTAGAGACCACACTGTACCAATGTTTCCTGGAGGTCTTCCACCCGTCAGAATCCCAAGTCCTTGAGGTTTCCTGTTGTGGTCTCTTCAGGATCCACACACAGACAAAACCATTTCTGAAAGATTCCATTTTACTCCATCAGTTGGGAGATCTCTGTTTTCCCAGGAGAAGGCATGGCCTCTATTCAGTCTTCTGCCTTTGTCTCTCTTTTGTTATTATTATTATTTGTTATTAATTTGGTTGTTTGAGATGGGATTTTGCGATGTAGCTTGAACTCATGATCCTCCCGGTTCGGCTCTCAGAGTGCTGAGGTTACAGGCATCCACTATCACACTCCACAAGTCAAAATTCCTTACAGCTCTGCATGCAACTTCTTTGCCTAGAAAGAAAGAAAATATTAGAAACTAAAAACTAACAAAACTAATAAAAATATTAGAAAACCAGTCTCCATTGTCACATTTTAGGGTTTCTATTGCTGTGAATAGACACCATGACCATGGCAACTCTTATAAATGAAAAACATTCAGCTGAGGTTGCCTTACAGTTTGGTCCATTAATCATGGCAGGACATGGTGCTGTGCAGGCAGACGTGGTTCTGAAGAAGGAGCTGAGAATTCTGCGTCTTGATCTGCAGGCAGCAGGAGACTGCCACATTGAGTGTAGCTTGAGCACAGGAGACCCCCAAAGCCTGCCTCTGCAGTGGTACACTTCCTCATGCAAGGCGCCACCTACTCCAATGTGGCCACACCTCCTAATAGTGCACTCCCTATGGGCCAAGCACTCAAATGCATGAGCCTATGGGGGCCATTCCCATTCAGACCGCCACAGGTCAACTTGATTGTGTTTAGAATCACCGTGGAAATGCATCTCTGGGCATGTCTGTGAGAAAGTTTCTAGCCTGGCTTTATTGAGATAGGAAGACCCATTCTGAACATGGGCAGCACCATCCCATGGGCTGGAGTCCTGCTCCGGATTAAAAAAGTGAGCTGAGGACCAGCATTCATCCATTGTCCTTGACTGCACGCAGCAGCGTGGCCAGCTGCTTCCTGCTCCTGCTGCCATGTTGTAGTCAGACTGTGAACCACAATAAACCGCCCTCTCTTACGGCGCTTTTTGTCATAACTTCCTGTAACTCCAGCTCTAGATCTGTGGCCCTCTTCTATCCTCCCTTAAGAGAGGAAACCTTATCCGGGCGGTGTCCATTGATAAGCAGAGAGCTAGATCGCCTTGTGTGTGGACTCACCGGTCCTTAAGGAGATTAGGATCGAAAACAGCCAGCAGCCCGTGAAGGGAGGACCACTAAACAAGGCTCTGGGTTCAGATTCCATCATGAAGGAATTTGCATGTAGTAACCAGCTATGGCCATGTTATAGGGCTATGGAGTGGGGTTACAGTGGATCCAGCACCCAAAAACATGATAATGCCTTCTTTTGCATTCTCGTGCATGTGAAGGCTGGTTCTGGAGCATGCATTGAACATTTCCTTCCCTCGCAACCTTTCTTAATGCCTTTTTGTGAGCGCACATACACATAGTATGTATGTATGTGTGTGTATGTTTGTGTGTGTGCAGTCGTATGTGTTATAGGTATATGTGTATATGCATGTAGAGGTCAGAGATCAGCTTCAGGTGCTGCCCACCTTTTAATTATTATTTAATTATTATTATTATTATTTTCCAGTGTTCCTTTCAGCGGGACCTGGAACTCACTAAATACCATGAGCTCCAGGTATCTGCCGGTCTCTATCTTGTCAGCACTGAAATCATATGTGTCACTGTATTCAGCTTTTTAAAAATCACATTTAGTTAGTTAACACACACACGCATGTGTGTGCATGCATGTATGTGTGTGTGCATGAGTGTATGCGTGTGTCTATATGCATGTATGTGTGTGTGCATGAGTGTATGCGTGTGTCTATATGCATGTATGTGTGTGCATGAGTGTATGCGTGTGTGTATATGCATGTATGTGTGTGAATGTGTGTATGTATGTGGGTGCATGCCCCAGCATGCTTGTAGACGTCTGTTTTCTCCTTCCACAAGGTCAGGTCATCAGACTTAGCAGGCAGCACCCTCACCTGCTGAGCCACCCCACCAGCTCATGCTCTGAATATTCTTGTGGGCTTTGGGGGATTGAACTCAGATACTCACACTTTACCAAATGCATCATTGCCCTGCGCCCTCCAGTTTTAGAGACATCAGAAAAGGGTGTTTTTTAGGAGACATCCCTGGGGCCCGACAGACAGGAAGCAGCAGTTAGTCCTGCACCTGCAGCAGGTACGTCAGCAGGAAGGGGCTCAGTGGATTTGAGCGGGGTCAACTCTTCTCAGAGATTTGACTGTCCCGGACTAATCCCTCATGCCTCAAAGGGATCAGACTTAAGCTCTGGGAAAAATCTCATAAAGAAGACATGAAAAAAAAATAGGAAGCTCTGCACTCTGCTCTCTTACTTCTGAGTGTATTTACAGCTGCGATGGTGTCAGGAGAGCCCTGTGTAGGCAGAAGTTTCTGTCTCACCAGCAGCTCCCAAATAAACATAGAAAGGCTTAATGTTAATTATAAATGTTCCACCAATAGCTCAGGCTTGGTACTAGCTATTAGCTTTTAATTAGCCCATATTTTTTTATCTATACTTTGCCATATGTCTTGGTATCTTTTAGCAGTACGGCATGCTCAACTTGCTTCTGTCTGTCTGCTGGCTGCTCCTGATCCCACCCTTCTTCTTCCCAGCATTCTCTGTTTGGCTCTCCTACCTAACCTTATCCTATTCAGCTATTGGCCAGTCAGATTCTTTATTAAACCAATCACAGAGACAAATCTTCACAGTGTGTATAGGGATTATTCCATAGCACCCTTGATTACAGGCACTGAACAAGTTTATCTTTAATTTGGAAATGCTATGATGGTAATTTTTGGTAAAGAAGGGGGGTGCTTTATTCCTTGTTAAATGTGTGTGTGTGTGTGTGTGTGTGTGTGTGTGTGTGTGGTTATGTAGCCCAGGCTGGGCTTGAACTTTCTTTTCTTTCTTTCTTTCTTTCTTTCTTTCCTTCCTTCCTTCCTTCCTTCCTTCCTTCCTTCCTTCCTTCCTTTTCTGAGCCTGTCCTGTTACTAACTCTTGTAGACCAGGCTGGCCTTGAACTCACAGAAATCCACCTGCCTCTGCCTCCTGAGTGCTGGGATTGAAGGCATGTGCCACCACTGCCCAGTTTAGGGCTTGAATTTTTTATGTAGCTGAGAATGACCTTGAACTTCTGATCTTCCTAATGTCATTTCCTGAGTGCTGGGATTACAGGTGTGCAAGATCACACTCGCTTTTTCAATTGTAAATTATTTATTTGTATGCATACATGTATTCACCCTGGAATGTGTGTGTGTATGTATTTGTGTGGGGCTCCCCATGGCTGGGCATCCAACTTCTCTCTTCCACTACAGGCACTTTTAGATGTTGTGGGGTGAACACTAGTGACCTCTGTTGGAAATGGCTCTATCCCAGTTGTTCTCAGGGACACAGTGTTTTTACTCTTGGGGTGTGTGTGGGGTGTTGCTGTTCTCTTCCCTGTCATGGAAGTTTGGAGGCCAGCCTAGTCCCAGACCTTGGAGGACACTATGAGACAAACATGCTTGGGTCTGGAATGGCAGGATGTGTGTGTGCAGTCCCATTTCCAGAGTCAGCTTTTCAGAATTCAAACAACACATAGCTGTAATGGTTTAAGTAAAACAGCGAGGTTTCCTGCCTGGTTGCGGCAGGCAGCAGGTCCCGAGACCACAGCAGGTCATGAAGGCAACAAGTCCCAGGCAGGGAGCCCTCAAGGAGAGAAAAAAATCTGAGGGACCCTGGGCCCCCAAATCAAATGCTCAGGACAGTGTGTGCAGTGCTAGCTCAGGAGGACTGACCCTGGGTCGTCTGGTCACGTTTTTAGCTATGGAGAACAACCAGAGATGAATGTTAGTGAAGGGCTTAACTGTAGCCATGAAGGCTGTGGTTGGGGGCTGGAAGGGGAAAATTCACCACTGAAGCTGCTGGTGTGCTTAGAGGTCGCTGGTAAGTCAGATACAATGTGGAGCTATTGTAAAGAAACCCGGTTCCAGAGCCCAGGGTTTCATGTTTTCCCAGAGGGAATGTGGAAAGAGCCTGTCCAAGTTACGAGCATCAATGTAAGGTTTAAGTAAAATGATGTCGTTCCCTGAGTGGCTGCAGCATGTCCAGAGACCAAGGCAGGCCACGAAGGCAGCCAGTCCCAGGTAGGGAGCCTAGGCAGGGAGATGCATGGTGGGGTGAGAGACTGAGATGGATAGACATGCCATGAGATCATGCTGCAGGTTTCTGAAGGCAGCTGGTCCTGGGCAGAGAGCCGTGTGGTGGGTGAGAGACAGAAACATGGATAGGCATGCCATGCAGAATGAGGTTGGATATTTATTTAGTGGGTTATGGAGGGGGAAGGGGAAGGGGATAAGGGAGAAAAGCAGAGAGGCAGAGAAAGAGAGAGAGAGAGAGAGAGAGAGAGAGAGAGAGAGAGAGAAGGGAGGACAAGAGGAGACACAGCAGCAGCTACCTCTTTGGGAGAGAGATGGAAAGGAAGACTTGCAGGCTGGAAGCAAAAGGAAGTCTGCTTGCCTCAGTGGATTGGGGGGAGTGGGCGGGGCTTCTCTTTTAAAGGGACAGGACAGACCATTACAATGGCGGTTTATCAATATATGTGCATTGCAGAAAGGGACGGCCGTGGAAGTGTCTCCATCTGGTGGCAGCATGAGGCAGAAGGTATTCCCATCAAGGCTGACCAAGAAGCAGAGGAGAGGAGCCAGGAGGCCCACCTTCAGAGACGCAATTCTGCCAGTGAAGTCTTAGCACTAAGAGGCTCCACAGCTTTCAGAGCAGCCCTGTGGGGCTAAGGCAATAGCTCAGTCCCTGTGAAACCCATGTAAAAACCAATGTGGTGGGGCACACCTGTAATCCTACTGCTGAGGGGGTGGAGATGGGTGGATGCCTAGGACTCACTGGTCGATCAGCTTAGCCTAATCGGCGAGCCCATGTCTCTGAAACAAAGTGGAGTGCTCTTGAAGAACAACACCCAAGACTGACCTCTGGCTACCGCATGCACACAGGTGCACAGGCAAAGAGCATCGAAAACCAAGTGTTCAAGACACCAGCTTCAATCTGAAATACAGTAGCATCTTTCTGGCCTCTCTAGAGGGAATCAGGGAATCTAGACCCAAGTAAGCTTTCTTAAGCATATAATGTGAGTGTCCACATGCTCACGTGTAGTAATAAGAGCGGCGGGGCTGCGTTCCCAACACCCCGGCTGCCTACTCAGCTAGCTTATGCCCCAAAATAATTACACAGACACTGTATTCTTTTAAGCACTGCTTGGCCCTTTAGCTCTAGCACTTACAGGCTAATTCTCACATCCCGATCAACCCATCTCTAATAATCTGTGAGAACCGGTCTTACTGGGAAGATTCTAGCCTAGTCCATCCTGGGTCGGAGCTTCATGCCGGGAGCGGGGCATGGCGTCTCTCTCAGGCGTCTGCTCCCTAGAGGAGAGCTGTCAAGTCTCTGAGCTCACTTCCTCTTCCTCCCAGCATTTTGTTCTGTTTACTCCTCCCACCTATCCTCTAACCAATAAAATGGGCCAAGGCAGTTCCTTTATTAGCCAATGACCTTCCTCCATCATTTCCCCTCTTTCGGTTTAAACAAAAAAAAAAAGGCTTTAACTTTAACATAGCAAAATTACATATAACAAAACAGTTATCAAGTAAAAGTTACAATAATCTTTATCATAACTAAGGAAAACTATAACTATAACTAACTATTCTTAACTCCATCAAAGACTCCAGAAAGATACAATACTACCTAAGCAAACAAGAAAAAAGCAACTTTTAAAACTCTAGAAATGACAGAGACATCTCGCTACCTGGACAGTCACCCAAAGTTCCTCTGTACCGTTGGGGCATCCATCTTCAGCCTTTAGGCCCATGTATCCAGCAGACATTTCCATAAAGCAGGAAAATTCAAAGTCAGTTCAGTCACTATCTGTTGTGTCCTGCAGAATGTCTCGCAGACTCTTTCATGAATCAGGAACCCCGAAAGATCATCTCACCTTAGGCAAGTTCAGTAGTCCCCTCTCTGCGGGTTCTCTGTGTCCAGTTTATGCAATAGTCCAGGCAAGAGCAGTTTCTTGCCCAAATGGCTATCAAACTCCATAAGGTGCCTCTTCGATGCCCATCTTACTCTTGAAGTACATTGGTGCTGCCAGGAGCAGAGTGTCTCATTGTCATGAAAAGTCCTCAGTTATTAAAACATTAAATGTCCTATTCTGTAATCTTTGAAAGACATGAAGAATGTCTATCTAAAATATATATCTAGAAAATATTAACTAACATGACTACAAACTTGACTATTATGATTATCTATCAACAACCTATATTTCCTAATTATACATTACATTTTAATAATGAACTACACAATCACAATACCTTAATAAAAATCAGAAACACTTATATATATAACAAAATTGACCTTAAATCTCTATCAATAAAGCAAAATCTATACTAATGCAAATTATTCATACCTATATCATATCCCCCTTTAAATGTAAAAGAATGTTTATAAACCATATTTGGGAACATGGGCGCAGTTTTTTCTCTCCAAACTGCTTCCTGCTGAATGGGGGCATCGTTAATTAGGTCTTTCACGGTATAACCTGTGTGCTAGTTTCATCTTAGTTGGCAGTTGAGCGAAGCAATTTTCTGAAGGTGTTCACAGCAACCCTTCAGGAGGGCGTGGTCCATCATACCAAATCAGAATAGAAGAAATGAACAGCGTCTCATCCTCTGTGAAAACAAAATAAGAAACTCCTTTCCAAAGTATCATATCCTTAGATCCAAATTCAAAATATCTATGTTGGATTAGTTCAGCAGTATTTATAAACAAATATCTTTTAGTAGCTTTTGCTCTTTCCTCAGCATTCAAACAATTCAAAGAGAGCATAATAGCATACAGTATCAAAATTCTCTGTGTATTTTCCATCTTTGTGCAGCTTTGTTTTAACCTCTATTTTGTTTATTTTTACTTTTAACTCTTTGCTTTTTGAGACAGGTTCTCTGTATCTTTGACCTGAAGTAACTCTGTAGACCAGGCTGTCTTTGAACTCTCAGAGATCCGCCTGTCTCTGCCTCCCAGGCATTCGGGATTAAAGGTGTATGCTACTATACCTTGAACTCACAGAGATCTGTTTGTCTCTGCCTTCTAGGCACTGGGATTAAAGGCATGTGCTACCACACACAACAACTCTCTTCCTTTTTTTCTTTTTTACTTTAAGAACTTCAACTTTTAGTCTGCATATATTTTTAACACACTTTAAACCATTCAGAAATTTTCTCTGTCTTTGAATCTCTCTTTACTGTATATCTCTCTTTTTCTGACCACATGAATCTTTAATTTACCAAGCAATCTCAGTAGGACTAAAGGCGTGTCTTTGCCAGCTAGATCCAGTCCATTCCTTAGCTTTCCAGCCTCATGGCGGATATACAGGCTGTAGCCATTACTGCCACAACTGTATGGCTTTTCAAGGTCCCTGCCAGCAAGTGAGCTACAACAGACAACACTCAAGTCCTCTCTCGGTAGCTGGCCCTCCTGCCTCAAATAGTCAGAGTTTGCCCTGGCAGGACAGCCCAGAAAGCCGGCATTTTTAAACGGCACAGCATTTTTCCTGCTACGGCTGAAAACCGAAAAGCATGTGTTCAGCTTTTCGTCAACACCGTTTAAGTGTTTCGTGGCAGGACCTCTTAAAGAGCTGCAGGCTTTGCAGCTAAAGCTGAGTCAGGAAACCTCTCTTAGATGAGGCGCTTGCTTGCCTCTAGCAAGCAGAGTAGAACCGAGAAATTGCTGCTACTAAGAAACCAGGCACAATGCTTTCATTTTTGTTCTAGAATTACTTCCCAAGCTGTCTCAGGCTTTATGTGGAAGCAGTTGTCCACGTGGGTGCCATATGTTTTTTGTTTAATCCGAAAAAGGGGAGCCGGTTGTGGTGGCGCATGCCGGTAGGATTTGCTGAAGGAGGCAGAGGCAGGAGAGGGAAGTGGCCGCTTTTTTAAAGGGAGAGAAACCACGCCCCAATGGGCTGGTACCTCAGCGGTGATAGGCTGGAGGAGTGGGAGGACCTCCCGCAACACTCACGGTGAATGTATTGCATGTGTGTGTGTGTGTGCTCTGTGGTATGGGTCTGGAGATCCAAGGACGACCTCAGGTATTGGTCCCTGACTTCCTCCTTGTTCAGGACAGGGTTCCTGTGTTGATTGTTGCCCACTCCACAGGGGCTTCTAGAGCATCTTCTGTCTCCACCTCCCATCTTGCTGTAGGATGCTAGGGTTATAGACACATACTGCTGCCCCCGGCTTACCGTGGGTGCTACTTCCCGAACTCATGTCCTTGTGCCTTTGAGGCAAACACTTTATCCACTGAGCCATCTTCCCAGCCCTCAACCTTAATAAACATAGCTCAAAAGTTTTCATTCACTGCTCTGTTCATTCCTGAAAAATACTCTCTAAAAGCTAGGAATAAAAGATAAGGTCTTTAACCTGGAAGATGCATCCAACAAAAATTAGAACAAGAAGAAAGTGTACGCTTCAAAATTTTGTTTTATATTTTACTTTCATGAATGTGTAATTCATTCCTTACATGTGTGTGTCTGTCATGTGTGTGGGTGTCAAAGGCGGCACCAGATCCCCCGGAACTAGAGTTACGGGTGCTGAAAACTGGACTCAAGCCCTCTGCAAGAGCAGCAAACCCTCTTAAATGCTGAGCCTTCTCTCCAGCCCTCTTGTTCAATATTTTACCAGAAGTTCTGGTCCATGTAATAAGATAATAAAAAGAAATAAAAGACATCCATATTGGAAATGAAAAACTGAAGTTGGAAAATTATTTCTTCCCAGACTTACTATAAAGCTACGGTAATTAAGACAATGTGTTATTTATTGAAAAGCCCAGCCTCACGTTCATCCATTGCTTTCTTTTTTCTTCCCTGAAATGTAATTGTCTATATAGATGTGGTGTGTGTTTCTGGGGGTTTTATTCTATTTCATTGACAGTCATCAAAACAAAAACTTTTTATTTCCATAAGAAACATTGAAAGGGATAAAAAGGCAGAGTATGGGCCAAGTGTGGTGACCCTGTCACCCCCTCACTCTGGAGGGGCAGGGTCAGGAATTCAAGGTCATCTTCAGCCAGATGTGAGCTCAAGGCCAACTGGGGCAGCACAAGACTCTGTCTCAAAACAAAAAGAAGAAGTAGGGAAGGAGATTTGGGAAAATACATCGAGAAGGAGAAAACTGTGACCTCCAGAGACAGCAGTTTGCCACCCTTGTTCTATAATCTGGTAGCTTCAGTCTGACATGCTCTTTGTCCCCGTGATAACTCCACCACTCTCAGCCCTCAGAGCCCTTTTACAGACACTCTCAGGCCATGTCCTCCCCGCTTTTGTTCTTTTAGTTTTTTGAGACAGGTTCCCCTGTAGCCAGGGTGGGTTTGCACCTCCAGTCCTCTGAGCGCCGTCCTTCAAGTGCTGTGATGTTGTGGAATAGAATATTTGTTTAACTATGTAAAGGCGTGTTGCTTTGCTTATACTGCATGTGTTTATGTAGGGATGTGCTGCTCCTTTACTTTGCCTGCCTAAGGCACCTGATTGTTCTGATAAAAAGCTGAGCAGCCAATAGCTAGGCAGAAGAGGGATCGTGGGGGTTGGCAGGCAGAAGGAAAAGGGGAGCCAGTCAGCCAGCCTGCCAGAGGTGAGCCAGCCAGGGGCCAGTCAACCAGACATGGAGGAGGCAGGAAAGCAGAATGGGAGGTGTGCAGATGAGGTAAGCGAGCCTCGGGAGACCACATAGATGAATAGGAGTGGGCTAATTTAAGTTTTAAAAAAAGTAGCTAGCAACAAGCTAAGCTAAGGCCAAGCATTCATTATTAATAATAAATCTCTGTGTCATAATTTGGGGGCTGGCGGTCCAAGAAAGCCAGCTACACTGATTACAAGTGTGTGCCGCCACACCTGACCATCAACTTTCCCCTATTGCATTTATCCCAGCTGTTCTTTCTTGCTCTCTCTCTCAGCATGCATGTGTTCATGTGTGTGCATTTGTGGCTGTATGTGTGTGAACATGTGTGTGAGCAGACAGGCATCTGCCATGGGGCTGGTCAGAAGACGACTTTGTAGAGTTGGTTCTCTACTTTTGCTGTGACCTCTGGGACTTGAACTCGGGTCTTTGGGCTTGTGCTGTAAGCACTTCTACCTGCTGAGCCCTTCCTCCAGCTCCCAACTATAACCTCACAGCTATGCACACACTTCTACTTTGTTCTCTTGCCCCTGTAGAGGTTAACAATTGCCAGAAGCCACTTTCTTTCTTGCTAACGTCCTCTGCCTCCAGCACCTTAGACAGCTCCTGGCATATGGCAGGGGTTTAATACTCATATTATGTGGAATGAATAAATAGTTTGGTTCCTGTTCATCGTCAGCTTGACAGAATGTAGATTCACCCTGAAGACAAATTTCTGAAGGTTTTTTTTTTAAATTATGACAATTCAGGTGGCAAGACCCCACCATAAATGTGGGCAGCATAAGATTGAAAGAAAAGGAGAAAGCTGGCCGAGCACGTGCACCCATCTTTCTGCTTCCTGACTGTGGATACAATGTGACCAGAGTCTTGACATTCCTGCCACTGTGCCTTCCCCACCACGGTGAACTGTGCTCTGGGTCTCTGGGCCTCAATAAACCCTCTCTTAAGTTGCTCTGCTGGGTTACTTTGTCACAGTAATAAACAAAGTAACTGAAACAAACAGAAATGAGAAGGGCAGCCTGGGAAGCTGCCGTGGGATCCTGTAGACAGATACCATCTGAGAGCTGGGAGGTTGGACAGGCATGACCCCGGCATGCTAGCAGATTCAGGCTGAGGTGTGATGTGGTCATTCAGTGTCTCTAAGAACCACAAGAGGCCCCAACAAAGATATGCCTCCCACCACTGTACCTGGCTCATGGACTGTGATTTGTCTTACGAAGTCACCCCAGAGTTTCTAGAAGCTGTCAATCATCTACACATAATTGCTCTGTTACAGCACCTTTGATGTCTTCCCATGGGAAGCAGGCTTATCTGAGTTCAGTGGGTCTTGGATACGTTGGACAAGGGGGCATGTGCCATAACGTGCATTTGCTCAAGGAATCTATCAAAACTGGTGCAGAACACTGAAAAGAAAGCACTCTAGGGTAGAGGAACATAGAGGGTAAACAAATAAATCAGAATCCACCCAGATGAAAATTCATCTCGCTACAAAATACCGGAGAGAAGGAAAAGCCAAGGTATGGTAATGTCATTTGTCGGAGAAAATATTCACAAAGCATATGCTATAGAACTTTTATATCCTGCCAGGTACAGTGGCACACACCCAACACCCCAACACTCTGGAGGTGGGGGTAGGAGAATCAGGAACTCAAGGTAATTCTTGGCTACACAGCAAACTCAAAAGCCAAGCTGGGCTACATAAGACTGTCAACAAAACAAATAACAGTAACAAAGCCTTCTCATTCAGAATATACAGGAATTTTAAGAGTTTTGAAGGATAAAAGTACATGTGTGAATTTTTACATGTGTGTATGCAGGGACCCATGGAGAGCAGAAGGAGGCATCAGATCCCTTGGAGCTGAAGTTACAGGTGGTTGTGAACCACTGGGTCCTAAGAACTGAACTTGGGCCCTTTGCAGAAGCAGCAACTGTCCTTATCTAATGGGTCATCTGTCCACCCTCTATAAAGAACGTCTAAAACCCAGTAAGAATATACCATAATCAAATGTCCTTGTGGTATGATTGAGCATCCTTTGGGTATATGCCCAAGAATAGTATCGCTGGGTCTTCAGATAGATTGATTCCTAATTTTCTGAGAAATTGCCATACTGATTTCCAAAGCGGCTGTACAAGTTTTTACTCCCACCAGCAATGGGGTAGTATTCTCCTTACTCCACATCCTCTCCAGCATTGGTGTTTTCGATAGTAGCCATTCTGGCAGGTGTAAGATGGAATCTCAGAATTGTTTTGATTTGCATTTTTCTGATGGCTAAGGATGTTGAGTATTTCCTTAAATGTCTTTTGGTCATTTGAGATTCTTCTGTTGAGAGTTCTCTGCTTAGGTCTGTACCCCATTTATTATTGGATTATTTGTTCTCTTGATGTCTAGTTTCTTGAGTTTTTTGCATATTTTAGAGATCAGTTCTCTGTAAGATGTGGAGTTGGTGAAGACCTTTTTCCATTCTGTAGGATACTGTTTTGTCTTGTTGACCATGTCTTTTACTTATAGAGGCTTCTCAGTTTCAGGAGGTCTCATTTATTAATTGTTGCTCTCAGTGTCTGAGATACTGGAGTTATTGTACCAATGCATTCAAGTGTACTTCCCACTTTCTCTTCTGTGAGGTTCAGTGTGGTTGGCTTTGTGTTGAAGTCTTTGATCCATTTGGATTTGAGTTTTGTACATGGCGATAGATATGGATCTATTTGCATGCTTCTACATGTTAATATTTAGTTATACCAGTACCATTTGTTGAAGATGCTTTCTTTTTTTCCATTTCATAATTTAAGCTTTGTCAAAAATCAGGTGTTCATAGGTGTATGGATTGATATCCGGTCTTTGACTCAATTTCATTGGTCCTCTTGTCTATTTTTATGCCAATACCAAGCTGCTTTCATAACTGTAGCTCTATAATAGGGTTTAAAGTCAGGAATGGTGATGCCTTCAGAAGTTCCTTTATTGTACAAAATTATTTTGGCTATCCTGGGTTTTTTGTTTTTCTGTATGAAGTTAAGTATTGTTCTTTTGAAGCCCATGAAGAATTTTGCTGGGATTTCGATGGGTATTGCATTGAGGACATTTGCTCAACTATGCTCATAGCAGCATTATTCATAATAGGCAGAACCTGAACCAATCTAGATGCCCCTCAAATGAAGAATGGAAAAAGAAAGTGTGGTACATTTACACAATGGAGTACTATTCAGCAGTAAAAAATAATGATATCTTGGAATTTGCAGGCAAATGGATGAACTAGAAAATAACCATACTGAAGAGGTAACCCAGACCCAGAAAGACAAATATAGTGTGTACTCACTCATAAGTGACTTTTAGACATACATCAAAGAATAACAGTCTACAACCCCAGAGAACCTAGACAACAAAGAAGACCCTAAGAGACACAAACATGAATCCGCCCAGGAAGGAGAAAAAGACAAGACCTCCTGAATAAATTGGGAGTGTGGGGGACAGTGGGAAGGGTGGAAGGGGAGAGGGGAGGAAGGAAGGGGAGTAGGAAAAATGTATAGCTCATTTAAAAACAATAAAAAATTAAAAGAAAGAAAATGCCACCATCAAACTTTTCAGGTCAGAATGCCATACATATTTGCAGATGTGTCAGGAGATGGGCTGGAAAGATGCTCAACAACTCACCGACCCTCTTCCTTTGGAGACAGGCTCTCCTATAGTCCAGACTGGCCTTGAACTCACTACGTAGCCAACGACGACTTTGAAATTCTGATCTTCCTGCCTTAGTCTCTGAAATGCTGAGTTGCCACCATGTACGCTTGTTAGTAGTGGAGGGGACTGAACTCAGGGCTTCCTGCATGGTCAGCCATTACCCTCCAGATGGTCTACACAACCCCAACCCCTTATGTAGCTTTTAAACTCCTGCCCCATAGGTGGGCACTATCCCTACAGGGAGGGGTGAGGTATGGCTTCAGAATGTTAAACACCACAGATCCATGTCTTTTTTTTTTTTTTTTTTTTTTTTGGTTTTTTGAGACAGGGTTTCTCTGTGGTTTTGGAGCCTGTCCTGGAACTAGCTCTGTAGACCAGGCTGGTCTCGAACTCACAGAGATCCGCCTGCCTCTGCCTCCCGAGTGCTGGGATTAAAGGCGTGCGCCACCACCGCCCGGCTCAGATCCATGTCTTGAAGGCATTTTCTGTAGTTCTTGGCTTCTCAGCCAATTCATGGAGTTAAGGGAAGTAAAATCCATGCTACAAGAATGTGGCAAAGGAAGGTATTCTCCAGCGTCACGTGGAACGGATGCTGTTTAAGAAGCCCTGCCCCCTGCTAAGGATACTAATAAAGTATACTGTCTTAGACTCGCTACTTGTCACTGATGAAAAGTTCAGACACTGTGTTTCACATGTTAACCTGATAATTTTTTTCCCCTGGTGGAGATAGGATTAACCTTTGGTTGGTAGAAAGGATAATTCCAGTTGTTATGGCCTTAGAATGTCTGATAAGGTCACTAAATTGCTTAGTATTTAGCCTAACAGCTTTATTCTTTTTTTTTTCCATAAACTTGTTGGAACTACATTATTCAAATGCTTTTTGGGTATGTGTGTGGTGTGCTCTGTTTGCTCATGTGCGTGGGGAGCAAAAGGTTAATGTCGGGTGTCCTCCTCGACTCCTTCCTTTTTGAGACAGAATCTCTCTCTGAACCTGGAGCTCATTGATTCAGCTAGGCTGGCTGGCCGGGGAGCTCCAGGGTCCCTTTTTTTCTTCCTTTCCAGTGCTGACAAGCAACAGAATGCCCTGTTTTTATATAAATTCTGGGGATTAAACTCAGGTCCTCAGCATGTACAGCATGCATTTTACTGACTTGAGCAATCTCTGTAGCTAAGGTTTTATTTATTTATTTGTTTGCTTGTTTGTTTTGGTGTTTTTCGAGACAGGGTCTTTCTGTAACTTTGGAGCCTGTCCTGGAACTCACTCTGTAGACCAGGTTGGCCTTGAACTCAGAGATTCACCTGCTTCTGCCTCCTGAGTGCTGGAATTAAAGACATGTGCCCCTACTGCCTGGCTTGCTTTTTTATTATTTATTTATTTTAAAGACTGGGCCATCCTATGTAGTTCAGGCTGGCCTTTAACTCATCCTTTGTGCTGGGACTATAGGTATGCACCACTATACCCAGCCAAAATACTTTCTAAAAGAGATTTTATTTAGGTATATGTGTATGTGTATGGGCATATGTGTTCAGGTACCTGTGAAGGGTGTTGGATCCCCTGCAGATGGAGTTTCTGGAGATTGTGAGTTGCTTGGTGAGGGCACAGGGAACTGAACTTGAGTCCTGTGGAAGAGCAGCAAGTTCACTGAACCACTGAGCCATCTCTCCAGTCCCTGAAATGTTTTTTTTAAAATCAACTTTATGTTGTTTTTATCTCTGCTATTCAGTGGCTACACCCGCTCCTACCTCTATTTCCCTTGCTGCTGTGTCCACAGCCTAGAGATCCTTGGCTGCTCCAGCTGCCTCCCTGTAGGGAGACAAATGTCATTTTAACTAAGTCTGTATCTTTTTATTTTACCAATAAAGACTCAGGAACAAGATGCTGGGGTAAAAACCTGCTAGCTCACGAGGCAGAGAAATTATTCAAATGACCTTCTTCCTCAGTCTCCCTGTCAGAAAGAGTCTGTGTCTGGAAATAAAACTCCTCCAACCGGATGTTCCTCCCTTCTACTTCCTGTGCCTCTCCTTTTTTGACCTCCCAGACTTCCCCTCACACTTGATGGTTAATTCCAGTCACTGGTTGCTTGCTCTGCCTCCTGACCTAGGGTTAATTTTATTTAATTGATGCAATCTTGCTGTTCACAGTGTGATCAAATATCCTGCAACAGCTTTAGTTATAATTTTTTTTGAGATATAGTTGTTGTTCTTAATTCCCATTTGTCCTATGGGGTAAAGACGATTACGCAGGGAAAAGACACAGACACGCGGCGGTACCACGTGGTAGGTACACTTTTTAATGGGAAGGGAAAACACACTAGGAAAAGTGAAGGGAAGGGACCAAGGGAAGGGTTAAGAAGGGGAAGGGAAGGGGCGAACTCGTGGTTTGTCCTTGCTTTTAACGGAGGATGCAAAGGCTTCTGGGAAATGTGTCCCACGCTTGCGTGCGCTGGAGTCCAGAGGGATGTTGGGAGTTGTAGTGTTGCAAGGGAACAACATTTCACCCTTTTGGTTTGATTAAAAAAAATTGGGGGACCTTAAAGGGTAGGGAATGGGGGCGTAGTCCAGTCTCTCATGGCTGCTTCCTGCTGACTTTGGGCGTTGAGGGGTCCAGGGAATGTCCGATTATCTTGGCAATGTCCCACTGGCATTTGCGGTCGCTGGTACAGTTGGTCACTGATGTCCATGTTCAGGGTTGCTGGCTGGTGTAGTTGGTCAATGATGTTTGAAGTCCTGGCTGTCGTCTGAGGTGGCTGATTGAAGAAATCTGTGTGGCTTTTCCTGAGTAGCTGGGTCATCATTAAGATGCTGGAAGGCAAAAGTTGCATTAGTAAAAGAAAAAATTAAAAGAGGGGGGGGATTTTTGGAGAGCTGGGGTGAAGAGGGGGGGGGGGAGAGGGTCTTAGGATGTCCGGGGTTAAGAAATGATAAAAAAATTAAGTGATACTTATTCCTTTGTGATACTTATTCCTTTGTGTTTGATCCGTTGGGCTGGCATCCCGGAGCTTAAGGAAACTGTCTTAAGAGAAATAGATTCTAACCATACATCTCTTAACATTTTAGGGAGCCGCTGCTGCAGTCAGCGGCTGACCTGTTACGTAAGAGCTTTGTAGAGGAGAATCTGCTTACCACTTGTCTTCGCATTTGTTGGGGGTACCTGTAACGACAGCTAGACGGTTATTTATGAATTTAAAGAAGGGAGGGTGTGTTAACACAGTGACGGATCGGGACCATTGTTGTCCTTAGACTGTAGTAGGGGGGCTGAATCCGGCGTCCTTTGGAACTTAAGAGTACAGGGTCCGGTTTGAGTCACCGTGTATGAAGGATTATCTTGAGCCAGTCGAGGTGGAGTTCTTGTGACATCTTATCAGGATCTGTCCAGGTGAAGGCAAAGATGTTCTGAGACTGAGGGCTCGGCTGGCCTGGCGGGTGCGGTGATCACGTGGCAATGATTTCTGGCCTTGTCATTCCTTGAGTGGTAGATCTTGAAGGCCATCTCCAGGATCTGTGCCTGTGGAGTTAAGGGACCCTTCTCCAAACGTCTGAGTTTCGCCTTGATGTCTGAGTAGGACTGGTTGACAAAGTGGGACATCAGGAGCTGTCTGCCCTCGTTGGATTCTGGGTCCATGTTTGTGAACTGTAGCATAGCTTTGGTGAGACGGTCAAGAAATGTGGAAGGATTCTCGTTTGTATCCTGAAATATTTCTGCAAGTTTAGAATAATTGACTGGTTTGAGAGCCGCCTTTCTCAATCCCACCAGAAGGCAGGTTAAGAATCGGTCTCTGGACAGAATGCCCCCGGGGGAGTTGTAATCCCAGTGGGGTTCCTGTTCGGGCACTGCCTCTGCACCAGGTGGGTGAGAAGGCTGAGTCTGGTGTACTTCGTCAGCATGCAGTCTTGCCTGCTCCCAGACCCGTCGGCGTTCCTCAGGAAGCAAGTTGTTAAAGAGAATCATATAAATATCATGATAAGTTAGGCTGTAAGATTGGGTTAAATATTGAAACTCTTTTGTGAAATTAGTGGGGTTAGCCGTATATGACCCTAGTAGCTTAGAAATATGTGAAAGTTCCGATAAGGCGAAGGGGACGTGTACCCGAAGTGGGCCCTCGACCCCAGCTACCTCTCGTAAGGGCAGAATGGTAGCTGGTTTGGGTTGATCAGGGTCTGCTGCTGCGGCAGCGGCTCGCGAGCGAGTAAGGGGAGGGGTAAAATTAGGCGCAAGGCAGCGGGTGGGGTTAGCGCCTGAGGGGGTCTTGGAAGACCAAGGCAAAGGGGTGGGGCGGGGAGGTGAGACGGAAGAATCCGAAGTCGATTCGGCCCGCCTACTGCGCCTCCTGTGCTGGGAAGAAATTGTTAATTGTCTTCGCAGTCGAGTCCTGCTGCGAGAGAAGTTAGGTGAAGCTGGATCGGAAAGGCTGGGATATATGAGACGGGGGAATGAGATTTTTTGGGGGATTCAGAGGAACAGGAAGGCGACCCAGAAGGATGTTTAAGCGGAACTCCTGGAGACCTAGGAATGGAGCGTTTAGAGGCGTGGGGAGAAGGTGTAGGCGACTCCTTTTTGTACCTAAAAGAAACTTTTGAAGGAGGGGGGATAGAGGAGGTGGCCCCCGATTGGGCAGGGCGGGAAGGAGTGGTGTCACGAGGTCGGGGAGGCGGGGGTCGTCATCGGGGTCCATGGTCGGAGCGGAGGGTTCCTGGAGGGAGGGTAGAGCCAAAAACATGTGAGCCGGTGAACAGTGTGACGAGGTAGATGGGTCAGTTTTTAGAGCCATATAAAAGAAGGCCATCACGTACATTAATTCCTTCCATTTAGCTGACCGGTGACAAAAATTTGCCAGCTCCCGCAGAGTGTCAGGGTCAAATGATCCCTGAGAAGGCCAGCGAATAGAGCCCTGTAAATTGTATTTAGGCCAAGTCTTGGAACAAATCCGTGTTAACTTGGAAAGTTTTATGGAGGGAATGAGGGCGTGGGGTTCGAGAGCTTCCAGAAGCTGCCCGAGCGGGGAAGATGGGGGAACCGGTTTAGAATTTTTTGAGCCCATGGCCGAAGTGCAGCCCAGCCGCAAAAGGTACCAACAGAGTACCGCGAACACGGCAAGCCAAAAACGCAGGCGTCCGTGCGAATTTGGGGCGTGTTAACACTTAACTGCCCAGAGCCCAGCAACCGTACGGGAGAGAAAGTCCCGGCTGGGAGGAGGCGATTAAGCTCTTTAGGGCACAGGGCCCGGAGGTGCCAGAAGAAGTGGCCCGAAAGTGGACAGGAAAAAAGTTAGAAAAAAAGGAAGAAAGAAGGAGAAAAAAAGCCCGGAGCACCGAACTCCGGGTGCGCGGACTGAGCGTTTCGGCCGAGGGCAAAAAAAAAAAAAAAAAAACGGGGGAGGCGGGTTAGCAACCTAGCCCTAGACCGAGGTGTGCAAAGAAAGCCGGCCGGACAGTCTTTGAACGCCCCAGGGGGAAGGAAGCCAACTCAGGGTAACTCACGGATCAGGATGAAGCTGTTGAAATGGCCGTGGAAACAGGTGGTGGTGAGCGAAGGCTGTCGGTTCTTTGGACCTTGTCGGTGAGGCCCAGAGGCAAAGCCTCGGGCACCGGACGGAGAGGTCTCCGAGTCGATGCGGCGGCACCAAAATGTTGTTCTTAATTCCCGTTTGTCCTATGGGGTAAAGACGATTACGCAGGGAAAAGACACAGACACGCGGCGGTACCACGTGGTAGGTACACTTTTTAATGGGAAGGGAAAACACACTAGGAAAAGTGAAGGGAAGGGACCAAGGGAAGGGTTAAGAAGGGGAAGGGAAGGGGCGAACTCGTGGTTTGTCCTTGCTTTTAACGGAGGATGCAAAGGCTTCTGGGAAATGTGTCCCACGCTTGCGTGCGCTGGAGTCCAGAGGGATGTTGGGAGTTGTAGTGTTGCAAGGGAACAACAATAGTCTTGATATATATGTAATGGTAAAAGTAAAATGGCACCACCATTCCCCGAGTGGCCTTCCTTCCCCGAGTGGCCTTCCACAAGGGGCAGCGAGTCCCAGGCAGGGAGCCGAATGGTGGGTGAGAGGCCTTGGTGGGGTCCCCAGTCCCATGAGGAGCCGCAGCCAGGGCAGGTGAGAGACAGATGAACAGGAACAGTGTGAGGTTAGATATTTAGTAGGTTATGGAAGGGAAGGGGAGAGGGAGAGAGAAGGGGGGACAAGGAAAGAAATGGAGGGGGGAGGAGAGGAGAGGAGCCACGACAACAGCTACTTCTTCGGGAAAGAGATGGAAAGGAAGAGGAGCTCAGGCTGGAAGCCAAAGTTCAGCTTGCCTCATTCCTCAGTGGGTGGGAGTGGGGGGAGTGGGCGGGGCCTGTCCCTTAAAGGGACAGGACATACCATTATCATATAGGCCTTGCTGTCCTTAAGTTTGTCAACATCCCACTGCCTCAGTCTACTAAGAACTGAGGTTACAGGCATGTGCCACTATGCTTGGTATTTATAAATTAAAAAAAAATTTTTTTTTGAGATAGAATCTAACTGTGGGGCCTGGAACTTATTTATGTAGATCAGTTTGGCCTTGAACACATGGAGATCTACCTGCCTCTACTTTCTGAGTGTGGAGATTAAAGGCAGGTGTTTGACAGTTGTAACTGCTGAAATCAGTTATGTGCAGCTTTTTGTTCCTTTCACTGATAACTTAAATATGGGCTGGTGAGATCACTCAGTGGGTGGAGATGCTTTCCATTAAGCCTGACTTGAGCTTGATTCCAGGGTCCACATGGTAGAAGGAGAGAGCCCACTCACACAAATTGTCCTATGATTCTTCCTGTGTCATGCATGGGATCATGTATATTCACTTATACACACACAATAAATAAATACAACTTTAAAGTTAAACACAAATCTTTGTTGTATGTTCATTCTAAACTCATACAAAAACTGTGCTGTTAACCTTCAGAATGTGTGCTAGTTACTTGTTGCTTCATCCAGATTTCCAGTAAGAAGAAATGCTAGGGAAGGAATGGCTTACTGTGGCTCACAGTTTGAAGGAGGTACAGTCCACCACGGTAGAGAAGGCAGGCCTGGAGCATGAGACAGTTTGCTACTCTACATCCACAGTCAGGAGGTACAGCATGAACAGAAAGTGGAGCCAGTCTCAAAGTCCACCTCCAGTGACCCACTTCCTCTAGCCAGACTCCACCTCCTAAAGGTCCCTGCAACCTCTGCAGAAGTGCTCCCTGCTGGGAAATAAGGGTACAATGACCTGAGCCTGTGAAGGATATTTCACATCACGTGAGTTCTCTGGGACTTTAGATGGCTCTCGCTGATGGTAAATAGTCAACACTGGCCTTAGGGACAGGGCACTGACTCCCTTAGCATAGGCATATGGGATTTGCTGGAGGCCAGTGTGAGCTCTGACTTGACAGATGGGAACAGGCAGGAGGCCTTCTCTGCAGCAAGGAATATAAGTGAGGCCAGGTACACAAACAGTCTCCTCACCAGATATTTCTATGTATAAATCTGTTGAGGGAAGAGCGGTCTACAAGCTGGCCACCATCCAGGATACACAGAGCAGGCTTGGTTGTAGTGGAAAGCTAGAGAGTTTGGGGTGCAGGAACCCACATTCTGGTTGAAAACTGAAGCAAGATTCATGACTTTATCTTTCAGATCGAGACTGTGGGTCCTGGGGACCTGTGATGAGTTCAAGGTGCTTCCTAGAATCCCCCAGTGAGGGCCTGGGTCTGTAGCTCAGTGGTAGAACTAGAGTCATGGGTTTGACCCCCAGTACCATTAAAGAAAAATAAAGCAAGCTGGGTTGTGGCAGCACACACCTTTAATCCCAGCGTTTAGGAGGCAGAGGCAGGCAGATCTCTGTGAATTTAAGGTCAGACTGGTCTACAGAGCGAGTTCCAGGTCAACCATAGCTACACAGAGAAACCCTGTCTCAAAAAAAAAGAAACCAAACAAATAAACAAAACCAAAACTAAAACCAGATAAAATCCAAAAAAGTCAAATGAATAAATAACAATGAAATCTAAAGGGAAATAACTGTTTTGCAGTGTGGATTTTAATTACAATTTTTAGGAGTTTAAGAAACATTAAGTCAAGCCCTAAAGTTCTCAGCTGAGGACTCCAGTCTACCTAAGGTATCTTGTTTGTGGGTTGAGAACTGGGCCGAGCATCCAGCTCTGATTGATGTTTAACACATCCAATTTAACCAGGACCAGACTATAAGAACCCGAGTGAACCACAATGAGGCCTGAGCAGTGTAGGGTGGGTCCTGGCCTTGGGCTCTCAGTTGCCCTCAGCCAGTTGCTTCTGTGGCTTGTTGGGAGTTAATGTGACACTGGAGATTTTGCCAAGATTCCTGGGCTCCACCTCCATCTGCCTGGTAGGTCGGCTGGGCTTGGCCTGGCTCCAGGGAGCTCGGGCACACTTCCCTGGCCCCGCAGTTGGAGAGGGCACTGTAGCCAGGGTCCCGCACACTTTCAGTGGGCTCCGAGGACCGGGCCAGCTCCATATGGAAGATCTCCTAGCTGTGGCTGCGTGGCTAATCCACCTTCACAGCCCCAGCAGTCAGATTAGAGTCCCCCTGGAAGCAGCTCCAAGGAATACGCCAGGAACACAGGTGAGAGGACTTGAGAGCTGTGGGGACTCAGGGATGACAGTCTGTCTCCAATGACAGCGTGCGTCTCAGCAATAGTGACCTTTCCTTGGATTCCAGGGTTACTTGAAGTTGTTCCCAGGTAGTGGAGGTGGGAGGTGGACCAGGGGTGTGCTCTTTATTAACTTCTTCATCTTCAGAACTCAAACCTCCTCCAGAAAGCCTTTCCAGGCCGCAAGAAACCCATTCTCTCAGCCCTCAAAGGATACTGTGATTTTTTTTTTTTGTTGTTTCTTATATTGTAAATGTTTGAACCTGCAGCAAACCCTCCAAATATACACCTATAGCTCTAGATTTTAGAATCCCTTGGTTGGGGGAGGTCCTCCCCCAGGGATTCACTCACCCTTATGTAAATGATCCTAGTAGTGTTTGGGGTGCCTGATAGTGACATAGGGCAAAATACCACCCCTTGTTTCCCATGGCTTGCTCACTTCGTCTTCTTATACACACCATGACCACCTGCCCAGGGATGACACTGCCCACAGGGAGCTGAACCTTTCCAAATCAACCACCACTCAAACATACACACCACAGGCTTGCCCACGGGCCAACCTGATGGGGGCATTTTCTCAGCCGAGGTTCCCTCTTCTCAAAAGGCTGGAAACTAACCAGCATGGAGGTGTTGGGGAGAGTCATCAGACCCTCACCCCAGAGTCCAGCCAAACCTCCTTCCTGCCCTCCCACACCGGCAGCAGAGCGTGCACTCTTGGGGCATGCTTGAGAAGATTGACTGACATGGGGACCCTATCTATACAGTTTGGAGACTTTATCACCCATGCTTATGAAGCAGGTGTTTGTGGGTCAACCCCTTGCCCTCCTGTAAGTAACCCTAATAAGTTCACTAGTTCATCAAGATAAACTTGGGTGGAATTATTCCTTTGGTCTGGGGTGAACAAAAGTTTGATTGTCTCAGGACTGATCTTCAGAGGGGTCACGTGCAGATCCACATGGCTGCTTTGATTTCAAATTGGTAACACCACATCCAGCAGGTCTCCCAACCGGATCCCGTTTTCTCTGTTTCTTCTGTGCATATGTATGTGTTCAGGTGTGTGTGTGTGTGTGTGTGTGTATGTGCGCGCGCGCGCGTACAGGCATGCGCTTTCATGGAGGCCAGAGGACAATCTCATGTTCACCCCTCTCATTTCTTTATTTCTCATGTGTTCTAGTGTGTAGTGTGGGCGTGCATCTCCCACCACACATGTGGATGCCAGAAGACTTCTTGAAGCAATCAGTTCTCTTCTTCCACCATGTGGGTTCTGGGGAAGGAACTTGGGCCGTTAACTGGAGCCTTTTACCAGCTGAGCCTTCTCTTGAGCCCCACCTTGCTTTTTGAGACACAGTCTCTCACTGACCTGGAACTCCTTCCCTAGGGATCACTGGTCCATGAGCTTCAGGGATTCTCCTGTTTCCACCTCCTCCATGCTGGGATTACTAGCACACACCAGCATGCCTGGCTTTTTTTTTTTTAACATAGCTTTTGGGAATTAAACTTGGATCTTTGTGTTTGCAAGGCAAGTGCTGTACCAAGTGACCCATCTCTCCAGCTCCCGTTTTCCCGTTCTTCTTCCAGTCCTTCTGTTTTCCTTCTTTCTCAGGTTGGACTTAATTTTTTATCTGTGCTATTCCATCCCTCATCACTATTAGTGTCCTCATCCATTTTACTGCAGTTCGGAACCAGGAAGACCTGGAGCCTACCAGTCACGGAAGTAAAGGGGGCCCTCCACTCTGGGTGGAAGTTTCTGTTTCTCTCTGTTTACTGAGCTCATCTCCAACTATATTGAGCAACAAATCAGACACCTCGCAGCGCAAGTGTTCATCTCCTACCCACAGATAGCGATGATCCACAGAGAAGATTCATGGCTTCCTGCTGGCATAATTTCTGGACGTTATTATGCCAGGCGAGTCTCTGTCTCTCGCTTGACTTTGGCTGTAGGATTACAAAACCCTCCTCTATTGCTCTGGCCTTAGCTCCCACTGTTCATTTCTCCCGGATGCAGCAATTGGCAGGGCGGGGAGAAGGTGAGTGGGGAGAGGTTCACCCAGGTACATGGTATGTATATGTTCTTGTTCATGTGTATGTGGGGGCAAGAGGTCAACCTTGGGTGGCATTGTGTCATTTGTCAGATGCCATCCACCTCATTCTATGAGACAGTGTCTCTCACTTGCCTGGAGCTAGACTGGCTGGTCAATGAGCCCCAGAGAGCCACTTGTCTCTGCTTCACAGGCTCTGGGATTACAAGTGCACACTATCACACCCGGATTTTTTTTTTAATGTGATTTCTGGGGACTGAATGTGGCCCTTCAGGTTTGTGTTTCAGGCACTTTAATCCTCTGAGTCATCTTGCTGGCTGGTCCCCTAAGAGAAAGAATGTAAAGAATGGAAGGTTTTGGCTCATGGTTTTGGAGGGCTCATTTTGTGGTGGATTGCTTTTCAGTTGTGGTGACGCAGAGACATCAGGGTTGCGGTCATTGGGGGGGGGGAACTGTTCACCTCACAGTGTCCTGGAAACAGCGAGTAAGAAAAGTAGACGTTTCAAATGCATGCCCTCTAATGACCTACTTCCTCTAAAAAGGTGAGCATCCTCATGGCCTAATCACTTCTAAGAGCCCCCCCCCCTGCTGCTTTGGGGACTGTGGTAGTGTTGTTCTGTTGTTGTGATAAATAAACCAAAGCTGCTTGGTGGGGGAGGGGAGGAATCTTTCATCTTATACTTTCAGGGCACAGCCCATCACTGAAGGAAATCAAGGCGGGAATCTGAAGGCAAGAACTATGGAGCCTCACAGGTTCATGCTCAGCTACCTTGGTTATACGGTTCTGGACCACTTACCTAAGGATGGTACCACCTGCAGTGGGCTGGACCCTCCTCCTACATCAATTAACAATCAAGACAACTCTCCTCGGGCATACCCACAGGCCAATCTGATCCCTCAATCATTTCCTCTTAGAAGACTCTAGGCTGTATCAAGTTGGCAACTAAAGCTAACTAGGATGGGGACCAAGCCTTCAAAACATGAATTTTGGGAGGACATTTTGCATATAAAAACCATGACATCACGATTCCAGTGTCCCACCACCACCACTCTCTTAAATATTTACTACCTTCGCATAAGCTAAGTGGGGATGGGTGGCTTTCATCAACGTCTGGGTAGTGTGGTCAATAGACCTGATTCCTTCCAGTTCAGATTCAGCAATTTCAGTGCCTTCCAATTTTTGTTTTTCTGACTTGGTCCCCTCGCCTCCACATTATGCAGATATTTCTCACTCTCTGCTGAGCTAGCTTCTTGGAGTTCTTTGAGTCCCTGGGATAAGTGGTACTTGGCTGATTTACAATTTGAGTGTAAACCATTTGAACACTCGCTCCTCATATGGCGGTGCTGTTTCGGGAAGTTGTGGAATGTTTGGGATGTATTTTCTAGCTGGGATGTAGACTCCTAGGGATGGAGTTTGAAAGTCATATCCCGGCTCTGCTTCAAAACCCACCAAACTGTGAGCAAGCCAGAAACACCCATTGCCATGGACCCAGCTGTAACACCATGCCCTCCATTCCATGATGAACCAATGATCTCTTTCCTTCCTTAAGTTGCGTCTGCTAGGTGTTTTGTTAGAGAGATGATGAAAATAACCAGGATCACCAGGAGTGGTCTTTACCTCCTGAGAAGAGGCTGATTTTCCAAGCCTGGTGTTATATGGTCTTTTCCCTCCAGGTATAGCATACTGCCATCATGGAGTAGAGATTAACTTGACCCAGTAGTCATGGCAACTAGACAGTGATAGCCAGGTCTATGGTAATGGAAATGGAGCTTTTGACACTCCCTAGTAGGTAGAGAGTCACGGAACCCTCACTTGGGATCCTAGTCATTACTTGGTCCTGCCCTCCAGAAGCTGCAAAGGATCCTGGGAGATGCTAGACTAGATAGGAAGCAGAACATTAACTAGACGAGGGCTCCATGTTGCAGCATCCACGAGGTCACCATTCATGCCGAAGCGGGAATTTGCAGTGGTACAGCTGTTTTGTTACATCTGTCCCTGTAAGTTATCCGTCGCGTGTGCTCTGCAAATGAGTTCAGTAAACTCATCCAGTAAAGTTTGCTGAGTTGGGTTTTGGTGCCTTACTCGGAGTGAATCGCCGTTAGTTTTCATGGCTACCCGAGAGAGTCAGTGTAACACTTGAGAAGGCAAGTGAGGGTCTAGTCTCAGCCTCCATGGCAACCTGTCTAGGTGTTGAGCACAAGACAGCATGGCCTCTGTCTCCTCTGGATCTCTGGGCTGGGTCTTTCATTAGTGATTCAGTGGTTCACAGTCACCGGAATGGTGGTGGTCATCACAGTAGCATAGACAAACAGCTATTAAGGACTGGATATTTTCTTGTTGGCAATTGAAAACACTGCATGTGTGTGCATGTGTGTGTACACGCATGTGCACACATGTCCATGTGTGAGTAGATCAGAGGAGGGTGTCAAGTGTCTTCCTCTATTACTGTCCATTTGTTCCTTTGAGGAAATGTCTCTCTGAGTGTGAAGCAGGTGTTTCTCTGGTAGGGTGGATAGCAGCAAGCCCCCGTGGTCCTCCTGTCTTTATCCCACTCAGTGCATGGGATACCCGAATTGTAACCTAGCTTGTTATATGGGTGCTGGGATTTGAACTCCAGTCCTCAGACTTGCTCAGCAAGTACCCTTAACTGCTGAACCATCTTTGCAGACCCCTCTTGTTATCAATGAACAGAGATAAACTTTAAAACATAGATGACTCGTGGGCTGTGGCAGTTTTGGCCTCACCTCTCTATGACGCATGTGTAATTGCACATACATGAACAAGGCTTATGACGAACCAAAACAGAAATCAAGTCCAATCCCCAAGTAAACGAGTCCAAATAGTTGGGCTGGAACAATGTATAGTAGACAGGGACCTATTAATTTCTTTTCTCATAGCAGTAGCCAAATACCTGGCAGAAATAGCTTAAGGGTGGAGGGTTTACTGTGGCTTGCAGTTCTAGGGAACACAGTTAATCACGGTGGGGAAGGCATGGTGGCAGGAGCATGAGTCGGCTGGTCAGGTTGCATCCACAGTCAGGAGGCAGAGATAGATGGATGCTGGTGCTCAGCTCACTTTCTCGTTTTCGTTCAGTTTGTGACCCCACCCCATGGGATGGTGCTGCCCATATCTAGGTTGGGTTTCCTCACTTCAATTAACCCTAGTCTTAATTAAGCCAATTAACTCCCTCCCCAACATGCCCAGAGGAGCATCTCCTAGGTGATTCTGGATTCTATCAAAAGGATGATGCTAATCATCACAGAGGGTCTTGTTTAGGGAAGGGGAGTGGGCGTTTGAGATATCCTAGATGCCTCCAACCCTTCTCTATTTAAGCTTCCTGACGTGGCTTCTGTGACATGGCAGGAGGGGCTGGGAGGTGGCCGTTCACCCCCTGCTGGGACTGTGCTCTGCTCAGGATCCATCTGTTCTCCACTCTTATAGTCATTTTGTAGCTCTGTCTTCATGGCGGGTTTTCTGGGTATAGATCCAGGATACGAGGGCTGCGGACATGGCATCAGACTCATTCTTTCCGAGCCTCAGCTTGTTTCCATACCACAGGCTCCCTGACAGACGTGATTTCTCAGAGGCCAGCAGCAATGGCATCGTTGTTGACTTTGGCATCTTCTCAGGCTGAGCTCAAAGGATATCAAGCCTTGGAGCATCAGAAGATGGCCTTGCTGCGGGACAGCAACCTGATTTAGGGAAGGACACTATTATTCATACACTATCTGGAGCACCCAGAACTCTGGGTTGGGGGGGTGGGTTCTATTCAAAGGGACAGGCTGCACACAGAGCTCTGTGGGGCCGAAGGTTTCCAGATGGAGCAAAGCACTGTGTCAAGCCATTTGTGAGCCCTTTATCCCTCCAGCGCCCCTTGGGGGTACCTCCTGGCCTTTCCTGGATATTGTGGTGCCCAGAAAGCACCACAGCAGCCCAGCATCTATGTAATCACCCCACTGTGCCTAGATTTAGAGGGAGCTGCGGTCCCAAGGTGCTGTCTTCTGAGCCATACAGTGGCCAGCTTCATGGTATCAGCCATGCCTGCTTGTAAGTCTCTGCCAGGAGTAACCCTGGTATTCCTGACAGTCCCTCAGAGAGGCAATGGGGAGGGTCCTGGACCCTCACCTGAGATCCAGCCCTTCCTTTCAGTTATTTGTACACAATTTTTCTTGATTGCTTGTGTGGTGGGGGTGGGGTCTTAGGGAAGGCTACAGTTTATCAGCTGAAGAAGAGCAGGGCTTCATCTGTGTGGCTATGGGCACACCATCACTGAGGCGAGGTGAAGACTTTCTAGTGTGGCTGCGGTGGGGCCCCCCACATTCCTATCAGTAACTCCTCATCCTCATGCTCTGTAAGTAAACCCAATAAACTTAGTGGTCCCCCAGGGTGAGCTTTGATGTTATTGTACTTCAGTTTGTCTTTGGAGCTTTCCGAGGAAGGAAGGTACACATGTCCAGGGAGGGAATTTTCACACCTTCTCAGTCTCAGTGTTCCTATGCTGTGGGGACAAATATAATAAATGACACCTTTATCCTTTATGACACAGTTTGTACTTTAGGGGGTGTCATGCCCTTCCATGGGTTGCCATCCCCCACTAACTAGTCCAGGGGATGGGGTAGAGGGAGGAAGAAGTCAAGTGTGTAACTGAAGAGAGGGATGGGAGGTGGCTGGGGACACACAAAGAGCATGTTATTTCTGTCACTTGCGAGTCATTTGGAATCTTAAACTTAAGGGACAGGATGCTGAAGCCAGACTGAGGGATTCCGGCAGGGAAAGCTCTCTGTCTCAACACAGGGAAAGCAGTAACCCTTTGTGGGGACCTCTCCCAAAGCTGCCTCCACTAGAGTCATGATGGTTGATCACCAGAAGACGTGGGAGCTGGCGGGGTGTGGCGGTGCACACCCGTAACCCAGCACTCAGGAGTTGAGGTAATAGAATCACTGCAAGTTCAAGGTTAGCCCAGGCTATTCATACAATTTTGGGAGCTGGTGAGATGGCTCAGTGGGTAAGAACACTTACTGGAAAAGTATGAGAACCCGGGTCGAGCTCTTGATTCCTGTTTGCAAAGCCAGGCACAGCTGTGTATGAGCCTGTGACTTCACTGCTACGGGAGACAGGGACAGTGGGTCACTGGGGCTTGCTGGCTGCCTGCCTAGCTCTGGTTTAGTGAGAAATTCCATCTCAAAAGAATAAGAGAGTGAGAGAGCAGAACATTTGATGTCCTCCTCTGCCTTGTGTGTATGCATAGGTGTGTACACACGTCCTGGACCAGGAACAATTTTTTTTAAAAAAAGACGTGAGTTGATCCCAAAGTTAGATTTGGCTCTGGGGTGAGATTTTGCCTTGGTTTCATAGAATTTACACACATCTTCACACACATATCCAGGGGCAATAAGGGCACACACAGTCTTCCCTGTGTTGTCATTCATAAGATGAAACAGCTTTTTACTCTTGTGGGGCAGTCTGAAGGTGGACGCTTTACCGTGGTGTGGCCTGACGCTGTGGTCTCTACCTTAAATGTGCACACATTCCATAGTCCTGGCAGCTGTGTTCTGTTGGAGCACCTTTTCTTTCTTTTCCTTTTTCTTTCTCTTTATTTAAGGGAAGGATTTTTGTTGTTTCCTGACAGAGTCTCCCCTAGCTCAGATGGACCTGGAACAGTCTTTATAACTGTGGCTGGTCTTGAACTCCCGATCCTCCTGGCTCCCCAGTGCCAGGATACAGCTGTGCACTGACCATATTTGTTCCGTCATGCTTTTTCTTTAAGGACACATTGCCGAGTTATCTTTTCTTTTTATGAGTTTACTTTTGCACGTGTGTACATGTGTGTGTGCGCGTGTGTGTCTATGTGTGTGATTGTGTGCATCCCATGTGGAAGTCAGAAGTCAACCGCAGGTGACTTTCCCCAGGAGCCATCACATTGTTTTCCTTTTGTGGGTCCCAAGGATCATAATTTTCATACTTAATCGCAAACAACTTTACTGACTGAGCCATCTCCCCCGGTTCTATAATTTCTACATAAATAAATATATACATGATGTACAAATAATTTGCATTTATAAATATTTGCTATATAAGAAACATGAATGTATTGCACTTTCCACTTCATAAATAACATCTATGTAGACATTTATGATAACTTGACTGTACACTAACTTTAAATTTACTACTTGTCCTTTACATTAGTGACTTGAGCAAGAGTAGACAGAGTGGGTGAACCAGGAGCCTTGGTTCCTGCATTTGGGTGGGTGTGGCCATGTCTGTGGGCTCAGCAGAGGGGAAGGACAGAGGTTGACATCTTTCTCCTCCTCTCCTCCAATTTGGCATTCCACCCCATTTTTCCATCTCTCGTTTCTGCTTCTCTTTTTCCTTCTCCTCCCTCCTCCTATCTTCTTCTTCTTTCTCCTCCCTTCTCCTATCTTCCTCTTCCTGCTCCTTTCTCCTCCTTTTCCTCCTCATCCCTCCTCCTCTTCTCTTTCCTCTTCTTCCCCCTTTCTTCATCTCTTCTTCCTCCTCCTCTCTCCCCCGTTCCTCTTTCTTCCTCCTCATTTTCCTTTTCTTCCTCTTCTTCCTCCCCTCTTTTCTTTCTCTTCTTCCTTCTTTCTCTCTTCCCATTTCTTCCCCAACCCCCTTTCCCTTCCTTTTCTCCTTCTTGGTGGTGCTGGGGCCTCACACTTCCCATGCAGAGCAAATGTTGCACCACCAGGCTATACTCTGAGTCTCGGCACTCTCCTGACAGACAGCGCAGCTCTATGTACTGGGTAATTCGCTCCCTGAAGCAGGCTCATAGATATGCATGTCTCAGTACCACTTCACTGGGGTGAGATTCACAGATTTCTCATTTATGCTAAGGAGCTAAGCTCTCTTGTTAAGATCGAAGCATCTTTTTTCTTGATGGTGGTGAGCTATCTATCCCAGGCTGACTTTGAACTCACTATCTTCCGGGTTTACCCTTCTGAGTGCTTAGATTACAGGAGCTTCCATACCTGGGCATCAAGTCATGTTAATCAAAGTTTGCTGGGGCCAGCAAGATGACTCAGTGATGTAAAATGCTTGCGACGTAAGGTTGACAGTCTGAGTTTGAGCCCCAGAGCCCACTTAATAAGAGAAAGAGAGAAACATCTCCCCAAAGTTGTCCTCTGGCCTCCATACACATGCTGTGGCATGTGTATCCCACCTTGTATACACACACACATACACACACACATGAACACACATGTACAAACACACTAACAATAATAATAGATCAATAAGATTTAAAAAGTTATTGTGTGCCAGCCCTGTAATAGGTAGACTAAGTGTACAATGGTGAGAGACTTATGTCCCTTATGGAAGGAGGGGGACATTTGTCTCTTATGGAGCAGTGCCTAACTCTTATAGAGTGGGAAACTGTCTTCTGGGGGAAAAAATAAAATGTCTGCACAGTGGGCTGGCTGCTATAAGAGGAGTGGGTTCCCTTCTCTGCTTGGTGGATGGAGAAGAGAGAGTTTCAGAGAAGCTGATCGCTGGGATGTTTTCCATCTATGTAGGGTGTTGATAGATAGTTCTGAATTTACTGGGGGACAAGGACAGATACCCCCAAGCTGGCAGAACATGAAGAGGCCAGATTGTGCGAAGCTAGCCTCTTCCGGGCGTTGAGCGTGCTTCTGTGCGTCTGGAACTATTTTCGTCACTAGGAGCTGGAAGGAGAAGAGGTGATGAGAGGGAACTTCCTGCCAGCGGTTTAGAGAAAGCCTCTAAGACAGACTGGAGTTTGATTAGTTTTCTCTGAAATGGCATGGGGGGGCATGGTTTGTCTTTTATAAAGGCTGCTCTAATTGTTCTCCAATTACAACCCCCCCCCCATGTTTTATTTACTGTTTAAATTGACCAGTGGCCTATTAGATCCCTCTTAGAGCTGAAGGATCTCTTTCAAGGGCAGCTTGTTGGGACACGACCTAGATCAGCCCTGCAGCGACTCCTCTCCTTCCCCATGAGATGCAGACTGTCATAGCGCACCTCAGTTTCCCTCTCCGGTCTGGCCAGGAATATTTTATCTCACTGACCAGAACTGATTGCCTTGTCTTCCATTCCCCACTTTGCTTGGGAGCCTCGGACCCCCAACTTTGTGTGTTTGCAGCAGGGTTTTCCCATCACCTCAGCAACATGCATCATCCTCTAGTTGCCAGCATCGCCATCTACCCCAGGCTCGCCCCTAACCCTGAGGTCAGTCCCTATGAGTAGAACCTGCGATATCCCTGTGTTCCTTGTCTTATACATGTGCCTCCATGGCAACTGTTTTTTTCAAATTCCATTTTTGTGTGCGGCATGCATGTATGTGAAGACATGTTTCCATGTGGCGCACATGTGAGGGTGGCACTGGTCTTGCAAAGTAATAAAGTTATATATAGCTTCGTTCCTATAATAGGGGTCTCTAGAAGAACAGAGCCAACCAGAGCTTATATGTGATACATACACTTTATATATTGTGATATATGCCATTTTAAAATGACTATAGAGACATTTATTGGATTGGCTTATATGATTGCAGACCAAAGAGTCCCACAATGACCATCTTCATGCTGGACAGAGAACCCAGTAGCTGGAAGCCATAGTGACACCCATTGTCTTCCCCATCCCGGCATCACGATCTTTCTCTAGGGTGGACCAATGATGCCACCCTAGTCTGACACTGAAGGCCTGGAGGTTTCTGCGAGAGTGTCAGGTACATCATCAAAGACTGAAGTAGCTGGAGTCTGTTGTTCATGGACGATGGCAGCTGCAGTCGACACAGTTAAAAACGGAGAGCAGAGCTTACGAACCTGGCCAGCTTCATCATTCTCCTCTTTTGTTTTTTTTTCTATCCTAATTCCCAGCCTATTGGATGGTGTGTCCCATATGCCATCAGATCTAGCCTTCCTCTCATTGGCTCCTCCACATGCCAGTCATCCCTGGAAATGCCCTCTTGGATGCTCCTAGAAGTGTGCCTTACTAAGTTCCTAAGCATCTTTCAATCTGACCAAACTGCCAATGGAGATGGCCCAGCGTTGGTCTCACAAGGGGACTGCTAAGGAATGACCAGGGCCCACCCCTCATTCTGATCTCTGGTTTATCATCAGTTCCATTGTATTTCCAACCACCTCACTCACTGGCCCTAGAGCTGGGCTAACTCCTGAGGTCGCCCAGCATTGCGCTTTAAGATTCTAAAGCCATGAACTGAATCTCTTCTTTCCAAGGCCACCAACCATAGTGACTTTGTTACAGTAATGACAAAGAGTCTCATTCATTCTCCTCAGTGTATTGGAGAAGATGCCAGAGGCCTCCGCAGACCTTGCCTTAGAGAAGTTTCTCCAGGGTGGGCCCTACACGCTTTTGTTTCCAGAGTGACTGATTTTGTGTGTGTGTATCCCTGTCTGTCTGTCCGTCTGTCCATCCATCCTCCATCCATCTATCTATCCACCCACCCACTCACCCATCTATCTACCTCTGAGTATAGACCCCATGTGGGGTGTACTAAGAGATGAGTTCAGTCCCCCAAATTTCCTCACAACTACGCTAACTTCCAAAATATCAATACAATGTGTTAACATTGACCCGACACACTGAACATAGCTCAGTAATAAGCATGGCAGTTGTGCACACGTCGTATCGATTGTCTTTTCTCAGCTGTGGTGGCATTCCGGCCAATTCCCAAATTTCTCTGTTCCCTCTTAATTTTTCTTTGGTCCTGAATGCATCGGATTTAAAATTAGGATGGGAATATTTTTCTTTCTCGATGCCTATAAATTTGGTATCATAAATGATAAATAGATACCACGGGGTTGTGCCAGCAGCCTCTGATGTGAGGAATGAGCTCAGCTATTTTTTTATTCTTTTATAATTTCATTTAATTGGTAAGTGTTAACATACTCCAAAATGTGTACTTTGTGCCAGAACGTTCTGACTGAGGCTTAATCGTGACTATTAGAACATTCCAATTTGGGATTTCCAAGGAAAAAAAAAATTCTTGTCCAGTCAGGAAAACAAAAACCACACTAGCTGTTCCAAACAGATGGTCCTTAACACGTGGGATTGGTTGCACAGAAATTGAAGAGTTGAGCTAGCCCGGGGAATTAACAACTGCAAGAAGAGGCTCCGGCCTAGGAGCCTTCCGCCTCTTCAGTGCACCAGCATTTCTAAGTATAGAGCTGGGGCAGGGGGAACGGCTCCTGGAATCCTGGGACAGCCAGGGGAAGGTCCTGTGAGGTTTGGAGACCCTCCTTCCTGTCTCAGAGAAGGTATTCATCCTGTGACTGCAGTGACCCTTAGAGGTTAATACAGTCACCTTGTGATAGAGATAGTCCTACCAAACTTGTGGGAAATGGTGTGTCGCACCTGGGTTGTGTTGTGATGAGCTTAACTCACGGAAATGTGGTAGGCAACCTCCCACAGATAAGGGTGGAGAGGGTCGGAAGTCTTTCCTGTCAGTCACTGGGAAAGGACACATTATCAATGATCTTTCTCCATCTTTAGTCCTCCCTACATCCCTCCTTCTTTCCATCCTTCCTCCCTTCTCTTTCTCCTCCTTTTTTCTCACTGCCCCACTCCTTTTTCTTCTCTTTTTATATTTTATTTTTTAAAAAGAAAACAACTATCTTTTTTCATTTTACATACCAATCCCAGTTCCCAGTCCTTCTCCTCCCATTCCCTCCACTTACCCCCAACACCCTCCCCCATCCACTCCTCAGAGAGGGTAAGGCACATTGCTTTGGGGAAGGTTCGAGACCCTCCCTACTATATCTAGGTTGAGCAAGTTATCCATCCAAAAAGAATGGGTTCCCAAACAGCCAGTACAAGCAGTGGGGATAAATCCTGGTGCCACTGCCAGTGGCCCTGCAGTCTGCCCCAGCCATACAACTGTCACCCACACTCAGAGGGTCTAGTCTGGTCCTATGTTGGTTCCTTCCCTGTCCAGTTGGTGAACTCCCATTAGCTCAGGTAAACTGTTTCAGTGGGTATCCCCATCATAGTTTTGACCTCTTTGCTCATATTCTCACACCTCCCACTCTTGGACTGGACTTTGGGAGTTCAGCTCAGTGCTCCAATGTGAGTCTCTGCCTCTGTTTCCATCAGTTGCTGGATGAAGGTTCTATGGTGACATTTAAGATATTCATCAATCTGACTACATGGCAAGGCCGGTTCGGGCCCCTTCTCTATTGCTTAGTGTCTTAGCTGGGGTTATCCTTATGGATTCCTGGGAAGTTTTCTAGAGCAAGGTTTCTTGTTAGCCCCATAATGCCTCCCTCAATCAAGATATCTCTTTCCTTGCTCTCATCTCTGTCCTTTCTCCATCTCATCTATCCCGTTCCCTCAAGTTCTCCTCCCCCTCCCTTTCCCCCCTCCTCTTTCTCTTCTGCCCTTCTCTACCCACCTGATCTTATCTATTTCCTTCTTTCATGTGGATCTACATATGTTTCCTAGGGTTCACCTTGTTTCTTAGCTTCTCTAGGATCATGGACTACAGGCTCAATATCCTTTGTTTTACAGCTAGTATCCACTTATGAGTGAGTGCATACCATGTTCATCTTGCTGGGTCTGGGTTACCTCACTCAGGATGGTTTTTTCTAGTTCTATCCATTTGCATGCAAATTTCAAGATGTCATTGTTTTTTACTGCTGAGTAGTACCCCATTGTCTAAATATACCGCATTTTCTTTATCCATTCTTTGGTTGAGGGGCATCTAGGTTGTCTCCCTTTTTCTTCTTTCTTCTTTCTCTCCTTTACTTCCTACCTTCCTTCCTGTGCTGATTTGGAAGAAAATGGCCCCTAAAAGGAGTGGCATTATTAGGAGGTGTAGCCTTGTTGGAGGAAGTGGGTCACTGTGGAGGTGGGCTCTGAGGTGTTATATATGCTCAAGCCATGCCCGGTGAGTCAGACCACTTCCTGTTGCCTGCTGGTCAAGATGTAGGACTCTAAACTCCTTCTCCAGCACCATGTCTGCCTGCGCACCACCTTGTCCCACCATGATGATAATGGGCTAAACCTCTGAACTGTAAGCTACCCCAATGAAACATTTTTACCTTTATTAGAGTTGCCATGGTCATGGTGTCTCTGCACAGCAATAGAAACCCTAAGACACCCTCTTTCTCTTCTTCCCCCTGTCCCTTTCTTCTTTCTTCATTTTTCCTTTCCCCTCCCCCTTCCCTCTCTTCCTCCCTCCCTCTCCCTCTTCTCTTCTCCTCTCCTCCCTTCTTTTACCCTTCCCTCTATTCCTCTCTCCCTCCCTCTCTCCCTCCCTTTCTTCCCTTGTTCCTCTCTCTCTCTCTCTCTCTCTCTCTCTCTCTCTCTCTCTCTGTATAGCCCAGATGAGCCTGGGAACACTTGATTCTCTGTCCTTCACGTTCTAAGTGCTGGGATTATAGCCCCATGCCATCCTGCAGGCTTGCTTTCTGTAGACGGGAGAGAAGAGACACCATGTAAGCCTCCTTGGGAGACACAGGGCAAGGATGTGCATGGAACTTATGTCCAGAAAGGCAACGTCAGGTTCTTTGTGGCCCGAACAAAGGTGAGGGTGCTGCAGAGATCTGCCAGTGGTTTGCCAAGAGGGGACTTTCAGTGTAGGGAAGTGCAGGGACTTTGCTTAAGTCCCAGGTGAAGTTTCAAGTGTGACTCTGTCCCTCTCTGGTCAGCCTGGACCAGAGGCAGGGACCATTTCTCAGGGGAGAGGTGGGAATCAGGGAGACATTGTCCACCTCTCACTGTTCCTCATCTACTCGGAGGCCTCCGTGGTAGTCCTTGATTTCTTTTTTTAAGTGCATGCTTTCTTCACCAGGCTGTTCCAGTCATCTAGTGGTGTGGGAGAATAGTCTGTATTCTGTTAATTATCTTTTAAATAAATGCTGATTGATCAGTAGCCAGGCAGGAAATATAGGTGGGACAACCAGACAGGAAGTAGAGGCGGGTCACTGAGAATAGGAGAATTCTGGGAAGAGGGAAGCCCATTCTTCTGCAGTTGTGACCCTGCCACAGAAGAAGCAAGATGTAACTGCCCAGCTGAAAAAGGTACCCAGCCACATGGCTAAAATAGATAAGAAATAATAGGTTAATATAAGTTATAAGAGTTAATAAGAAGCCCAAGCTAATGGGCCAATCAATTTATAGTTAATGAAGATCTCTGTGTGATTTCTTTGGGACTTAACGATTGTGGGAACTGGGCAGGACAGAAACCCCAACAACGATCTAGAGTTTGGTTAAACTCAGTGCTGTGACAATTGAATGTGTGTCTGTAAAGTCCTTGTCTCCTCCTTGTTCCCTACTTCCATCATGAGCATCCCTGGCTTAGTTTGACCTTGTCATTACAATTTACAGAGGCAGGCTTAGGAGGAAAAGAGGATTCCTCTCTTGACTGCAGCATCTTAGAGAGGTATCTGAGGCCCCCTACATCCCTATATCCCTATCCTTCACTCAGATGTACTCTAGACACTGCTAGATACTGAATGTCGATTGGCTTAATTTACTTTGCGTTCTTACCAGGGGGCACAGGATTAAAAAATCCCAGGCAAGGGCTGGAAAGATGACTTGATTGGTATAGTGCCTGCCATGTAAGCTTGAGGACCAGAGTTTGAATCCCAAGCACCTGTCTGAAAAGATAGGCATGGTGGTGTGTACGTGTAATCCCAGCACTGGGAAGATTGGAGATGGGAGGAGCTGTGGGGCTCATAGGCCAGGCAGCGTAGTCAAAGCGTTGAGTTCCAGGCCAGTGAGGAGACCCTGTCTTAAAGAAATGAGGTGGATGGGACTGGAGAGACGACTCGGTGGTTGAGAACACTGGCTGCTCTTCCAGAGGACCCAGGTTCGATTCCCAGCACCCACGTGGCAGCTCACAAGTATCTCTAACTCCAGTCCCAGGGGATCCAACACCTTCACACCAATGCACATAAAATCAATTTAAATAAATTAAACAACAACAACAAACAAAGTGGACAGCAACAAAGGAAAATGTAGGTAGGACCTTGAGCTTTAACTCTGCAAGCATCCCATACCCCACCCCCCACATGCGTGCAACCCCCTCCATACACATTCACAGGCAAAATTTCTGGCAAGGCACATTTAACTGCACTGACTAAGGAAACTTGAAACTGAGGCATCAACTGGCCGGGGGAAGATTCCAGAGAGGCTAGAGATTGCCTTAGCAAGAGCAGGGTGGGGGGTGTCATAGGTTCAAAATGTCTCTGCTGAGATAGTCTCAAAAATCAGCTAAGCTCCTGGAGCCAGAAAGGTGACTCCACAACCAAGCGTGCTTCTGCTCTTCTAGAGGTCCCGAGTTAGTTCCGATCCCAGCACCCACCTTAAAAAGGACTCGCAGCCTCCTATAACTCCAGCTCCAAGGGATCCAGCGCCCCCTTCCAGCTGCTGCAGCCGCTTCACACATATGCACACATGTGCGAATGTTCACGGAAAATACAAATAAAACAAATCTTTACAAAAAGCATGGTCCCCAATGAAGTCCCTGCTCTCTGAGAAGCAGCAGGCACGCAGGGAACATTCTTTGCAGCTTGCTCCTTTTCTCATGCCTGTGGATGTCTAACTCCAGGCTATTCTCATGGCTATGGTTGGTGTCAATGTTTCTTGGTCATATTCCTGTAAGTTATAAGGACATGAACCTGGCTAACATTCTGACACTGGATGATAGTGGGGAGGCATGTACTTACTGTATGTGAGTGGATGCATGTGTGTGCTTAAATTGACATGTATGAGTGTGTGTGTATGTGTTTGGTTAGACCTGTACCCAGGCAGATAAGTATATATGGGTAGGTATGTGTGTACATAAACATGTGTACATGGACTCGTCTGTGTGCACACAGATATATGTCTTTTTGGTTATGAGCTAGCCTTGAACAGATAAGCCGTCCCAAGCCATCTTTCTAGCCCACATAGGTGTCTGTACACAGGTGTGTGTACCTAGGCAGGCATGTGTGTGCATGGACAGGCTTGTGTGTGCATGAGCAGGCTTGTGTGTGCATGGACAGGCTTGTGTGTGCATAGGCAGGCTTGTGTGTGCATAGGCTACCTTGTGTATGTATGTGTGGCTGTCCTCTACAGTGGCTGTCCTCAAGTAATCCTCTCAGAACAGAAACTGTCTCCTGCTCTCCCTGGCCAGTGTCCTGTCCAGGCTCATGTGCGGTCAGGGTGTCCTTGATGCTACCTGCAACCCGCCCCCCCCCCCCAGCCCAGTGCAGCCCTTCCCCCTAGGCAAAGAGGACAGCGGCCAGGACATTGGTACTCACTGGTGAGGACTGTGCCTGAGTCCGTGGTCCAGTTTCCAACCTCATCTCTCAGGAGACCCCCGTACGAACAGCCCCCATTTCCTATCCTCCTGGCTCCATCTCCTCGCTGGAACTAGCAATCTGCAGAAAGCCTTTCCAGCAGCCGAGAGCAGCAGCCAGGAGCAGCCACAGCAGCAGCCGGAGTAGCAGCAGCAGCAGCACCCTTCAAATTGGGTCTCTAGCCCTTTAAATCTGCTCAGTTACCAAAAAAGAAGAGGGATCAGACCCTGTTAATTAAAGCTCGCCCTGGCCCGTCAGGCTGAGGAGCTGCAGTGTTCTGCTCCTTCAGATGGCTTAGCGACTCTTCCCCCAACTCCACAGCCATGGATCTTGGAGCACTTCTCCCGAGATCAGCAGGAGGTATGGTCCTTAACGCTCGCACTCAGGCTCCTGTGGCTCTAAATCAATGAGACACTAACTGCATGGACGTTGCCTGGCCCCTCGGGGCTTCCTTCTCCCCCTCTTCTTCCTCTCCCATCCCTCAGCTCAGGATCTGGTTGAGACCAATCAAGTCTTGATTCCCTGGGCTTTGGAGGGAAGGAAGGGAAGGGAAGAGAAGGGAAGAGAAGGGATGCTTTGGAGGGTGCTCCTCGTTTGTTTGTTTTGGCCCTGGCTTCACCTGGCTGCTCAGGTGGTCTGCAGCATCAGGGAAAGCATCTTTAGCTCAGCTCTGGCTTGTGCAAAAGCATTTTGTCCTGGCTGGGTCCCTTGACATCCCCCCCCCCCCACCCGTGATCAGGACATCACCCCGACTCAGTTTGCTTTTCTGAAAGAAACCTATGATCTGCCACTCAGACCGAAGATGGCCGTGCAAGCCATACAACTTTCTCTCCAGAAACCGTCCCAGAGGCGCACCATGTTAACACCTGTCCCCGGTGTCCCCACTCCCTGGACTCTGAATGCTTCTAGGTTAAAAAAAAAAAAAAAAGCTTGCTATCTGTTCCTAAAGACCCTTCGCCCCTTCCCTCATGCCTTTTGAGGAAACTCACTTCTTAGCCGAGTCCCAGGCTCTCTCCTAAAGAGTTGTTTTGGTTTAAGAATCTGCTGGAGCCTGGCAGAGAGAAAGAGAGAGAGGAAGAGCGAGGGAGAAAGGAAATTTATTTTCTTTTCACATTGCATCTTGTAAATTGTACACGGGCCCAGAGCACACATCCATCTACAAATTCTACATTGATTTCTTCCCACCCCCACAGCCTCCTGATCGGCTCCTCTCAGCTCAGACCCAAGGAAAAGGGTTCCTTCCCATCAGCTTCACTACCTTCCCTAGACGACCCTGAAAGCCAGTTTCCAGCAGATGGTTGCTTCTTTATTCTGAGTAATGGTCCCCTCCCTGGGTTCACGTGGCCTGGGGGCAGGGATTCCCATGGGGATATTAACTTCTTACCAGGGAGACACATTTAAAAAGGAAAACCCCTTTGCTGATTTCCCTCAATAATTTTTTTTAAAAAATCCTGCTGGGTAAGGAACACCACTCCGAAGTTCTGGGAGGAGGGAGCTACGACCCAGTTATGTCAGTAGGGAATCCCACCCCTCCATTGTTGGCACAAACAGAGTATTTGTTTGAACAAATTGTGTGTTATTGTGTGTGGAATCCTCTCTGGTTTCTAGTAAAGGATGGCCATTTCCTCTGGGGTAAGTGTGGAAGGCGGTCCGTCTGCCTCCCACACACTGTAGGTCCATGGCAATCCGTATGAGTAAAATAATAAGTTCTCCACAGCCCTGAAGCTCTCTGGTTAGGGGAGATGGCCCAAAGCCCTAGAACCTAGCACATGGTGAACTTTCCAGTCGCTGTGACTCCTGGTGGATTTGTGTGGCAATTTGAAGAGTCCCCTGAAAGAAAATCCAGGAAGAACACCAAAAGTCAGTGACAGGGGGCTTCATCATGCAAGATGGAGAGCGGTCCCAGGGAAGGGAAGTCTGAGGGCTTTGCCCAAGGCCATGCTTGCATTTCCTCTGCATACAGCTTCCCTGGGGACTGCAAAGAAATCGTGGCTATAGTCATCTGGATGAATCCTCAGTGTGCACAGCTGGAGGGTTCAGAGGTGAAGGTCCATGAGGGAGGGCACTCCACAGGGTACCTCTTTTGTGCTTCCTGAAGCCAGAGGCTCCCCGGCTGCTCTCTCTGTGTGCTCAAGTGTCCACAGTCCCGTCCAGCTTTCTGAGGTTTGACAAAAGAGGCCCGGAATGGATATCCCCAATAGTGTCCTTGTCCTGGCAGGGACCCATGAACAATAAGTAAATCTGAGGGCCGTTGTTTATCATCAATTGTTCTTTGCAAGTTAATGGTGTGTGCGTTTGTTTTCAATTTGCTGATGTCTGCTGGCTTTGCTGCGTAAAGCTTCCAGTGGGACTTATTCGGATCTGGCAACGTGGTGGTATGGCTTTTTCATCCTTCAATACTCTTTTTATCTTCTCTTAGTAGGTGTGTGCATGCATGCGTGTGTTGGCATATGCCTGGAGGTCAGAGGTCAACCCATGGGATGCTGTCAATCTCCTTTGAGAGTGGGTCTTTCACTGGCCCGACTTTACCAGTTAGGTTAGTCTGGCGAGAGCCTCCAGGATCATCCAGTCTCTGTGTCCCAAGCGCTACCGTTACGGGTGCATGCTACCATGCCTGGCATTTTCATGTGGGTTCTGGGAATACAACTTAGGTTCTTCAGCTCTCTACGTAGTTACGAATGACCTTGAACTTCTGATCTGTCTTCATTTCCTCAGTGTCAGGGTTACGGGTGTGTATAGCCACACCTGGCTCATGTAGTGCTGGGAATTGAACACAGGCTCTGTGCATGATACACAGCCACTCTACCAACCAAGTCACACCCCCATATCCGCTGTTTTTTCTCTTTCCCTCCCTCCCTCCCTCCCTCCCTCCTCCTCCTCCTCCTTCCTTCCTTCCTTCCTGTCTTTCTTTCTTTCTTTCTTTCTTTCTTTCTTTCTTTCTTTCTTCCATGACAGAGCAAGCATTCCTACATTGTTCAGGCTGATCTGAAGCTCATGGTGAGCCCCCTGCCTCAACCTCCCTTGTGCTAAGATTACAGATCAGCATCCCCATACGTAGCCATTAGTATTCACCGAATGACCTGGGCAGGCGTTCAGATGACTAGGGTGGCATGATGGAAAGGGCCTGACCTTTGAAGATTGATGGACCTTCAGTGGGATCTCAGCGCGTATGAGGACAGTGTGTGGCCTGGCCTGTGGTCTGTGATATGTTAAAGTTGTCAGGATTGAATGAGATAATGGAGCCAAAGTCTGAGTGTGTCATAGGTACAGAGAGACCTTCTGTGTCAGCTGCCATCAGTTAAGTACAGACTAACACAAGGACCCAGCCATTTGGATAACCACAATGGCTCCTCCTCTGGCTGCTGGGCTGTGCTGGGCAGAGATGACCTCTTCGATGCTATCCTGTCATTACCTTCCGCCCAAAGGCTAGAGCAGGACCTAGACAGGCATGGCTGCTTCATAAAAGTGAATTGAATGAATACATGATGTTCTGTGGGCATTTATCCACCAAACATAGGTGATTTTTAATGCCTGAGCACGGTCAATCCCACTCAGTTTACTGAGAGAATACGGATGAGTCAGAGAGACAGAAAAATCCCACACCAGTAAGAAATATGAGCTAAAGCAAATCCATTGGTGGAGAAATTTGAATTGTAGGAAGAAAAAATGTTTCCTGTTCTGAGACTTGTCCCAGATGACTGTGAGCTCTGGGTGTCCTTTAGGCCGTTCTGATCAGCAGGGCAGTCGTGTGATAGATGCCTTCCCCTGTCATAAACTATTTCTTCCTCTTCATGTTTTGAAGAAGGTCTCTAAAAGGAGAAATGGCTCTGGAAAGAAAGGTCTGTTTAAGCGGTTGCCTCACTGTGTAGAAAAAGGCCACCAATTTATTAATCAATGAATCAACAAATTGATCTGTGATCTGTATATAGGCACTCAACATCTTTTTTTTTTGATCCAATAAATATTGCTTTCCGGATGTCTCTGTTACTCAGATTTCCATTACTGTAAGAAAATACCTGAAGCTAAACAGCCTTATAAAGGGGAGAATCGACAAAAGAGATTGTAAGTTGCCCAAATCCAGTGAACCTTGGAGAGAAATCCACGGAAATCTACCTAACTTGGGGCCAAGGAAGTCTTCCTTCAAGTAAAGAACCCCCAAATTGATTTCTCAAAGAGTTGGCACTGAGAGAATACTCTAGACCTATAAAGGAGTCCATGCACGGACCAGAAGTGAACAAACCACTTTAGTAGATGGTAGCAATTCCATTTAGCTGTGTTGCTCATAACACATGTGGTGAGAGAGGAGGCTGGAGATGTGACCAGATTACAAAGGGTCTTGCTTGTCAGTTAGGGGAAGAATTTTATTCTAAAGGGGATGCCAAGGTCCTCCCCTCCCCCAGCCCTGCATCCTTCCTCTGTGTGTGTGTCCCTGCATGCCTGCATGCGTGTGCATGCATGTGTGTGTGTGTGTGTTTCAACACTGCAGTGGAGGGGGCTGAACTGGGGAATCTAGGTCAGCTGACCAAGTCCTTGCCTACATGCAGAAGCCCTGGGGTCCATCCCCAGCACTTCATAAGTGGGTATTATGGTACACATCTGTTATCCCAGCACTTGGTGGGAAGAGGCAGGAGGATCATAAGTTCAAGGTTATCCTTGACTATATAGGCAGTTTGAAGGCAACGGAGGTTACAGTAGACCCTGTCTCAAAAACAGACAAGACAAGATGATCCCTGCCCTGGGATGCTGATTCTTGAACTGTGATCTTGAGGCTGAGTGAGATGCTGCTGGTGCAGAATGGAGGCCTCTGGGGAAAACAGCTGCTGTCTTCAGAAGATCGCCTGTGCCTGCTCGCAAGAGTCCACCACAATGGAGCTTGCTGACTGCTGACATTCCCTCTTAGAAGCAGAGGGTGGGGGAGGTTCCTTATATGAAACTCTGCCCCTGTTGAAGGTGAACCTGGGGTCTTGGGAGGCGCTAGAGTACCTAGGCTGGAGAAGGTTAATTGAAGGGGGTCATCTCTACAGATATGGGGACGCCATCATCCATGCTGGGTGAAGACTTTTCACTGCAGCGACATTGGAGTTCACCCACCCCATTCTGCCAGCAACCCCTCACCCCTGTTCTGCAAGAAAGCCCAGTAAGCTCATTGGTTCCCCAGGGTGAACTTTCGTGGACTCATACTTTGTTTTGTGGTTGGAATCTTAAGAAAAGGAAGCAGATGTTGTTTGTGCTTCTACAGGGAGGGATTTTTTTCAGCAGGGTGGAACCCAGGGTTTCATGCACACCAAACAAGCACGACACCCACTGAGCTAGATCCCCACCCATCAATTTTCTTCTTTTTCTCCTCATCCTTCTTCTCTTTCTTCTTCTTGAAGCAGGGTTTGTCTGTGTAGCCCTGACTGTTCTGAAACTCACTCTGCCTTAAACTCACAGATATCCTCCTGCCTCTGCCTCCTGAGTGCTGGGATTAAAGGCGCATGCCACCACCACTTGGCTCATTTTTCTTCTTAAAAGTAGTGTTTATGAGGTTGGTGAGGTGGTTCATTGGGTAAAGGAACTTCCACCAAGCTGAGCAACATGTGTTAGAACCCCGGGACTCACATGGTGGAAGGAGAGAACCAGTTCCTGCAAGTTGTCCTCTGAGCTACACATATCTCTGCCCTGTGTCATGCACCCCCCCACACTCTGTAAGTAAGCCCTAGAGATTCATTAGCTCCCCAGAATGAACTGTGGTGGGATTGTACCGCGGCTTTTCATTGGGACCTTATGAGGAGGGGGTGGATGTCGGTTATATTTCCTTGGAAAAAGAATTCTCCCAACCACTGAACTCTGAGCAAAAGCACAAGCAAATTGAAACAATCGACTTCATTCCTGTGTTGAGAGAAATTGATGGGGGTCAGGGGCAAAGATGAAAGCGGGCAGACTAGCTGTGGTCTGAGTTTATAATCCAGGTGTGCTGGACATTTTAGCTGTCGATTTGATGGAGCCTAAAGCCATTTTAGAAGAAAGCCACAGTTGAGGGATTGTTTAAATCTAATTGGCCTCTAGACGTGTCTGTGAGGCATTATCCTGGTTGTTAATTGGTTCATCCCCACTGTGGGCGGCACCATTACCTAGGCAAGGGGTCATAAACACTTGAGCCGAGTATTGGAAGTAGGCAATATCAGTGCATGTATTTCTTTCTGCTCTTGACCCCATTTTATGTGGCTCGCTGCTTGAATTCCTGCCTTGATATCCCCTCAGTGATGAACTTGGACTTGGGATCCAAATAAATTCCTTCTTCCTTAAATTGTTTTTTGACGAAGCATTTTATCACAGCAACAGACCTTAAAACCAGGACACTAGGTGAACGAAAGATGCCCCGCTAAGGGGTCGCTGAGGCTATGTGGGAAGTGCTGGGCTTCTCTTCTTTTTCTTTTTAGGCAGGACTGGCTTCATATGGGCTTTGTGGGTGGATTGAGCAAGAGTTGGGAGAAAAGGATGAGTGGAGGATGACTCAGGTTTCTGTGACCTGAGATGGGGACCCTGTGGTTGGAGCAAGTCCAGGAGGAGAGTAGCAATTGAGGGTTTCTCATTTTTACTTGGAGACATCTGTGGAGGCTCCCAGGGGGAAACGGGGACTGGACAGATTTGAGACTGGTCAAACCTCAGTTGGAGGCAGCCTTTTGCATGTGTTCGTGTGTGTGCACACGCATGTGGCGAGCAGAGATCAACCGTGGCCGTCCATCTGCGCACTGACCACCTTGGTCTCTGAGGGTCACTCACTGGGATTTGCAAGTACGCTAAACTGCCTGGCCAGAGGGCTCTAGGGATCCACCTGTCCCCTTCTAACTGCTGAGAGTGAAAGTCCACCACCAGGGCTGGCTTTTATGCAGGTGCTGGGGACAGAACTTGTGACTTCTGCTTGTGACAGAACATGCTTGCTCATCAGGCAGGCACGTTACACGCTGAGCCATCGCCCCAGTCTTGAAGGCAGCCTTGAGGGTCATCTGGGTACAAACGGTACCGGGAGTCCCGACACAAGGAAGAGCTAATGAAGGGAGTTGAGCAGTTGTGTCTCCCTGTTCAAGACATGCTCTTTCTTAGCTCTAGAACATTCGCCAAAGTCTTACATGTTAAAAGCTTTGTCGCCTGCTTGGGACCATTAGAGGTGGTAGGAGAGGTTTTAAGAGGCAGAGCCTTAGAGGGCAAGGTCTTTAGGTCGTGAGGGGGGTGTGCCCTTGAAAGCAATTATGGGGTGTTCCATTTTGATAGCTGCTCATGAGGCATGCCATCTTTTTCCTCTGCCATGTAATCTCAAAGCAATAGGGCTAATCCATCAAAGATGACCCTCCCAAACTGTCTCATCACTCAGTCACCCCCACTGCAGCGTCTTGCTCCCTGGATAGGCTTTGGAAGCTAGCCTGCCTTTTTATCCTTCGTTTATATTTTTGTATTTTTATACACACATCTGCTTATGCTCTTTTGAATGTGTGATGGAAATAGATACTATTTCCATGTATCCGGATTTCCATATCCTGCAGAGAGGCAAGCTAGAAATACAGGGAGAGCGGAGGGAACACGAGAGAGGAAAGAAGCTCTTTAGTGCAGAGTCTGCCTGTAGACGCTCATGAGTGGAGAAGCAAGAACTCCCAACACGATTAATAACTGCTTAAGGTCGTTCTTCCCTTTCAGTGCAAACCTGCAAATTTCGAAGAATCTCACAGGAAACTCCACTTGCAGTGAGGGCCATGCCCTGACTCTCCTTGTGCAAAAAAGGTCACAAGTTCTGGCCCCAGCACTTGCATGAAAGTCTCAGCACTTGGAAGGGGACAGGTGGGCCCTTAGAGTCCACTGGCCAGGCAACTTAGCATACTTGGAAATCCCAGTGAGTGACCCTCAAAGACCAAGGTGGATAATGTGAGGCCCTGATAGTTCCTGCGTTTGCTGTGTTCAGATGACAAACCCATGCCGGACCCCTTGGAGCCACTCTTATTATCAAAAAGAGGCATGAAGAGCCTGAGAGATGGCTCAGCAGTTAAGAACACTTAATGCTCTTGCAGAGGGCCTGATTTTGGCTCTCAGCACTGGTGATGGGCAGCTCACAACCACCTGTAACTCTGTCCCAAGAGAAAGAGATCTGACAGAAAGAGAGAGAGAGAGAGAGAGAGAGAGATCTAGAGAGTTATAAAAGAGGAAGTGAAGATAGGGAAATTGTGGGGTGGGGGCAGCTGTTAAAGAAGGCTTTGGGTATAGTAATCACTGGGACACTTTGACACTAAAACTCTCCTCTGAGAAGTCCACACCCAAGCTCTCAGGTATGCCTTGCTTTCTGCCCAAGCACCTCTCTTTCTATCAACCGCATGCCTGAGATCTATATTGAAAATGCCTTTGAGAGGCCTGTGGAGATGGCTCAGAGGAAGATGTGTTTTCTGTACAAACAGGAAGACCGGAGTTCAGATACCTAGAAACAGTGTACACGTTGGGGTGGTTTACAGGTCTGTGATGCCAATGATCCTTGGCAAGATGGGGAAGAGGCAGAGACAGGTGAGTCCCCGGAAGCTTGTGGGACAGCCAGCCAGAGTTTGATTGTGCAGTGGCAAATTAGAGACTTCATCTCAAACAAGGTGAAAGATGGGGACTGCCACTGAGGTTGCCCTCTGACCTTACCACATCCACTGTGACACACACACACACACACACACACACACACACACACACTCACACTAAATAAACTAACCTTTAAAATAAATTCCTTGCATAAAAAAATGAGCATCCAGCCGGGCGGTGGTGGTGCACGCCTTTAATCCCAGCACTTGGGAGACAGAGGCAGGCGGATCTCTGTGAGTTCGAGACCAGCCTGGTCTACAAGAGCTAGTTCCAGGATAGGCTCCAAAACCACAGAGAAACCCTGTCTTGAAAAACAAAAACAAAACAAAAAAAAAAGAGTATCCTTTGACAAATTCCAACTCTGCTTTATGCTGGCTTACCCTGGAATTCTTTTCTCCGGTAAAGTCAAGGATCTGGCTTTATCTGGGGGAAGAAGTCTCTAAAAGATTAACAAAGTCTCAGGCTGCTGGTGCACCTTACGGGCTTTCTCTTCCCCAACCACTGCTGACAGTCCATTTCAACCAATTTATTTTAGCATCAGTTAGCAGCCGTTCTTACTTTCTGGGGTCACATATCAGATATCCACACTATGATTCAGAACAGTAGCAAAATTACAGTATAAGTAGCAATGAAAATAATTTTATGATGGGGGGTGTTACCACAACATAGTAACTATTAAAGGATCACAGCATTAGGAAGGTTGAGAACCACTGCTCTAGACAAAAGCCTTGGGTATGCTGCCAGTGGAACCTAAAGACAATTCCCCAAAGCTCTGAAACTGTCCCATGGATGTCAGTTCTGAGGAAGATTGGTGCTGCAGGCAGGATGTTGCTTTTGCTTTAAAAACCATTTAATCTTACTTTCACGTATATGTATATGTGTGTCTGTGTCTGTGTATGTGTTTGCACACATGTATACAGTTGCCCACAGTGGCCAGAAGAGGGAGCCAGCTCTCCTGAAGTTGGAGTCACAGGCAATTATGAACTGCTTGGTATAGGTACTGATGGGGGAATCTTCTGAAGGAGCAGGATGTGTTCTTAACCACCAAGCTGTCTCTCCAGGCCCTATTTATTTGCTTTTAATTCTGTGTCTCTGCGGACATATCCTTGGGGCTCAGCTCAAGCCTGAAAGGTGGGAGTAGCCAGTTAGGGGAAGAGCAGCCACTCCACCTTGTAATCAATGCCCACGAGATCCAGGGAACACAGTGATCCCTGAGGCTAATACTGGGAGAGCCAGGCTGTTGTTAGACGCAGAAGCCCTCCCATAGGTTTTGCTCCCTCCTCTGCCGGCCCTTCCATGGGGGACAGAGCAACAGAAGATGGCCACTGAGACCCATGCTGGATCATCTCCAAGCTTGCATCTCCTCGCAGCAACTCAACACTGCACCCCTTATGGCTCCTTTGCTGCGCTGGGCACGACCTGAAGTCCCTCTACAGCTCTTTCCGTTCTCCTGGTGCTCAGGCCATACGTCAAGTGGGTCCTGTGTCCCTGGCAGGTTATTATGCGCTGAATTAGTGTGCTGGAATAAAAACGAGAATAAAGCTGTACTGTACTCTTAAATTGTTAAAATTTATTATAAAATGTGCATAGTTATTAACTGATTTTTTTTCACCCACATGCTTTGGCTGGCTCCCGGAGCCACGGAAGATGAAAAGTGACTCTTGTCAAAGCAAGGCTGGGAGACTTGGCCCTCAGAACTCTCTAGAGAGCTCCAAATGGGACAACACATTCTCACATTCACGAGGAGCCCAGCCAGGTCCCTGAAGCTGTTTTCTCTCCCCGGGGCTTGAACCCTGTACATTTGGGTCCTACGAGAAAGAAACCAGCCTGGCTATATCACTGAGGCCCTAGATAAATGAGGTCCTCCATTTATCCCCCACCCCCAAACTTATATGCTCTGAGATGTGGTCACCCAGCCTCTCCCATCTATCCTGGTACCTGTCCTTGGAGCTTAGGCTAGCTGCCACAGATCTGCTTCAGCCACACTCTCCTCTCTCCCCTCTCCCCAGGCCTGCTCCCTTCTGTACCGTTTCAGAACCTAAAGAAAGAGCCAAGTTTTCCTACCTCAGCCGAGGCTGCCTCCCAATGGGTCCCTTGTTGGGACGATGGTCTGAGTTTCCTAGAGATGAGGCGAGACCATTTTCCCTGCCGCTGCACTCTAAGGGAATCTGGGAACTGGTGTCCTCTGCTGTGCAGCAAGAAGATTGATAGATAGGACAGCAGGGTGGAGGGGACCCGGTCTTTTCCGATTGAAAGTGTGAGTTGTGGTCATTTATGTGTCGGAGGAGGGCTGAGTGTGAGTACACACATGTTATGGCACACATGTGGAGGTCAGAGGACGACTCGGGGGAGTTTGTTTTCTTCTGCCACTATGTGGACCCAAGAGACTGAACTCATTCTGTCAGGCTGGGGGGCAAATACTCCACCTCCCCGCCCCCGCCATCTTCCAGTTTCTTGGGAGGGGGTTTCACCCGGGACACATAGCCCAACACCACCAGCAGCAGCCTACAGAGTTCCTTTCCTCCTGGGGGACCTCCACTCAGCTGAAGCCAGATTCTTGACTGTGTTACAGAGTGGATTTCCTGAATGGGCTCGACGGAAGCACAGTTAGTGAGTTTGATAAGCAGAGATAGGACTGGGTACATTCTTCAAACGGAAGTGTTGGCAGAAAGAGAAGGGGAGAGGGAGCAGTGCAGGGGGATAGACACTCAGGAGAGAAGAGAGAGCCATGATCCAAGACGTGGGTCAGTTCTCTCAAGAGGGAGAATCAAGTTTGGCTGTATTTACAATGGCAGTGTATATGATTCTATAGTTTTCTTTTCCTCTTTAATTTTTTAAAAATAAACTTTATTCTTTAAAAAAAAAACCTGCAAATACATACAACACACCAAAGTTAAATAGAGCTGAAGTCATTATATTTCAAACCCTGGTGCATGAGCTGGCTTTTTAGAGCCATTCCCTATGGTGGGATACCTTGCTCAGCCTTGATACAGGGGGAGGGGCTTGATCCTGCCTCAACTTGATATGCCAGGCTTTGTTGACTCCCCATGGGAGGCCTTACCCGCTCTGAGGAGTAGATGAGAGGGGGGAGGGAAGGAGGAGGGAAGGGAGGAGGAACTGTGGTTGGTATGTAAAATGAATAAAAAAACATTTAAAAATTTCTATACATTTAGAATAGCCATTCTGAAGATACGAAGCTTCACACTGGGTTTTATACTCCACTATCAAATATGTTTTTATGCACTTACCCACCACCCAAACAACCAAAACATTCACGACGGAAGCAGAGTTAGAAAATCAATTAGCTTTGTATCCTCTTCTGTAACTCCTGTGTATTTCCTGCATTTAGATCTTCCCCCTCCTCTAGTATTTAGCCTTTCTTGTTCTCTTTCTACATGCTAGTCTATGCCCACACGTGCGCTTGTTTGCACGTGTGCATGTATTATGAGCTAGGTTCTGCGTCTGAGGGAGAACATGTACTTTCCCTTCTCCCTTAATATTCCAAGTCCATCCATTTTCCTGAACATTTTGTGATTTCATTTTTTTAGATCTGAATAATATTCATCTCTCTCTCCCTTCCTCCCTCCCCCTCTCCCTCCCTCCCTCCTTCTCTCTCTCTCTCTCTCTCTCTCTCTCTCTCTCTCTGTGTGTGTGTGTGTGTGTGTGTATCTCTCTATATAATTGTCATCATCCACTCATTTGTTGATGGACAGTTAGGTTGATTATGGGTCTTTGCTGTAGTGGATAAAGCACAATAGATGTGGTGATGCACATATCTCTTCTTTATAGTGTGTAGTGCGTGTGTTTGTGTGTGCGCGCGTGAGCGGAGGTCAGGGGACAGCCTCCGAAAGCCCAGTCTTGCCTTCCATCGTGTGTGTCCTGGGGATTGAACTCAAGCCGCCAGGCTTGGTGGCCATCTCTCTCTTATATGTGATGAGTACCTCACCGCTCCTGATTCTGTGGTTTGTCTAAGGAGCAGTGCTGTAAGTTACAATGATTAACTTCAAGATTAATCAGAGTTGAAAACTCAGACTTACGCTTTGTGAGCTCATTTACTTATTTCTTTTATCTTAAGTCATTTGTCGTCAGTGAAGTTGTCGGTGGTTGTCTGAGACGCACTCTTAACTTTGGGGTTGAGCAGAGTGCAGAGTACAGGCAAGTTTGGGGCCAAACACATTCTGGCTATAAGCTGGTACCATTCACGGGTGTCTCTGTGTGGACATGTGCCGCACAGGTGCTGTGCCTGAAAGAGTAGGGTGTTGCGTCCCTGGAGCTGGAGTTGCAGGCCGTTGTAAGCTGACTGACATAGGTGCTGGGAATTTAAACTTGGACCCTCTGCAGGATCAGCAGGCACTCTGAACCACTGAGCATCTCCCCATTCCTCACTTACTGTCTTGAACATCCCATTTCAGATGTTCTATATTGAGATAGGAAAAGACATGTTATCTCCGGGGGCGGTTTTGACGTTATTCATTGTGTTGACATTTCTTGACTCATAGCAAGAAAGACAGACAAGATCCCAGGGTGACGGGCTGCTTTCCCGTTTCATGTCCCCTGCATCATTTCCTCATTTTTTCCCATTTCCTCCTCCTCCTCCTCCTCCTCCTCCTCCTCCTCCTCCTCCTCCTCCTCCTCCTCCTCCTGTCTTTCTATCTTGCCCCAGTTTTACTATGTATAGCTCAGGTTCTGCTGGAAGGTGCTGTGTCCCAGGTCAGCTTAGAACTTGTGATCCTCCTGCCTCTGACTCCGGAGTGTTTGGATTCCTGCTGTATTAAGATCACTGTGTGTTTTGTTTGTGTTGTGTTTGTTTTGAGACAGATTATCACGTAGCTCAGGCTGGCCTCAAACTTCCTGTATAACCACCAATGACCTTGAACTCTCCTGGTCCTTTTGCAAACTTCTCTCAAGTACCAGATTGCAAATATGCTGTACCGTGCCCAGTTTGTATTCTTGGGAACTGAGCCCAGATCTAAGTGAGTTCTTAACTCACTCAGCTGTATCCCCAGTCCCAAGGTTAAATTAGCTCTAGGTTGTTTTCTGGACCCTGGTTCCTCCCTCCTCAGGCATGCTTTTGAGTCAACAACAGGGCTAGTGTTGGTTTTCTGGCCCAAGTTCTTACTGACCACCGAGGCCATCAGCTCTCCAGCCCCACCTTGTGTTTTGAGCCATGTTCTCTCGCTGGCCTGGCACTCTGCTGCCAATTTGGCTAAGCTGGCTGGCCAGTGAGCCCCAGGGGCCTAGCAGACTCTGCCTCTTTAGTGCCGAGATTTTCCGTTTCTGCTGCCATGCCTGGCCTTTTTCTGCACTGGTTCTGGGAGTTGGATTCAGGTCTTCGTGCTTGCAAGGCCTAGCATTTTACCAACTGAGCCATTTCTCCAGCCTGACTTTATAGTGCCTCTGGGATCTTCTGTCTGCTAGCCTATCTGATTTATTTGTTGGCTTATTTACAATTCTGGATAGAAAACTCAGAGCCTTGCCCATGCTGGGTGGGGAGTTTACTACCGAGCAACACCCCAGCTCCTCTGCTTGTTTGCACCTTGACTTCAGAGTGCATCGTGTCTCCCAGGAAGAACTGGAGAGCCTAGCCCTTGCTTGAGTACTCGCTTACCTGGACACCCTACACTTCTCTTGTTTGCACAGGGGGGTCATCCGTGGAATCACAGTTTGCTCTCTGTGAGGGAAGACGGAAGCTTATCTTCTTAATGCTGTTATTAGTTTTCTTTGTTTGTTGTTTGGGGACAGCATTTCCATTATTTTTATTAGCTGTGGTGTCAAAACTCCTGACAGAAGTATTAAGGGAGGGTGGGTTTCCTCTGGCTCACAGTTCAAGGAAGTCGCCCATGGGGACAGCAGGGTGTCAAGAGTCTGAGGAGGTGTGCCAAACTGCACCTGCTTTCAGGGAGCAGAGAGAGCGTATGCTGGTGCTCAGCTCGCCTTCTCTTTTTGGTTCAGCCCAGGACCCCGGTCATGGAGCCGTTCACATTTAAGCTGGATCTTGTCACCTCAATTAGCCCAATCTAGAAATTCCTTTACAGTCATGTCCTGATGTTTCCCCTAGGTGGTTCTAGATCCTGTCAAAGCGACAACCAACACTGACCATCCTAGTCTGGATGTGTGCGTAGCGCAGGTTGAACTGGATTCTCCAGTCCCAGCCTCCTAGATGCTGGGATTATAGGTGCACCACTGCCCCTGGCTCTGAGAGCAACTTCCAGGTGCCACAATCTTGTTTTCCCTCTTAGTCCCCAAGTTAGAGGAAAAGAAAATTGTCCCAGTGGGAACTTAAGCCATCGAAAGCTCCAGTGACCTTAACCAACATACTGAGTTTGTCCTTCGCTGCTCTTGATACCACAGGTCCTGCAGGAAGAGTAACAAAGGCTTGGTCTAGACACAGTGATGGCTTCATTTCTTTCTCATGCCCCTTGGGACTGCTGTGCTGTGAACACAGAGGCTAACAAGATTATACGAATGCTTAACAGAGTGGAATTTGGTTACTTTCCTCGGCACTGTCTTTCCAGCCAGGCAGATTTCCTAGCTTCAAATGACAGTGGAATGGCTGCTGTCATAGCTGGTGATTGCTAAAGAGGACCCCGGAAGGGCTAACTCGGTACAGCTGTGGCAAACCGCAAGATCGCAAGCTTTGGGCTCCGCTTAGATATCTCCGCCTGGTTCCAGAATGGCTTACAGAGACGCATGCTGAATTGGGAAGCATAATTAAATGATTATGTAAATAAGTGGACAAAGGCAATAAACAAAGAGAAACCAAAGACCGGGAAAGTGAGGAGGGAGCCAGGAATGGTGTTGATTGGAGGTGGACCCTGGGTTAACCCTGAGCTTTCTCTTTCTGCTGGCCTAGAGAATGAGGGAGCTCTGGCTGCAGAACCGCCATCCAGGAAGTAAAGTCCCAGGCTCAGGATCACAGTGAAACACAGCTCTCACCTCCTAGAGAATAAGAGGGTTTAATCTGAGGCAAACTCAAGTGGCTGTGGCTTGGGCATGTGGAGTCTACTTTCCCTGAAAACCATTCCACTGTGCAGTGGCTGCATGGGTTTCTATCATCACAGGACCAAAGAAATCAAGGCATTTTCTTAGGATATTTGTGGGAACATCAATCAGTTAGGTAGGTGGCAGCAAAATTGGGAAGTCTCTGCTAAAACTTCAGATGATGTTTGTTGACATTTTTTTAAAAACTTTATTATTATTATTATTATTATTATTATGATGATGATGATGATGATGGTGATGATGACCATAGTGAGTGTTCATGTGTGTCTGTGAGTCATGGCACACATGCAGAGGTCAGAGGACAACTTTGTGGAATTGGTCTCTCCTTCCACCTTTACATGGGTTGCGGGGATCAAACACTGGTCACTGGTCACCAGGCTTTCGTGACAGCCGCCTCTACTGGTTGAGCCACTTAACTGGCACATTTGTTGGTATTCTTAGCTTATGGATTGGTGGAAGTGAGGGGTCCGTTAGGCGAATGCTTTCCAAAGACTAAGCTGACGGTAGAAAGGTTATTCAAGGGATCTGAAGATAACCCAAGATAACTGGACTCTGGGCCTCCAATACACCAACTTTGCGCAATCCCAGGGCCCTAATTAGCCATTCATCCTTGCAGAATCTTTGACACAGGTGTGACAGACTCCCCCACCCCCGAAACTTCAGCTCATGAGAGGCATAGTTGTTTCTGATTCTGGAGACAGAGAAAAATGCCCTCCATGAATTCTCCATGTGGAGGACGTAACGCAACAGTGCGCCCTAAGTTCCCTCCTAGGCCACCTTGCAGGGACCCTGACAGGGCTGCCTCTGTAGAATTTGTCAAGGTGGAGAGATATGTCAGCTAGCTCTTTGTTGTCGTGGCAAAACACTTGAGGTGGACACCTTAAAAGGGGCGGCTTACTTAGGCTCATGGTTTCAAAGTGTTCAATCCCTGGTCAGCCGGACTCATTTTTTTGAGCCCGTGGTGAATATTGTGGTAGGGAGGGTTTGGTGGAGTCGAGATGCTGTCCTTGTGATGCCTGGGGGTGGGATCAAGGAAGAAGAGAGAGGGGGGCAGAGAGAGAGAGAGAGAGAGAGACAGACAGAGACAGAGACAGAGAGAGGGGAGAGAGAGAGGACATAGAGAAAGAAAAAGAGACACAAAGAAAGAAAACACACACACACACACATGACACATGGGGAGAGATGGGGAGAAAGAAAGAGAGAGAAGAGAGAGAGGAGCAAATGAGCAATGAGAATCACCTCATCCTCTTCAAAAACACCCCTCCCCCATAACCTAACATCCTCCTCCCAGGAGCCACCTCCTAAGGTTTTCACCATCAACCAATCATGTCATAGGTAGGGATCAAGCTTTCAAATATGAACTTTGCAGGGGTTGTGGGGTGCGTGGGGGGTCGCGATGTTTAAAGTTCACATCACAGCACAACAAAGAGTGGTTAGGGAGAGTTTGATTCCCAAACGTTCTCTGGAGGTGTCAGTTAAATCTTCTGCGTGTACACAGGTGTTTATGCACACAGAAGTATGTGCATGTGTGTGTGCATGCATGTGCATACATGTACATGCCTAGGGAGGCCAGAGGACAGTCAGTGTCATTCTTCAGGTGTTGTGCACTTTTTCCTTGTGGTGCAGGGTCCTTCACTGGCTTGGAACTTGTTTAGTAGTCTGGACTGTCTGGCCAACGGTCTCAGCGGATCTGCTTGTCTGCCTCGCCAGTTCTGGAATTGCAAGTGTACACTACCACGCCTGTATGTGTGTGTGTATGAATGTATGAATGTATGTATGTATGTATGGTATTGCACATGCATGTTTGCAATTTTGTATGCCTCTGGTCACATATGCTGAGGCTAGAGGAGGATACTTGGTGTCCTCCCTCATTCCCTTGAGACAGAGTCTCTCACTGAACTTCCCCCTTTTTTTATGCCCCACGTTACTGGGACTGTAGAAGTGTGCATGGCCACCATTGGCTTTTTTTTATTTATTAAGAATTTTTAGAATACAATATTTTCTCATTTTACATAGCTATGCTCATTCTCACTCCCTCCCCTCCTCCCATTTCCTCCACCTTCCCCCTGCCCCACCTCCCCATCTACTCCTTAGAAAGGATAAGGCTTCCTATAGGGAGTCAACAAAGACTGACATTTTACTTTGAGGGAGAATCAAGGCCCTCCACCTTATTTCTAGGCTGAGCAAGGTATCCCTCCAAACTGACTCCTAGATGCCAGTTCAAGCACTAGGGATAAATCCTGGTCCCAGAGACTGTCCAAGCCTCACAACTGTCCCCTCCAGAGTCAGTGAGCTCTCATTAGCTCATGCCAGCTGCTTCTGTGGGTATCACCATCATGGTCTTGACCCCTTTGCTCATATTATCGCTCCTCCCTCTCTTGGGCTGGTCTCAGTTAGCTCAGCCCATTGCTTCACTGTAGCTCTCCATATTTGCTTCCATCAGTTTCTGGGTGAAGGTTCTATGGTGACAACTAGGGTAGTCATCAGTCTGATTATAGGGCAAGGCCAATTTAGGCGTCCTCTCCATTGTTGCTTAGGGTCTTCTTACCTGGGGTCATCCTTGAGGATTCCTGGGAATTTCCCTAGTGCTGTGTTTCTTGATAGTCCTTTAATGGCTCCATCAATCAAGATATCTCTTTCCTTTCTCTCCCTCACTGTCCTTCCCCTTTCATGAGCATCCCATTCCCTCATGTTCTCTACTCTCCCCTTCTCCCTTCCCCCTTCCCTTCCACCCTCCCTTCTTCCCCCTCCTAATTTTCTCAGGAGGTCTTGTCTCTTTCCCCTTCCTGGGGGGAATCTATGTATCTCTCTTAGGGTTCTCCTTGTTACCTAGCTTCTCTGGGATCATGGACTATAGGCTTGTTATCATTTGCTTTATGTCTAATATCCACTTATGAGTGAGCGCATACCATGTTTTTCTAATCTAGGTCTGAGTTACCTCACCCAGGATCCTTTTTTTCCCTAGTTCCATCCAATTGCATGCAAATTTCAAGATGTCTTTCTTTTTTTACTGCTAAGTAGTACTCCATTGTGTAAATGTACCACATTTTCTTCAGCCATTCTTCAGTTGAGGGGCTTCTAGGTTGTTTCCAGTTCTGGTTATTACGAATAATGCTGCTATGAACACCTGAACATCACTGAAGAAAAAGGGGGAAGTAGCCTTGAATGCATGGCCACAAGAGACCACTTCCTCAATATAACTCCAGTAGCACAGACACTGAGAGTAATAATTAATAAAAGGGGCCTCCTGAAATTGAGAAATTTCAGTAAGGCAAAGGACACAGTCACTAAGACAAAATGGCAGCCTACTGAATGGGAAAAGATCCTCACTAACTCCACATTGGACAGAGGACTGATCTCCAAAATATATACAGAACTCAAGAAACTAGACACCAAATTACCAAATAATCCAATAAAAATGAGGTACAGATCTAAACAGAATTCTCAACAGATGAATTGCAAATGGCCAAAGGATAGTTAAGGAAATGCTCAACATCCTTAGCTATCAGGGATATAAAACAACTCTAAGATACTATCTTATGCCTGTCAGAATGGCTAAGATCAAAAACACTAATGATAGCTTATGCTGGAGAGGATGTGGAGTAAGGGGAACACTCCTCCATTGCTGGTGGGAGTGCAAACTTGTACAGCCACTTGGAAATCAGTATGGCGGTTTCTCAGAACTAAGTGGGAATCAATCTACCTCAGGGCCCAGCAATACCACCTTTGGCTTTTTACGTGGGTGCTATTGATTTGAGCTCAGGTCTTCATGCTTATACAAGAAGTGCTCTTACCTACTGAGCCATCTCCCCAGCCTACTTGATTTATTTTTTACATGGGTTTGGGGGACTCAAACTCAGGTCCTTGTGTTTGCATGGCAAACACTTTACTGACTGAGTTACTTCCTTAGTACTAAGTCTGAGTTAATATTAATGAGAACTCAGATTTCCTGTGACAGACTGCCTATCAAGGTTGACCCAGAGGAATGGGCTGAGGTTGCTGTAGGATTTTGATGTATGTATGTGTGCTCATGCATATATATGAACACTGGGTGCACTGATCAGGTAGGTATTTTAATCCCTGCATTTTAAACTCTGTCATTTTTTTTTCTTATTGAGGGTTATAATAAACTGTCTCTTGAGGGCTTGGAGAGATAGCTCAGTGGTTAAGAGTGCTTACAACTCTTGTAGAGGATCTGAGTTCAGCTCCCAGCACCCACGTCAGGCAGCTCACATCTGCTTATAACTTCAGCTCCAGGAATACAGCACCCTCTTCTGGACTCAGTGGGCACTGCACACACATGTGCACATAACCCCTCACAGGCTCATCACTTAAAATAAAATAAATCTTGCTGTGTGTGGTGGTGCATGCATTTAAATCCTGCATCCAGGCTTCTAGGCCTGCATGGTTTACATAGAGTTTGAGGCCAGCCAGGGTAACAGAGTGAGACCCTGTCTCCAAAAATATTTTTAAAATTAAAAAATATAAAATAGAAATTTAACTAAAGATAGTACTTGAAGAAAGGGATCTCCATTACCGCTAATAGATTTCAAGCTACTGTTCACATAGAGGGACTTATCTCTATAGGTAGCTGTTCTCACTGCAGTGTGAGCACCAGGCAATGGAATCTGAGGTAATTCTTCTTGACAGGATTTGGAGGGCAGTTGCCGAGGGCTGCTGGCTGGGTATGATCCCATATGCCTTAGCAGTTGGGAGAGCAGGAGGTGCAACACTGTTTGGGATGCAGCCAGCAGCAGATTTCCTCCCGAGCCTTAGCATCCCATGTGGTTTGTAGGTGCCCGGACAGTGTCCGTTTTGATTGGTCATGACCTATGTTCTACAGGCTGTTGACTGTAACAGGCTGAGAGATTCTTCTAGAAGATGCGGGTCCCTTGGGCTGGGGGATGGAGCTCTGTGTGTAGGACACTTGTCTAACGTGAGCGAAGGGCTGGGTTTGTTTCCCAGAGTCACCCAACCAGGTGTGGTGGGGGCATGCCTGTGATCCCAGGTACTCAGGAGGTCGAGGGAGAGGGATCAGGAAATCAAGAATCAAGGCATTCCTTGTCTACATAGGAAGGAAGTTCAGGGCCAGCCTGGGCTATATGACACCTTGTCTCAAAAAAGAAACAAAACAAAACAAAACAGAATTAGAATCCAATTTAATTTTTTTTTCAAGACAGGGTTTCTCTGTAGCTTTGGAGCCTGTCCTAGATCTTGCTCTGTAGGCTAGGCTGGCCTCGAACTCACAGAGACCCCACCTCCCGAGTGCTAGGATTAGTCTCTGCCTCCCGAGTGCTGGGATTAAAGGCATGTGCCACCACTGCCCGACTATTTTAACTTTGTAAACATTTATTTACTCGTTTGTTTATTTCTGAGTGTATATGTGGCATGGCGGGTGTGGAGGCCAGAGGACAACCTGGGGGAGACTGTTCTCTCTCCCTACTGTGTGGGCACCAGGGATCAAACTAAGGCCATCGTCAAGTGTTTTCCCTGCCGAACCACCTCACCTGTCTGTCTGTCTCTCCTTCTTTCCTTCATTCTTTTGCACACAACAATTTTGCTTTGACCCTGAATTTTGTGGACTAGCGCTATGTGGTGCAAACTCCAAGTTCTGCAGGTGCGTCGATTCATGTGCTGGGTTTCTTTCTTTCTTTCTTTAAAAAAATTTTTTTTTTTTGAGACAGGGTTTCTCTGTAGCTTTGGAGCCTGTCCTGGAACTAGCTCTTGTAGACCAGGCTGGCCTCGAACTCACAGAGATCCGCCTGCCTCTGCCTCCCGAGTGCTGGGATTAAAGGCGTGTGCCGCCACCACCCAGCGTGTGCTGGGGTTCCTAAAGAGGCCTGTTTACCCAGCTGGGTGTGCTGCTCCCTTGGGCCCTGATAGGCTGTTTAGAGCTTGCCTAATTCGTATACTTTATGGGCAAAGGTTGCTCCTATAACAAAATGTGCATCCATCTCCTGTAGCTCTCTCTTTCGTTACCACAGTCGTGAGAGACAGAGCTGGGACTCCATCAGCCATAAAGAGCTAAGCGCACCGTTGGACCTCAGTAGGTCAATTAAACAAACAAGTTATGGTGAGAAGCAGGGAAGGGAGATTTGGTCAGTGTGGACATATTGAGAAGGGAACAAAGAGGTCCAGGGACATTCCCTCCTACCCTCTCAGTTCATCTCTGGGATCTTGACATGAGATTCAGTTTAAAGAACAAGACCATGGTTAAGACTGCTCTTACAGAGGACCTGAGTTTGGGTCCCAGCACCCACATCAGGCAGCTCACAGCTCATGGTCATCTGTAATTCCAGCTCTAGCAGATACAACGCCCTCTTCTGGCCTCTTCTGGTACCTGCATTCACGTGTGCACATAAACACATACAGATACACATTAGAGAGAGAGAGAGAGAGAGAGAGAGAGAGAGAGAGAGAGACATAACTAAGCAGTCTGGTCAAGGTGTGGTTCTAGCTCCAGTCTCTCCTGCAAGATGGTCTGGACAAGTGGGAGAACTCTGTGACATCACCTTCTGGGAAATGAGTGACCCCTTCTGGCTGGCTCCAGGCTTCTGTCTTTTCCTTCTCACAGAATGAGATTCTTGGAGAATTTGAAAACTGGGAGGAGTGGGGGGGGGGATCTATTGTTTTAATAATTTGATAGCCAAGAGGATGGATACATGTCTCTAGAATATTTTATTCCTGGGGCTGGGGAGATGGCTCAGTGGATAAAGTACTTGCATGAAGACTCGAGTTCAGACTCTGAGAATCTACAGAAATGCCAGGCAGGTGTGCTGGCCCACTATAACTCCAGCACTTGGAAGGCAGAGGTAGGGGACTCCCCAGAACAAGCCGGCTAGCTAGACTAATTTGGCAGCTCTGGGCCTGGGGTCATCAGATGTTCACCAGTCTGACAATGAATACACTTTAATAAATAGGTTTTATTAAATATTGGCCAGGACCATACCCGAGACTCATGTCCAGAGTGTGGCTACGAATTACACCAGTCAGGGGCTATATAGGCAAAACTCATGAGACTACATGCTTCCTGCTTTTGTACAATCAGAGGCAAGCATGATCCTGACGTACTTCCTGCCTACATGTCATCAAGCACATATCCTGTGATCTTTGGGGTAACCAAACTTGTTTACGGAAGTGAAACCACATGGTTTGTTATCAGCAGCCCCCAGTAGTCGAGGAAGGTATCTGTCCTTGGGAAAGTAGGGCTTTCGGGTTAGAGGCATTTTTGTTTTATTGATTTTTATAAAATTTATTTTTATTAAAATTTGTTTTTACTTTGTTGGTCTCTTACCTATATATATGTCAGTGTGAGGGTGTTGGATCCTGGGGTTACAGACAGTTGTAAGCTGCCATGTGGGTGCTGGAAATTGAATCTGGGTCCCCTGGAAGAGCAGTCAGTGCTCTTAACTGCTGAGCCATCTCTTAGCCCCCGTTTTATAGATCTCCTAAGCAAAGTCATGTAACTTAAAGCATAACATTATCCATCACAGGTTCAAGTGAGGGACCCTGCCTCAGTAAATATGGCTAGGAGGATGGCTCAGTGGGTAAAAGTGATTGCTGCCAAGCCTGATGCCCTGAGTTTGATCCTCAGGACCCACATTGTGGAGGGAGAGAACTACCCCACTAACTTGTCCTCTGATCTTCACGCATGAGCCAAACACACGCACGTGCTTGCTTCCTCTTTCACACACTATAAATAAATGTTTCAAGAATAAAATAAGCAAATAAAAATGTGAAGAGCAGTTGAGGATGATGATGGGTGTTAACTGTGGACCTCAGCATGCACACGCACACACGTGTGTCTGCAAGCATGTGAACATACACACAGACACACATACACTGTGGGGCGGGGTTGGGGACTGTCATCCATTCCTGCCAGGATGGTGACAGCTCCTAGCATGTCACCCCACTTTCTAGTTTCTGGTGTTATTTTCAGCTCTGGATTCTTTTAAAAACAGATTTATTAGCTGGGCAGTGGTAGCACATGCCTTTAATCCCAGCATTCAGGAGGTAGAGACAGACGGATCTCTGTGAATTTGGGACCAGCCTGGTCTACAAAAGATAGTTTCAGGACAGGCTCCAAAGCTACAGAGAAACCTGGTCTCGAAAAACAAAAACAGAAACCAAAACAAAACAAAAACAAATTTGTTTTATGAGAGAGAGAGAGAGAGAGAGAGAGAGAGAGAGGGCAGGCCTAGGCCAGGAAAGGATTTTGGGTCCCTTGGATCTGGTGGTTGTGAGCTCTTTCTTCTGTGAGCCAAACTGGTCCCTTGCAGAAGCAGTGAGGGTTTTTAACTGCTGAGCCACCTGTAGCCCCAACTCAGAGTTCTGATTGTTCAGAGCCAGAATTCCCCGCCCCCCCCCCCACGAGTGAAAGCCATAGACCAGGCAGCCCCTGAATAAGTTACCTCCCTCTTTATTTCTTCCCCCTCTGGCCACACCTCTTTGGCTCTGGGAACATTGTCTTTTATATACTGTGCAGAATTTATGGCTGCTGTTTGTAGGAGAGTTGGTAAAATATGAGCTACTGTGATATTTTAAGACTTATCAAGTGATAATGAGATGAATGGGTTACGGTCGTTTTAGATAGAGATAAATGCTTTGATAGGAGGGCGGAGCTCGCGGAAGTTGTGTTTAGAAAGTTACACTGGACCGCAGGGACTGGAAATTGCCTCGAAGAGGAGGTGACATTGAAGCCTCAGAGGCACGTGCTGAACGGTAGACGGGAGACGATAGGTGTGCCGGAGGGCTAGAGAGGCTGCTGATGCCCTTAACTGAGGTCTGGCCGACTAGAAAGGCCATGTGTGCCTTGAGCCGAAGACTGGGAGATGGGGTAGCCTAAGTACATACTGAGTGTAGACCCGGAAGATAAAGTGTGCACCTGACTGAGTCCTCCCAGGGAAGCTGAGAGAGGCTGGGTGATAGGAAGAGTCCATTTTTCCTGGGCTGATATCTGAAAGACAGGCGATGTGCATGTCTCGGACACAGGTAACACCCCAGCAGAAGCATTCAATCCATGGATGCCTGAGGTATTCATGAACTGGTTGAAGCGATTCAGGGACCAAACCGTGTTAACAGCGGATGACCTCAGAAGCCGCTGGGGGTAGCAGGTAGGGGATGACAAAGCACGAGAGGGTTTTTAATAAGCTACTGATTGTGTTCTGTGTTATGCTCTAGTAAAAGGAAGGCTCTGCAGACCGTAAGATGAAAGCAGAAAGTTGAATGGTACCCTAGGGAGCCGGACAGATCCCAGATAGTGATGAGCCAGCACAGTGTGCTGCAGTGTGAGCTGTGACCACCAGGGGTCAGTGCAGAGCACCACTGAGCCCCATCGCAGAGCCAAAGACCAAGGTGAGCTTGGTAGCTGCTGTTCAGAGACTGTTCATGGGGTAACAAGAGGTTCCCTGAAGTCACAGGGTCTCAGTCCTGCAGGGCCCTCTCTGCATGTGTGTGTTAACTACATGCTTGTGTACCTGTTTGTGAAGGTATGCATGCACATGTTTACATTAGCATGTACAGTCCAGGAGCTGACACCAGGTGTCTTCTTCAATTACTTTAACTTAAATACTGTTTTTTTTTTCATTACATTTTATTTATTTCTTGTGCAGAGAGGGGAATGCGAGTGTCACAATGCGGATGTGGAGATCGGGGGACAGCTTGCAGGGGCTGGTTCTCTCCTTCTGTCATGTGGGTCCCAGGAATCAAACTCAGGTTGTGAGGCTTGGAGGCATCTGCCTCTACCTGCTGGGCCACCTCTCCACCGTCCCAGCCTGTTTTTTAGACAAGAGTCTTTCATTGCCTTGATCTTTCGAAGACCTTGTGCGGGCAACCGTGGCTTCTGTGAACTCCTGTGTGGGGCGGTCCTGTCATGTTCCGAGGACATTGCTTCCATCTGATGTTCTGGGACTTCTCGTACTTTATAATCTTAACATCCCCTCTCCCATGATGCTTTCTGGTCAGACTGGCAAGGTGGCTCAGTGGGTAAAGGTGATTGCCACCCAGGCTGGGGACCTGAGTCCAATCCCGAGAACCCCATGGGGGACGGTAAGAACCAGTGCTCACAGATTGTCCTCAGACTTCCACACGCACACGGTGGTACATGCCCCACCCACCCCAGGCACTCAGATAAATAAATATAATTTAAAGATTGGAAAAAACCATCATAGTGACAACTTGGGGACATAAAAGTTTGAGCTTCTGGGAGTCACATCCAGCAGGGCTGACTTGAAGATGTAACCCCCACAGAAGGATCTTGTGGACTTGAGGGGATTGTTGTGCAAGCTGGGAGACAGGCTGGGGAAGACACTCGCTCTGGCTGACTGTGTGCCTAACAACTCTGTGGGTGTGGGCATCATACGAGTGTAGAGGCTACCCCATTCTCCAGAGCCTCAGGGGGCGCCAGTCACCCGTCATCTCCCAAAGCTCCTTCTCAAAGACCAAGAGCAGGGAAGCAGAGACAGGAGACCTGAGGGTTCCTACGAATGTGCCCACGGAGTTCAGGACTGCGTAGATGACCCTGACCCCTGACGCATGGGTGAGTCCCACTCCAAGGATGAGTAACAAACAAGGAGTGTGAATGGCGCCTCCGTTCTCAAAGTCCCTGCCAAGTTGACACCAAGAATAATGGGCATTTAGAGACTAATTACACATCTGGATGAATCTGTTTCAGTCTACTGGATTGGACATAATCATATTAAAATATAATGAATACATCCAAATGCACAATGCTTGCTTAAGTAGTCGCTTGGGAGCCAGAGAGGGTGAAGGAGCCCGGCTGGTAACCAAGGGAGCCACTGTGTGAGCGTTGGGATGGCAGCGGCAGGCTCGAAATGGATTTCCTGGTCACTTTTGTTTTAGATTCTCATTTGTTCTCGGTGCCCTGACTCAGCTCGGCCCACACAAGCTCAGGGTGCTTTCCCCAGCTTCCTTTCCGCGTTGTTCAGGAAGTAAAGAGGCAGCGGGGGAGTGGGCGCTGGTGACACCGGCCCATGATCCCAGTCCTGGAGAAGCTGAAGCAGGAGGATTCAAGACCAGCCTGAGCTACACAGCAAGTTCCAGGACAGGATGGGTGAGACACTGTTAGGAGAGGAGGAGGGGAGAGTGAAGGGGAGAGGGAAGGAAGGAAGGAAACAAAAATGTCTATTACCCCAGCTTAGCTAGGCCCCAGCTGGAAACCTTCCAACTATACTCAACTTGTTCCCCTAGTTTCCTGGGGAGAGACCCTGAGTCCTGGGTAACCCCAGGAAGCTAGTTTTCCTTCTGACAGCTGAACTGGTTGGTACCCAAAGTATGTTTTGGCTAAGGGCACCTTGTTCCCACTGACCTGCCCTGGGACCAGGCATTGGCCTCAGTTTCCTGTGGCATTCTGGCGCTGGGTAATCCTATACCAGCCCAGCAGGAGCTAACTGTGTACCAGTCGTGCAGGAGTTGACTGGACATGTCACCAGTTTGGAAGGAAGGGCTGAGGTGATTGTCAGAGGTCAACTTCAGTAGATGCAACTCCGTTATGTAAATAGGAATGGAGTTTATATTTAGTTAGTAATGCATTCACTTATTTAAATGATCTATCTGGCATCTATCTATCATCTATCTATCTATCTATCTATCTATCTATCTATAATCTGTCTATCATCTACCTATATCTGTCAATCATCTAATATCTATTTGTCTGTTGATCATCCACCATTCATCATCTACATCTATCCATAATCATCTGTCATCTTTCAACCAATCATCTAATTTCTCCTTCATCTTTCTCCCTCCCTTCCTCCCTCCCTTCCTTCCTTCCTTCCTTCCTTCCTTCCTTCCTTCCATGTTTATGATAAAATGGCCACCAAAGGGAATGGCAATAATAAGAGGTGTGGCTTTGTTGGACTAGGTATGGTCTTGTTGGAGAAAGTGTGTCACTGTGGAGGAGGACTTTGAGGTCTCAGTATGCTCAAACCACACCCAGTGTCTCAGTTTACTTCCTGTTTCCTGCCAATCAACATGTAGGATGTTCAGCTCCGGAACCGTGTCTTTCTGCATCGTGCTATGCCCTGCCTTGAACTGTAAACCACCCCATTATATATTTCCCTTTATAAAAGTTTCTGTGCTCATGTTATCTCTTCGCAGCAATAGAAATCCCAAGACATATCATCTATCTATCTATCTATCTATCTATCTATCTATTTATCTATCTTTCTTTCTTTATCTTGTCTATGGATGCATGTATGTATGTACCTATCATCTGTATATCTATGTATCTACCTGTCTGTCTATTTATCTGCTTTCATCTATCTATCTATCTATCTATCTATCTATCTATCTATCTATCTATCTTTTTCTCTATATTTATCTTGTCTATCTACGTATGTATCTATCTATCTATCTATCTATCTATCTATCTATCTATCTATCTTTTTCTCTATATTTATCTTGTCTATCTACGTATGTATGTATGTATGTATGTATCTATCTATCTATCTATCTATCATCTATGTATCTATCTGTCTAACAATCTATCATCTATTCATCTACCTATCAATTGTTTGAGACAGGGTCTCTTGCAATCCAGGCTGTTCTCAAACTTGTAGCTGAGGATGACCTAGAATTCATGATCCTCCTGCCTCTACCTCTTGAGAGCTGCAATCACAGCAGGGTGCTATTATGCCTGAATTTGCTCTTGTTTTCTCACAAGGACTCTTAAAACCTTAAGGTCTTTATTGGCAGGACTTAATGAAGCCAGCTGTTTGTTGTTTTGATAAGTCTGGGAGTCTGGGTTTTCAGTTTCCCCGTAGGTGTCACATTGCCGCACTAACTTCCTTTCCAGCCACAGTCAGTAGCCAGTTGTGGCTTCCCTTTTGAGACAGTTTCCTGTTACCCTGTACATTGACATGTGGCAGCTTGGCACCTTTATATTATCCCACTGCCCTTGGAGGAATTGGGGTCAACATGCCCTGTACTTTTATTAATTTTTTTTCATTTATTTTACATACTGACCACAATTTTCCCTCCCTACTCTCCTCCCATCTCCCCTCCCATCTACCTGCTCATCCACTTCTCTGTCTTTGTTCAGAAAGGCGCAGGCCTGCCATGGATGTCAACAAAGCATACACACCCTGTTTTATAATAAGGGGACCATCGGTGTATTACACTCTTGTATGAATTAGACTCTCAAGGGTCCTTACTGACAGAAGGACCTTATTCTTGAGGTGCAGGCTAGAGTTCGGAACCCATGTAAAAATCTGGGTGCTGTTGTGTGAGTCTGTAATTCTGTTGAGTTCTGAGGAGGTGTGGGGACAGGATAACGGGACTTGTTGGCCAGCTAACCTAAAACTTAATTAGTAATTGATATATAGTTTCAATGAAATACCTGCCTCAAAACATATGGTGGAGGGCCAGCAAGATGGCTTAATGTATAAAGGTGACTGCTGGCAAATCTAACAACCTGAGTTTAATCCCTGGGACACATGCATGTGCATACACAGTATCTCTCTCTCTCTCTCTCTCTCTCTCTAAATATATATATATATATATACATACATATATATATGTATATATGGGGTTATATATATATATTTAATTTAAAAGAAAAAATAAGGCAGAGAGAGGTTGAGAAAGACACCCAACATTCACTAGCCTCCAAAAGCATGTACACACGTGTGCATACACCCACAGTGATGGAGCTGGTGAAGCTCCTGTGGGGCAGACCCAATATAATGCCATTTGGGGGGTGCAGTTTAGAACAACACCCACTCATCCTGCACGGCCAGCCAATGCATCCTGGGATGTTTTAGGTGCTTCAGGACGTGGGCGGATAACTTCTTGGAGCAAGCAACTAGAAAGGATGATAGCGGGCACTCCGCCATTATCACAGAACTCAAACTTCAAGATTTGGGCACAAGCACCTGCTTCTCTTCCAGGAGATGATACGGGAAGTTGACAGATGGACTTTCAGGATAAATCCTGGAATGAATTGTCCTCAGAAACCTCTTCAGGAAGTGAGGTCACTGGCCATTTCAGAGACAGAACTATTTTCACTAGGAGTTAACTGTAGGTCCCCCAAAGTACATGAGATTCCTCAGGGCTAAGGAGAAGGCGCTAGATAGATGGGGGAAAGGGGGTTGAAGGTTGATCTTCCATTCTTTCCAGAGACCTATGCTGGGTGTTTCCCTCGGTACTCATGGGTGGTCAGTCCTGGACCGTGAAGGGTGTCTTGGCTTTTACCATTCTTTCTGTCTTCCCATCTCTCCATCTGTCTAGGTCTCTGTTTCTGGTTCTCTCTGTCCTGGTTTGAATGAGAACTATACTACACAGGTTCATATGTTTGAACACTTGGTCCTTAGCTGGTACCACTATTTGAGAAGCTAACAGAACCTTTAGAAGGCAGAACCTTCTTCATGAAGGAAGTACCTCACCAGGGGGTGGGGTGGGGCAGAATTGGGGGGTTTGATAACCTGATCCACTTCCTTTTCTCTCTCTGTGCTTCCTAAGTATGATTTCAATGTGACCAGTCAGCTTCTTGCCCGTCTTAGTTAGGGTTTCTATTGCTGTGAAGAGACGCCATGAACACGGCAACTCTTATAAAGGAAAACCTTTAATTGGGGTGGCTTACATTTTCAGAGGTTTAGTCCATTGTCATCATGGCGACATGCAGGCAGTCATGGTGCTGGAGAAGGAGCTGAGAGTCCTACATCTTGATCCCCAGGCAACAGGAAGTGGTTTGAGTCACTGACCGTGGCTTGACCATAGATGAGACTTTAAAGTCCACTTCCACAGTGACACACTTCCTCCAACAAGGTCATACCCACCCCAGCAAAGCCACACTTCCCAATAGTGCCCCTCCCTATGAGATTGTGGGGGCAATGACATTCAAACTACCATATTGCTACTGTCAGCAGACCTTCCATGCTATGCTGGGTGGTGCCCTTGGGAACTGTGACCCAAAACAAACCCTCTGTTCTTTAAATTATTATTATTATTTGTTTTTTCGAGACAGGGTTTCTTTGTGGATTTGGAGCCTGTCCTGGAACTAGCTCTTATAGACCAGACTGGTCTCGAACTCACAGAGATCCGCCTACCTCTGCCTCCCGAGTGCTGGGATTAAAGGCGTGCACCACCACCACCCGGCTCCTCTAAGTTATTTTGTCAGGGTATTTTACTGAAGCAACAAAAAAGAAAGAAACAGAGAGCAGGCGCATGTGTATGCATGCAAGTATGGCTGTCAGAAAACAGGCCTGGGTGGTACTCCTCAGGTTCTTTCTGCCCTGTCTGGTTTTTGCTTCTTTGTTTTGTTCTGTTTTTGAGACAGGCTGTCGCTATTATGTAGCTCTGACTGTTCTGGAGCGTGCTCCGTAGACTAGGCTGGCCTTGAAATCACAGACATTCACTTGCCTCTGCCTCGTGAGTGGCAGAACTAAAGGTGTGTACCACCATGACTGACCCACCTTGTGCTTTTTTTTTTTAATTGGCTAATTTATTTATTCTCTCTGTGTGCATATGTCCTTTGTACGAGAGAGAGAGAGAGAGAGAGAGAGAGAGAGAGAGAGAGAGAGAGATCAAGCATGCATGCTGTGGTTGGCATAAGACAACCCTTGAGAATTGTTCTCTCTGCCACCTTGTGGGGGACTCAGGGGTTGAACTCAGATTGTCAGGCCCATACGCATGCGTCTCCACTCTGAGAGCAATCTCACTGACCTGGCCTTGTTCTTTGAGGAAGCACCTCTCACCAAACCAGAACTTCACCAAGTAGGTTACTAGCTGGCTCATGAACCCCAGGGATCCTCCCATTTCTATTACCCCAGTGCTGGGGTTACCGGCATATGTCACCATGCCCCTCTTACATTGTTTGAATGGTGTATGTATGGGTTGTTTTCCTGTTTGGATGTGGATGCACTGTACGCACACAATGCCTTTGCTGCCTATGGAGGTCAGAAGAGGGTGCTGATCCCCTTGAACTGGAGTTAAAGTGATTGTTTTCTACCATGTGGGTGCTGGGAATCGAACTCAGGTCCTCTGGATGAGCTCTTAACTGTACTCTTAATTGCTAAGCCATCTCCCCAGCCCATGTCCAGCTTTTTAAATTTGGGTTCTTGAGGTCGAACCCAGGTCTTCATGCTTGTATGGCAAACACTGTGCTTACTGACTGAGCCGTCTCCCCAGGACTGTGCTTGGAGCAGGCAGCAAGAGGGGAATTGTGAGAGCATGGCTTCTGTCTGGAGGATTTTGCTGTCCTGGGCTTCCTGGCTTGGTGCTTCTGTGACATCTAAGGTCACCTGAGCTGCAGGAGCAATTGTTCCATATGGGGAACTGCCTCTTCTGAGGCCACGCTCGTGAGGAACCATGGGAAAACTCCAAGTTATTAAATGGATTGAGCTCTCAAGCCTGATGCCCGTGAGCTTGGACAGCCTTGCCAGAGAGCTCCGAGCTATTTTATGGCCAGGTCTGCGGCTCCATTATATTAACAGCCCTCTCCTGGTGGCCACCCTGCCTGGAGGAGCCTGATGGGGAAGGATTTTGCCTAAGGGAGCCAACTGGAAATCTTTGGAACTCTGTCCTTCCTACCACTCACAGCTCTAGTGCTGCTAGCTCTCCCTTGGCAGCTAAAACCATATTTGAAAATAAAATGTCACTTTTAAAAAGTGTCTACTGTCAGCACATGGAAAATTTGTTTTTCCTGTTGAACTTCACGAGACGACTAGAGGCGACGCAGAGTCTAGATGCATGCCTCGTGCGTGGGGCGTGGGTGTCAGCCCAAGGGAAGCAGTGAGTCACAGGGGCATATGAGAGACTGGTGTGACTCTGTGCAGGTGGGGACCGCGTGTGCAGTGGCATCAGCTGTGGCTCCGCGGTGTGGGGGTATAAGGGTACCTGGCACGGGAAAGTCTGGTCTGAGGTAGCGTGGACATGACTTGGGGTTCATTCCTAGTGCTGTTGTACGAGCGTGTGTGAAGCAAAGCCCTGTTCTCCGAGAGTGTGTGCAGAAATGGAGGCCATTGGACATATCTGGACACATGTGGGCATCTGAATTCCATCACGTCTGTGTGTGTGTGTCTGAAGAGCCATGCCGGTGTGTGCTGTGACCATGTGTCTGAGATTCAGGGTTGTTGTGTGTGCCTCTGGTGGGACACTATTCCTAGGGAGACAAGTGTGAAGGTCTCTTCACTCCAGATGGGAGCCGATGACAGACCAAAGCAACCAAGCCACCTGAGTCCAACCTAGTGAGCCAGTGGATATATTGCTTACAGGAGCGTGGGTGACTCCCACAGTTGCATCAGTGAAAGCCAGCCTAGCATGGGTGATGACTCAGGAAAGCTGGGACCCAAAACTCACTGCACAACTTGCGGACAGCTCAACAGGTTAGATAGCCCCCTCTCCTCCGCGCTTCTAACTGCTTAAATAATTTGGAGAGGAAGAGGGAGGTGTATTTTTCCTCTTTTTGTGATGAAACACTCTGACCAAAACTTAAGAAAGCAAAGCGTTTATCCTGGCTTATACTTCCGGATTGCAGTTCATTATTAAATGGAACCAGGGCAATAATTTAAGCAGGAATGAGAAGCAAAAGCCATGGAGGGATGCTGGCTGCTGATTGCCCCATTTAACTAACTTTTTCATAGCCCAGGACCACCAACCCAGGGAATGATGCTGCCCATGGTGGGTTTGGTCCTTCTGAAATTAACAGTCAAGATGATCTCCTAAACACATGTTCACAGGTCAACCTCACCTTGACAACCCCAACTAAAATTTCCTTCTTGGGTGACCCCAGGCTGTGTGAGGTTGAAAGTTAAAGCTAACTGGGATTGAACGGCCTTGTGAGCCTGCTAAGTTTCAGAGACTTCTTAAGACTTGCAGGTTGTTTACTTCCTGAGTCATAAGGAGCTTTTCTCCAGGAACTGGAGTATTTCATCCCAGAGGAAATTGTTATATAACACTGTGTTATGGCTTGTCTGTGAAGTTTGTCTCCAAAAGCTTATGTGTTCAAGGCTTCATTCCTAGGCAGCAGTGTTCAGAGGTGAAATTTTTTTTTTTTGGAGATGATTAAATTCTGAAGGCTTTCATTTCCTGAATGTATTAACCCAGCGATAGTGTCATAACCTGGTGACATTATTGGGGAGCAGTGTGCCTTTAAAGGGGTGTCGATTAGCTGAAGTAATACATCACTAGGGATTGGTTTCTGAAGGATATGCCATATCTCCGGCCATTTCCTGCTTCTCTCCCTGCTTCCTGTCCACCATGGGGTAGGCAGCTTTGCTCTATCACCACCAGCCATTACAACAGGGCCAGAAGCAATAAACTGAGCACCACAGACGGATGCCATTGAAGCCATGAGCTAGAATAAACCGTTCCTGCTTAAGTGGGTTTTCCTGAGCAATTACCAGTGGTGGAGCACATGACAAACGCAATGTCTATAGACCAGTGCTGGTGTATGTGTGTGTGTGTCTGTGACCACTTACACCTTGTTTAGTAATCTAAACCTGCGAAGCTTCTTCCCAGAAAGGGCTTCCTGTAGACCCATCCTTAGGGACATTGCAGCCCAACCACTTAGTTATATCTCCAGCTCTTTCTTTGTCTAGAAATTATTGTTTTTTATTATTGTATATGTGCATGATGTCCCTGTATGCACGCATGGTATGTGTGTGGGGGTGCATGCGAGCCATGGGGCACAGGCAGAGGTCAAAGGACAACTTGGTGGAGGCAGTTCTTTCCCTGCACTGTGAGCTCTAAGGCTTGAACTCAAGTTGCAGAGTCAGCGCCTTTATCTGCGGAATCATCTCACTGCCCCCTTGTTTTACGTTTCAATTCGAAGCAGGGTCTCACTCTGTAGCTCCAGCTGGCCTTGAACTTACTGCTTACAGCCTCCCAGGTAGCCAGGATTTTGGCTATACTCCATTGAGCCTGGCAATAATTTCACTTTGACTGAGGAAGGCAAGGCTGGTAGGGATGGGATCCGGGGTCTGACGCATGTGGTGCTAGTGTCTGCCACTGAGCTCCACCCCTAACACCAGGGCTACAGGTGAAGTGCTGGGCTTTTTTATAAGTAGCCCTCAAGTAGGTATCTGCTATTGTTCATTTCATATTGCTTAGGCAAAGCCTGAGGGTGTGAATGGAAAAGTACCTAGAAAGATTAAAGTTGCTTCCAGAGGCACAGATCTGTTTGTTATGTAATGCTCTCTGGTGACATTGGGTCTGTATTAATAACTAAACATCTGTCAGTACTATAATTACATTTCTTGGGCCACAGTTGTATCTCCCATTGTCCTGAGTAAACATGGAAGGGCAGGTGTGAATTATTTAGGCAACCGACTTTGAGTAAATAACCGCTCGCCGCTATTTCCGGCAGTAAGTTTCTGTCAACTCCTTGCAGAGTCTCAATGCCTTCGCTGATGTTCCTTTGATGTGCCCCCAAATCTCTGACCTCGTCACTCTGGACCCCTGATGCGGCTGCCCGAGCAACCTGGAGATGGGAAGGCTGAGAATGAGACAAAGGGGGACCAAGAAAGCCCCGAAGGGGGAGAGGAGCCACGGAGAAGCCCAGCCCCTGACTTCCCCACCTGGCAAGTCTTCCCCCAACCCCAAATCCCTGGACCTAGTTTTCTTTGCAACTCCCAGGTAGGGGAGTGGGGTGGGGTCTGAGAGCTGTGATGCCTGCTATGAGAAGTCCTCGGGGCGGGGGCTTCCTAAAGGATGAGCTTTCCAACAGGAGACAGTTTACGTGGATGCTGGAGGTGGTGGGTTTCCATGGACTCCATTCAAGATTCACGCTCACGGCAAGAGGGTGTGGTTGCAAACTCAATGTCAATACTGGGCTTGAGAGGGTGTGAGCTGTCACGAAACAGGTGTAACTTGCAGAATGCAGAGCAAGTGACAGCATGGAAAAATGACCTTTACATAGATCATTTTAATTAATTCTCAAAAAACATTCCCATGAGGATCTTTTAAATCGCAAGGGTGTGTGTGTGTGTGTGTGTGTGTGTGTGTGTGTGAAGAGTACTGGAGATTGAACCTAAGACCTTGGACTTTGTAGGTATTAGACTAGTGATGTGCAGATCCTCATAAGGGGATTTGAGGCAAGTGTTCTACCACCGAGCCACACCCCAGCCCCTCACTGGGGGATTCTAGGCAGGTGCTCTACCACTGAGCGACACCCCAGCCCCTCACTGGGGGATTCTAGGAAGGTGTTCTACCACTGAGCGACACCCCAGCCCCTCACTGGGGGATTCTAGGAAGGTGTTCTACCACTGAGCGACACCCCAGCCCCTCACTGGGGGATTCTAGGAAGGTGTTCTACCACTGAGCGACACCCCAGTCCCTCACTGGGGGATTCTAGGAAGGTGTTCTACCACTGAGCGACACCCCAGCCCCTCACTGGGGGATTCTAGGAAGGTGTTCTACCACTGAGCCACACCCCAGCCCCTCACTGGGGGATTCTAGGCAGGGGCTCTACCACTGAGCGACACCCCAGCCCCTCACTGGGGGATTCTAGGCAGGGGCTCTACCACTGACCCACACCCCATCCCCTCACTGGGGATTCTAGGCAGGGGCTCTACCACTGACCCACACCCCAGCCCCTCACTGGGGATTCTAGGCAGGGGCTCTACCACTGAGTGACACCCCAGCCCCTCACTGGGGGATTCTAGGCAGGTGCTCTACCACTGAGCGACACCCTAGCCCCTCACTGGGGGATTCTAGGCAGGGGCTCTACCACTGAGCGACACCCCAGCCCCTCACTGGGGGATTCTAGGAAGGTGTTCTACCACTGAGCGACACCCCAGCCCCTCACTGGGGGATTCTAGGAAGGTGTTCTACCACTGAGCGACACCCCAGCCCCTCACTGGGGGATTCTAGGAAGGTGTTCTACCACTGAGCGACACCCCAGTCCCTCACTGGGGGATTCTAGGAAGGTGTTCTACCACTGAGCCACACCCCAGCCCCTCACTGGGGGATTCTAGGAAGGTGTTCTACCACTGAGCGACACCCCAGCCCCTCACTGGGGGATTCTAGGAAGGTGTTCTACCACTGAGCGACACCCCAGCCCCTCACTGGGGGATTCTAGGAAGGTGTTCTACCACTGAGCGACACCCCAGCCCCTCACTGGGGGATTCTAGGAAGGTGTTCTACCACTGAGCTACACCCCAGCCCCTCACTGGGGGATTCTAGGCAGGGGCTCTACCACTGAGCGACACCCCAGCCCCTCACTGGGGGATTCTAGGCAGGTGCTCTACCACCGAGCCACACCCCAGCCCCTCACTAGGGGATTCTAGGCAGGGGCTCTACCACTGAGCCACACCCCACCCCTCACTGGGGGATTCTAGGCAGGGGCTATGTCATGATACTATATTCCACGTCTTCTTTTTTTCTTACTTTGAGACATGATTTTATTAAGTTGCTCAGCCTTGCCTTAAACCCACTTAGTAATCCAAATAGTCCTCGAACTTGGGATCTTTCTGCTTCTATCTCCCAGGTAGCTGGACTAGTAGGTGTGCATCACCAGGCTTAATTGTGCAAGTGCATTTTTTGCAAGAGAAAAAGTGTTAACAAACACTGAGTGACTGGCCTGAGCTCAGACAAAGGAGAACCCAGAATTCCTACCCAAGTGTTGTATGAGGCCACTTGTTCATTTCCCAGCTGCCCAGACTCCTGAAATAATCACACAGAAACTGTATTAATTAAATCACTGCTTGGCCCATTAGCTGTAGCTTCTTATTTGCTAACTCTTACATCTTAATTTAACCCATCTCCATTAATCTGTGCATCACCAGGAGGGCGTGGCCTACTAGCAAAGTTTCAGCATGTCTGTCTCTGGCTGCAGCTCCATGGCTTCTCCCTGACTCTGGCTCCTTTCTCCCAGCATTCAGTTTAGTTTTTCCCACCTAGCTCTACTCTACCCTATCAGGCCAAGCCAGTTTTCTTTATTCATTAATGGCATTACAACATACAGAGGAGAATCCCACATCACTCAAATCCCTCTAAGGCCAGTTATGGGTCTACTTCCCCTCCTCCTCCTTCTTCTCTTTCCCTCTCATTTCTCCTCCACCTCCTTTTCCACCACCCTACTACTCCCCCCTTCTCTCCCTCTTTCTCCACCTCCTTTTTAACCTCCTTCTCTGATTCTTCCTTTCTTCCTCCTGCTTCTCCTCCTTCCTCCACTCCTTCCTCTGTCCTCCTCCTTTCTGTTCCTCCTCACCTCTCCCTGTGTATAGGAGAGGTCAGTTCAGGGTGTTACCAAGCCACGGAACTCCCTGGGTTTTGACCTTACTCATTTTCTTTGCATTAGAATCCACCCATGCCTGGCTGTAGAAATTCAAGAGTGGTTTTGGATAGAAGGGAATTTTAGATCTCTGTGATGCTGGCATCAAAGGTTAAATGATAAGTTCTTTAAATTGATCTATTCTGAGATGATCTCTCTAAGGCTGTTGGTCATGGCGTCTCTTGCATGCTCCATCCCAGCTCCTATTAGAGGTGGAAAGTGTTCATGGTTGGTGTCTGGGGGAGGTGGGAATATTTTTGGTGATGCAGTTCTTGACTTTTCATAATGCTTCCCCAGAACTGTGAATATGCAAGCACGGAGATCTCAGGCACAGGACATGACTAGGCTCTATCTAGATTCTGGACCTTCTCCCAGACAATTCAGTGTTTGAGATCTCAAGGGCAGGAGCTGATGAAACTCTTGGCCAAGAGTGTCTTGACATGCAGGACTTTGGACTCTGAACCAGAGGCCAGCTTATATCTATGAGTGGGCTCAGAATGGCTGTGTGGGAAGTTTGGTCAGGTGTGTGATTACTTTTGCCATGGCTGTGGCAAAAGACCAACACAGAGCAACTTCAAGGAGAGATGATTATTTCAGTCCTGGTTTTGATTGAGGAGCTATGGCCCACCATGGTGGGGAAGGCATATTGGTAGACACCTAGGAAGAGAGTGGGATGGATGGAAGTGGTCGCTTCACTCTCTTTCTTTTCATTCAGTCGGGGACCTCAATCTTTGGGATGGTGCAACCCATAGATAAGTGGGGTTTCCCACCTTAAGTAAAGCAAGTTCTTTCCTCCCCACCCTCTATCCTTTTTACATTTTTTTCTTTGTATTCCAGGCTGATATGAAATCCATGATCCTCCTGCCTCAGTCTCCTGAGTGCTGGAATTGCAGCTGTGTGCCGCCAAGGCCAATACTAAGTTGCTCTATTGAGATCTAAACTGCAACCCTTTACAAAGATGATGCCCGGAGAGCTAGCAGTCCTGACTTGTAAGAGCCCCGGCTCCTTTATTTGGAAGCTTAAAGAATGCTCTTCCATCTCTGTCCATGTTCTGGGATCTGGGGGAATCTTGGGATGCCTTTTCACTTCCATCTATGTTACTGTGATAAAACACCGTGACCAAAAACTACTTAGAGGAAAGGGCTTGACTTCTGCTCACAATCCTAGGTTGATAGTTCATCTTTGTTGACCCACCAATGATCTTCAAATAGTCACAGTACATCCACAGTCAAGAGCAGAGGAAAATGAAAGCGAACATGAGTCCTTCACTCTTACGCCAGTCAGGACCTCCGCCTAGGGAATGGCGCTGCCCACAGTAGGTTGGATCATCCCACAGCAATTAAGACAATCCCCCACAAACACTCCCACAGGCCAACTTGATCTAGCAAGTCCCTCATGGTGACTCTTTTCCCAGGCCATGCCAGGTTGTGTCAAGTTGACAAAGCTAACTGTCCGAGAATTGGTCTTGAGTGACTCCTGGGTGGTCAATAGTGCAGTTGGATACCTCAAAAACTGGGACAGAGCCGCCCACTTAGTTTTGTCAAACCACAGCCAAGTAAACAGCTCCACTCTTCTGGGGTGGTGCTGCGGGCCAATCTGAAGGAAGCTGTTCTCTCTGGGGAGAAGTGAATGCGCACTATTGATATATAAGCTAAAAATAACCAATCTTCCAAACAAAGTGTTTTTAGTATTTTGAAATGAAAATGTGTAGACAAAGCAGGGATCTAGAATGTATGACTCATTAAATTGCCGACTCTCAAAGCAATGGAAATTCAAAGGGCATTTCTCTCTCTCTCTCTCTCTCTCTCTCTCTCTCTCTCTCTCTCTCTCTCTCTGTTTCTCCCTCCCACCTCTGTTCTGAACAGTTTGGAGAATCTCTCCATAAACAGGTCCCACAAACTGCCCCGTGGCCTTATGTTCCTACTCAGCAAGAGGCGAAGGGAACTCAGCTTCTCTTTGCACCATTGCTCGGATGGCTTTGGTTCTTAGGTTGGTGTCAACCACCCAAGTAGCCCCTTGAAAAGGCCACCTGTCTTTCCTCTTGTGTCTCCCCTTCCCCCATGAGACCCCAGGCACTTCCATGGTCCCTATGCTGGGTTCTGCTCTCTTCCCCCAGTGTTTGCTCAGTGCTACTCAACTTATCAGGCCTAAGAAGGCTGCTGCAGCATTGAGCGTCTCTGAGGCAGCTGGTTTCAGGGGAGAGCGTGTAACATGAGGCGCTGTTGTAAGATGGGGTGGTGGGCTCTCTGGCTCATCCTTGGATTTTAATGGAAGGATTGGGTCTGGGTATTGGAGTTCTCTCTCCTTTCCCCCCTTCTTCCCTCCCTTCCTCCCTCTCTTCCTCTTTCCCTCTCTCCCTCCCTCCCTCCCTCCCTCCCTTCCTCCCTCCCTCCCATTTTCTCTTCCTCCCTCCTGCCCATCCCCCTTTCTCTCTCTCTCTGTGTATGTGCCTGTGTAGGTCAGAGGACAATGTCAAGAGTCATTACTCAGGAGCTGTCCCCTTGTTTTTTGAGACAGAATCTCTCACTTGCCTGGAGCCTGTTGGTTAGGCTAGGCTAGATGGCCAGTGAGCCCCAGGAATTCTCTCATCTCTACCACCCTGCACTTGGATTGCGTGGCCATGCCACCACACCTGGCTTTTTCTGTGGGTGCTAGGGAGTCAAACTCTGATCCTCATGCTTGCAAGGCTATAGGCACTTCGCTGAGTGCCCTGTCTCAGCAATAACTAGCTAGCTAGCTAACTAACTAACTAACTAACTTTTGAGACAGGGTCTTGTATATCCGATGCTAGCCTCAAATTTGCTATGTGCTACGTAGCCAAGGATGATCTCGAATTTCTGATCCTTTTACTGTTGCCTCTCAACTACTGGCATTTCAAGTGCGCATTGCATAAACCATGCCTGCTTTAGGCTTAGGGTTAGCTTGGCTTATGGAGTTACTGGCTGTGGAACCCAGGGTTGTGCATCCCAGGCAAGCTCTTTACTGTCTGAGTTAAACTCCCAGCCCTGGAACACTGATGTTCTAGGTAAGAGTTTTCTAAAGCCTTAGAGGAAATTCTAGTACTTAAAATAGAGGCAAAGACACTGGTTGGAGCTGTGTGTGCATGTGCGTGTGTGTGCATGTGTGTGTGTGTGTGTGTGTTTGAGAAGGAGGATCCCCCCTTCCCTGCGTGGGCCTGAGGGGCAGCAAGATGATTTGCTAGAGGTTTTGTTAGTCACTTTTGTGTAACTGAGACTGACATACTTATAGTAATGGTTTGGCTTGTGGTTTTGGAGTATACTCTGGTTGCAGAACATGACAGCAGTTGGCCTTGCTGTGTGACCACACATGATATGTATGATAAACTTCAATGCTAGATGAAGGGCAGTAAGAGATGAACACACGTGTTAGGAAGATAGAACAGTCAAAACGATACATTGTGCTAAGGCTCCTGATTCTCCACACCCCCCACCTTCAATAAGCACAAAGACCAGAGTTCAGGTCCTCAGAAACCATGTAAAAAGTTAGGCATAATAGTGTTTTTCTATAAGCCAAGTTTTGGGGAGTCTGAGACAGGAGGATCCCTGGGGCTAGCCTAACCAAACTGGTGAGCTCCAGGTTCAGTGAGAGACCCTATCTTACAAAAATAAGGGAGTATGCCGTGCATGGTGGTGTACAGCTTTAATTCCAAAACTGGAGAGGCAGAAACAGGCAGATCTCTGTGAGTTTGAGACCAGCCTGCTCTACATAGTGAGTTTCAGGACAACCGGGGCTATATAGAGAGAGCTTGTCTTGAAATCCAACCCCGCCCCCCGAAAAGGAAAAGACACCTGACATAACCTCTGGCCTCCACATGCACCTGCGCACACATGTGCACTCCTGCATACTACACTCGCGTACACGCACACACGCACACACAAATGAAAAAAATGATTTGTAAGTTCAGCTGAGCAGGGTGGGTCATACCTGCAGTCCAAGCACCAAGCATCATGAAGAAGGGTCATGATTTGAAGGCTATCCTGGACTACAGAGTAAGCACCTGTCTTACTTCTGTTCCTATGGTCTTAGCTCACAATTTCGAGTTGCAGTCTGTCATTGCAGAGGCAGTTACAGCAGCAGGGTATTGAAGTTGCCAGCTAGTCATACTATTTATGTGCATCGTCAAGAGTCATTGCTTACTGTTCAGCCAGCGTTTTCTACTTTTTAAAAAATACAATTCAAGGCTTGCAAATATGGAATGTTGCCGCCCATATTCAAGGCGGGTCTTCTTACTTCAATGATCCCAACAGAGAAAGTCCCTCACAGTTGTGCCCACAGGCCAGCCTCATCTAGACCATCCTTCATTGGGTCTCTCCTCACAGGGGATCCCAGGCTGTATCAAGGTGACAATGACAACTACCTGTCACAGACCTTATCTCAAACAAATGAGTAAACAACCATAGCCTCTTTTCTGGTGAGCGTTCACACACTCTTGTTCGTTCGGGTACCATTTGTCAGTGGGTCTGGATCTAGGTGGATGTTGAAGAGAAGAGTTGAATAAATGCTCTCCCATCATTTTACAAGCTTAGGAAGGAAATGGATTCATACTCAGAATAGAATTTATGTATCAGGGTGAGTCCAGGATCAAGGTGTGTGGTTATTTGAATGCAACTGGCCCCCATAAGCTCATAGAAAATGGCACTATAAAGATATGTGGCCTTGTTGAAGTAAGTGTGCAGCCTTGTTGGAGGAAGTGCGCCACTGTGGGGTGGGCTCTGAGGTCTCTTTTCCTCAAGCTTCCCTCAGAGTGATTTTCAGACTATTTTTTGTTGCCTGCAAGATGCAGAACTCTCAGCCCCTTCTCCAGCACCGCATCTGCCTGCATGCTGCTGTGATCCCCACCACGATGATAATGAACAGAACCTCTGAAACTGTAAGCAAGCCCCTGACCAAACAAATGTTTCCCTTTGTAAGAGTTGCCATGGTCATGGTGTCTCTTCACAACAGTAGAGACCCTAAAGACAAGGTGTGTCTGGATCTCATTTAGGGATATAAATCTCTGTGTGTGTGCATGTGTGCACATGTGTATGCACGCTTGCATGTATGAGAACGTGTGTATTTGGGTGTGCATGCGTGTGTGTGCATATGCCTATGCAGGCCAAAGGATGATGTCAGGAATCATCTCCCAATGCTCTTCTACCTTACTCTTCGAGGCAGGGTCTCTTAATCAAACTTGGGGCTACTCATATCTTTAGTTTTGCTAACCAGCTTGCTCTGGGGATCCCGTGTCTTCATGTTTTAAGGTTAGAATTATGGGCAGGATACCACATCCGTGCAGAATTTATGTGGGTTCTGGGGATCTGAACTCTGGTCCTTGAGTGTGCATGGTGGGCCACCTCCCTGCCCCTCGTGGGTTCCCTTTCTGTTGTATAGTGATTTAGTTAATCAAGCCCCACTGGTGTCTGCCGATGTCACCTCTCTCATTCTTTCTTGCTCTTTTACTCCTGCCCTGTCACAAGCAACACTGCAACTACCATCTTTGTAAGTCTATCCTTATGAACTTGTGCATATATACTAAAGATCAAATATTTGGGTAAAAATGTGTACCCTGGGGCTGGGGAGTTAGCTCAGTAAAGTGCTTGCCATGCCAGCGTGAGAACCCGGATTAAATTTCCAATACTCGACCAAAGCTGGGTATGGTGGTGCCTGCTTGTAATAACACCAGTGCTAGAGCTATGTAGACAGGCAAATAGATCCCTGGGGCTCATTGGTCAGGCTCCTTAGTGATCCCTGGGTCAAGGGAGAGACAACAACAACAGCCACAGCCACAGTAATAAGAATAATAACAAGGTAAGATGGCTGGCAAGATGGTTCAGTGGGTAAAGGGGCTTGCTGCTAAATCTGATGACCTGAGTTCAGTCCCAGGGACATCACATGGTAGAAAGAGAGAAGTGACTTGCACAAGTTGTTGTCTGACCTCCACAGGAGAGCCATGACCAATTCACACACACAGTAAATAAATCATTGTAATTTAAAAATTAAAAAAGAAATACGTACAAGGTGGATGACACCTGTGGAGTGACATCTGTGGTTGATGTCTACATACGTGTGCTCAACCCCTACACATGTGTGCATCCACAGATGTGAACATGCACACATACTAGGACAACCACACACACACGCGCGCACACACACACACACACACACACTCACACACCTTCTTCTGCTCTGCAGAACAGTTTTGTCCTGGTTCATCGCAGGACAGGGCTTTTAAGGACAGGGGACACAGAAGTGGAGATGTGGGAGACTAGCGAGAGGAAGCACTTGAAATCACTTGTTAATGGAGCTGATCTCAAAGGAAACAAAGCAGGAGCGTGCAGGGTCAAGAGCAACATCCTTGATGAACAGCAGGTCCACGAGTGCCTCCAAGGTGTGAGTCCTCAACTCCACAGAGCACATGATGGCTGGTCTTAGCCCAGGAATTACCCTTCTACCGCATCCTGGGTTCCCTGACCCAGGTTCATCAGTCTTTTCTTCACCTCGGTCCACTTTTTAATTTTTTAGGGTTTTGTTTTGTTTTGTTTTATTGAGACAAGGTTTCCCTGTACATTCATGTCTGGCCTGGAACTTCCTATTTAGATGGGGCTGATTTTAAACCACAGAGATCCACCCACTGCTGTCTTCCGAGTGCTGGGACTAGAGGTGTGAGCCACTAAGCCTGACCTTCTGGTTCATACTCCTCTTCTTGGTCTTTGCCTTTCTTTTTTATTTTATTTTATTTTATTGATATTTATTGAGCTCTACATTTTTCTCTGCTCTCCTCCCTGCCTCTCCCCTCCCCGCTTCAATCCTCCCCCAAGGTTCCCATGCTCCCAATTTACTCAGGAGATCTTGTCTTTTTCTACTTTCTACTTTCCATATAGATTAGATCTATGTAAGTCTCTCTTAGTGTCCTTGTTGTTGTCTAAGTTCTCTGGGATTGTGGTTTGTAGGCTGGCTTTCTTTGCTTTATGTTTAAAAACCACCCATGAGTGAACATATGTGATAATTGTCTTTCTGTGTCTGGGTTACCTCACTCAAAACAATGTTTTCTAGTTCCATCCGTTTTCCTGCAAAATTCAAGCTGTCATTATTTTTTTTCTGCCGTGTAGTACTCCATTGTGTAAATGTACCACGGTTTTTGTTTTGTTTTGTTTTGTTTTCCATTCTTCGATCGAGGAGCATTTAGGTTGTTTCCAGGTTCTGGCTATGACAAATAAAGCTGCTATGAACATAGTTGAGCACATGCCCTTGTAGCACGATTGAGTATCCTTTGGCTATATACCCAAAAGTGGTATTACTGGGCTTGAGGAAGGTTGTTTCCTAATTTTCTGAGAAATAGCCACCCTGACATCCAAAGTGGCTGTACCGGCTTGCATTCCCACCAGCAATCCAAGAGTGTTCCCTTTTCCCCACAACCTCTCCAGCATAAGTTGTCATCAGTGTTTTTGATCTTGGCCATTCTTACAGGTGTAAGATGAAATCTCAGAGTTGTTTTGCTTTGCATTTCTCTGATGACTAAGGATGTTGAACATTTCCTTAAGTGTATTTCAGCCATTTTAGATTCCTCTGTTGAGAGTTCTCTGTTTAGGTCTGTACTCCATTTTTTTTATTGGATTATGGTAATCTTTTGGTATCCAATTTCTTGAATTCTTTGTATATTTTGGAGATCAGACCTCTGTCTGATGTGGGGTTAGTAAAGATCTTTTCCCATTCTGTAGGCTGTCGTTTTGTCTTGTTGACCGTGTCCTTTGCATTACAGAAGCTTTTCAATTTCAGAAGGTCCCATTTATTAATTGTTTCAGTGTCTGTGCTACTGGGGTTCTATTTAGGAAGTGGTTCCCTGTGCCAATGCGTTCAAGTGTACTTCCTACTTCTTTCTCTTCTATAAGGTTCAGTGTGGCTGGCTTTATGTTGAGGTCTTTGATCCATTTGGACTTGAGTTTTGTGCATGGTGATAGATATGGGTCTATTTTCATTTTTCTACATTTTGATATCCAGTTATGACAGCACTACTTGTTAAATATGCTTTCTTTTTTCCATTTGATATTTTTTGCTTCTTTATCAAAGATCAGGTGTTTGAAGATGTGTGGATTGATATCCGGGTCTTCTATCCGGTTCCATTGGTCCTCCTGTCTGTTCTTATGCCAGTACCAGCCTGTTTTCAGTACTGTAGCTCTGTAGTAGAGTTTGAAGTCAGGGATTGTGATGTCTTTAGAAGTTCTTTTATTGTACAGGATTGTTTTTGGCTATCCTGGGTTTTTTGCTTTTCCAAATGAAGTTGAGTACCATTCTTTTGAGGTCTTTGAAGAATTTTTCTAGAATTTTGATGGGAATTTTTCAGATTTAAAAAAAAATGTTTAAATGATGTGTATTTGTGGGGATGTCCCCATGAGGGCTGACGTCCACTGAGGCTGGCAGAGGACCTTGGAGCTCAAGTTACGGCGGTGTGAGCTGTCTGATATGGGTGCTGGGAACTGAACTAGGTCCTCTGTCAGAGAAGCCAGTTTTCTTAACAACCGGGCCATTTCTCCAACTACAGTGCATTAAAAAATGTTTGTTTGAGCCATTCTTTGATACTTTGATTTGTATTGATCATATTTTGATCATCAATTTCTACTTCCTATCCAGCTCCTCCCAGATAGCCCACCACATCCTCTTCCCAACTTCATGTCCTCTTTTCACAGTCCACGGAGTCTATTCCATGCTGTCCTTCTGTGCATGGGTGCAGAGTCATCCACCAGAGCCTAATGGGGGTCAATTCCTGGAAGAAAATGGACATACCCTACCCCGACATCTTGTAACTCCCAAAGCTCCTCCGGTAGGGCTAGGCTCCATGTCCATGCTGCAAAGTTGGTTGGCTTGCTCTTGTGTGGGTCTAATGCAGGCAACCACGTGGTTGGGAGTGTCTGTGTGCAATGGTCCCATGGTTTTAGAAGATGATTTTGCAGCAGCCGACTCTTACATTCTTCTTGAATGTCTCGTCTTACCTTAGCCTGTTACTGCCGCGATGTGACTTCAGAGTTGAGTGGGTTCCTTTGAATAGCATGGTGTTCGGAATGTGTGTTTCTGTATTTTCCTAACTTAACAGTGCTTAATTGATCCCATTACCCCTCGGAAGTGTGTGTGTGTGTGTGTGTGTTCGTGTATGTGTGTGTGTGTGTGTTTGTGTGTGTGTGAGTGAGAGAGAGAGAGACAGAGAGACACATACACACACACACACACACACACACACACAGAGAGAGAGAGAGAGAGAGAGAGAGAGAGAGAGAGAGAGAGAGAGAGATTTTTGCCAGACGTGGGAATAGCTGGAGCACTTCAATGTAGGGAAATATTTCAGTGACCAAGAAATCTTAGCAAGCTGGCTCTGGTGAAATCCCTGAAACCCCAACACTCAGGAGGTGGAGGCAGAGGGATCAGAAATTCAAGGTTACCCTTAGCTACATAGCTACATAGCAAGTTTGAGGCCAGTCTGGTTTATATGAGACCGAGTCTTAAGAAAACCAAAGCAAAACAAAGCACAAGGAATTTTGTTAGCCTCAGAAAAGAGCAAAAATGTGTTTTCAAGACTCTTAATGCACGGATTTCTTTGGCAAGTCTAGCAAGGCCTGTGAATTATATCTCCCAAACGCAGAGTGGAACACTTAAGATAATAGCAAAGAAAATCAATTGTAGTCTAGTGCTGTCTCAAAGCATTAAACAAATGTGTGGCACAATAGGATGAGCGCATCTCCACTGGCAAGTTAACTAATAAGATGTAGGAGTGGGCATGGGGACGGTCACACATTTGAGGAACCGTGGAGCTCGGGGTAAACAGTATTTAAAAATAATGCATGAAATTGAGATGATGGGAAAATAGTAGCAACATCATGGATGTATCTGCTAGCCAGTCCTCCCTCCCCTCCCCTTTCCTTCTCATGGCTCCCCCTTCTCCCCTCCTCCAGCTCTCCCTGTTTTGAGACAGGGTCCTACTATGTAGCTAATACTGGCCTCAAACTTACAATCCTCCTGTTGTGGTAATTGAGAGCCGAAATTACAGATGTATGCCCCGTTTTACTATCTGACGCCTGTCTCAGTCACAGCCATCACTCTTCTTTAGGAAACGTGTCCCACAGGAATAGTCTCCCTCTGTTGCCCAAAGAGTTCAACAAACCCCAACAGTATATCTTAGGAATCATATTTTGGAAAGTATTAGATCGAATGCTAATTTTACAATTTATTTATTTTGGTTTTCTGAGACAGGGTAGCATGTAGCCTGGGCCATGTAGCTAAGGATGACTTTGAACTCTTGGCCCTTCTGCTTCCATCTCTTGAGTGCTAGGACTGCAGGTCAGCACTCTGCCTGGTTCAAATTCTCCCCTTTCATTGAAATTTGTTCATAAGCTGAGCCCACACACATTGTTACAGAATGTTCGATCGCACTGTGAAGCCCCAGAGACTGTGCTAATAAAATCAACCTTGGATCAGGGGGCGGAGCTAGCAACTAGTTGACAAGAATTATCCAGAGAGAGTACAGAGAACCCTGGAAGATGGATAGAGAGACACATAGGAAGGAGTAGGGAGGGACTTAGAAATTCAAGGTCTTTCCTGTTTGGGACAAATGGAGAGATATTCTCTTGCAGGAAAATCAGTCAGTGGCTTCTTGGTCCCTCTGATCCAAGGTTGATTTTATTAACACTGTCTCTGGGTTTCACAAGGCAATCTCATAACACCACATCAAGAGATTTCTTAGGCTGTGCTAATGACAGTAGTCATTTGACTTCTTAGAGACAGACTGGACTTAACAGCCAAGATTTGTGTGCAAAGGCAGCTCATACATTGTAGCCTGATGGGGACCATCTACCTTTCGGATTGTTTTTATCAGTGTGAAGGGGAACATCTTCTTGGAGAGCAATGTTTATCCTGGCCTCTTCTTACACACTCCTAGCCTGGTTTGTTTGTTTTTCTGGTGTGTATGTTCTCGTGTGTGCCCGCTCATGTGTGTGGTGTGCACTTATTCATGTGCCTGTGGATGTCAGAGTTCAATCTGAGGTGCTGTTCCTCAGATGCCTTTTAGCATGGTTTTTTTTTTTTTTTTTTTGAGACAGGGTATCTCACTGTCTTGGAACTAACCAGGTAGCCGAGCTAGCTGGCTGCCAAACCCGGGGGTATCCTTCTCTATAAGAAGGATTACAAGCTTGCACCATCGTGCCCACCTCTTTTATGTGGGCTGTAGGGATCAACCTCAGGTCCTCACGCTTCATAGCAAACACTCTCCAGATGCCCTGTTTCTTTGCTTAGAGAACAGAGTCAGAAGCTAAGAGCTGGGTGCTAGGTATCCTTGTTGCTATGGGACAATTGTAACGTCTAGGCCCTCTCAACTGATAGGCTGAGATATATACATATATATCATGCCCACATATATACAATCTACATGTATATATAGATTTCTACATGTATCTATCCTAACCTAAATATTGATCTATGCTGTTTCCTAATCTACTATCACACAGATGGTTCTGGAATCCTCCGCTAAACTATAACGTAGAGCAATTTGGCTCTGACCATCCGCCATCCATTTACTTAATGAGGCCAAAAATATTCACAATGTCATGAGAACCATGATGTCATCAACCCATAGGAGGCAACCTCATCAGCAGCGACGCTTGTGTCCAGAGTTCACCGCATTTAGCTTTAGACACATCGAGTCTGTTTCCAAAGCCACTGGAGTTGCAGTTTTTTCCTGTCCTCTTCAGTGAGGTCATTTTATATGGCTGCAGTACAAATGAGTTTGTTCTATTTTGCATTCCAGTCTAGCATTTGTTTGAGCTCTTAAATGCTTTATTGTTTGTTATTTTCTTTGGGATAGTGTCTCACGTAGCCCGAGCTGCCCTCAGCCTCTGTAGCTGAGGATGGACTTGAACTAATGGTCTTCGTGCCCCTTCCTCCTAAGTGCTGGAATTGCAGGCATGTATTAAACAACTTTTAAAATTTGCACCATTCAGGTAAACTTGTTGGGTGAAGTTTGGTGAGTTTTTAGAAATGTCTATTGTTATGAGCACCCAGTTACAGGAGCATACAGCATACTTTCCCTGTCCTGAAGAAGTTCCGCCTGCTTCACTTGGTCACACTTTCTCCTTGTCTCTGGATCTCAGAGCTCTAAGAGTTTTGCCTTTCCCACAGAATCATTTATGATATGTAGCCTTCTCCGACTGGTGGCTTAAAGATTTGTTTTATGTTAAGTATGAGTATGCGCATATGAGCCTAGTGTTCATGAAGGCCAGGAGAGGGCGGTGGATCCCCTAGAGCTAGAGTTAAGGGTGGTTGTGAGTCACCCAACTTGGGTGCTGGGAACTAACTTAGGTCTTCTGGAAGAATAAGAGACTTAACAGCTGAACCCTCTCTCCAGTCTTAGGCTGGTTTCTTTCCCCTTGTGTACATGTAACATTCACGATCCATGTATGCCTTTTGCGTCATGTCTTTGTGTGTATGTGTAGATTTAGTGTCTTCATATGTGAGTGTAGTATGTGTAGCATGCACACATGCTTGTGGGAGTGCATGTGCCTGTGTGTACACGTTTGGAAGCCAGCAAGTGTCTTCTGTCACTTTCCGTCTGTTCCACTGAGACTCAGTTCCTCACTGACCCTGGAGCTGCTACCGGTCTCTCCCTCCCACAGTGCTGAGTTACAGGCACATGTGACCACCCTGGTTTTCTATGTGCTGGGGGTTTGAACTTGGGTCCTTATGCTTGCACAGCAAGCTCTTTATCCACTGAACCATGTCCTCGGCCCATGTCCTGACTGTTTGATTCCTCAGTTCTCTCCTCCTTTCGCCGTTCTTAGGGAATTCTAGGCAGTGTATTTTGCTCACATGTACTCCCTTCTCTCAGCCTCTCTCAGATCTTACCCATCCTTCCCTGCTCACTCAAGTTTGTGTCCTCTTTAACGTTTCTCTCCTCATCCCTTTTTGTCATTGGCTTGCATTACAATTTATATGTGCGCTACAGTTTGCTTGTTACCTATCTGCTCGTGGAAAGGACACCTTGCTGGCTTTCTATTTTTGGAGATTAGATCCAAAGCTGCAAGCTAGTGATCATCTCAGTGGGTAAAGATGTTTGTTGCTAAGCTTGGCAACCTGAGTTTGATACCCAGGACGCACATGGTGTAAGGAGAGGACTCTTGCAAGATGTTCACTTATCCATAAGTGTACCATGACACACACATTCCCTCACATGTAAATAAATAAATGGGATTAAAATCAAAAGGGACTAATACTGCTGTCAACGTTTGCATAGATTTTTGCGTGCACACATTCTCTGATTGTGTAAATATACAGGGTGGAAGCTGACCTTACATGTTACATGCTTCTAACATGTTACATGCCTCTTACATGTTCTCTCCTTCAGCTCAATTGAGGCAGCATCTCTCTGCCTTATGTCTGCAGCTCTACTGTGTCCTTCGGGTTATTTGGCCCTTGAACTTTGTCCTGATGCTCTTGTCCCTTTGTCTCGTCTCTCTGTGACTTCCGATAGGTGGCACGGTAGGTGCTGGGCTTCAAACTCAGCTTGTCAAGCTTGCAAGGCTCCCCTGGTCAGAACAGTCAAAGAGTTTTTGTTTTACATCTTTCCCTGGTCGTGCTCAGACTACAACTGTGCACTAGGAACTGGAATTAATGTGCAAACGGTAGCACAGCAGGACCAGTTGCTCGACGCCCACCTAGCTGTTTACACCCACTCCGTCAGAAGTGACACTATTGATGTCGAGGAAAGCTGCGACAGCATCATTGTTTCCTTGCCACCGATCTCATGGGTAGGAACACTTTTTTTTTTTTAATTTTGAAAAGATTTTTATTTGTGTGTGTGTGTGTGTGTGTGTGTGTGTGTGTGTGTCGGTAGGTATGTGTCTATGAATGCAGGTGCCAGAAGAGGGTGTTGGATCCCCTGGAGTTGGAGTGACAGATGATGGTGAGTTGCCCTCTGTTGGTGCTGCCAACTAAACGTGGGTCCTTTGCAAGAAAAACAAATGCTCTTAATCATTGAACCATCTCTCTAGGCCCAGGAGCAAACATTATATATATATGGATTTAGTTTTAAGACGTCTAGAACTTTACATGCAGCTTGTTGTATTTCAATCCTCTAATAAATCCATTTCTTAAAGTGGATTTTGGGATTAGCTTCTGCAGTAACAGAATCAGCAGAAATTACCCAGCACTTTAGCCTGTGGGCAGAGGGCTGTCTTTCACATTTCCTTTTTGTATACACATGAGTTCGTTAGCAGTCTTTGGAGAGGAGAGTCTATCCGTAGCTTTCTGACTGGCTCCCTGTCATCCCGTTGGCTTTCCAGTGCTTGTTTTCAATTGATTCTATTCCCTAACTTTGGTCTATTTTCTAACTTTTTAGAGAGATTTGCTTTGTTTTTAAGATCTATTCATCCATTTTACTTTAAGTGTATGTGTCCGAGTGAATGTTTGTACATACATACATGCAGTGCCCATGGAGAAGACGAGGAGGACACAGGTCCCTGGAGTAAGCTACAGGGGGTTGGGAGCCACCTCCTGTAGGCGCTGGGAAGCTGCGCCCTTGACTATGGAACCCTCTCTCCAGCCAGAGACTCATTCTATTTGAGTGCATGTGTGTGTGAGCACTTTTGTACAAGTGTGTGTGTGTCACCCAACAGCCATTGACTGCGGTAATCCCTCGGGGGAGGAGTTGGGTCTAATGAACCCCTCTCCCACCCTTGGGGAAATGTTGATGGCCTGATCTTGTGCGGGTCTTGTGCGGATCATCACAGCTGCAGTGAGTTCATGAGCATAGCGACCGTGTTACTTCCAGAAGACGTCTTTTCGCTGTGCATCTCCCCATCTTCTGGCTTCCGTAGGAAGCTGCTCTAATGAAGGCTAAGAACAGAAGGCGGTTTGAATAAGAATGACCCCCCATAAGCTCAGTCACCCGTGGAGTGGCACTATTGGAAAGGATTAAAAGGATCAGGAGGTGTGGCCTTGTTGGAGGAAGTCACTGAGTATGGGCTTTGAGGTTTCAAAAGCCCACTACAGACCCAGTATCTCTCTCTCTCTCTCTCTCTCTCTCTCTCTCTCATTCTCCCTCTCCTTCCCTCCCTCCCCCTCTCTCTCCCTCCTTCCTCTTCCTCCCTCCCTCCCTCCCTCCCCCTTCTGCCTATGAATCAGAATGTACCTCTCCTCTATTTCAGCTCTGCCCCAGCACACGAGTGTGCTGCCATGCTCCCCACAGTGCTACAAAATGGACTAAGCTGTAAGCAAGCTCCCAATCAAATGCTTTCTTTGATGAGTTGCCTTGGTCACGGTGTCTCTTCACAACAATAGAACAGTGACTAAGCCAAGCCATAATCTCAAATGGTGAATGAGTGTTGGCATCCAGCTTGTCTTTTGACATAGGGTCTCTCATTGTCCTGGGATTCACTGCTTATGTCAGGTTTGGTGGTCAGTGAGTTCCAGGCATCCACCTGTTCCCACCTTTCCGAATGTAATCTTACCATGCACTCAGCTGGGAAAATGTCAATGATTCAGACAAACAGAAGGAAGCCAAAATCATGCTGGACCCCTGTCCTTCTACTTACTTAACAACCCATTACTAACTTCTGCAGCCACCCTTTCTGTTATCTCTCTGGGCTTATATATGCTTTATCTGCAGGGGGTATACAGGGAAGTGCACAGGTTAGTCTGGAGAGCCGTTACAGTGGTTTGGTCCCCAATGTCCTTGGCAGGTAACTCATAACTGCATGCAGCTCCAGTTCAAAGGGATTTGATGCCTTCTTCTGGTCTCTGCACATTCCTACACACGTGTGACAGCCACTCACAGAGATACATGTACATACATATAAATAGGAATAAATGTTAATGGAAAGTATGTGGGTTATAATCCTGTAATTTTTCATAAGCCAAAGACTCATGCTACCAGCACCAATTAGCTAAGAAAATATCTCCAGCATCCTAAGCTATGTTTGGTATGGGTGTGGAGTGATTGGGGCTGAGGTGTTTCTCTTTAGTGCCCCCCTCTCCCTTTTACTGAGACAGTCTCTCAGTGGCCTAGAACTTGCTGAGTCAGGCAGGCTGGCTGTCCAGTGAGCCCCAGGACCCCCCCCCCCCGGTCTCTATTTCCCCAGTGCTGGGATTACAAGTGCATACCACTATGTGACTTGTTTTTGACCTGGGTGCTAAGTAATTATCTCCTGAACTCTCATCCAGACCCTTCCAAGCCTTCTTTATGTTGTTTCAAAAGCAGCCAATCCCATCAGTGGAAGCCACGGGACTATATTGACGTCTGGTGACATAGACCACTGTGGTCTTGCTTGTAACTTTGTTAAGTATGAACATAAAGATGAATTTGGCTTTATCACCTCTCTTTCATTCAATTTGTAAAGATCCCCCAGTGTTTACAGGCTCCTCACTACTGATGCGGCATGTTCTCAGTTCATATCATGATTTATTTATCCAGGCTCTTGTTGATGGGCACCTGGGTAGCTTCCAGTTTGGAACTCTCCTCAATAACACTCTGTAAATACTTTAGGACATATATTTTGTGAACCTTCGAATACCTTGTTTATTAACGGTTATTCTAAGAAAGAAATTTCTGGGCCATCTGCATAAAACTTAACTATGTTAAGTATGATTTTGAATAAAAGGTATTAGGTTGGACAAGCTGTTTTGAAATTTGATTTATATCCCAGGGTTTAAAAATTATTCACTGAGAGTTGAATACAATCTATTTTGATCATATTTACCTTCAGTCCTCCTTGATCCTCATGCCCCACTCCCCCACAGGCATGGCAAACCTACAGACCACACCTCTAAAAACAAACATAGCAGCTGTCACCGTAAGACCTCAGTTAGGGACAGGGGCTCATGAACCCCACTCCCTCCATGTTGGAATGTTTCCTTGCTTATTCTTGTGTAGGTAGCTACAACTCTGTGAGTTCGTGAGTGTAAAGACACTGTTTCATGGCAGCACCCTCTCTAGAACAATCTTCCAGCTCCCCCGGGCTTCTCTAAGGGTCCCTGAATCTTGGGGTGTGTGTATAGATGCCCCATAATGGATGGGAACTCAATAGTCTACTTTCTGCACTCTGAGCAGTTGCTTGAGTCTGCACCATTTGCTTTCCATTGCAAACACAAGCTTCTCTGTTAAGAGTTGGTAAAATACTAATACACAAGGATGGCAAATCTCGATGGTCAGCTTGATGGGATTCGGAATCACCTAGGAGACACATCCCTGGGCATGTCTATAAAGATGTTTCCAGGTGGGATTAGCAGAGGGGTGAGGACCCACTCTGAATGTAGGTGGCAGTATCCCATGGGCTGGCATCTTGAACTAAATTAAAAGGAAGAAGTCTCCTGAGTAGCAGCATTCATCTCTCTCCACTTCCTGTGGGTGTGATACGACCAGCTGCCTCATCTGTCATGATCGACTGCACCTTGAACTGTGAGCCAAAAGTCAACCATTTTCCTTAAGTTGCTTTTGACAGCTATTTTGTCACAACGATAAAAGTAGCACATTTCTCTTTTTACATGATTGCATACAATTGACCATTATTGTATAAGAGGGTACATGCTCATATATTATTCTCATACTTGATTTTCTCCATAGTTTTAAATTGTGTTAATCTAATGGGATATCTTAATATTTTATATTAACAGTTCTTTGATTATTAGTGATTTTTAAAAACAAATTTAATTTTCATTTTATATAGTTAGCCAATTATTACATTGGCCTTTTATCACTGGTGTTTTGGTTTGTTTGGGACAGGATCTCAGGTAACCTGGCTGCCTTCAAGCTAACTATGTAGTAGAGGGTGACTTTGAACTCCTGTTCCTTCTGCCTTCATTTCCTGAGTGCTGGAATTACGAAGAGGGAAAGAGAGAGAAATAAAGAGGGATGAACAGAAAAAGAGAGAGAAAAAGAGGAAGGGAGGGAGAAAAAAGAAATAAAGAGATTGAAAGGGAGAGTGTTCATTCCTTTCAGAGATCACATTTCAAAAGGAGATGTAGAACAAGATAATAAATCCCAAATATTTTTATGTCTTTTTCTGAGTTATTGTGACAATTATAGACAGATCCATAATTTTAATTGCCATAGAATTAATGTATATTTAATAGCAAGTGCAGTTTATCCTTCTGCCGTGCTTATGTTACATCTTCATAAATATTGAATATTACAGGTGAATTCTAGAAACTTTTGAGCCTATTCTAACATGAATATCTTAGTTTTTTTCTTGTTGCTATGATAAAAACACCTAACAAAAGCAACTTAAGGAAGGAAGAATTGATTATGGCTCAAAGTTCAAGAGTATAGTCCCTCACTGTGGGGAAGACATGGCGGTAGGAGCGTGAGGCAGCTGGTCACGTGGCATCCACAGTCAGGAAGCAGAGAGAGATGGACGCTGGTGCTCAGCTTGCTTTTTCTCTGTTTTATTCAGTCCAGGACACCAGCCCATGGGATGATGCTGGCCTCACTCAGACAGGGTCCTCCCATCTCGGTTAACTTAATTAAGATAATTCTTCAGAGATGTACCCAGAGGTTCATCTCTCAGGTGACTGTAGAGCTCTCAAGTTAACCATAGGCATGGACCTTCACAGAATCCCACTGGGATTTCAATTGTGATCGCTCTGAAGTTAGGGAGCTCTGCTGTTGTTTTAAAAGTATTAGCAGCAAGGTATGCTCCTTTGTTCTCTTTTCCTTTTGTTCAAGGGCCCTTTTATGTATCTTAAGAGAGTTTTAAATTTCTCTCCATATAGACTGAACATTCTATTCCTATTGCAAATGAAAAAAACCTTGGTTTTCATTATATTTTACACCTTGTTATTTTCATAGGTGAGAAAGGTATTGATTTTGGTGCGTACATATTTTTGTAACTTGATATTTAAGTGAGTTCCCATATGGTTCCTAATAGTATTCCAATTGATTCCTTGTTAGGTTATTTGTTGCAGAATGGTACATTCTAGAAATCTCCATGGTTGGCTGCACTTTTTGCACAGACTAAATGACTCTCTGTCCTGTTTAATCTCTTGTCCTGACTATATTTTGTCTGATATTTACATTGTATAATCCATCGTCTTGTTATATGAAGTGGTCTACAGTATCTATTCTTTCACTGAAAACTATTATGTCTACCTCAAAAGAAGTAGCTGGCTGTTATTCTGTTTCAGCCCCTGCAAGTCTCCTGTGACTCGATTCTGATATTACTCAAAACTGTTAGCATAGTTCCCACAAATGCAGTATGTCAAGTTTAGATTCTCAGGCCACTTACATAATTGAAAGACTTGTTATGAATTTGGGGGGTTTTCATGATCCCCTCAAGTCAACAAGTGACTCACAGAACCCAGGTACCCACTGTCCTTAGGACTGCGGGTGTGATGGGTTAGTTTTTAACTGTCAACTTGACACAGCCTAGAATCCCTTGGGAAGAAAGTCTTTATTGCAGGATTGTCTAGATAAGGTTGACGTATGTGCACACCTGTAGAGGTCTAACTTGATAACTGATATGGAAAGTCCTAACCCACTGTGGGCGGCACCACTCCCTAGGTAAAATACTAACTGTAGTTAATGGAAAAAGCCGCCTGAGCAAGAGCTAGCAGGTAGGCTGCCTGGGTGCATTCGTTTCCCTCTGAGCTTGGCTGTGAATATTCTAGAGCGAGCTGCTTCAAGCTCCTGCCTCTCTAACTTCTCAGTTCCAGTGGACTGTCATCTGGAGTTGGAAGCTGAATAAATGCTTTTCTCCCCTAAACTACTCCTCATCAGTGTGTTAACTCATCCATAGAAATGGAAGTACGACATCAGGGGACAATTTAGGAATGACTCTGTTCAGTGAGACCTGAGCATGAAATCTAGGAGGTTGTGAAGAGAGCTTCCATGGCCCAGCAGTATCAGGGCATCTTACTGTCTCCGCACGTGATAGTGTTCAGCAGCCAGGAAGCTCTACTGAGCTTTGATACATAGTTTCACTTGGTCAATAGTTCCTTTGCGTTGCATATTGGTTACTTTTCTCATTGCTATGGTTAACGCCTTCCACAAACAACTTAAGAAAGGATTTCATTTTGGTTCACAGTTTGAAGGATTGTGGTCAGTTCTGCCTGGGATGATATGGCAGAGTTCACGGTGGTGGGCAATGGGGACTTGATACCTCACATCATGGCAGACCCCTTAAAAAGCAACTAATTAAAAAATTGTGGGTATGTGTGTGTCTACTTTTTTGTATGTGCGTTAGCATCCCTGGAACTGGAGTTGTGAGCTGCTCAACATAGGTGTTGGCAAGAGCAAGCAAATGCTTAAATCTGCTGAGTCATTTCTCTGGCCTCACCTCTCCGCACCCCCCCACTTCCAAGACCAAACTAAAATTAAATCCAGGCCAAAAACCAAACAAATTCTTTATTGTGTAAAAATGTAGCAATACAGAAACTGTTTATATACACCCCCAACACACGCGTGCTAAAGTTGAGTTAATGTTCTTCTAGAATTGGTTTTTCTGTGCATATAAATAGAAATATATAAATTGAGTAGCTTCTGTGCCATGGGATGGCAGGTGCTCTTCAACTTATAATGGCTTCCCCTCTTTCCCTAGTTTCATTTTTATTGCTGTGATAGAATACTTCGACACAGGGCAACTTAGGGGAGCGTTTATTTGGCTCACAGTCCCAGGTTAGAGTCTATCCCGGTGGGAAAATCAAGGCAGGAATTTGAAGGACTAGTCACACTCACAGTCGGGAGCAGAGAGAAACTGGTTAATGTATGGATGTCTGGATCCAGGTTGCTCTTATGCTCAGACACTCCAGGATCCTCTGCCTAGGGAATGGTGCCGCCCACTCGTAGGAAGGGCATTTCCAGTTCAATGAACACAATTGAGACAATCCCCTCAGACGTGTTCACAAGTTAATCTGATCTAGAACAATACCCCACCGATGCCCTCTTCCCAGGTGATTCTAAATTGTGTAAAGCTGACAATTAAAACCAGCCATTGTGCATCCTAATAAACTCTCCACATGCTCAAAATGTTTTCAGTGGGAGCTGTACTTAATTCTCCTAATTTATGGCGCATCACAGCTTAACCTGGTTTACTTATCGGAAATGTGTTCTGAACCCCCAAATCACACTGTTGCTCCGCATCATCGTATAACACAAATCCTATTTTATAACAAATTGTAGGATCTCTCATGGAATTTATTGAGTATTATATTGAGAGTGAAAAGTCAACTTGTTGCGTGAGTGTGCACACATACATCATAAATCCAAAGAACTGGCTGGAAAGCTTCTTCATTGAAGCTCCTTGTAAACAGGAGGCTATATGTGCATTTAACACTGCTGAGAGGTCCTCTTTTTAGTTAGTTTGTTTGGAATCTCTACACTGTACTTCATAGGAACCATTATTAGCTGAAACTTTGCTTGTGGTATTTTTAACCATTTTATTATATGAGAAGATTTTAGTAGGAATTATATTTATTAACAGTATTTTTTCTATTCTTTCAGAAATCACAATATTTCCAAGAACATCTTTCTGCAGATACATATGTAAAATGCACTTTTAGCTTTTTTATTTTAATTTTTGCACACACACACACATATACACACACACACACACACACGTACATGTACACGTGTATGCAATGCCTGCTAAAACCAGTAGAGGGTGCCAGATCCTTTGGGGCTAGAGTTACAGGAGGTTGTGAATCTCCTGTCCTGGGTGATGGGAATTGAACTTTTGCGAAAGCAGCAATGTTCTTAATTTCTGAGACATTCCTCTAGCTCCAGATGCATCCGTAAACACACACACACACACACACACACACACACACACACACACACTATTACATATATATATATATATTCACACATATTACATTTATGGTGTGTGTATGTGTGTAATATATATTGTATACATACACATATATATGTAATAATGAGTATGTGCTTATGTACATTTCTGTAAAGGTCAGAGAACAATTTGCAGAAGTCAGTTTTCTCCTACTCTGTGGGCTCCAGGATCGAACTCTTGTCAGGCTTGGTGGCAAGCACCCGAGTCATCTCACCTGCCCCCTAAAATACATTCTTATAAAACCAATGCAAAGACGCGTGCATTCTAATTCTTAACATGTCTTACAAGGAATTTTCCACTTTTCATTAACAAATAGTCAATTAAATAACTAATCAACCACCAAATAACTAATTTTCCAACTAACAAAAAAAACTAATTAAATTAACTAACAAACTAACCGATTCATTAATTGACTAACTAATTAAGTCATTACCAGATTAGTTACTTCTTCCCCCGAGACAGGGTTTTTCCATGTAACAGTCCTAGCTATTCTGGAACTTGCTTTGTAGACTAGACTGGCCTTGAACTCGCTGAGATTCGCCTGCCTCTGCCTCCCAAGTGCCTGGATTAAAGGCGTGCGCCACCACTGCTCAGCTAATTACTCGTGTTCTTTTAGTTTTGTTTTTGAGATGACTCTGTAACCCAAGTTAACCCAGAACTCGCTGTGCAGCCCAGACTTGCCTCCAACTCAGGATCATCTTGCCTCAGCCTCCTGTGCACTGGACGACAGGTGGGCACCAGGATGCTTCCTCAGGGGGTCCTCCAGCAACATCTTCCCCTCAGTGAGTGGCTGCCGGCAGTCAGTTTATTTTATTACATTTCTTGTACCTAGCCCGGTACACCTGTCTTTTTAAAGGTGAATTTTATATGTATTTGTCTTTTGAAATTATATGCTCATATCATTTTTTCCCCTCTCTGGTGAATTCTAATATATACTGTGTGCACATTTCAGTTCCACTTTAATTATAAAGTCGGTTCACAGTTTCACACGTTTGAACTTGCATTCTTCCAGTTAAACACTTCGAAATGCAGTTGTCTCTATTGGGCCTCTTCCTCTGCAAAACAAGGATGCTTTACTTTTGCTCAACTCCCGTTTTTTCCCAGTGTGTCATGCTGTGTAGCCCAGGCTGGCCTCAGATTCGCAAAGATCCTCCTAGTCCAGGCTCCTCTTGAGGGTCCCACGATGCCTAGACCTGCCTAACCCTCTCTGCTTGTATTCTCTTCTTCCTTTCCTCCAGTCGACTGTCCCCGAGACACCCTGATAGACCTTGGTAAATTATATAATCACGAAAATGTAACTGTGGAATCACTGTCCCACTGTGTGAACCTATGGCATGTGTGTGCGTGTCTGTGTGTGTGTGTGTGTCTGTGTGGATGGTGTGTGTGTACGTGTGGACGGAGGTATTCATGGAAGTTAGAGGAGGCCATGGGCATTCTACTCAATCCCTCTTTGCCTTGTGTTTTCGAAACAGAAGTTCTCATTGAGTCTGGAGCGACCCTGGTGGCCATCAAGCCCCAGCAAAGCCTTTGTTTCTTCCCCTTCCCACCCACAGCTGATTACAGGAGACGCGAGGCCGCACTTGGCTTTTTACCCAGGTGCTGGGATCTGAACTCATGTCCTCATGCTTGCTTAGCAAGAGTTCTTACACGCTGAGCCATCTCGCAACTTCTGTTTCTTTTTCCTTCTCTTTTGAGACGGGATGGCCTTGAACCTACTTTGCAGCTAAGGATGACCTTGAACTTCAGAACCTCCTGCCTCTGCCTCGGGAGTGCTGGGATTAGAGGCTCACATAACCATTCCTGTTTAATGTGATGCTGGGGATGGTACCTGGGGCTTCATTCGCACTAGGTAAGTGCTCTACCCACTGAGCCACACCTCCAGTCCTCATCTCTTACTCTTTCATACTTGGCCATGAAGTAAGCAGGCGTCCTTGGCCACCGTGATAGCTTTGTTTGACACAAACCTAAAGCAACAGGACCATAGCAGTCATGGACACAAACCTCTAAAACTGTGGGCCAAAGCACAGACCTCTAGCTTTTTAAAGTCACTGTGTCTCAGCTATTTGCCACCATAACGGTAAACTAACACGCCTATCCTCTGGGCATCTTTTACCAAATTCAGAGGCAGGCACACAGCTCTGTAAGAGACCAGATAGTACTTGCATGTTTTAAAGATTTACTTCAATTTAAAAATTATTATTTATGATATGGGCATATGTGTGTGTGCATATGCATGCCTGTAAGTGCAGTGCCCTCAGTGACCAAAGAGGGCATTAGATTCCCCAGGAGCTGGAAAAAACGGGCAATTGCAAGCCACCTTTTTTTTCTTTTAATGTGGTTTATTTTTTTATTTTTATTTTTTATAATTTATTTATTTATTAAAGATTTCTGCCTCCTCCCCACCACTGCCTCCCATTTCCCTCCCCCTCCCCCGATCAAGTCTCCCTCCCTCATCAGCCCGAAGAGCAATCAGGGTTCCCTGACCTGTGGGAAGTCCAAGGACCACCCACCTCCATCCAGGTCTAATAAGGTGAGCATCCAAACTGCCTAGGCTCCCACAAAGCCAGTACGTGCAGTAGGATCAAAAACCCATTGCCATTGTTCTTGAGTTCTCAGCAGTCCTCATTGTCCGCTATGTTCAGCGAGTCTGGTTTTATCCCATGCTTTTTCAGACCCAGGCCAGCTGGCCTTGGTGAGTTCCCGATAGAACATCCTCATTGTCTCAGTGTGTGTCTCACGGCCCTGAGTTCCTTGCTCGTGCTCTCTCTCCATTTGCTCCTGATTTGGACTTTGAGATTTCTGTCCGGTGCTCCAATGTGCGTCTCTGTCTCCTTTCATCACCTGATGAAGGTTAATATTCAGGAGGATGCCTATATGTTTTTCTTTGGGTTCACCTTCTTATTTAGCTTCTCTAGGATCACGAATTATAGGCTCAATGTCCTTTATTTATGGCTAGAAACCAAATATGAGTGAGTACATCCCATGTTCCCCTTTTTGGGTCTGTTTTACCTCACTCAGGATAGTGTTTTCTATTTCCATCCATTTGTATGCAAAATTCAAGAAGTCATTGTTTTTTACTGCTGAGTAGTACTCTAATATGTATATATTCCATACTTTCTTCATCTATTCTTCCATTGAAGGGCATCTAGGTTGTTTCCAGGTTCTGGCTATTACAAACAGTGCTGCTATGAACATAGTTGAACATATACTTTTGTTGTATGATAGGGCCTCTCTTGGGTATATTCCCAAGAGTGGTATTGCTGGGTCCAGGGGTAGGTTGATCCCAAATTTCCTGAGAAACCACCACACTGCTTTCCAGAGTGGTTGCACAAGTTCGCATTCCCACCAGCAATGGATGAGTGTACCCCTTTCTCCACAACCTCTCCAGCAAAGGATATCATTGGTGTTTTTTAGTTTAGCCATTCTGACAGGTGTAAGATGGTATCTTAAAGTTGTCTTGATTTGCATTTCCCTGATCGCTAAGGAACTTGAGCATGGCCTTAAGTGTCTTTTGGCCATTTGAACTTCTTCTGTTGAGAATTCTCTGTTCAGCTCAGTGCCCCATTTTATAATTGGGTTGATTAGCCTTTTACGGTCTAGTTTCTTGAGTTCTTTATATATTTTGGAGATCAGACCTTTGTCAGTTGCGGGGTTGGTGAAGATCTTCTCCCAGTCAGTGGGTTGCCTTTTTGTCTTAGTGACAGTGTCCTTTGCTTTATACAGAAGCTTCTCAGTCTCAGGAGGTCCCATTTATTCAATGAGGCCTAATGTCTGTGCTGCTGGGGTTATACGTAGGAAATGGTCTCCTGTGCCCATGTGCTGTAGAGTACTTCCCACTTTCTCTTCTATCAGATTCAGTGTGTTCAGACTGATATTGAGGTCTTTAATCCATTTGGACTTGAGTTTTGTGCATGGCGATAGATATGGATCTATTTTCATTTTTCTACAGATTGACATCCAGTTTTGCCAGCACAATTTGTTGAAGATGCTCTCTTTTTTTCCATTGTATACTTTTAGCTCCTTTATCGAAAATCAGGTGTTCATAGGTTTGTGGGCTAAAGTCAGGGTCTTCTATTCGATTCCATTGGTTGACTTCTCTGTTTTTATGCCAATACCAAGCTGTTTTCAATACTGTAGCTCTGTAATAGAGTTTGAAGTCAGGGATGGTAATGCCTCCAGATGATCCTTTATTGTATAAGATTGTTTTGGCTATCCTGGGTTTTTTGTTTTTCCATATAAAGTTGATTATTGTCTTCTCCAGATCTGTGAAGAATTTTGATGGGATTTTGATGGTGATTGCATCGAATCTATAGATTGCTTTTGGTAGAATTGCCATTTTTACTATGTTGATCCTCCCAATCCAAGAGCAAGGGAGATCCTTCCATTGTCTGGTGTCCTCTTCAATTTCTTTCTTCAAAGACTTAAAGTTCTTGTCAAATAGATCTTTCACTTCCTTGGTCAGAGTTACCCCAAGATATTTTATGTTATTCGTGGCTATCGTGAAAGGTGATGCTTCTTTGATTTCCCTCTCTGCTTCCTTATCCTTAGTGTATAGGAAGGCAACTGATTTTTTGGAGTTGATCTTGTATCCTGCCACATTACTAAAGGTGTTTATCAGCTGAAGGAGTTCTTTGGTAGAGTTTTTGGGGTTGCTTATGTATACTATCATATCATCTGCAAATAACGAAAGCTTAAGTTCTTCCTTTCCAATACGAATCCCCTTGATCCCCTTATGTTGTCTTATTGCTATTGCTAGAACTTCAAGCACTATATTGAAGAGGTATGGAGAGAGTGGACATCCTTGCTGTGTACCTGATTTTAGTGGGATGGCTTTGAGTTTTTCTCCGTTTAATTTAATGTTAGCCGTCGGCTTGTTCTAAATAGCTTTTATTATATTTAGGTATGACCCTTGTATCCCTAATCTCTCCAAGACCTTTATCATAAAGGGGTGTTGAATTTTGTTGAATGCTTTTTCAGCATCTAATGAAATGATCATATGGTTTTTTTCTTTCAGTTTATTTATATGGTGGATTACATTGATAGATTTGCATATGTTGAACCAGCCCTGCATCTCTGGGATGAAGCCTACTTGATCATAATGGATAATTTTTCTAATGTGTTCTTGGATTTAGTTTGCCAGTATTTTATTGTGAATTTTTGCGTCTATATTCATGAGTGAGATAGGCCTGTAATTCTCTTTCTTGGTTGGGTCTTTGTGTGGTTTTGGTATCAGGGTAACTGTAGCTTCATAAAAGGAATTTGGCAATGACTCTTCTGTTTCTATGTTGTGAAATACATTAAGGAGTATAGGTATTAGCTCTTCTTGGAAGTTCTGGTAGAATTCTGCATTGAAACCATCTGGTCCTGGGCTTTTTTTGGAAGGGAGAGTTTTGATAACAGTTTCTAATTCTTCACGACTAACAGGTCTATTTAGATCGTTCACCTGGTCTTGGTTTAGCTTTGGTATATGGTACTTATCTAAAAAAAATGTTCATTTCTTTTGCATTTTCCAGTTTTGTGGCATACAGGCTTTTGTAGTAAGATCTTATATGGGTGTGGGAGCTGAACTCAGGTTCTCTGGAAGAGCAGCAAGTGCTTTTAACCCTCCAGCCCCATCACTGTTTTGAAATTATTTTTATTTTTTGATACCCATGCATTTTAAACTTTGGGAGATTACACAAATACTCTCACCTGTTCTCTCTTTTTCTCTCCCCTTCTCTCTTCTCTTTCTTCCCAACCATTAGACAATGTAAAAGTAACTCTGCAGCAGAGAACTTTAAGCAATAGATAGCCAGTAGGTAACTCCCTACCCATGATGTTTGCATCCATGGATAATTTTTGCATACATCAGTTACTACTTTTGAGGTTGAAAAATAATGATTCTACATTTCCATTATGTCTTGTACATTAATTTGCTGAATCCCCTTGCATGTAAAAGCAAAAACAAACACACATGCAGAAAACCCCAAAAAAGCAATCAAAAAGTAAAATGCCTTCTTCCACAAGAAAACCCACTATTCCTTCGTCCCCTCCTTTACAAAAATGTTTTTAAAATTTAAAAATTTATTGTTGTTATTGTAATTGTGTGCAACATGTATGAACTCATGCCATTGTGTGTGTGTGTGTGTCTGTAGGTCAGAGAACAACTTTGTGGAGTTGGTTTTCTCCATCTACCTTGATGAGGGTTCCAGGGATCAAATTCAGGCCAATAGGCTTGCATGGTGCATGGTGAGCACTTTCCCCCCACTGAGCCATCTCACTGGCCCTGTATGATGTTTTTTTTAGAAACAATATGGACTGGGTGGGGTGGGGGGAGTATGGAGAGATGGCTCAATGGGCAGCAATGTCTGCAGGAACTGAGTTCTGAGTTCAGCATACAGGTAACAAAGCCAGGCGTGTTCCCATGTGTGCATATAACCCCAGGATGTCGTGACTTCCCTGGGCAAAAATCTCCCATGAGGCCCAGGTTCTGGTAGCTGCTCTTCCTCAAGGAATAAGGGAGAGGAAGAGGGAGAGGGAGAGGGGGAGGGAGAGGGGGAGAGAGAGAGAGAGAGAGAGAGAGAGAGAGAGAGAGAAAGGGCATCTGGTGTCCTTCTCTGGTCTCCATGGGCATACACATGGGCTCATGTATAAGCATATCTTTGTACACATACAACACATATATACGCAAAAACACACAATCACTATGTCATTTTGGATTTATGGATTCTGTTTCCCTTTTTTAATTACTGAGAAGAAGGCTGAATGTGTGAATTTATTATTCCACTGAAATTAATACCGTGCCAAGCATGCTGGTACTGGAACTGTAACACAGACCTCAAGCTGTGGTGAAGGAAAACAGTCTTCACCATGTGAGCATGGATGAAAACTTCCAGATGCACCTAGGAAAAGCATTTCTATCTGCAAGTGAGGGCATATGCCTATAGTCCCAGCACTTGGGTGGTTGAGGGAGGAGGAGAAGGAATTCACGCAGTCTTAAGGTATGTAATAAGTTTTCGTCCTCTTCTTCTCTTCCTTCCCATGATGTGGGATTTTCCCTCTAGCTCAGTCGGTAGAGCATGAGACTCTTAAACTCAGGGTCATGGGTTTGGGCTCCATGCTGGGTGCCAATTTGTTGGTGTATAAAAGAGTTCCACAATAACCCAAAATGGAGTATAATAAGGTTTATTTATTTGGGGATAAACTCACAGAAAGGGTAGTGATCTGCAGCCCTCTGCGTGCGCTGGGAACTGGAACTGAATCCAGCAGCTAAGAGGGCTGCACATGCTTTTTGTCTGCATTTATAGTGCATAAGACCATGCCCCAAGTGGGCAAGTGTCTTAAAGGCTATTGGCTGAAGGAGTTCCCACAGCATCCCCCCATTTCTCCTCTTCTCCTCCTCTTCTTTCTCCACATCCCCTCTCTCCTCCCCTCCCTACTTCTTCTTTGTTTTGTATACACAGTCTTGCTATATATCCCAAGTTGACCTCAACTGTAGCAATCCTCCTGCCTCAGGCTCCTAAGCACTGGGATTCCTGGTATGTGCTATGACACTATTTTAGAAGTTAAAAAAATTGTCTGCATTTGTGCTCATATAGCCCCTTCACTAACTGTCTTGTCACAGAGTAGTCTCATGGAACTAACATGGAGGAAGGAAAGAACTAACCCCTCCTACAAGCTGTCCTCTGACCTTCACTGTGTGTCATGTGTGAGCATGCCCCCTAAGTTAAAAAGGACAGAACATAACAGGACTGAGGAGCTGGTTCAGCAGTTAAGAGTGCTTGCTGCTCTTGCAGAAGACCTGAATTCAGTTCCCAGCAGCCATGTTGGGTGGTTCACAACAGTCTGTAACGCCAGCTCCAGGGGACCAAACATCCTCGCTGGTATCCTCAGGCACCACAAACATATAAACACATGTACATCAATAGAAATAAAATAATCTTAAGTGAAAACTGGACAGAAACCAAACCAGAAAAAAATTTAAATACAGCTTTCATGCGTATTTGCATAGGTGCATGTACATTTGTGTGTGTGTATAGTCTTCATGTGTGTTTGTATAGGTGCATGTATGTTTGTGTGTATGTATATGTGTGTGTATGGTCTTCATGTGTGTTTGTGTAAATGCAAACACATTTGTGTGTACATGGTCTTCATGTGTGTTTGTGTAGGTGCATAAACATTTGTGTGTGTATGGTCTTCATGTGTGTTTGTATAGGTGCATAAACATTTGTGTGTGTATGGTCTTCATGTGTGTTTGTGTAAGTACATAAACATTTGTGTGTGTATGGTCTTCATGTGTGTTTGTGTATGTGCATATACATCTGCGTGCGTATGTATATGTGTATGGTTCTCATGTGTGTTTGTGTAAGTACATAAACTTTGTGTAAGTGTGAATGTACAGTCTTCATGTGTATTTATGTAGACACATATACATTTGTGTTTGTGTAAGGTGGAGGCAAGAGTTCCCAGCCTTCTGTCTTTTTTGAGACAGAGTCTGTCTTCTGCTGCTAGCTGCAGTGTACACCAGGCTAGCTGACCTGTGATCCTGCAGGAATTCTCTTGTCTTCGTCTCCCATCTCATGGTAGGAGTCTCATTGAGGTTACAGACATGATACATGGGCTCTGGGGATCAGAACTGAGGTCCTCACTATTGCGCAGCAGACATTATACCCACCGAGCTACCTTTGCAAGCCGAGTAGCTTCTTAATTAATCTCTCCCTACATAAGCATCTAGACAAACTCACTTCCTGTTTCCTACTTGGAATCCAGTGTTGATGACCTCCTGAGTGTATGACCTGAAGACATGACCGCTCCATGGTATGAAGGTTTTTATTATAAACACAAAGGAGAGCACAGCCAGAGGCATCTGGAATGGTCTGGAGCAGAGCGAGAAAGATGACTGAACACGGCCAGCAGACCGAATCTGGCCATAAGAGAAGCAGGATCAGAGCAGAGAGGTGGGGAGGGAGAGGGCAAGAGATGAAGACAAAGAGTGAGGGCAAAAGAGGGGGCAGGATCTGGGCGTGACACTGAGGACTTCCGTCATGTCACAGCACCACAGGTTCCTGCTTAAAACTCATGTTCACGCCAGGACCTGTGCTCTGGCACACGCATGGGAGTCAGAGGATAACGTGTGTCAGTGGATAACGTGTGTCAGAGGATAACGTGTGTCAGGATAACGTGTGTCAGAGGATAACGTGTGTCAGAGTATAATGTGTGTAGGATAACATGTGTCAGGATAACGTGTGTCAGAGGATAACATGTGTCAGAGGATAACGTGTGTCAGGATAACGTGTGTCAGAGGATAAGGTGTGTCAGAGGATAACGTGTGTCAGGATAACGTGTGTCAGGATAATGTGTGTCAGAGGATAATGTGTGTTAGAGGATAACGTGTGTCAGGATAATGTGTCAGGATAATGTGTGTCAGAGGATAAGGTGTGTCAGAGGATAACGTGTGTCAGGATAACATGTGTCAGGATAATGTGTGTCAGAGGATAATGTGTGTCAGAGGATAAGGTGTGTCAGAATAACGTGTGTCAGGATAATGTGTGTCAGGATAATGTGTGTCAGAGGATAAGGTGTGTCAGGATATCGTGTGTCAGAGGATAACGTGTGTCAGGATAATGTGTGTCGGAGGATAACGTGTGTCAGGATAACGTTTGTCAGAGGATAACGTGTGTCAGAGGATAACGTGTATCAGGATAACGTGTGTCAGAGGATAACGTGTATCAGGATAACGTGTGTCAGAGGATAACGTGTGTCAGTGGATAATGTGTGTCAGAGGATAACGTGTGTCAGGATAACGTGTGTCAGAGGATAACGTGTGTCAGAGTATAATGTGTGTAGGATAACATGTGTCAGGATAACGTGTGTCAGAGGATAACATGTGTCAGAGGATAACGTGTGTCAGGATAACGTGTGTCAGAGGATAACGTGTGTCAGGATAACGTGTGTCAGGATAATGTGTGTCAGAGGATAATGTGTGTCAGAGGATAACGTGTGTCAGGATAACGTGTGTCAGGATAATGTGTGTCAGGATAATGTGTGTCAGAGGATAAGGTGTGTCAGGATATCGTGTGTCAGAGGATAACGTGTGTCAGGATAATGTGTGTCAGAGGATAGCGTGTGTCAGGATAACGTGTGTCAGAGGATAAGGTGTGTCAGAGGATAACGTGTGTCAGGATAACGTGTGTCAGGATAATGTGTGTCAGAGGATAATGTGTGTCAGAGGATAAGGTGTGTCAGGATAACGTGTGTCAGGATAATGTGTGTCAGGATAATGTGGGTCAGGATAACGTGTGTCAGAGGATAACGTGTGTCAGGATTACGTGTGTCAGGATAACGTGTGTCAGAGGATAACGTGTGTCAGGATTACGTGTGTCAGGATAACGTGTGTCAGAGGATAACGTGTGTCAGGATTACATGTGTCAGGATTACGTGTGTCAGGATAACTTGTGTCAGAGGATAACGTGTGTCAGGATAACGTGTGTCAGAGGATAACGTGTGTCAGGATAACGTGTGTCAGGATAATGTGTGTCAGAGGATAAGGTGTGTCAGGATAACGTGTGTCAGAGGAAAATGTGTGTCAGGATAACGTGTGTCAGAGGATAACGTGTGTCAGGATAACGTGTGTCAGAGGATAACGTTGTCAAGATAACGTGTGTCAGGATAACGTGTGTCAGAGGATAACTTTTAGGGGTCAGATTTTTTTTGTCCTCTACCCTGTTGGGCCTGGGGATTGAACACAGGTCATCAGACTTGTCCTAAAATGCCTTTATTGGGTAGTCCATTTCCATGGTCTGAGTTTGCTTTTTTAAAATTTCCAATTACTTTGTTCAGAGCCTGGTAGACCCCTTCATTGCTGTCTGCTCCTGATTGTCTGGAGTACTGTGAGTAGATCTGCCAGTCAATGGAAAGCAAAATAAGACCAAACAACGGAAGAGGGAGAACTGTCCCAATCGTGCAGTGTTTGCTGAGATTGTCCCAACTGTCTGGTGTCGCATGTACCCCACAGAATCCCAAAGCGAGGCAAAGCAAGGAAGTTATTCTCTCCTTCAGGGCTGTATTTCTACAGACTGGGGACAATGCTCAGTGCTAACTGCAGCTTCAAATGTGTGATGAAACCAAGTCCCTGCCATTCATTTTGTTCTGTGTTGATTTCAGCCTCCATTCTGTAACTGGCAAAACATCTCTTTATGACTGGGATGGAGCCAGGGTCTTGTGCATATCAGGCAGCTGCTCCACCACTGAGCTATGCCCTGAGCCCCTCACTGGGGGATTCTAGGCAGGGGCTCTACCTCTGAGCCACACCCCAGCCCCTCACTGGGGGATTCTAGGCAGGTGCTCTACCACTGAGTCACACCCAGCCCCTCACTGGGGGATTCTAGGCAGGGGCTCTACCACTAACCCACACCCCATCCCCTCACTGGGGGATTCTAGGCAGGTGCTCTACAACTGAGTCACACCCCAACCCCTCACTGGGGGATTCTAGGCAGGTGCTCTACCACTAACCCACACTCCGGCCCCTCACTGGGGGATTCGAGGCTCTGTTGTTTAGCCAAGTCCCCAGCCCTTACTTTACTAGAAAATGTGTGTGTGTGTGTGTGTGTGTGTGTGTGTATGTTACACATTAATGTATGTTCTATTTATACAATAAAAGCTAAACAAGTGTCCAGACCTGTGGCCCAGTTTCTGCCTTAACTTGGAGCTCTTGCCATAGCTGCAGTTGGTGAGGACAGTGAGAAATGCCACCTTCACCCTGATCCCCAAAGTCTACTACTTTCCTCCAGTTCTTGATGTCTTTGTATCCCGAGGAGGCAGTCCCTGACTCCTCTTCCCTCCAGGTCCCATCTTTGATGTGTGTTAACTCCTTGTAAAACATGACTTGTAAAACATGTGCAAAACAGCTGCCCTCTTAATCAGATCAGTTGTGCTCGTGAGCAGGAGTGTGCTTGTTAACTGCCGGTGTTCCATTCCAGGAGGGCCATTGAACTCTCTTCTGAGATTCCCAACCACTGCTCCCAGGGGCTATTTGTATGCCATTTGGCCCAAGCTTTGGGTTGTCTATGGGATCTCAAAAGTGCTAGAGCAGTGGTTCTCAACCTGTGGGTCACACCCCCCCCACACCAACCCTCTAGCTTCAAAAATATTTACATTATGATTCATAAAAGTGGCAAAATTACAGTTATGAAGTAGCAATGAAAATAATTTTATGGTTGGGGGTCACCTCAATGGAGGAACTGTATTAAAGGGTCACGGCACCAGGAGGTTGAGAACCACTGTCCTAGAGTGTATGGTCTAGGGAGAGTTAATTAAAATGGGGGCTCCATTTGTATAGTTATAGGGAAATCATCATTTAAGCTGGTAAAGACTCCTTGCTATGAATGTTTTGGGGTCCCCCACAGTCCTGTCAGTTACCCCCTCACTCATGCTTTTTAAGTAGGTCCAATAAAGTCGTTGGTTCCCCAGGGTGAACTCTGGGACAATGTGAGGAGGGGGCAGATGGGCCCAGGGTAAGGTTTGTGGACGCTTACTCTAGGCTTGGCGTTGAGTGACTCTTAGTTTATGGTTAGTTCACAGGGTGGCATTTAACCTTTACAACGACCTTAAAGGGCTAGATGCCAGTATTGTTCCCATTTTACAGATGAGAACGGCAAGATTCAGAAAGAACAAATAACTTGTCCATAGGCAGTGGGGAGGACAGAATGAGAATTTTTGTCAGGTGTGTTTCACTCTGGTCATGTTACTGATTCTTCATGCCCACCCCCTGCCAGGAACACTCTCTCTCTCTCTCTCTCTCTCTCTCTCTCTCTCTCTCTCTCTGTGTGTGTGTTTGTGTGTGTGTAGCTTTGTCACTGTGCTTTGGTGACCTGCATTCCATCCTGAAAGTCAATTTCTTAAAAGATCTACAGATGGTTACAGCTCTCAGCTGGGAGTGCTGACATACACCTGCCATTCTAGTACACAGAAGGCTGAGGCAGGGTGATCGCAGGAATTCATGGACCGGTTACATAGGGAGATGCCCACTAGATAGACACATGGCAGCTCTCAGGCAGGAGAGGACCTGACTTCTATCCCAGGAACTCATGCAAAAAACTGCGTGGTTACGGCAGTATACACCTGTAATCCCAGCACTAAGAAGGTGGAGACAGGGATCCCTGGAGTTTTCCAGCCAACCAGTGTGTAGCTGACAAGTGAAAATGGAAGACCCTGTTTCAAAACCAAGGTGGATGGTAACTGAGAAGTAGCGTCTGTGGGGTCCTCTTAGCCTCCACATGCTTATATACATCCACACACCCTCACGCAAAGAGATGTGATGAGATTTCCCCCACTCTATGCGGTACCATTTTTTTTTTTTGACTGGGCTTCACATAGTAGCTAGGGCTGTCCTGGAAACTCAGTAGTGGCAGACTGACCTCAGATTTCAGATTCTCCGCCCCCACTTCCCGAGTGCTGGGATGACAGATGTCCACCACACCTGGCTTATTTATCGCTTTCAATGGAAATCCCTTCTATACATATCAATGAAACACACACACACACACACACACACACACAGAGAGAGAGAGAGAGAGAGAGAGAGAGAGAGAGAGAGAGAGAGAGAGAGTTTCTCAATAATGCTACAAGACAATTTGGGAGGGAAAATTGGGACATAAAAAGATAGTAATCCCCCCCCCCCTTTTTTTTTCCCAAGACAGGTTTTCTCTGTGTAACAGCTCTGGTTGTCCTGGAACTAGCTCTTGTAGACCAGGTTGACCTCGAACTCCCAGAGAAATGCCTGCCTCTGCCTCCCAAGTGCTGGGATTAAAGGCATGCACCATCACCATCTAGAGTGCCAAGAAATCTTAAATGTCAAAGGTGTGCCACAATAGCAAGCACCTCGGGGACTCAAAAACTGAGGCACAGACAGGGGAGGGGATCCTCAGGAACTGGTGGGACTGGCTGGCAGCCCCAGTGCCCAAACTCCCTTGGCAGCAGGAGCAGCCAATGGAGAGTTGATGACTAAGCTTTTTGGGTGAAATGCTAAGGATGACTTTTTCCATTTTGTTCCTGATGGGAGCAAGAATGTCTCCCACGTCTTTGATTCTGATAGTGTGGGCTGCTGAGCAGGGATTCATGGTCCCTGTAGGGAGTAGTAAGACCCTGGAAGCTTGGGCAGAAAGGTGATGGCAGGAAAGATTGGCTAGCACCAGCGTGGTGGTGGATCTTTCTTGTCTCACCCTACCAGGACCAGGAAGGGGCAATGGGAGCCTTTTGCGTGTGTGTGGGGGGGGCAGTGGGGGCGCTTGGAACTTTGATCATTTTTGGTAAGACTACCATTGGTAGCAAGACTGTCTTGTCGGGAGCTGGACACTTGGATGGCCTCCTGGAAAGCTAAGTGGTAACTTGAAGCTAATTGTTGTCCCTCAAGTACCAGGCAAGGGAGGTCCAGAATCCTGTCTGGGTGTAGACTTCGAAGGAAGTTAACTCCAGGTTAGGCTGCAAACCATCTGTGAAGTTTTCAGCCCACACCTTGTGTCAAGGTGCCTATTGTTTCTTATGAAATCTATACTATGACCTTGGTAGAAGTGGGGACGGGCTGCGTTTTCTGAGGCTCTAGAGATGTGGGATGAGAGCTGGGTGGACATGCTTATGCCTTTCCTAGACGTTGTGAAGGCATGACCAGCAGTATTTTGCTCTCATCCCAGTTTTGACTAGCAGCCTTTCTGCCGCCGACACCTCTTCCCCCATGAATTTTGGTGACCCTGGTCTAACTGTGGGCACCGGGAAAGAAGGAGTTAAGGGGAGGGTGGGCATGCTTGGGTTGGGGTTGAGGTGTTTAATAGAAACAAGCAATTGGCGAAAGTGAACGTGGGCAGCTTCTTTGGGGTGGAGAGGAAGGAGGGTCAGCTGCTAAGCTGCAGCTTGCCACCTCCCGCGTGTGTCTGCCTGCGTATGCAGCGTGCACGTGTGTGTGTGTGTGTGTGTGTGTGTGTGAGAGAGAGAGAGAGAGAGAGAGAGAGAGAGAGAGAGAGAGAGAGAGAGAGAGAGAAAGAGAGGGAGAGTGCGCGCGCACCGAGGCGTTCCTCAGGTTGCGCTGCCTGGAAACGGAGGGAGCCATTGGAGAGGCTTTGGGGGGTGGGGGTGGGAGCTCCCTAATCCCAGGAGAAAATCGGGAGAGACTGGGATGGCCAATTCAGCCCAATAACCAGGCTTGGAGGAATAGGGCAAGAGTGGAAGGGGATCGTTTTGCTAGAGATCGCTAGGCTTCTCCTCGGAGGAGCCGGGGAGGTACTGGGGAGGAGGCCGGAGCTGCATGGAGTTTCTGGGGCGCACAACTCCGGCGGGGCCTCGGCCACTGGGCTCCGGGGCGCAGCGAGGAGGCAGCCGCGCACATGGGCTGAGCCCGCGCGGCCAGCGGGCGCGGGAGGGGTAGAGGCGAGCTCGGTGCAGGGGGTGCGGGGCGCACGTTTCCCTAGACGGGAGGCGAGGACAAGGACAGGGTCGGAAGGAGCAGCCTGGATCACCGCGGGCTCTGCAAAGATCAGCAGACTCAAAGGAAAGACTTGCACGGGGTACCCGGGCGCCACTGGGTTGGGCAAAGCTGCCTCCCAACCGGAGTGGGGGACGCCGTGGGAGCCGGCGGCAGAGAGGAAGGATGCCCGCGCGGGGACGCGTGTGAGCGCCAGGCTGAGCGCTCGGTTTCGCGTCGCCCCCTCCCTGCGGGCCTCGGAGGAGGTGCCTGGGCAGCCGGGCAGCGGAGCCCGGGCTCCAAGAGAGGTGAGTGCTGCTCTCTCCCGGTCCTCATCCCGCATCCTCCCTGCATCCTTGCCTCCCTCGCTGCTTCCATGGTCCCTTCCCGGATGCCCCTACCCTAGCGCGCCTCGGAGTGGGCGGGTGTGCTGCCCACAAGCGCCTCCCGGACCTGTTGGCCCGGCTTTAAGCACCCCACCTCTCAGGGCCGGGGTATCACCCGTGCCACCTCGATTTCTCTTGATGCTTAGGGTGGGTGAGGGACGCTGGAATTGCAGAAGGGCCTGGATTTACTCTTGGGGATCCCGGGACTGTGCCAGCTCGTGGAGTCTTGGGTGCCAGTGGCTACCGGACTGCGCGTCCCCCAGGGACGTCCAGATTGTGGGAAAGGGAGCTCTGGGTGTCAGGGATCCGATCTGCATAGCAGTCTAAGTGGGAGTCCTTGGTGTCTTCCTGGTCTCCGGGAAGCTGGAGTCATGGCGATCTATAGGGGGAGGTGGGAGGTATGGTTCACGCCATCTCCAGTCCCCTGTCCCTGAAGCTCGCCCCCTTGGGCAGGATCGGTGGTTTTGGAACGCATGGGGTGACCCTAGAGGCTCCAGGCAGTCCCACCGGGACCCCGAGTGGCAAGCTTTGGAACTAATCCAGATCCAGGGCAGAGGTAGACTGCCTCTCTAGTGCAAGACAGGTTTGCTGGGTTGCCCAGCTTCTCCAGACCAGCGCTCTGGGGAGTGAACTTCCTCAGACTTGGTCTGAGGGCGCCTGGGCAGCAGCAGGTAGTTCTAGTCCTGTCTCAGGGCTCTGGAGGTCCCCAGGATGCTTCGACCCACTGGCAGGTGGTGCTAAGTCGGGACCCGGCACTGCGGTTTGATTCCACAGTGCGGGCCACGTGCACCTTCGGCCCCCATCCGGGGCGTTTCTTCTCAAAGCTGTTCCTTTGCACCAGGAGCCTGTAAGATCCCATTTGCGCCTCATTCCTTAGCTCCAGGGGAAGCGGTGTCTGCATGCATTTCCTTAGGTGCCAAGACTGGGGCGCCATCCCAAAGGCCCCAGCCTATTCTTTTTTTTCTTTTGCTTTTTTTTTAAACATTAAAAAGGAGACATTCCTGGGTTCAAAACATAGCACCCGAGAGACCCTGTGGTCTGTGGCTGTGAAGTCTGGTAAATTGTGGTATTAACTACATCTGCAGTGGCCAGGTGCAGCCTGGGCTGCGGAGTTCCTGAGACCTGTAGAAAGAACCGGGGGCTGTGTTAACCCCCGTGCGTGTGCTCGATACCACAGTATTTCTGCACGTGGGGAGACTCGTGTTCTGCATCTAACTGCTGTCTCCCAGTTGCAAAGATCAACTTAAAAAAAAAACAACCAAACAAACCACACACACAAAACCACCAGAATCAGAGCTTAGCAGAGGTTGTAAAGCCGTTTGGTGTGGAATTTTCTTACAGGGTGGAGCATGACACATTGTCCCTTCCAACAGGACAGCAAGACTCCGGCTGCTGTCCGCGTTGTTGGAGTGTTGGAGGGGGCGATTTAACAGTTTTATTTGTTTGTTTATTTATTTGTTTATTTATTTATGTAAGGTGGCAAGCATAATGTGAATTGTTTTTTTATTATTTATCAATTTTTTATTTTTTTATATATATATCGGTGTGTGTGTGTGTGTGTGTGTGTGTGTGTGTGTGTGTGGTGTTGGAGACCAGAGGCATGGAATCTCCCTGGAGCTGGAGTTAACATGCAGTTGTGAGCTAGCTGACATGGGCGCAGGGAAGTAGACTCAGGTTCTCCGGGCAAGAGCAGCGAACACTTGGCTTGACCACTGAGCCATCTCTTTAGCCCTGGTTTTTAAGTTTGCATCACTGGGGATGAAACCATGGCCATGCATGCATATACAGGGAGTACTCTACCACTGAGTGAAGTCCCCACCTCCTAGAGCTGGTTTTGATTTGCTAATTCTGCATTGTGAGGTGTTGGCTGAAGTCTGACTCTACCCTTCAGGCCTCTAGGCAGGCAGCTCCCTTGTGCCTAGTTCAGCATTCACCCATGGGGCTTGGGTCATGGGGTTTGTTTGCTTCTTCTCTAAGCAATACAGGGGGTCCTGGGAAATGCCAAGGCTGCCCCTGAGCTGAGTGGCTTCAGAAAGGTGACATTTTTAGAGTCTGTGGAAGCTTGCTTGGGGTTTAACAGAAACAGCTGGGGCACCTTTAAAAACCATTTTAGGATTGTTCACCAAAATGTTACCTCTCCTCAGACCCTGAAAGTGACTATTGCCACCAACCCAGCCTTCGCTGAGAGTGTGGGGTAGAGGCTTTATAGAAAGAAACTAAGTAGCCAGGAATGGTGGCCAAGGCTTGTAACTCCCAGCACTTGGGATGCTGAGGCAGGAGGATTGAGGCCAGGTTGGGCTGTATTGTGAGACTGTGTCTAAATCAACCAATTGACCATCCATGTTATTTTTACCCTGACTCAAAACAAATGCACAGAGAAAGAAATAGTTGAACTCAGCTAGTACCATTGAGAAAAATCACAGTTCAGTCTTAACGGGGGACCCTTGAACCCTCTTCCTCTGTGGATGACATGAGTAGGCAGTGGGACAGGGTGGAGGTGTCTGATAGCTGCTCCTTTTTTCCTTTTTTGTATTCATGTTTGTGTGTGTGTGCGCCAGTGTGTGTGGGTGTGCAAGTGTGGAGGTCAGAGGTCAACCTTGTCTGTCATTCATCAGGTACTATCCCTCTTGGATTTTAAAAAAATATTGAAATTTATTATATATATATTGTGTGTGTGTGTGTGTGTGTGTGTGTGTGGACTAGAGTGCTTGTTGAATATGTGAGGCTGGCTATGAAGTCCCAGGCATCCTCCAGGATCTGGGATTCGAAGTGTGTGCCACCACGTCCCGATCAAGTTCAGGTTCTCATGGGTGCTTACACAGCAAGTCCTTCACCGACCAAGCTGTCTCCCTAGCCCAGTATCTACTCTTTTGGATTTAGCATTTACCTTCTCGTTACAAAGCCTGTGGTTAGGACTTAAATACAGGGCAGGGAAGGGTTCCCATTTAGAATTCCTTCTTTCTCCCCCTCGCTTCCTTTTCTTTGAGACAGGATCTCAGTGGCTCAGGCTGATCTATGATCTATCTCTGCTTTTCTGTGGAGTGGAGGAGGACTTTGAACTCCTGCTCCTTTTGCCTCTCCCTCCCCAGTGCTGGAATTACAGGTTCATGCTACCAGACTCAGCTTAAAAATTGATTTAGCATAACTTGTGTTCTTGGAGGAGCCAGTGTGCCCAGCGGTCACTAGCATGGGAGTGTCTCTGTGAACTGGTCCTTGGGACTGTGTGCACACTGGGAAGCTGGTGAACCCATTACTGTGCCGACACGTTTGTGGGAGGGGACCAAGCTGGGAACTGACTCTCATTAGCTAATTCTGGCTCCGATGATGACCTTCAGATATTTAACTCCCACCCCACTTTTTTTTTAACCCCATGAGACAAGATCTTGTAGCTCAGGATGGCCTCGAACTTGTATCCTCCTGCCCCGGCCTCCTGAGTGCTGGGATGATCGGTATGAGCTACCATGCCCCATGGACACAGGACTGTGGATGGAACCCAGGGCTCTGTGAAAGCTTAGCAGACCCTGTACCTCCTGAGCCACCTCCTCAGCCAATTAGACCCCATCCTTCTTTTCATTTCCTTCTTCCTCCAACTCTTCATCTCCCCCTCTTCTTCCCCCTCCCCTTCTTTTTTCCCCCTCTTTCTCCTTCCCTCTCTTTCCTCTCTGGTCCCCGCCACCCCTTGTCATCATTGTTATTGTAGATCATTCCACACAGGTACAGGATGGGTGGCTTCTCCTTGCCCTTCACTTGAGGCTTAGATGCCTGTAGTTAGAATCTGCAATAGCTGCTCATGCTTTAAGACAGCATGCTCCCTGACTCTCAAGCCACGAAGCCCTCCTCCTGGGTTAAAGGCTCCAGTTGAGGCCGCTTCTCAGCGCAGCCGGAAAGGAGGAGACTCCAAATGCATTGGCTGCCTCTGACCTGGCCGTTTCAAAGTGATTTATCTTTTTAATTGTTACACATCCCACATTGGCTGGGGATACGACTCAGTTGGTAGAGCGCTAGCCTAGCACACACACAGCCTCTTTAGATCTCCAGCACTTCACAGAAGGCACATGGTGGTGCACACTTATAGTCCCAGCACCCTGGGAGGTGGCGATGGGGGCAGGGAGATCAGGAGTTCAAGGTCACCCTAACCTGTGTTGTGAGTTTGAGACCAGCCTGGAATACGTGAGATCCTGTCTCAAACCTCTAAAGCCAGAATACACTATTAGATAGCAAGGGAGGGTTTGGCGTTCTCGATCTTAAAGATTGAGACAAGGGAGGAACGAGAGAAGAAGTTGGGGGATAGGCAGGAGTCTTTGCTTAGGACCCAGTTCTCCATCAGGGCTTGAATGTACTGAGAGATACTGAAGGGGAAATGCCAGAGGCCTGGACGCTGCCCCGGCCAATGCTGTGGACTAGGCAAGCTATGGGAGAGACCGATGCCAAGACAGGAGCACTGGTATTTCACATACGTGGTCTGTAGAGCTCTTGTTCTTTTTGTGGTAAGGCTTTTGTTGGTTATTGTTTTTTTTTTTAAATAACATTTTAAATTATGTTAACACATGTGTGTCTGTGTGGAGGTTTAAGCATGTGGATGCTGGCACCCTCGGATGCCAGAGGCATGAGATCCCTTTCTGAGTTGCAGGTGGTTGTGAGTCACCTGGCAAGAGTGCTAGGATCCTAATTCGGGTCCTCAGCAGAGGCAGCAAGTGCTCTTAACTGCAGAGCCTGGGCTTTGTCTGTTTATTTACTTTGCATGCATACAAGCCTGTGAACCATGGGGTGTAGATGAAGCCCAGAGGAATCTGCTCTTTTCTCCTACCATGTGGGTCCTGAGGAGTGGATTCAGGTTGTCAGCCTGACCTGCAAGGGATGATGGGGGACTCTTTGGGGTTGGGATGTTCTTGGAGAATTAGTTTGTGACCCATGGTAGCTGGGCAGTCAAAGGGATCCTGGAGGCTAGAACTTTCCTGGGCCTCCTCTCTTTCGGTGTGTGGAAGAAAATGGTTCCAACCATTTTTTGGGTTTCCCCAACATTTTACACGTGTATGTGTGTTGTGTGCATGTGTGCCCAGGTGGGCTTGCACACAGGTATGGGGGGGGGCCCTGAGGGGTTTTTTTTTTTTTGAGTCTTCCTCTAGGGTCTCCACCTCATTCACTGAAGCATGGTCTCTCAGTTTAACTCAGAGCTCACTGATTGCGCTAGCCATCTTGTTGGAGGGGTCGCCTGTCTGCTTTCCGAGTACTGTCATTCTGGGTGGCCAGCACCACCTACCAAGGATGCACATGGGTTCCAGAGATCTGAACGCTGGTCCTTATGCTTACTTGGCAATTGCCTTACCCATCTAGACATCTCCGCAGGCCCTGCCCAGCTTCATCTGCACCCATGATGACTGGATGCTCGTTCTGCATGTTTGACACCTGAGGGCACAACCGAAGGCAGTGCTTGGTTAGGGGTAAGTTTCTTAAAGGTCATGGTGGGGGGATGAGAAGTCATTTTCTGGAACAATCTCTATTTCCTTCCTTCCTTCCTTCCTTCCCCTTTTCCCTGCTTCCATCCTCCCTCCCTCTTTTCCCATCTTTTGAAATTGTGTCTTTAGTGTATAGATCAAGCAGACTTCAAACTCAGCTGTGTATCCACAGATGACCTTGAACCCCTGATTCCCTGCTGTCTCCCCAGGTGTGCCTCACCACACCAGCTTTCCTGATTTCGATTTGAAGTAGGAGGCAGAGGCGGGTCTAACGTAGCCAGGACGGGCGGGTGGCTGGCTTAGGTGACAGGGCAGCGAAGCAGTACTCGCACCAAGACTGCATAATTGGTTTGTTTGCCCGTAGACAGGCCTGCGAGCTGGTCTCCAGGCCTAGACTGTGGGAGAAGGTAGTGACCTATTTTAAAAACGCCTCATTAGGGATCTCTGTGGCTGTGAATGTGGCCAGTTAAAAGTAGGTTGCTTTATCTTATGCCCCACAAATTCAGGTGCTTGAGACTCCTTCATTCATCCAACCGGTGGTGTGTACAAAGAGTCTCTCACCAGCTCTGGGGGAAAACTGTGAACTCCTCAGGGAGAGGCGGTGCTCTCGTGCCCTGGAGGTATAAGATACACTGAAAAGGTAAAACAGAGAAATAAGGTTACAGAATCAGGGGGTGGCAGTACACACCTATCATCCCAGTGCCTGGAAAGCCAGGGAAGGATGGTGGCCGTGAAGTTGAGGTCTTCCTGGGCTCTGTAGCAAGTTCTAGGCTGGCATGGGCTGCACAGGGAGACTCTGTCTTAAAAATTAAATAGAATTAATAATAGGATATCACTGAGTCGCAGGGGTGACTTGAGATTGGGTGGACAAGAAGCATCTTCCCAGGGAGACATTTACACCGACACCAGCGTTGTCTGAAGCCACAAAACAAAGGGTCGTGGAACAGGTGGGAACAGCCTCTGCCAAGGTCGTGTGGTTGGAATCTGCTGGGTATGTCAGGTGACTAGTGGGTGGGCTAGTGTAGCAGGAGATGGGCTTAGAGGGACCCGATACCCGTTTGTGGGATGTGCGGAGTGGCACTATATGGAGTTTGGAGTTGATACTGAGAGAGGGGGCTCTGGAGAGTTTTAAACAGGTCAGTGACATAGCTATTTATTGCTCACTATTAATTGAAAACCTTCATTAGCTTATGTGCACATGGAAGTCAGAGGATCGCTTGTAGGAGTCAGGGGTCCATTCTCTCCTCTCACCGTCTAAGTCCAGGGATTGAACTCAGGTCATTGGGCTTGGCTGTAAGCAATTTTACCACCTGAGCCATCTTGATGATCCTCTTTGCTCTGGTTTTAATTGATCTGTAGTGACTACATACAATGTCAGATTTCACAAGACAATTTCTTTCAAGTACATCGTGTGCTCTGACCATATTCATCCCCGTCTCTCCTTTCTCTCTTGTTCCCGTCTTCTCCCTCCTGAGTCTCCTTCCTTCTCCTGGTCTCTCTTTTGCTTTTGTATTTTGTATGTCATAGCAATTGTCTTATGCAGCCCTATAAACTCTAAGCTCTACACACAGGAGAAAACGCGGCATTTGTCTTGCTGAGTCTAACTTAACCGTTTTCAGGTAGGTGAGAATATTTTCAGGCTTCTTCGCGACTGAATAAAACCTCCCTGTGTACCCGCATCACGCTTTCTCCACCCACTCCTCTGCTGGTGGACGTCTCGCTGGCTCTGTGTCTCGACTCTTGTGATTGTGTTGCTTTTGAGAGCGCTGGGATATATGTAGGAATGCTAGACGGGGCCATTTGGTAGCTGCATTCCTAGTTTTTAGTGTGTGTGTGTTGTATGTACACATGTGTAGGTGAGCTGATGGATGTTGGATGGCCTGTTCTTCCTGTCTCTCCCTTATTCCCTTGAGACAGGTTCCCCAACTTGTGGGTCGAAACCCCTTGGGGGTTTTGAATAAACATTTCACAGAGGTTTTGTATATCAGATATCTCACATGTCAGATATTTACCTCATGGTTTATAACAGGAGCAAAATGACAGTTACAAAGTAGCAATGAACATGATTTTATAGTGGTGGGGTCACCACAACCTGAGGAACTATATTAAAGCACTGTGATAATGGGGAAGGTTGAGAATTACTGTTCTAACTGAACCTGGGGCTGGGCTGAAAGCCAATAATCCCCAGTGGCATACCCCGCCCCCTGCCTCAGGCAAGCAGACAGACAGACTCACACACACACTACACTTTATACACGGGCGCTGGAGATTTGAATTCAGCTCCCTCATGGCTCAGCAAGTGCTCTTCTTACCCATTGGATCATCTCTACAGGCGTGTGTGTGTGTGTGTGTGTGTGTGTGTGTGTGTGCGTGTGTGTTTGAGTCAGGGAGGGTCTCTTTCGGTAGTCCAGGCTGCTGTAGCTCAGCCTCCCGAGTTCTGGAATCACAGGCCTGTACCAGCAATACTCCTTGTCTCGGTTTGTATTTTCTCAAGCTCCCCAGCAGAAACGCATTCCGCACACACCACCTTCCTCCAGGAAACCCAGCCTCCATCTCCTAACAGAGAACTACGGATCGCAGTGCTTCCAAGTGACAGATGGAGAGAAAATGCTTTGCTGACCTTAATTTAGTGATTTCTACTGTGCCAATTAAATGTGGGGACAGAAAAAAGATGCATTTGTAGTACAATTTCAGTTCTGTTGAAAAAAATGGCATAAAAGTACAAATGGAAAGAAATGGGACTGAAAATGTTAACCCAGCTGGCCCAGTGGTGCGGGTACAGTGAATGATTGAAATTTTATTTGTTTTGAAAATGAATGCAGAGGCTGGACAGATGGCTCAGTGGTTAGGGGCACCTGTTGTTCTTGTAGAGGACCCAGGTTTGGTTCTCGGCACCCACATGACAGCTCACAACTTTTTTTTTTAATCCTAGGACCCTTTTCTGACCTCCTCTTTTGACCTTCATGGGTTCCAGGTGGTGTGCATACATTCATCCAGGCAAAACATTCATACATATGCAATCAACGACTCCATTTTAAAAGACAATGAAGTCACATTTCTCTCATAATTTGAAATTTTATTTTTTGAAATTCTTTTGTTTGGCAGTGGGGGAATCAGGGTCTTCTCATGTAGCCCAGGCCGACTTTGAACTTGCTGTAACCTCTAAACTCCACCTCCCAAAGTGTAGAGATTCCTTGTGAGTCATCACACCTGGCCTCTTTTAAATTCTTTTTTAGAAAAAGATATATTTTTATTTGTGTGTGCATGTGTGTGTGGGTATGTGTACTGTGTGTATAGGTGCATCCACCATGTACACGTATGCAGAGGCCAGAGGCATCAGACACCTTCCTCTGTTGCTCTCTCCCTCAGTCTTTGAGACAGGGCCTGAAGTAGAGGCTGCCTGGTTAGTAAGCACCTAGCGCCTGCCTGCCTCTCACCTGACGGCTCTGGGGTGACAGGACCAGGTATGACCATTCCCCACTTCTCTGTGTGAACTGGGCACCTGGACCTGAATCTTCTTGTTTGCACACCAAGTGCTTGTACCCACCGAGCCGTCTATTTAGTCTGCTCTGAAAACCCAGTGTCAAAAGCTCAGGGGACTGAAGACACAGCACTAATGTTGCCCTGGCTTCCCAGTGCGTGGTCTTTTGTTTTATTTTATCTATTTAGAAATTATTTTTAATTCAAAAAGTAAACTTTTCTTGCATTGGGAGGGTGGTTTGGTTGTTAAAATGCCTGAGTTCAATTCCCAGAACTCCCGTGGGAGAATCAAGTATGGTGGAGCACACTTGTAATCACCGCACCGGGGAGGCAGAGATGGGAAGTTGCCCGGGGCTCCCTAGTCAGCCAGACTGTCCTCCATGGTGAGTTCTACGTCAGTCACTGAGAGACCCTGTCTCAAAAAGCAAAGTGGACAAAATAACCTAAAGAAAGATAGCACAGGGGCTGGAGAGATGGCGCAGGGGTTAAGAGCATAGGCTGCTCTTCCAGAGGACCTGAGTTCAATTCCCAGCAACCGTATGGTGGCTCACAGCCATCTGTAATGAGAGCTGGTGCTTTCTTCTGGCCTGCAGGCATTCATGCAGGCAGAACACTGTATACATGATAAATAAATAAACCTTAAAAAAAAAAAAGAAAGATAGCACAGGCTGTTTTTTGGCCTCCACATGAGTGAACATAAACATGTAAAATAAACTTTTCTTTCATTGAGTCAGGGTCTTGCTATATAGCACAGGCTGACACAAAACCTTTGATCCTCCTGTCTCAACCTTCTGAGTGCTGGGCTTACAGATATAGTTAACAATTCCCATTTCAACAATCTTATTTATTTACTTATATTATTTTTGAGACAGGGTCTCTCATAGTCCAGGTCCCTGGAACTTTCTTTAGGTAGCTGTGACTGCCCTTGACCCTCTGATCCCTCTGCCCCCATCTCCCAAGTGCTGGGACTGATTTCAGGCCAGCTCCATCACAACTGGATCACCCCTGTTTTTCAGGAAGTCTTTTTAAATCTAGACCCTCTTTTGTTTCTAAATAGAAATCAAGACAGTGGAGAGATGTTCCACTAAGAAACGAAAGTAGTTTTTTCATATTCCCTTTCCAGACCATTAGCGTTTCAGGTACTTAGATCGTAGTTCTGTGTGTGTGAATATTAAACGCCTTATGTCGTGGGGCTGGAGAGATGGCTCAGTGGTTAGGAGCATTCGCTGCTCTCCCAGAGGACCTCAGTTTGGTTCCCAGCTCCCACATCGAGCAGCTCATAACCTTCTGTGATTCCAGCTCCAGGGCATCAGACATCCTCCTCTGGCCTCTGAGGACATTGTGCTCAGGTGCACACCCTTCACATCCCCACGTAGACACACACACATTATTATAAATAAAAAAAAATAGAACAAATATCTGAAAACTCCTACCATGATGTCATCGATTTAGAAGCTTGTCATAGCAAGTTACTTCCCTCCCCCAAATCACTTCTGGAATGCTTTCCTAGAAGATTATGAAACACAGATGATTTTCACCCCTGAAACGAACGGTTAGGGAACTTAAAAGCACAACTTCACAGAGAGAAGGGAAAAGTTTTTACCTTCTCAGTACTCACAGTGTTCACTGAAAGCATAATTTATACTTATAAAGAATAGAGCAATTAAATATTCATTAAAAACTCATCTTTGAACACTGCACTTTATTGTTCTTGTACAGGAGCCCCAAAGTTGGTATCGTGGCTACAAATCATTGGCATTTTTTTATTAACAACAGTTTGGCAATAGGAAAACAAATTAGGTGGTAAAGCTAATTATATTGCTGACATATTTATTATAGTGGAATACTATCTTTGGAAAACAGGGAGAGGAAAAAAAATACAGCTTGGCACTTGGAAACATGGGTGTGTTTTTGGATGATCTATCTATTGTCCCATGATAACTGTAGTCTCAGGACATACTAGGTAGGTTTGGTGGTATGTTGGTTATTTTTTACTGTCAAGTTGATACAAAGTATTGCTACCCAGGAAGAGGAAACCTCAGCTGAAGAATTGCGCAGATAAGCTCCGCTTGTGGCCTTGGGTACCTTAACTGTTAACTGATGGCAGGCCTAGCCCACCACGGGCGGCATTACTCCCTAGGCAAGTGGGCCTGGGATGTATAAGAAAGCTAACTTAGTATGACTCTGCCCCAGCATCCTTCATGGTTTCTGCTGTACTTCCTTTGGTGTGAGCAAGTTCGTTGCTCAGAGGTAATGCTTCGTGGAGTAGCAAGGAGGCTTGCTCTCGGGTCCTGGACTCTGACCGAACACTTGACTGAAGCAGTTTGGCTCACTGTGTGTGAGGAACAGCCTAGCTTGGCCAGGAAGGCATGGCGGCCGGTGTCGATCAGTGATGGTGTGTCTCCTAGTCTGTCTTGCTCTCACACTTTGGCAGACCAAGAAACAGCTTGGTGGAACTGTAATTCTCAAGGCCGGCCTCAGTGGGCTCACGCTGAGCCTCCCTGTTGTGGAGATTCGCCCCGCCCCCACACAGGGAACTTTCATCAGGGAGCTTTTGAGTCCAGGCTGACCCTTTGCTTTCCCAGTCTTTTTTTAAAAAGACTCACTGTGATGGCTGGTTTTCGTCAACTTGGCGCAAAGTAGAAGGTAACCTCACTGAGGAATTGTCTCCATTAGACAAACACATGGACGATTCTGTGGGGCCTTTTTCTTTCTTTAAAAAAAAAAGATTTATTTTAATTTAATATGTATGGGTGCTCTGCCTACATGTATATATATTCATTATATGCTTGCCTAGTATACATGGAGGCCAGAGCAGGTGCTGGATCCTCTGGAACTGGAGTTAAGGATAGATGTAAGCCATCATGTCGGTGCTGAGAACGGAACCCAGGTCCTCCACAAGAAGAGTGTGCCCTCCTAACCACTGAGCCATCTCTCAAGCCCCTGTGGGATATGTGGGAAGGCCAAGCCCATCACGGGTGGTGTCATTCCCTGGGCAGGTGGATCTGGGCTGCATTGCAAAGCAAGCTATGGAGAATAAGGCAGTGAACAGTGTTCCTCTGCAGTCTCTGCTTCAGCGGCTGCCTTGAGTTGATCCCTTGGCTTCCCTGGATGACAGGCTGTAAGGTGGGCAGGAAAGGTCGTGATGTTTGTTGCAGCAATAGAAGAGCCACTAGGACCCACCCATAGTGTCTTGCTTAAGGGAAGAGTGAACAAGTGTGTGTCTCTCACGGCTGTAGCGAAATACCTGACCAAAGCAACTCAAGGAAGAAAGGGTTCAGTGTGGTTCATGGTTTAAGGGTGCACAGTCCATCATGATGGGGAAGGCATGGCAACAGGACAGTGAGACAGCTGGTCACATGGCAACCACAGCCAGGAATCAGGTGGATGCTGGTGCTCAGCTCATTTTCTCCTTTCTGTTAGATTGGGAGCTCAGCTCATGTGGTGGTGACATCACCATTCAAGGTGGGTCATCCTACCCCACTTAAGAAACTCTCTCATAGACTGGCCTGGAGGCTTACAGCTTATCTCCTGGGAGATCCTAAATCTTGTGGAGATGGCAAACAATATTGACCATCACAGCACAGCAAACTTGTTAGAGGTGGTCTCCCCTCTCTCTTCTCTTTCTGTGTGTGTGTGTGTGTGTGTGTGTGTGTGTGTGTGTGTGTTTGTAGGTGTGAGCATGCCACAGTGAGCATGGGGAGGTCGGGGGACAATCTGAGCTGGGGGTCCCCGCCTTCAGCCTTGTTTTGATGCATGCGCTCTTTGCTTGTCATGTTACACAGCAGGCTGGTTGCTCGATGAGCATCTGGAATTCCTTCTCTCTTGCTGTAGGAGGACTGGACCTATGGATGCTACTGGGTCTGGCTTTTATGTGGGCTCTGGAGATCAAACTCGGGTCTCTGTGCTTGTGTGGCAATCCATTAAATGGCTGAACCATCTCCCTACTTTATAGTGAAGGGAACACAGTGTAGACGGGAAAACGAGGAACACGATGACTAAGTGTCATGCATTTGCTCATGTAAGTCCGCTCTCCAACGCAGCTTCCTTTTTTTCTCACTCACCTGTGATTCGGTTAGTGGGAAAACGGATTTATTTTAGCAAACTCAAGAATTAGGGAGGCACTTCAAATATGATGGAAAACGGGACAGTTTGCGAGTTTCATTCATTCCGCAAGCCTAATCTGTGTGTGTACTGATAACAGGCCTAATTACAGTGTAAACATCTTTATAGCCGCAAACATCTGTACTGCACACTGATGTCGTGTTGCAGCCTCTGGCGTTCCTGCTGCTCATTTGAAAAATCAGTTGCTCTGCCTTAAATCTGATCCGTGCTCGATGATTCATTTTATACAGATGTATTTAAGAACACGTCCTATATCTGGTAAGAAGGCACACAGAATCGTAGTAGCTCCAAGAACATTACCCTATCTAGTATGTTCACTAACCCCCCCCCCCCAATCCAGCACTTTATTGATGAAGAAATCAAGATGCATCAGGCTAGCTGTGGCAAGAGTGTGGTAAGTTCAAGGCCAGCCTGGATCTGAGACCTTATTTCCAAATCACTTGAGCCCCTACCTAGAATCCAGCAGTAAGTGGCTGGAAAAATGCCTTTCTAGAATGGGGGAGTTTCTAGGTTCAGTTCCCACACCCAATAACCATTAACTACTTATAACTAACTAACTATCCTCAGCCTCATGAGTATCTTCGCTTTAGGTATTGTTAACTATACAGATCCTTCAGGAGGGGCAGTGCTGCATAAGCCCCTCTCCCTAGCAACCATTAACTGTGTATGCATCTTCAGGGGGGGATGGGACCTCATGAACCTTACCCTACTCCATGATGGAAATGTTGATGGGCCCAATCTAGTGCAGAACATGGAAGAGAGAGAGAAAGAGGACAGGATGTTAGGAACATTTTTTGTTTGTTTGTGACAAGGTCTCTCCATGTAGTCCTGGCTGTCTTGAAACTCACTTTGGAGACCAAGCTGGCCTTGAACTCAGAGACTCACCTGCCTCTGTCTCCCGAGCGCTGGAATTAAAGGCTTGTGCTCCCATGCTAGGCCTACTACTTGGTTTTTACCAAGAGAAATAGACCCACAATGACCTGCTCAGAGCCCATCAAACCAGGCTCAACCTGGATCAGAGTAAGTACGCTGTGGTGAAGACTGGGGGGGACAGCAGCTCCCCTGAATTGTTGCTCTGCGTGCAGGGAAGGGTGAGACAGAAACATCCAGAAGGACTTTGGGTGTAGTCACATTCCAGGTACCTGTGACTGGAGACACACATCTCTGTGAATTACACTTGTGATTTTTTCCCCCATCTCCTCCCTCCAACAACCCCACCCACCTAAACACAATGAAGCACTTTGCTTAGACCTGCTACCTCGACTGATGCTCCATAGCTAGTCTGCAGATGAAGTAGGGTGCCTTGCTCGGCACAAAACCACCATGCACACTCAGGACCCCAGATATTCTCTCCCATCATTGAAACAAATATAAAAATATTTCGTATGTGCAGGAATCAGTATTGCGCATCTATGAACCTCCTTGTCAGAACAGCTCCTGCTGACACCCTTTGGAATCAGCATCTATGAACCCCCTTGTCAGAACAGTGCCTGCTGACGCCCTTTGGCATTTGTCACCCAGCCGTGATGCGCTCAGCCTGGGATGACTAATAAAGTCTATTTAGCAGACCTGTTCCTCCCACTTTTTTTGTCTTTTTTAGACATTTATTTTTAACTAGATGGATGTGTGTCTTCGTGAGAGTTACGCGCGTGCGCCTGCGGGTGGTCACAGAATCCAGCAGAGGGCGTCAGATCCCCCTGAGGCTGGAGTTAAAGGAAGTTGTAAACCACCTGACCTGGGGGTGGGGCTTGAACTCAGGTCCTCTGCAGGAACAGGACGTGCTCTTAACTGCTGACTCCCTTCCCCATATCACACGCCCTTCAACTTGAGTCTGTAATAATTGACAGTTTATTGTTGAAACAGTATCTCACTATGTAGCCATGAACGGCCTTGAGATGTTATGTAGACCAGACTGGCCTCAAACTCACATAGATCCATCCACCTTCCTGCTTCTGCCTCCCTAATGTTGGGATTAAAGAGAGGTGCCACCATGCCAGTGACAGGGGCATTTTTTTTTCTGTCCGTTTCTTGTTTGGTAAACTGACATGTGACAAAGATGGGGAGGGTGAACTCTGGGGACTCTAATGGTGCAGGCTGGGTGTTTTTCTCTTCAGCAGGAAGAGGACACTTAGGAGGCGTGTGGAAGATGGCTTTGGGATGATGATGGTGCAGTTGGAGCTGGTTACATAAGCAGTCTTTTCTAAGTAATTCCCATGCATTAGAGCATTTAATCCCTTTAACAACCTTGCGAGGCGGATACCGCGGTAACCACTGTTTTTATAGAGGTGGACACAGAACTGTGGGAAGTTTAGGCATGACAGCCCTCGCTTACCTTGAGGGATTTGTTGTAAGACCCCCCAAATGCGGGAGATGCCTGAAATTGCAGATCATACTGAGCTTGTGTGTTTTTTTTTTTCTTTTGTAAACATGCATTGATAAAATGTAACTCAACTTAATGGGCACTGAGAGATCAATATAACTACCAGTAAAAAAGAACAATGATAACCACCAAAACACTCTTTCTTTTCTTGTCTTCTACCCACAGATTTAACTCTTTTTTTTCTGTTCTGGCTCTGGACATTCAGTATGGCGCCTTGTGCTTGCTGGTCAAACACTGTACCGCTGAGCTACACTTCAGTCAAGGTTTTTACTTTGTGTTTTGACACAAGGGTTCACTGAGGTGCCGAGGCTGACCTTGAACACTCCATCTAGCCCAGGCTAATTTTCAACTTGCAATCCTTCTGCCTAACTGGGATGAGTGGCCGCTGTCACCAGGTCCACTTGCCCTTTACGCATTTATGGCCGTACACTTTGTAGTTTGACCGGCAACAGTGAAAACGGCACAGATCTCTCTTCCTTCTCAGTCTCATGGGAAAGAGCCGTTTGCACCCTGCTCTTGGTCCCCTTAATGTATTGCTTTTAGTCTTTCCTTATGGCGTGGAGGACCTCTACTTTCTCACTTAAGAGAAGTAGAATGTGGCTTTCCTTCGGCAAGGCCAAGCTGCTGCTGTCACCAGCGCGGCACTTGGAGGCCATTAAGTAAAATGATGGTAGCATAACTCCGCAGGGACAGTCAGTTTGATAAACAAGATGGCTATTGCGTGATTATTGGGAAAGGACGACGCAGAGCATGATATGTCGAATGACTACAGCCTGAGGCTAATAAACAGCTGACAGGTAAGAAACACAGTGTGAAGACACCGGACAGCAGCGAATCTGGTAACTGAGAGTCACTGAGTGGCTAATGAGAAGCTCATATATACAATGTGGAGACGTTAAACAGCAACCAGTCTATAAACTGACCTGTCTGCTGAATGACTAGGAAGAGGTTTGTAAATACGTCATGGGTACTCTGATGAGAGCTGATAGGATAACTGAGTTATCCTCTTGCTGACTAATGGAGGGGTGTGGTGGTTTGAATGAGAAGCATCCTCCATGGACTCGTGTTGCTGAACACTTTGTCCCCAGATGGTGGCGCTGTTTTGGGAACCTTTAGGAGGTGGAGCCTTGCTGGAGAATGTATGACCCTGGGGGTTTGAGGGTTTAGAACCCGGCCCCACTTCCTGCTTTCTTTCTGTTTCCTGTGCGTGAATGGAATGTGATCAGCCTGTTTTTTTTCCCCCTCCAGCCAGTGCGCTTGCGCTATACCTTCTTGGCTATTATGGCCCCTCCCCCTGGAACCTTAAAACCGAAACAAGCTCTTCCGTAAGTTGCTTTTGGTCACAGTATTTCATTACAGAAATGTAGTAATAGGAACGGCGGGGCTGCATCCCCGGCACCCTGGCCGCCCACATGGCTAGCTCTAGCTTATGCCCCGAAATAATTACACGGACACTGTATTCTTTTAAACACTGCTTGGCCCATTTCTATCTAGCCTCTTCTAGGCTAATTCTCACATATTAATTTAGCCCATCTCTAATCATCTGTGTTGCACCCCAAGGTGCGCTTACCGGGAAGATTCTAGCCTACGTCCATCCTGAGTCGGAGCTGAATCGCCTCTGCCCAGGAGAGCGGATCATGGTGTCTCTCTGAGGTGTCTGCTCCCGAGAGCAGAGCTGTCGAGTCTGAGCTCACTTCCTTTTCCTCCCAGCATTCTGTTCTGTTTTCTCCACCCACCTGTGTTCTAACCTATGAGGGCCAGCCAAGCAGTTTCTTTATTTTTTTAACCAATGACCTTCCTCCATCACAGAAACAGAAAAGTAACTAATACAAAAGGGTAGCGCGGACGGTATGGATGTGCTTCACAGATGGCTCATCAATTGAGATGGTTGCTGGTGACTAACAGCGGGGTATACACATAGCACGGAGATGCTGGGCGGCAACTGTGATGTTGACAGCTGAGATATTTACTAAATGATTAACGGGAGGGTAGCATATACAGTGTGGATGTGCCCTACAGCAGTAACCTGAAAACTGGGGCAGCACTCAGCAGCTGATGAGGGGGTTGTGTACACAGCACGGACATGCTGGTCAAAGGGAAGAAGAGGGATGGCAGTTGGAGATTTTTACCGTGTTCCTCAGAATGACTGGATACCTTTCAATTTCTTGCTAGAACAGCCTGTTAAGCTCTGCCTATAAAATTCAACCACTCTATCAGTCCAAAGTTCCAAAGTCTTACATGTTCAGATCCAAACTAGCAAGGTCAGATCTGTCACTGAACACCCCACTCCTGGTACCAACTTCCATGTTACTTTTCTAGTGCTGTGATTAGACATGGCCAAGGCAACTTATAGAAGAAAGAGTCCTCCTCCTCCTCCTCCTCCTCCTCTTCTTCTTCTTCTTCCTCCTCCTCCTCCTCCTCCCCCTCCTTCTCCTCCTCCTTCATCTTTGGTTTACAGTTCCAGAGGGTTAGAGTCCTTGATGGTGGATCTGGCAGGCATGGTGGCTGGAACATAAGGCTGAGAGCTTACACCTGGGCCTATGAGGGTCATTTCATATTCAAATCCTAATTCAGTTGGAGGTCAATACTGTAGGGATTGGTCTGAAGACCTGGTGTTCTTGAGTAATATAACCTGGATGTCAGTGTGGGAATAAGCAACTTATATTGGTTTGCAGGGTGTTCTCGCTGCACGTCATCTTTCCTCATCTGCAGGAGAAGATGGAGATAATAATAGGTGCTTCTTTGACTGGAGGGGTGGGCGGCAAGGAAGGAATGTTCACTGAACAGTTTCTTTGAGTACTTTGAATTCTTTAGACAAAGAAGCACGAGGCTAGACAAAGTAAAATCAAGGTGTTTCTTAAAGGGGCCCATTAAGGAATTTGAACAGATGAATAAGGAAACCATCAGCAGCATTGAAATGCTATCATTCAGGATAGGGCCCTTTAAGGCAAGAACTCCTCTCCTGGGTTGAGTGAAGTTTCTAGATCATTCAGTTCTTATCAGAGGGAGGTGTGGGCCAAGAAAGCAGTATGTATAAATGGTCCTCAAAGTTCAGTCACAAACAGCATCAAGCAGGCTGGCACCACAAGGCAGATCATTGGGAAAAAGAATTTGACCTCTTTCTCAGAGGGAGATCCTCTTTTGCATGGGGATTTACCATTGCTTGTGTGAGTGTGCTCATGTGTAGACATGTATGTGAAGGTACATGTACACACATGGAAGAGAGGGGACAACTCCCACGTGTTCTCAGGTCCTGCCGACCTAAGGTTTTGCTTTAATTGCATTTGTTTATTTTTATGTTTGGACATGCACATGGAGGTCAGAGGGCAACTTGCAGGAGCTGGTTCTTTCCTTCCGTCACCTGCATCATAGGGATCCAGCTCAGGTGGTCAGACTTACTTGGCAAGGTCTCCTTTACCCACTGGGCCATTTCACTGGCCTGTCCTTTTAGGGACAGGGTCTCTCACTGGTCTGGCACTCAACAAGTCGATTGCCCGGTAAGTCACAGGGGTACTTCCGCCTCCACCTCCCCAGTGCTGGGGTTGCAAGCTTGACACCATTTCTTTTTCTTTTCTTCATTATGAGCAGATAAGGGGCTGGGAAGATGACTCACATGGTAAACTGCATCCTTGGTAAGCCTGAGGACCCTGGTTCTGTCCCTAGCACTTAAATGAAAAACAGCCAGCTAGGGTGGTGTGCACCCTAAGCCCGGCACTGGGAGCAGAGACAGGAGGACCCTTGGGGCTCACTGGCCTGTGCCTAATGTGTGAGCCCAGGTACAATGAGAGACTCTTCCTCCAAAAATAAGGTGGGGAGCCATTGAGGAAGACTCATGCCATCCACCTCTGAGTGACACATGATAGCCGCATATGCACACACAAGAACACACACATGCATACAGGAATATGTGAATGCACACACACACACACACACACACACACACACATCAAATAAACCAATTGTGGTGACATCAAATCTGTAATCCTCCTGTCTCTGCTATGGAGTGCTGGGATTCCAGGCATGCTTCATCATGCCCAGTGCTAATTTACTGATTAAAAAAAAAAGTAATAAGATGCTCAGTCCTTTCCTTTTATAGAGTTAAAGTTTGGGATCACGCCTATGCACACCTTTAATGCCAGCACTTGGGAGGAAGGAGCAAGCAGAGCTCTGTAAGTTCAAGGTCGGACTGGTTTACATAGTGAGTTCCAGGTCAGCCAGGTTACATAGCTCTCTTTCTTTCTCTTTTCCTCTCTTACACACACTGATTCCACAACAAATCCCTCTAAAAGCCAAAACCAAACCAAAAGAAAACAAAAACAAACACCCTCGCAAAACAAACAAAAATGCATATCCCCTTTCAGGAGTGCATATATAATATTTGCCTTTATAACATAGTACATAACTACAAAACGCAATTAGTATTAAATTAAATGACTTTGAACACACGGGGCAGCCTTCTGGAATTCCAGGTTGCTATGCTGTGAAGCCACGGAGTTGGGAATATGCTTGGCTATTGGAATTCTGCGATCCAGTCCTAGGAGGGTGGCCCAGCTATACCCTTCTTCTGGGCACAGAATGGTCCCCAAGCTGGTGTCCTCTGAAGGCACTTCTCTGGATCTACGCTTCCTCATCCTCTCTTTCAGTGGTCTGTGGGCCATTTGGGGAGAGAGGACAGACAGCAGAAGGCACTGATCTTGAAGGTGAAGTATAGGGCTCAGTGTGCCTTTCGGTGCTTGGCCCCATATTTGTGTCCTTCCTGATACAACCCTGGACAGCCACAGAATTCATCACAGCCCACGGTCACCAGTGTGTCTGCAGCCTGCCTTCCACATCTCCTTTGGGGTCTCTACTCATTCTTTGTCCTTGCAGCTTAAAGGGGCCTTCTTCCCCTACTCACCCATCTTTCATTTTTATTTTAGCAGTGTTTTTAGGAATGAGAGAGGAGAAGTAAGTTTTTTTTTTTTGGTTTGCAAATTTTTAGCCAGACGTCTACTATATATTTCCACCCTCAAACTTTTTTAAAAGACTTATTTTTATTTTATGTGTATGAGTGTTTGGCTTGCATGTATGTATGTGCACCTGGTACTTGCTGAGGTCAAAGAAGGCACTGGATCCCCTGGGACTGTAGTTATGGATGGCTCTGAATGCATGTGGGTGCTAGGAACTAAATCTAGCAGCAAGTGCTCTTAACGCTCTTAACCGCTGAGCTGTCTCTCCAGACCCTCATCAAACTTTTAAATCCATCTCATGTTACTTTTGGCTTATACTAAGATATACAGAATTAACTATTTTGCTATGTTTTTTTTTTTAAAAAAAAGGGCATTAATTTTCCCTAGTATTATTGAATCATCCATCCATGGATAAAATGCTACTTTTGTTAGATGCCTTTGTCTAGCCAGAGTTACTCTGATTTTTGATGTCCCCCCACTTTTTTTGAGACAGGTCTTGTTGTATAGCCCAGAATGGCTCTTGAATGACATCGGTCAGGCTTGTAATTGACAGGTAGCCCAGCCTAGACCCGAACTTATGTAGCCCAGACTGGTCTTGAATTCATAATCCCCCTGCCTCAGTCTCTTGAGTGATTGGATGACAGGTGTGTGCCAACATGCCCAACTCTTTGTACATTTTGAGGCCTGCAAGTCTTTGAATAGGACCCTGAAGAGACGTCAACAGCAGTTAAAAAATGACGTAGAGGACAGTGGGCGGGCATTACCAGGGACAACGGGACAGGATGGAATCCTGAGGTTTGAGGGTGCTGGCAGGTGCCCCTTACGAATGCCACACGACAGAGCCGTTCGACTGGGCACCACTTTTCCCTGGTGCTTCATTCTGAGACCCCGTGGCCCCTCAGAGCCTTGTGGCAGGAAATGCAGTCAGCTGGCCATGCCAGCTCAGCGTCTCTCCAGGCTTGACGATTAAGGTCGTTTCAGGGGAGATGACTAAATTAGGCTGTCTTTTGTGGAGTGGAGTGGCTTGTGGGACACTGTCCAGTGTTGTCTCTCCTGGCTGCTGGGGACAGGGAGGTGGTGTGGACACAGAAGATGGTGACTGGCCGGGAGTTTTTGCTGCAGTGCTGTCTGCTGCAGTGCTGTCTGCTGCAGTGCTGTCTGCTGCAGTGCTGTCTGCTGCAGTGGTGACTGCTCACTCTTGGCCCCCTTCCCTGACTGCTGCTTCTATTGTACCAGTGTCCCTCGGGTGTCCTCACACAAGGGCTCCTCAAGGTGGCTTCCTTCCTTCACTGACACGTGCCTCCACCTTGTTCAAGTCCTCTTGCTCTATTTTAGAATCTTTTCTACTGGGCCTTTGACACCTGTGGAGGCCAGGTCAGCCCCTGACACTACCTGCTTACTGCCTATGCTCTGTCACAGGACAGGGACTACTTTTTACTCCCTTGGGGATATCTTTGAATCTCCCATGACCCCTGTGTATTTGTTTGCAGACAAAATTCTATATGTGTTTTTTCGTCTCTCATTTTTTTTTAAGATTTATTTATTTATTATGTATACATATACAGTATTCTTGGTATTCTGTCTGCAGGCCAGAAGAGGGCACCAGATCTCATTACAGATGGTTGTGAGCCACCATGTGGTTGCTGGGAATTGAACTCAGGTCCTCTGGAAGAGCCGGCAGTGCTCTTAACCGCTGAGCCATCTCTCCAGCCCTCTCTCTTATTTTTGAGAGAGGGTTCTGCTGTGTTGCACAGGCTAGGCTGGAACTCAAAATAACTCTGGCTGACCTTGAACTTGCAGACTCTCCTGCCTCGGCTTCCCAAGTGCTGACATAATAGATGTGAATTACCATGCTCACTTTGTGTGTGTGTGTGTGTGTGTGTGTGTGTGTGTGTGTTTCACAAACAAGAATTCCTGCCCCAGCGATGAACTGGAAATAAAGCAAGAGTAGGAGTTCGGGACCTGCCCTTAGGATGAATGAATACTTTTTAAAGATTGGATGATGAGTGCTTGCTTTCTTTGTTTAGTACTGGGTCTTGAGCCTACACTATACCCCAGACCCTTACTGGGGGTTTCCTTTTTTTTAATTGATTTTATTGAGCTTTACTTTTTCTCTGCTACCATCCCTTTCTCTCCCCTCTTCCGTGGTCCCCATGCTCCCAATTTACTCAGAAGATCTTGTCTTTTTCTACTTCCCATGTAGATTAGATCCATGTATGTTTCTCTTAGGGTCCTCATTGTTGTCTAGGTTCTCTGGGATTATGAACTGTAGGCTGGTTTTCTTTGCTTTATGTTTGAAAACCACTTATGAGTGGATACATATGATAATTGTCTTTCTGATCTGGGTTACTTCATTCAATATGATGCTTTCTAGATCCATCCATTGCCAGCAAATTTCAGGTTTGTCATTATTTTTTTCTGCTGTATAGTACTCCATTGTGTAAATGTACCAGGTTTTCCTTATCCCTTTTTTGGTCAAAAGGCATTTAGGTTGTTTCCAGGTTCTGGCTTTGACAAACAATGCTGCTATGAACATAGTTGAGCACATGTTCTTGTGGTACAATTGAGCATCCTTTGGGTATATATGCAAAAGTGGTATTGCTAGGTCTTGAGGAAGGTTGTTTCCTAATTTTCTGAGGTGTAAGATGGAATCTCAGAGTTGTTTTTATTTGCATTTCTCTGATGACTAAGGATGTTGAACATTTTCTTAAGTGTCTTTCAGCTGTTTTAGATTCCTCTGTTGAGAGTTCTCTCTTTGGGTCTGGATTTTTTAAATTGGATTATTTTTTCTTTTGATGACTAATTTCCTGAGTTTTTTGTATATTTTGGAGATCAGACCTCTGTCTGATGTGGGGTTAGTAAAGATCTTTTCCAATTCTGTAAGTTGCTGTTTTGTTTTGCTGACTGTGTCCTTTGCTTTACAGAAGCTTTTCAGTTTCAGGAGGTCCCATTTATTAATTGTTCCTCTCAGTATCTATGCTACTGGGGTTATATTTAGGAAGTGGTTCCCTGTGCCAATCCATTCAAGTGTACTTCCCACTTTCTCTTCTATGAGGTTCAATGTGGCTGGCTTTATGTTGAGGTCTTTGATCCATTTGGACTTCAGTTTTGTGCATGGTGATAGATATGTATCTATTTTCATTCTTCTACAGGTTGATTTACTGGGGGAGTCTAGGCAGTCATTCTACCACTGGTCTGTGCTCCTAGCCTGTGTGTGTGTGTGTGTGTGTGTGTGTACTTATATGTTGGTATGTATGTATTGAAGTCAGAGGACAATGTTTCGTATAGTTCCTCAGGCTCTGTCCTTTGTTTTTTGAGGCAGGGTCTCTCAGTGGCCTAGAACTGGCCAAGAAAGCTAGGTTGACTACTGTCCATAAGGCCCAGGCACCCTCCCATTTCTGCCTCCCCCGCTTTTAGCTTTTAGATGCCTGCCACCGCATCTAGCTTTTTAATTGATGGTGGGGATCAAACTCAGGCCCCTGAGCTTGTGTCACAAAGACTTTACCAAGTGAGCTATCTTCCCAGCTACTTTCTTTGTTGATTGTATTTTATTTTAGACATGGTTTTCTATTTAAGACTGGCTGGCTTCCTGCAACAGTCTCCTGACTTCCCTGTGTTCTGCTCAATACTTTTTTTTTTTTGAGCATTCCTGATGTATTTAGTTCCAAGCTCATGTTAGGTGAACATGGCATCAGAGATTCCTGATTGGCATCCCCAAAAATTCACAGATGGGCCATGTCTGATGTTGTGTTTTTTTAAATCCCCCTTCTTTTTCTATTTTTTTAATATATGTGGTTTGCATGTTGAATGTATGTATATTTTTGCATGTTTCAGGGCACACCCTTGTGTGGGTGTACATGCATGCACGTGAGTTTGTACCTGGTGGAGACCTAAGGTTGATGCCAGGAATCATCCCCCTTCTCTCTTTACGGAGGCAGAGTCTGTCAGTCAAACCCAGAATTTACCACTATGGCTACTGTCACTAGCTAGCCTGCTCTGGGGAATCCTGTCTTTGTTCCCTTCCCAGCTGGAATGTCAGGCTGGCTGTCATAGCGTGACATGGCTTCCTGGGGATTTGAACTTTGGTCCTGAAGCTTATCCAGCAAGCCCCTTAACCACTGAGTCATCCCTCCACTCTCTTCTTCATCTGGAATGGAGAAAATCCCCCTCCCCTCAGCAGATTCTACTCTGATCCCATGCCTCTGTGAAGGTTAGGGAGCGAGGGACAGGCTTTCCTGATGCACCCTTCAGGTGAACTGATGTCTTAGGTTAGGCTCATTTTTGCTTCACGGTCAGCGCGCCCCATCAGTTCACGTCTCTCACCAGCCGACACCCAGCAGTGCCTTCTGCATTCCCTGTCCTGTGCCAGGCTGTTGGGATGACTCTGTGCCCAATTGTGACATCCTGGCTGCTGTTGGCAGGGCCTGTCTAGCCTGCCTCATCTCCCCGTGCACCTGGACCAGAGGCTCAGCCAGGTCCGTCTGACCTTGCATTATTCTCGGGTGCCTACACAGACCAAGCATTATTTAGTTTCCAGAACTCATGTCTTGGCTGTTCCATAACCAATGGAAAAATTCTTTACTGAAGGGAGGTAGGAAGCTCACAAGATTTAGGAACCTAAGACCGGGAAGACGACAGCTGAATGGGTAAATTTCTTGCCATACATGTAATCATAGAGCCCAGGTTTAGGTCCCCAGCACCTACATAAAAGAGCCAGGGGCTGTGGTGTACACTGTGGTACTAGTCCTGGGAGTCAGAGATAAAGGATCCCTAGCCAGCTTAGCTGAATTGGTAAGTTCTGGGTTCAGGGGGAGAGCCTGTCTCAAACAACCAAGTGGGAAGTGATAGAGAAAGACACCTGATCCTGATATCTGCTTTCTGCACGCACACATACGCCTGTGTACCTGCACATATTATGTGCGCAACCCACATAAAAACGTTCATAGAACACATACCCACAGCCTCCTCTCCCTGCAAGATTCAGGAAGCTAATGAAATTTTAGGAGTCCCCAGGTCTCACCCCAGGGTTATAGGCACAGTAAACAATTGCTGGGGAGAGCAGACCTTATTCAGTGGAACTGTCTGGAGTGCACTGCAGCGGGCCTGCAGCTTTGATGAGTTGTCACCCCATATGGGGGTGGGTTTTCCGCTGATGGTGCTGACATTGAGAGATGTCATAGTCAGAGAACCCGATGCCGTTATTGTATTTAGGAACAAAGAGGACAAAAGCAAACAGCAGCCGAAGGGAGAGGGTTTGCTTATAAAGAAAGGGTAGATTTTTCAAGCAGGGATGGTTAGGAGAAGACATGGGGGGGGGGAGAGAAAAAGAGAGAGAGAGAGAGAGAGAGAGAGAGAGAGAGAGAGAGAGAGAGATATTGAGAGAGGTTTTAGCAACTCAACTGCCCTGTTACAGAGTTGGAACTTTTGTGTTAATTCAGCACCAGCTTTTGGGCTTATGTGCATAGCAAGGCTCATTTGTATGCTGTTACATGTAGTTCTACATACAACTTCATGCATCAAATGTCTCATTTGTAGCTTAAGTACCTACCTATGCTTTAGTGTCCCAGTAAGCCACAGGACACCTTCTGACACTGTGGAGTTACCTCTTACCCATGCCTCTGGTGTCATTTTGGCTAGTTTCTCTCAGATGGGGTTTCCTGTCTTTCTTTTTGTTAATTTCTTTCTCTCTATTTCTGTCTGTCTCTGACAGGCTCTCCTGTAGCTCGGCTGCTCTCAAACTTTCTGAGTAGCCAAGGCTAGCCTTGAACTCGCTATCCTCCTGCCTGGACCTCCCAAGTACTTTGGGTGTATATCCCCATGCCTGACTTATACAGTGCTGGACATGGAACTCGGGGCCTTTTGCATTCTAGGCCAGCGCCCCACCAGCTGAGCCACATCCTCAGCCCACACTCGTTCTTCTCGTATGCTAATTCTGTAAAGCTTTCTGGACCTCTTTCTCCACCCTGTCTTCCTGCCTTTGAGTCACCAGTGCTGGGTAACCACTCACCCCTTCACCTTTAAGAAGTGCTAGTAAGTTAATAAGTTTACCAAGCTTGATGTCGGTGGAATCACTTCCTTGCTTTGTCATTGGCACCCTGTCTGATGATGCGTAGATTTCTTATGCTTCCCCAGGAAACATTGCCCAGCCCCTGCTGTGACTTCTGCAATAGCATCCATGAATCACAGCACATTTTGATACTCCCCCTGCACTCCTGCTGGCTAGTTGAGCTGCCCTCTCTCCCGCCTGAATCAGCACCTGCCTTCCTTGGGCATGCCCCCGGTTTTGTAGTAGCATAAAACAGAAACTTAAGAGGACAAGTGAAGTCCTTATCCTTAGTGCTAAGATCTATTTCCAAACATCCTCACCCTGTTGACTCGGGAATAATAGGTGAATTTTAAGCTGTTTTCCCACTCGAGGTTGGAGTGGGTGAATCCAATTTTCAGGCTATTCATTTTATGTAAATGAGCCTCAATGAAAGCGATTGATCTCCAGGGGTCCTGTATGCTTTTCTTTCCGAATCTGTCAAAAACCTCTTGTGTTGAGATAGGGTTAATCCAAGGTTGTCTTATTTATTTATTTTTTTCAGTGTTAGGGATGGAATTTTATGCCAGGGAAGTTCTCACCAAATAGTATTTCTTACCCTTCTTTTATTATTATTATTTGTGTGTGTTCATGTGTGTGTGTCTGTGTGTGCATGTGGATGCCAGAAGTCAACCTAATATGTTATTTACAATGTTAAAATCAGCTATATTCATCTTGTTTTATGTGTGAGTGTTTTGCCTGTGTCACATCAGTGCCTTTGGAGGTCAGAAGAGGGCGTTAGATCTGGAGTCATAGGTGGGGTGCTTGTGAACCACATGTGGGCGCTGGGACTCAAACCTGGGTCCTTCAGAAGAGCAATAAGTGCTCTTAACCACTGAACCCTCTCCCCAGCCCGATCCCATCAGATCTCACTCTCCAGGCACCATTGAACCTTATTCTTTTCTGAGACAAGGTACCTCATTGAGACTTGTGGTTTCCTAAGTCATCGAGGCCACCTAGCTCGTGAGTCCTAGAGCCCCCTTGTCTGCACATCTCCGTTGCTGATGCTGCAGACTTCATGTCACCACACATGCCTTTGCAGTGGGGCACTGGAGATCAGACTCATGCCCTCCTGCTTATGTGGTAAGCACTTAGCTAACTTGCCATCTCCCTAGACCCACCCCTTGTCTTTTTGGGACAGGGTCTTTTCCCGAAACCCTCTGTGAAGTGAGGTCCCACGACTGAGACCTTCACAATGGGATTAGTGGCCCTTCCAAATACAGATGCTCAGAGTTCATCTATCTCCACTCCACTATTTTGTGTGAGGATATAGATTAGGTACGCATACGCCCAGAAGAGGGTGCTTGCCAAACTCCGCCATGCTCCTACCTTGATTGTGAACTTCCAACCTCCAGGACTGTTAACATTTTTCCTGTTGGTCCAGCATCAGAAGTGTGGTCTTCTGGGATGGCAGGGACTGCCAGTGCAGACTTGATAGCGCCATTCTGGAGAATGCTCTAGAATCAAGGTTGAGTGGGTACCATGAGTAATTAGTGCCTCCAGACACAATGATCCTTGACCTCCCACTGTCTTGGGAGAGGCCTGTCAGCGATAGTGACGGAATAATTGAGGTAAAGTGTCTAAGTCTTTTGGTGTAACACCAATAGTTACCCATTCAGACACATCTTGTGAAGGTGGCAAGGTAGCCTTACATGGGAATATGAAGAGAAACCACATAGTGTCCTCCTCCTCCTCCCCATCATCATCATCATCATCATCATCATCATCATCATCATCATCATCGAGATGGGGTTTCATGGATCCCAGGCTGGTCTCAAACTCCCTATATGACCTTGAACTGCATTCTCTTGCTTCCATCTCCCAATCATAGGTGTGCATAAAGCTCGCTGTAGTGGTGCTGGGGATGGACGCCAGGGCTTTGTGCATGCTGAGCAAGCACTCTACCTGTCTACCAACTGTACCACGTTCCTTGTTCCTACATAAAAATTAAAAACATTGTATCTTTCCACCCAGGTATGGTGGCATAACCTTGTAATTTCTGCACTCAGGAGGATGAGACAGGAGGATTACTGTGAGCTTTAGGCCAACCCGTCATCATCACTGTAAGACTGTGTCTTTGTGAAAGAGAAAGACACAAAGAAAAGACCCAAACATGCATTCTTCCGTATTCAATTTGCTGAAACAGACACAAAGAGCTTTAAGGAAGAGGGTTAAAAAGCAGCCAAACGTTTTGTCTAGTTACTTTCAGAGAGAACAACTCCCATCATACTGTGAGACCTACGTCTTGCCTGGTGAACGGCTAAGCTCTGATATTGGTGTAGCGTTCTTTCCAGCAGGTACATTCATCCAATCACCTATGCTCCAAGATCCATGCCATTCCCAGAGAGACAAGAACACTTAAAATCAAAATTGGGATAGTAGTGGGGCCCAGAGGCATGGCTCAGTGGGAGGGCATCTGCCTAGAATCCCCCAGTAAGGCCCTGATACTATGGCTCAGTAATAGAGCATCTGCTTAGAATTTCCCAGCGAGGGACTAGGGACATGGTTCAGTGCTAGAGCCTTGCACAGAATTACCCCAGTAAGGGGCAGGGGCTGTGTCTCCGGGGCAAAGTGCCTGCCTAGGTCTGGGAGCATCATTCAACAGGAAGATGCTTACCTAGCACGCCAAAGCCCTATATTTGTTCTTCAGCTCTCAAAAGAGAGGAAAAACTGGTGTAGAAGGCAAACAGCTATTCCACCTGACACAGTCAGCTGTTAACACTTGCCCTTGAAGGTCTCCAGGCAAGGTTCTCACTTCCAAGGTCAGATGCGAGCTGTGCAGGTCACTCCATCTCTGGCCTGTGGCAGCCTTGGTCTTGCTCATTAGCTCCCTGGAGCCATCAACCTCTTCAGTTGTTAAATTCATGTTAATTTCTCTGAAGCTTTAAAAGTGAAATAGACCCATAGTGCTGTACATGGAGAGTTCCATAAGTGCACAGTTGCGGTCAATTTATTGTTTAGCCATAACTGTTATTTATATTTTGGCTCATTTTTCTTCGAGAACATATACAGCTATGTCATATATATGTATGTAAATACACACATATATTTCTAGATAAGAATATATGCATATGACTAGGTAATTATGTTTTTATAGCTGTTACCCTTCTGTACCTATGATTTTATGGATGAACATTATAAAAGGAATACAGAGATAGGTTAGGATAATAAAACACAAGATAAATAAGAACAAATAAAAAAGTATGAGTCCCTAGCAGCCACGCTCAACATTCCGGAGGCAGCAGTAACTTTTTATGACTGGTGATGTCTCTGGGGGGCTGAAACCATTTCAAATGAAGCAGCTTATGTATTCATCATCTCCTCTGTGAAATGGGGCTTCTTCTTCCTTCCTTCTTCCTCCTTCCTTCTTTCCTTCCTTCCTTCTTCCTCCCTCTCTCCTTCCTTCTTTCCTTCCACCGTCTCTCCCTCCCTCTCTCCCTCCCTCCTTCCTTTATCCCTCGCTCCCTCCCTCCTTTCTTTCTCTATCTCCCTTCCTCTCTCCCTCTCTCTCTTTCTCTCTCCCCCCCCCGCCTCCCTCCCCTCCCTTTCCCCCTTTACTACTAGGGAGGGAGCAGAGAGCCATGGAAATGTTGGCACTGCGGACAGCATGGGATTCTAGGCATTGACTCATGTCCTCAGTCCCTCAATGAGGACTTCTATCCAAGGAATTTATTTCCCTTTTCTTTTTCTCTCCCCTTCTCTCCCACCTCCTGTTCTCTCCTTTCTTTTTCTCCTCCTCTTTTCCCTTCCTCATCTTCCTTCATGTGAAGCTGGCCATGACCTCCTAATCCTCCTGCCTCTGCCTCCCAAGTGCTGGGATTTCACTTCTCTCAATTAACAGGATCTTTAGCAACATTCCAGTTTTGGATGCTGATGAGATCAAGTCTTTTTCATGGATTTCTTGGTTGTTGGCCTTTTCATCTTCATGGGTTGTTTGTGCCTTCTCCGTTGCTCTCCTTGCTGGCTGATTGCTTTTATTTATGCAGTGTCGAGAAGTTTATGTTTCTATACCGTAGGTCATGCCTTTACTTTGTGATTTCTTTTGTTAAAGCTCTGAATGTCCCTTAGCCATGAAAGATAAGATAAATATGGTATATTAACTCTGGTTTGTTTTTTTTTTTAATTTGAAGTTTTCCTCTTTTAAAAAAAAAGATTAATTTTTATTTGTGTGTGTGTGTGTGTGTGTGTGTGTGTGTGTGTGTGTAAATGTGGGTGCGGGTGCTTGAGAAGGACAGAAGAGGGTGGCAGGTCTCCAGGAGCTAAAGTGAGCTGCGCAGTCAAACCCCAGTCCTTTGTGAGAGCAGTAAGTACTCTTAACTGCTCAGCCAGCTCTTCAGCTCTTATCCTGTTTCTTTTAAATAGTCTTTTTTCTCTTGTTTGTGCCTTTCTGCATTAAATTGACTCAAGGATACTGTCATTTAATAATGAGAACAGTGGTGTCTTGTCTTTATTTTTTTTTTTTAAAGTGTGTGTGTGTGTGTGGGTATGCACACGGGAGTATGGGCACACATGTGTCACAGCTCATGTTTGGAGATCAAAGGACAGCCTTGGGTGCCTGCCCTGGCCTTTCACCTTGTTTGAGACAGAGTCACTTTGTTTTATTATCATTGCCTATGCCAGGCTAGCTGGCTACCAGCTTCTGGGATTCTTTTGTCTCTTCTCCCATCTGGTCACAGGAGGGCTGGGATTAGAGATGCGTGACACTGTGTCTAGCTTTACATAGGTGCTGGGGATCCAACCTCAGGTTCTCGTGATTTTGTGCCTGGCATTTGACTCAGTAATCATCTCCCCAGTCCCTTTTTCCTCTCATTTTGATAACAGTTTTTTGTGTGAATTTCAAAGACAGGATTAAGATGTTTGTAAAGAACAGAAACGGAAGAAACAAGAGCATCCAAGGTCAAGGATAACACTCCCTATTTCTAAGGCTTTGTTACGACATCCTCAAGGAAGTCTGGGTATCACAGACCTGCTGCTGGGTACAGTGGGTCCTTCAGACACTTGCTAAGTGACTTGAAGCATCCAGGTCTAGTTAGGCGGTTCGTAGATAAGACTTAGTTTATTTACTTTTACCATTTAAATGCTTTTGAGGCAGAGTCTCATGGAGTCCAGGCTGGCCTGAAACTCAATATGTACTTGATTTGACCTCAAGTTTTGGATTCTTGTGCCTCTGCCTTCCTGGTTCTGGCATGAAAGCTGCTTGCCATGAACTCAGCAAATATATTCTAAGGAAACCAAGATTATAGTGAGAGCCTGGTGTTGTATGCTTGTCATCCTAGCTACTAGGGAGGCCGAGGCTATAGGACAGCAAATTCGAGATCAGCTTGGGCTTCAGGGTGAGTTCAAGGCAATCTTGGGCAACTTAAAAGACGGCTTCAGGCCAGGGAGATGTCTCATCAGGTAAAGGCACTGATTGCCAAGCCTGATGATAATAAGTTTAATTTTGGGGACCAATACAATCGGAAGGAGAAAGCTGTCCTCTGACCTCCACACACATGCTGTGGTATGCATACTTCGGTGCGCACACACACACGCACACATAAAGAGCCTGGGAGATAGCTCCTTGGTAGAGCTCTTGCCCAGAATGCGGAAGCTCCAGGTTCCATCCCTAGCGCGTCAACAAAAATAAACTAAACAATTCTGAACTTAATCAAGCTTTTGGGCCATGCCAATTAAGCAGACTCAAGTGAATCTCAAGACCCTTTAGACAATGGCTGAGCTGAAACCTCCATTGTATCCTGAAGGAACCCTTCCTTGGTTGCTAATGAGTTTGGATACTGCCAAGGCTGCCAGACTGGACAGAAGTTGGCACAGTTGAAAGACTCCAAGGAGACTCTTGGAAATGTGCATCTGCATCCACTCTTATGAATAATGAAACTCAGCCCGAATCTGAAATCAGATGGAAGATGACCGAGATAGTTTGTCTATCATGATAAAACATCGGGTTTATTTTGGTGGCTAAGAAGTTAAAAAGTTGTCAAGCCTAAGGAAGTCACACTCCCTGTCCTCGGAAGATGTCCTAGTTTCATTTTTGTTGCTATGATAAAATGCTCTGGGGGGAAAAAATCTTAGAAGAGAAAGGAGTTTGCTTTTACGTTTCAGTTCCAGGTTATAGACCATCACGACGGGGCAGGTCAAGGCGGGAACCTCAAACAGCTAGTCACAGCACAGCTACAATCAAGAACAGAGGGACAATAAATGCAAGGATGCTCCCTTGCTTGTTTATGAGCAGTTCAGATTCTCCACTCTTTCAGGCAGTCCAGGACCCCTTTTGTAGGGAGTGGTGTTGCCCACAGTGAGCTGTGTCTTCCCACATCAATTAATGCAATCGAGACAACTCTTCCCCGACACTCCCACTGTCCCTCACTGAGCCTCTCTTCTCAGATGACTCTAGGTTGGGTCAGGTTGACAATTAAAGTCAGTGTGCTCACAGCAGACATGGGTCTACATTTTCAGATCTCACGGGACAGCAGGATTATGGTTGGCTTCAAACACTTAAGACATTTTTACAAAGTTGAAAAAAAGCCCCGTCTTTTCAGAGCAAACTCATGCTATAGAAAGGACATTCTTGCAAGTGGACTATTGGGAATGCTATTACCAGTTGTTGTTGTTGTTGTTGCTAAAAGACATGAGCCTGAGTACTTTATCTAGGAAGTCAAGCCTGTGATGTTCAACTGTCTGTGAAAGAAAGCTGGGGAGATGGCTCAGTGGGTAAAGCGCTTGTCTTTTAAGAATGAAGACCTGAGTTCAGGTTCCACAGCACATATATAAAAAGCAAAGCAGCAGCAACAACAAGGCTGTCCGTGTTTAGTGGCACATCAGTAATCCTAGCCCTGGGGCGACAGAGACAACAAGATCTCTGGAGGTCATGGCCCAGCCAGACTAGTCTATTTGTTGTCCAAGCCAGTGAGAAACCCTGTCTCAAATATGGTAGATGACGCTGGAGGAATGACACTGGAGCTTATCCTCCGGCCTCCACATGCATGCACACACATGTGTGCAGGCGTGGGCCTGCATGTGTGTACTTGTGTGTGCATGTGTGTATACATGCTTCCCACACATGATGCTGTAAATGCTTTATTGATACAGTTCAGGCCTGTGAAGTTCAATAATTGGAGAATAAGATGTAAAAGAAATGGATCCGAGGCTCATAGCATGTGTTTTCCCAGAGGACCTTGACTCAGTTCCTAGCACTCACGCATGCTGACTCAGAACTGCCTGTAACCTCGGGTCCAGGGGATGCAACTACCCTCTTCTGGTCGGTAAGGACACTCAAATGCATGCGAGGCACAGAAAACTCATGCGGGCACACACACGTGCGCATACTTAAAAATAAACATGTCTTCTTTTTAAGTCCAGGAGAAGAGTTTTGTCAGCTGTCAGCTCTCCCAACTGCTGGCGAAAGCTCCAAATGAAGAGACGGAATGTTTCTAGGGCCCATCAGTTCAGCGACTACTTTCAATCAGTTCTGAAAAAGCGTTGGTTGATATTAGGGAAGATGAAATTTTATTATCCTGGTGTCAGCTGAAACCCAGCCACGCTTGTCAGATAAAATTGAATGAAGGCTGAGGTTTAGGAGACGTGGCAACCGGCGGCTTTATTTCTGCCGGGGTCTCTGTTTCTCTGAGGTGCGTTTTAAGTTATGAAGTCCTCATGATAAAATGTGAACTCAAAACTTCTATCCCGAAAATTGTGTCAGAGAGCGGGAAGATGTTGACTTTTTTTTGCATTTCTTTGTGTGAGTACTCCTGGGTGGCACCCATGTTAGTGTTTGTTTGTGGGCACAAGTGGGGTGGTCAAAGCCTAAATAACCCTTGGGAGTCAGTTTTCCCTTCTACCATGTGTGTTTCAGGGATAAAGCTCAGGGCTTCAGACCTGAATCCAGACTTGAATTGAGCCATCTCACCAGCCTGAGTGTCAAGATTTGTGATAGCTAGGGGTTATGGTATGTTCTTATAATCTCAGAACTCAGGAGGCTAAGGCGGGGAGATGGAGGGCAGCCTGGGCTACATAGAGAGAGACCTCTGTTTCCTAAATAAGATTATTTATAAAAATAAAAATTAATAAATAAGTAGAGAAAGAAAGAGGAAGAAAAGAATTTATTCTCATAAACACAAATTATAGTAAATTTTATTGCTTTCACTTAAATCTAATTTCTGTGTTTTGAGATAAAAATAGCTAATTTAATGAGTACCTACTATTCATTAGGCTAGGGTTGCCTGTAGAATGCTCATATTTGACCTCATTGCTTTAGTTGTGACTTCTGCATTATTTGTTTTAATAAGTTTGCCAGCAGTTCATCTGGCTTATTGCTTTTGTTTGTGAGAACTGGCTCTTTCTATTATCTTTCTTTTGCTCATCGTTTCATTAACTCTTTTTGTTGTCTTCTAAGTCAGACGTTAGCGTGGAAGGCCATCTTTTTCTCTTCCTAGGATAATAAAAAATATCTGCACTATTTAAATATTTTACCAGAATATTGCTTTATTACATAATGCATGATTTTGACGTTTGTATCATTTCCGTTTTTGTTATTTTTATTTATAGGTAATATGTTTGTCTATGTGTGGGTATGTGTACATGCCTGTGGAGGCCAGAAGAGGGCGTCAGATCCCCTAGAGCTGGAGTTCTATGTTGTTGTGACCCATTTCAGATGGATTCTAGGAACCAAGCTCAAGTCCTCTGTAAGAGCAGTAACCACTCTTACAACCGAGCCATCAATCCAGCCCATTTCTGTTACAAATATAACCTTTAATTTTAACCTAGGAAGTATTTAAGGGAATATATTCAAATTTCAGCACAACGTTGAAAATTCTTTGAGAGAGTGAGCAGGAAGAAGTCTTACTTTGTAGCCTGATTTAGTATTGAACTCACTATGTAGCCCAGGCTGGCCTTGAGCTCATGGCAATCCTCCTGCCTCAGCAACTTGAGTGCTAGGATGACAGACATGAGCTCACATGTGCCTCTGCTTATTGTTTCAAAGGCACCCATTCCTATTTTGGTCCCCTGTGTGTAATCTGTAATGTCTCCCTGGGTATGGAGAGGGCTTTACTTTTGAAATTCAGAAATGTCTTTTGAACTTCTAGTTGTGCCAATGTAGTTGCTAGTTGGATATTCTGTGAATGTGAGCTTGTTGGGTAAACTCTAGTTATATAATGGTTAATATTGATGGTAAACTTTACTTGACTCATAGTCACAGAGGGGACCTACCTCCGGGTGTATCTGTGAGGATGTTTCTAGAGAGTTTTAGCAGAAATGGGAAGACCCACCCTGAATATGGATGACGCCATCTCTATGGCTAGAGTCTGGGACTGATGAAAAGGAGAAAGTGAGCTGAGCACCAGCATCCATCTCTCTCTGCTTCCTGCCTGAGGATGCCACGTGACCAGCCACCTCTTATACTCCTCCCACCACGCTTCCCCTATCATGGTGGACTGTGTCCCTTTAAACCGTGAGCCAAAACTGATTCTTCCTCCCTTAAGTGGATTTTACCAGGTGCTTTGTCATGGCAACAAAGGGCAATAGCTAAGAAAGTCACTTCAATAGCAAAAGCTCCCAGAACCTATCAGTGAGAAAGGAGAGAAAGCAAATCCATTCTTAGGAAAAAAAGTCAGAATGGCTGACAGCCATTCAGAAAGATTGCTTGAATGGACCATTAATGAAATCTAAGTAAGAAAAATAAAACAGTTCAGTAAGCCCAAGGTTTTAAAAATACTTAATTATTTATTCATTTGGGATATGTGTGTATGTACACGCGTGTTAATGAGGGACATAGCGTCTGTGTGGAGGTCAGAGGACAACTTTGAGGAGTTGGTTTTCTCTTCCTATTGTGTGGGTCCTGGGAATTAGGCTCAGTTTATTGGCTGTGGTGATGAGTGTCTCTGCCCATTCACCAGCCTAGCTCCAAATCTTGGTCTTTTGTGGCTAGCCTTGTTAGTACACCATGTTGGGAACAGAGCTCCTGCCATACTGTCTGATGATGGTAGCTTTTTGCCATCCAAGGCCTGTTAAGTCAGACAGCCTAGCTAAGAAACTCCTGATTTTTCACCCATAAAACCAGTGAGGTAGTAAATATTTGTGGTTTTCAAGTCCCCAAGTTCTCAGATAATTTGTTAAACAGCAATACATAATGAGCCTACTCACCCGGAAGAGCAATCTGATGACATCCGGTAAGGATAAAAGTTTATGTATTTAATACCATGGTAACCAGGCAGGTCTGGCTGTCAAAGTCTGTGATTCCAGCAGCAGGCAGACCCTGGAGGGAGACTGCTCTGAGTTTAAGGAAAGTCTGGGCTACAGCCTAAGATACTGTCTCACAGAAACAAAGCAAAACCAGGGCATAGGAAGATGGCTCAGCAGCTAAGAGCACTTGCAGAGGATGCACCGACATTCCCAACATCCACCTCAGGACATTCACAGCTCAGACTATAGGACATCTGACTGCCTCCAGGGTCAATACACACCCACGCATGAACCCACACACAAATACACACATGGACTTGTCATTAAAATGTAGGAATCAAGTCTTTAACAAAAATAAAACAACATAATAAGTATTTTATCTATGTCTATAGTCTAGGGAAATTTCTATAGTATGTACAAAGAAACACACATGAAGATATCCATTGCAGAGTACTTCTCGCTAGCTAACCTTTGCTGCTGTTGTCTAACGAGCCTGGGGCTTGGTGCTTTATAAAACAGTGTGTTTCTTGCCTCAGTTCTGGCTAACCTTTCAAGTACCATATTGGATGGAAGCACCGAGAATGCCTATTCTTGTCTTGTTCCTTGTTTTAGATGAAATATTTTCTTTAATATTTCTACTCAGTATAATGTTGAATATCAGTATTCCCCTTTCTTCCTCCATCTCCTAGGTAGACTGGGCTAGCCCGGAACTCATGTAGTTCAGGGTGACTTGTAATCTTTCTGCCTCAGCCTCTGTAGCATTGGGATTATAGTCACGGACCACCATTCCCAGCTGAGCTGGGTCACGCAAACCTTTGTTTGGTTTTGGAATGATCCTTCTATCCATGGCCTCTTTAGGGCTTTTGTTCTGAAGGGTTACTGATATTTTTTTCAAAGTCCTTTTCTTCATCTATTAAAAGAATCATGAGTTTTTTGCTCTTGCCTTGTTTTGTTTTTGTGTTAAACAGTTTTTTTTTATTGCTGGGTGCTTGTGTGTGTCACAGTGTGTGTGTGGAGGTCAGAGGAAAACTTATAGGCATTTGTTCTCTCCTTCTACCACATGGCTCCTGGAGTTGAACTCGGGTCCTCAGACTTGGCAGCAAGTGCTCTACCTTCCCCCTCTTCCTCCTCCCTGGCACCATCTCCTGGAGCCAATGTGATATTCTTAAAACCCCTGATAGAAACTGGGTGCGGTGGTATATGCTTGAAACCCCAGTGCTCAGGAGTCCGGGGCAAGAGGATGGTGAGTTTGACACAGAACATTCTAGCCCAATCTGGGTAACACTGCAAAAGAAAAGAAAGCAGGGGCTTGGAGAGATGGCTCATTGTTTAAGTGTACTTGCTGCTCTAGCAGAGGACCTGAGTTCAGTTCCTAAAGCAGCCTGTAACTCCAGCTTTAGGAGATCAGAGGTCTCTGGCTACCACAGACACCTGCACCACCATGCAATATCCTCCGCATGTATGCATGTAAAAAACAAATCTTTCGAAAGATTTTACATTCTTGGTGCTCTCCTCCCCCCCTCTCCTTCTGCTCCCCCCCCCATATAAAATTTAAGTTTTGTACTTCTTGCTGATATCCCATGGCTGTTGACAATCTGCCTTGGGACACCAGCCTCCAGAGAGTGGAAAAGTTTGCACAGACCCCCGCGCTAGTGTTCCTGCTTACTCATTCTCGTCTGACCCGAGATCCATCCAAACCCAGTGTTTGCCAATTGGCTTGCCACGGCAGGGCTTTAATGAGGGACGACACTGCTTTATAAGTTCTTATAGGCCAATGCCTGGTATCTAGCTGGCCTTGGGTGTCTTTGCTGGAGTAAGATCAGGTCTTCTTGTCTGCATAACATAGCTCTTTAACTCTGAGGGATATATATTATACTACATATAATATGTAACAATAATGTATTACATAATTTATATTATTAATTATAATTATACTAATTAACTACAGTTAATTATTATGATTAACATGTTATTTTTTTCCTGGTCTATTTACTAATTTATATTTTTATATTTACTAATTTACTATTATTTTATCTCTGGCTTTGGGGCCATACCATGATTTATGACTCTAATAGCGACTGTGCCAATGTAGTAGAAATGTCTTCCATACCCTGGCATTGCTGCTATTGATTTTTATGTGCCTTCATGGATATTTCTAGAAAGGATATTTCCACGGTGAGGATGGGGACAGATGGTGCTGCCCTTTAACCTTTACAGTGCAAAGTTGACCTTGCCCCTTGGTATCCTGCAAAGTCAAGGACAGGAATCTCATAGCTGCTGGTGCTGCCTCACCTACAGAGACTCTCAGTAGGGTGCTCAAGATTGACTCAAGGACTTTCAACCACTTTCAAATGCTCATCTAAGATGCTGAAAAAGTCTCAAAGTGTTTGATAGACTTTCAAGGGTCAAGTTAGCAAGTATTGAGATGATTTTGCCATCTCTTCGCTCCCCTCCCTTTCCCCCTTTCTCTTTTCCTCCTCTTCTTCCACATCCTTGTGTAACTCATCCACCTCCTTCCACCCTCTCTCTCTTTCTTTCTTCAGTCCTTCTCCCTCCATCCATCCCTTCTTTCTCTCTTTCTCTCTCCTTCTATCCCTCCCTCTCTTTATTCTTCCCTTTCTCCTCTCCTCTGCCCAGTTTCCGCTATCAGAAATCCGCTTAGCTTAAAGTGCTTAAAAAGCATCATTTTTGAGTATTTTAAGGTTTCAATCCTGGTAGACTGACATGTTTCTCAAAAATAAATTATAAAAAAATTAAAAAGCAAAACAACTGAACATCCATCCAAACAGCCCCCTTGTCATGACACCCCGGTGCTTGCCAACGCCCCTCAGTTCTGGAAGCCTGGTGCTCACACCTGTCTCCTCAGCATGGTGGCACACTCCCCTCTTTCATGTCCTGTTGACATGCCTCTTTATAACCCAGCATATGTCATCTTCAACTCAATACACCATGGCTTCCTTTCACGTTGCGTCTCGTCGAATCCTTAGTAAAAGATTTCAGGCTTGGAGTTCAAGGGGGATACTGAAACAGATTAACTTTTTAATAACATATTATTAGAGGAGATTATAATGTCATAGACAGATGGCAGCGTAGTAGGGCTCCTCAGGGCAGAATGAATGTCACTGACATACTTTAGAGCAGCGGTTCTCAACCTGTCTAATGCTACCACCCTTTAAGACAGTCCAACCATATTGTTTTTGTTGCTACTTCTTAACTGTAATTTTGCTACTTTTATGAATCGTAATTAACCATCTTGTGTTTTCTGTTGGTCTTAGGCAACCCCAATGAAAGGGTTGTTAGACACCCCCAAAGGTTGTTGGAAGCCCTCACAGTTGAGACTCACTGTTGTAGAGGAAGGGGGAGGTTTGATGCTACTTGATTCATGAGTAGTTCAGAGTATAGGCTTGCTGTCAGGCTGTCTCTGACTCCTGCTGGCAGGGCGAGGGAAGGAGCCTGCTAGTCTGGTCCTGTGTGCAGAACAGCTATTCAGATGCAGAGGACAAGGTAAGAAAGCCAAGTTAATGGAAGCGCTTTGTAAAATGAAGTGACCCTGGATAATGCTTTGTAAATAATTAATAATTACTGATGATACTTAATAGCTTGTGTGTGTGTGTGTGTGTGTGTGTGTGTGTGTGTATGTGTTTTGAGACAGTTTTTCTCTGTAGCTTTGAAGCTTGTCTTGGAACTAGCTCTTGTAGACCAGGCTAGTCTCGGACTCAGAGATTCTCCTGCTTCTGCCTCCCGAGTGCTGGGATTAAAGCGTGCGCCACCACTGTCTGGCTTTAATAGCTCTTTTATGCCTTCTCTTCCTTAAGATTGTCAGTGATGCTCTTCATTATGTATCAGAGAGACGAGGCTGGTAGAGGCTGTCCTAAGACAGCCTGCAAAACTGATTTCTCTCTTGTTCCTGTGCTAAAATACTTTGACAAAAGCAGCCTAAGGGGTAAAGGGTTTCTTTTGGTGCATGGTTCAAGGCAACAGGACCTCAAAGCAGCTGTTAAGACAACACACACATTCAGAGAGGAGAGCAACAGCTTCCTACTGCCCTCTTCTCTCCACTTCTCCACCCATGCCCGCCTGCCCCGGGAGGGTCCCATCTGTAGATGAGACTTTGCACATCAACGAACACAGCCAAGATCACTCTTCACAGATATCCTGAGAGGCCCTTCTCCCAGGCAACCCTAGAGTCTGCTGAGTTGACAATAACACTAACTTACTGGCCTAACAAAGGTCAACCTAGGCCTCAAGTATAAGAGCTTCTGAAAAAGAAAATTGTGTGTGTGTGTGTGTGCACGTGCGTGTATGTGTATATGCATGCGTATACAAAGAGGCCAGAGGGAATACCCTCAGGTTTCATTCCTCATTTCATTCCACCTTTTTTTTTTTTTTCCTTTTCGGGTCCAGGTCTCTCATTGCCCTGTAGCTTACCAAGTAGGCTTGCCAGCCAGTGAGCCCCGGGCTTCTGTCTGTTTCTGTATGGGATTATAAGTATGCTGACACAACTAAATTTTTGTTGTTGTTGTCGTTTTTTTTTTAATTTAATTTTTTAAATGGGTTCTGAGGATTGGACTCAAGTCCTCCTATTTGCAAGGCAAGTACTTACACTTACCAATGCCCCAGAATACTGTTTGGGGGCAGAAAAATTCTTTTTTTTTTTATCCATGAAACCATATTGTCTTATTTGATTAATTTTTCTGTAGCAGTATATTTTAGGCTGAGTAATTCATATACAACAGAAACTTATTGCTTACATTTGTAGAACCCAGGAAGTCCAAGACCAAGATGAGAGAGGATTTGGTGTACGGTAAGCTTTGTTTCCAAGATGGCGCCTTGTCACTTTGTCGTCTTACGGTGGACCGTAGAAGAGTAAAGGGGGGTCTCAAAGTTTCCTGAACATTAAAAAAGTTATTAGTATTAGTACCATTCCTGAAGGTCTTTCCACATGAAATAATTGCTTTCTAAATAAAGATCTTATGTGCATATTTGTATATGTGTGTGTGTTCATGGGCAGAGGCCAGTAGTCAAAACTGGGCTTCTTCTTGAGTTGTTCTCCCGCCTTGTTTTTTAAGGCAGGATCTCTCACAGAACCGGGAACTCGCTTGTTCAGCTAGGCTCACTGGCCAGAGTGCTCCACAGATCCTCTTGTTTATGTTTCCCCAGTATTATGATTATAGATGCTTTGCTGTGCCCAGTGGTTTCTCTTCTTCCTCCTCATCCTCTTCTAAACAAAACCATGGCTTCTTGGAATCAAATCCAGGTCTTCATGCTAGCACAGAAAACCCTTTGTGAGTTCAACCTTCTCCCCAGCCCACGGCCTCCCCTCTTAATGCTATTGGCTGTGAGGTTGGAGCGTGTGAGTCGGGAGGGATCATACACATTCCAGCGGTTGCCTTTATGAAGATGCTGAGTTTTCACTGTTGCTCTCTATATTCAGGTCCAACTTGAAGTTATAGCTTTAAAGTCAAGTCCACCTTAGCTTCTGGACTTTCATATTTATCTTCTTGGTCAACCAGAGCATCCTACAGCCTGGGCTTCCTCAAGCATCTTGGGGAAAAATTTAGTATTATATTGCAGCAGCTGCTTTGAGATTCCTTGAGCCAATATTCTTCCACTTGTTGAACAGTTTTATTACCAGGGACGGTCCAATCATGAACATGGTTTTATTACTATGGATGGTCCAGTCACGCATAGTTTCTTTCTCACTAGACTTTGAATATTTTGGACACAGAGCTTCCCTGATTGCCTGCTTCCCCAGTGACCAGTTTTTGCTGCAAAATACTTGCTGTGTATTCTGGGGCTGAATTTGGGGTATAGATTGAATCCTGTATTAGTTGCTTTTTCTCTTTGCTCTGACAAAATACTGAACAAAAGTAATTTAAAGAAGGGAAGGATTACTTTGGCTCAGAGCTTTAGGGTGTGGAAGGAAGGCTTGGAGGCAGGAGCGAGAGGCGGCTCGTCACATTTTCTCCTCAGTCAGGAGGCAGAGGGACACTGATGACAATGCTCAGCTGGCCTTCTCTTCTCTATTCGGTCCAGAAGCACATTCTATAGGATGGAGCTACCCACACCCAGGGTGACCCTTTCCATATCGACGCAGTCTTGAAACCCTCCCACAGATGTGACCGAAGGTTTGTTTCTAAGGTGATTCGAAATCCCTCCAAGTTGACAGCGAAGATGAACCATCAGAGATAAACTTACCTGAATCTCTCTTTCTCTCTCCCACTCTCCCCCTCCCCCAAGATAGAAATAAAGTGTCTTTATGTCTTTAGCTATGAAAAGTTGTGTGGCGGATCTGAAGCTTCAAAGCTCCAGGTAAAAGATGATAGCGGGTCATTTCCCAAACACAAAGCAACTCAAGGGATTCCCGCTGTGGGGAGGGAGTGCTTTCAACCTTGAGTGAGTCTGTTCCTATAAGGAAAATTAAATTAGTGATGATCAGGCAAGATGTCTCCTTAGATCTATAAAGACTTAAATGTGGGCTAAAATAACAGGTACTTAAATGCTGGCTTCAGTGTCGAGGAACACAGGACTGGGAGATTTAAGAGAACGTGGGAAGGGAGTAGAGGGGCCTCTTATTCTAAGGTCTGGTTGAAGTTTCTCACCAGCTGAGAGTGAAGAATTCCAGCCCAGCGTGGAGTCAGTATTTTCTGTAAAGGTAGCCAACACAGAGGCAGCAGCCCTTTGGCAGAGAGATTATTTTCAAATCACTGTTGAAATAGCAACGGACCATGGTTAAGGCTTGACCATAAGGGACCTTCAGCGTTAGCCTGGTTCCCTTCCTGGATGCAGAGCGGAGAGTCTCGGGGAACTTCACAAGCAATCTAAGCATCTCTTTCCAGCAAGGAACACGGCACCTCCCCTGCAACCCTTAGGACCCTGTTGGGTGTGTGTTTTCTCCCCATCCTGAGAACATGTTAAGCCCCATGCTACATTAGACTTTCCTTGCAATAACTCGGACTCCACTTCTACATGCTGGCTTTCCACGAAATTCATTCATGCATTCATTCATGTATGCATTCATTCATGTATGCATTCATTCATGTATGCATTCATTCATTCATGCATTCATTCATTCATGCATGCATTCATTTCTTTTGTGATGAAATTAAGAATCCCGTCTCTCTGAAAGAGCTTCCTTAGCTGTTGTGGGTGTCTTCCGTCCAGCTGCTGCTGGTAGTGACAGCAAAGATAATACCACTCGGGAATCACCAGCCAGGGCGCCAGGGTGCCAGGGTGCCAGGCTGCCAGGGTGGACTTCTCTTTGCTTCATATATTATAGATTTGTTGTGTGTGTGTGTGTGGGGGGGGGCGGGTACATACATGCCATAGCGTGTGTACAGAGATCAGAAGACAACTCGAGAGACTCACTTCTCTCCTTCTACTGTACAGGGAGCTGGGGATTGAACTCAGGTCACCAAGCTTGGCGGCAAGTGCCCTTCATCGTTAAACCATCTCGAGTCCCATGGTGGACTTCTCTTCACAAATGTGTCCGAGTGTGGCATTGCTACACGGCCGTCTATAAAGCTCACACTTGAGAACTGCACAATTAAGTTTTTTTTAAAAATGCTAAGCCCCTGCCACTTCATAATGTTTTAAGTAATTCTAATGGGCTGTTATCCTGAACTACACACAGACTGCAAAATGGAAGTCAGCCCATACTTCCGTGACCAGGGCCATGACTCCGAGAGTCAGGTCTGGGCTTCACTTCCACCCCGTCCTAATTCATACACGTGGTTCTCTCTGTGGCTCCTCATTGTTCTGGAAATTAACTTGGAGAACAGAAGGGAATGGGATTGATGTCGTTTTCCAAGGAAAGGGTTCTTGTCTTCCTTTTATGTGTGCTGTGTGACCTTTCCTGGGGAGAGATGAACAAGCCTCCATTCACTCTCGATTCAGCCCCATGATGTCCAAGAGAGATGAGTACAGTGCATGCCTGGCGTGTGAGCCAATGAGTTTGTTGGGGTCACTTACAGAAACAAAGATGGGCGTTTACTTAACAGCAGTGTGGGTGACTCAGAAATGGCTGCATCATCTCAAGGTCCCACCTACCACGGGTGACAACTCGGAGTGCCCCCTTCAGTCAGCCTTCCCTCTCTTCTGTACCCCAGCATCTCCCAAGACTGCGTGCAGCTGGGGTGTAGAAAGGAATAATGTTTGGAATCCCAACCGAGGCTCCTGGGACTAGTCTTCCTCTCTTACACTGGTCATCCCATTACCATTGCCTTATCTACCAGTTTTGCCATGCTTGTATTGTTTCCACAACTGTGGGCCAAGCATTGTGGAAGCGTCACTGGCAGTCCCTGCTCTGTGATGACCAATGATCATTTCACACCTGAAGAAAACTGCTTTACTCCATATGTATATATAATGTATACATAGACACACATATATAATATAATATATATAATCAATATATATGTGTAGATTTGTAGAAGTCCAGCATAATTAGTTGAGGGTAAATCCCTGATAATCGTCAAAGGCATGCATTCTTTGTATTAGTGTCCTGCCATTAATTTTTAAATGTAACTAGTGTGAATATTTAGACGCATGTGCCCATGTGTTTGCAAGCATGTGGCGTGCCTGTGTGCAGGTGCATGCGCTGTATGTGCGCCTGTGGAGGCTCGAAGTCCGTCTCAGGTTTCATGGAGACAGGGGCTCTCGCTTGCTCTGGATCTTACTGATTCAACCAGGCAGGCTCTGGCAGCAAGTCTCCGGGATCCTCCTGGCTCATCTTCCCAGCTCTGGGATTACAGGACGTGCCTGGCTTTTCCCTGTGCACTCGAAGGGTTGAACTCAGATCTCCATCCCTGCCTGGCAGCAACTCTACCTACTCATCCAGAGACTGCAGCCAGTGGCCTGCCATTTGCAGTCTTCCTACGGATAAGCATTCTGTTAGTGACGTGCGGAGTGAAGGGAGAGTGACAGTTGGCTCCTGCCTCAGCCATATGTCTGTTTTACTTTTTGGGGCCCAGAGCTTTGGTAAGGGCTGTCCCAGTTGCCGTGATGAGTGAACCTCTGATAGAAATAGAGGAGTCAGGAAGCGCAACCTATTTGTGGGAAGATGATTAATTCATTTTTAGACATTTTGAATTTGAAAGGAGGGTTTGACGTCCGGATGGAAGTGCCTGGCGCTTAGCTGGGGCTGCGGAGTCTAAATAACTCCCGGGTGCCTGTGTTGCAGAACTGTTTTTATAGTTTCCCTCTAAGTGGCTTTATGCTGTGGTCCAGTCCCCCTCTTAGGGATTTTATTGTTTGACTGCACAGCAGCTCCACGGCTAAGCAGCATTCTTGCTGGCATGTCTTAGACTTGAAGGGGCATGGGGGGGCTGTCTGCCTGGCTTTGTCACTTAGTCCTGTGAAAGGAAAAAGATGACAGAAGAGAGGTCCCCGGTGCTGGACAGTGCGCAGGTGGCACAGTCATGAGTCTTTTGCTTCCCTCCTCTTTTCCTCCCCCTCCCACTTCTTTCCCTCCTCCTTCTTCTCCTACTCTTCCTCTTCCTTTTTGTCCTCCTCTTCCTCTTCTTCCTTCTCTATTCTTTCCTCTTTTCTGCCTCTTCTTCTTTCCCCTTCTCTTCCCTTTTCCACTTCTTTCTCTTTTTATTCTGTATTTCACTATGTAGCCCAGGCTAGTCTTGACTTGGTTGTGTCGCTGGCTTCAAACTGGTGATTCTCCTGCTTTATACTTTAGAGCAGTATGATCACATGCCGCTCCTCATTTGGATTTCTCAAATGATCAGGGTCAGAATGCTTTGGACAGTGATTCTTGGGGGATTAACATTGAGTTGTCTGTTACCCCCTTGGGTGCGCACTTCACAGAGGACCCAGAGGGTAACAGTGCAGATGCAAACTTTAGTGCCCAAAAGGATTCTGCACGCTACTTACCCAGAGATAACAGATGTGTGTAGAGGCATTCCTTTCCAGGGGGACCAGGGCCTTGAACCTGTGCTGGGAGATTACCCCTTCTATCACTTAGTCTAAAGAAACACCTTGCAATAGACCTGTATATGTATGTTAGGGGGAGAACTTGTGTGTGTGTGTGTGTGTGTGTGTGTGTGTGTGTGTGTGGACACCAAAGAAAAACCTTGGGTTTTGTACCTCAGGAGCCACCCACATTGTCTTTTGAGGCAGAGTCTCTCTCTCTCTGGCCTGTGGTTCACCGAGTAACCTAAACTCTCAGACTAGAGATCTCAAGGGGTCCACCTCTCCCACTGAGATTAGCAGTGTGCACCAATATATCTGATTTAATTTTATGTGGATTCTGGGGTTCAGTCTGAGTTCCTCGTGTTGGCAAGGCAAGCACCTTACCCACCGAGCTATCTCCCCTGTGCTGGGAGACCCACTATGCCCCAGTAATGGCAGTGATTTTGGCTGGACAGCATGTGAGTCTGGCCTTGAGGAGCCTTTAACTTCATTAAGAGTGCCCTAAATCTCTTCATTCCTGGACACCTTTCTTCATGGGAAGCTGTTTCTGAAAGTAACCTCTTTACCCCAATCAGTTTTGAGGGAGGTGGGGGGGGGGGGGTCTTCATCTCAGACTTACATTCCCCTGCATGCATGGAGTTGTAAAAGCTTGGAGCTGAGTGACTCCCTGTAGCCCCAGCACTCAGGAGCTTGAGTCAGGACATCTTCAAGTTCAAGACCAGTCTGGGCTATGTAGTGAGTTTGGGGTCAGCTTTGGAGCTCAGTTTCTTTTCTTGGTTTGTATGTGTGTGGTGTATACACACATGTGTGCAAAAGTATAAGTGCGTCTGTGTGTTTATGCCCATGAAGAGGCCAGAGGAGGACATCAGGTGTCCTTCTCTATTGTTTATTCCCTTGAGACAGGGTCTCTTACTGAACCTAGAAGAGGGTGGCAGCCAGCAAGCTTCCGCTCTCCTTTTGTCTCCATCCCGAACCCCCACACTGAAGCTACAGGCACACACACATGGATATGCCCAGCTTTTCACATGGATGCTGAGGATTTAGGACCTCATACTTATTCAGAAGTAACCTCTCCCATTGAGTCGACTTCTCAGTCCCCTAAACTCTCAATCAAAAACCTGAAGATTTTTGCACACTTCTTGCCTTCCTCGAGTGTTGTGTGGCTGGGACACCCACTTTCTCTGGGGACTGTGACTACTTACAGCTTCACTTGAGTGTAGCCTAGACATCCTGTTGCCGGAAAGGTCGGCATTTCTGGAACGCTCATGATTTCCTACACGGAGGGATAATATTTGAGGCCCACAAAAGAATGAAGGGTGGTTTTTGTTTTGTTTTTGTTTTTGTTTTTGTTTTTCTGATGCAGCAGTGAGGCTGGGCTTGGTGGTGTTGAGTCTGTAGTCCCAGCTACTCAGAAGGCTGAGGTGAGAGTGCAGGATGCAGGCCAGCCCCAAGCTACATGGTGAGTCCAAGCGCAGCCTGGGCTATGCAATGAGTTTTAGGCCAGCCTGGGAAAATTAGCAGGGCTCTGTCTCATGAGAGAAAGGGCTAGTGGACCAGAGATATAGCTCAAGTGCAGAATGCTTGTCTAAGATATTTATGCTGGACTGCAAAAACAAAAAAGTGAAACAAACAAACAATAACAACAGCAACAAAAAACCGGAACAAAACAAAAATAAAAGGAAGTGGTTTGATATCTGTCATGCTTTCCTGTGGTTTACAAGGGCGTTGCAGCTCAAATGCATATGAAATTGGAGAAATGGAAATGTAAAATTGCGATGAAGGAGGACCCAAGGTCCTTCTAAATTTCATCTTTTAGTGTGTGTGCATGTGTGTGTGTGCGTGTTGTGTGGATGTGCACATGTGTGGGGGTCAGATGGAACTTGTAGGATTCTGTTCTCTCCTTCTGTCATGTGAACCCCAGGGCTCACACCAAGACTGTCAGGCTTAGAAGCAAGTCCCTTTGCCCACTGAGCCGTCCCACCTGCCCCGGCTACGTAATTTTGCCATCTGAACAACAGAGCCAATCCTCCAAGGGAACGGTGATGAAATGGACGAATGGTGATGTCCTTCTCTCCTTCTCTTCTTTTGTCTTCGGTGCAGGGAGAAGATGCCGTTCCACCATGTGACCGCTGGCTTGTTGTACAAGGGGAATTACCTCAACCGATCTCTGTCGGCAGGCAGCGACAGCGAGCAGTTGGCGAATATCTCTGTGGAAGAACTGGATGGTAAGGAGCTGCCTACAGGGGGCTTATCCCCCTCCCTAAAGCCATTTTGGATAACTGGGGAGCTGTATTGGGTGTTGGGAAACCATTTTGCACATTGGCGAGCTGAGAGTGTTTCGCACTGGCAGTTGGGACTTGGTATGGAGTGATGGGAAAGAGTTGAGAGACAAACTTTGGTCTAAATGACCTCTTTGTGTGGGATGGACCTTGTGGCCTGCAAAATCTGTGATGAATGTGGTTACCTTGGCCTCTGATTGGGGGATGGATTAATTTTTTTTCTTAAAATCTATTGTTTGGATCCTCTTTTGATGGCACATGCCTGTCAGCACTCAGACAGGGGGATGGAGGACTGATTAGCCAGGACTACGTAGTGGAGGTCAAGGTTACTGTGGCCTATATAATGAGATGCTGTCTCAAAGCAACAAAACAAAAGACGTATTATGTATATAGTTGGCAGGGTCTTTATAGCCAGAATTACCTTGTTTTCTTTATTGCCATTTATGGTGGAGTCCATCTGCCGGGGAGGCTTAGGCCCTGTTTATTGCTGTCTCTTGACTTGGGGCCATGGTGCTTTGAACAGTGCCCAAATAAGAATCATCTGGAAGCTTCATCTAGGTGGGAACAGGCGGCAATTACCTTAAGTGTCTTTGTTCTTGTATAACCCGGCACATCCCCCAGTGCCCAGGACAAGGGTTTAGGATGGAAATTAGCCCTGGCAAGGCAGTGCCCAAATTCATCTTAGGATGGCGTCCCACTGCAGTTTGGATGAACTCACACTCTTATTTAAAACAACAGCAACAACAACACAAACTAAAAATCAAAGGGAGTAAAGCCTTTACTTCACTAGAGAGCGAGGCTGATTCGTTTGATGGTGCCTGCAGAGACCAAACCAGAATCGGGTTCCGAGTGGCTTCTTAATGCTGTCTTCTAGCAATACCACCTTACTAAATAAACTTGAACTTTGCTTTGATTATAGAGAAGTTGCAACTACTCAGGGTCGACCACATCTTTGCCTCTAAGGTTCAGATCCGTGGCATTTTAGATGTGTCTCTTAGTGAGCTGAATTTCCCACTAACACTTTCTTGGGCCAACACAGGTACAGTGGCTTGCGTATGGCAATGGGTGAGGAATGTAACGATGGCAGGCCATTGAGAGATTTTCCTTCTGTTACCTGTCTTGTTTGCGTGGTTAGGGCAATGCTTGGTTTTCCACGCAGATGACCAATGAAGCAGCAGAACTTGTGGGTTGTATCCATGGTGATCCTGGGGAAAGTTGGGAAAAGTGGGCATTTTTTGGGATGTAGCTCAGGGGTGGAGCAGTTGCGCACTGTGGAGAAGGTTCTGGGTTTGAGGATCAACACTGCAGAGAGAATTAGCCAGGAGAGCGGGGAGGAAAGGAGGAGAAACGCATGTATATACTTCAACACCAACACACTCACACACTCATGTGTTTCCCGCCGCCCCCACCCCTGGACCACATCTGTCTTCCGTATCTGAACAGAGGCTGTTGGCCTGAGAGGTGAGTCATACCGGGATCTTTTCACCTTCTGTTGGTGAAAGGATGTGTAAGGTTGCACTCCGTAGAGGCAGGAGGAGAGCCCTGCCATCTCCAGAGGGGGCCCAGGTTTGTAACCACAACAAGAAGACTCCATGATTGCATCACGGTGTCTTAGTCCATTTGAAACTGCTGTAACAGAATGCCACAGCCAGGTTGATCTGTAAATGACAGGGAGTTATTTCCCATAGCCTGGGAAGCTAGGGCTAGAATATTATGGTGATATCCGTGCATCCTCAGCAGAGGGTGAATTAATGTTCTTGGGCTTCTTTTGTTGGCACACCGATGCCTTTCGTGAGGGCTTTGTCCTTTTGACAACCTAACCTGAACACCCCAACTCGTTATGTAGGTGAAATTTTGGGGAAACACAACATTACAAACATAGGAGGTATATTTGAAGGCAAAGAGAAGTCTGAGTTTTGTCCCATTTTGGAAGTTTATGACTGAGATGATATGGTACATGGGTCTGGGGGAGATTGTTGCAGGGCCCTGTGGTGGTTTGATTATAAAATGTTCCCCAATAGCTCATTCTTTTAATTTTTTTCTCCCCCTCTTTTTTGTTACATCAACTATTTTATTTTGCTTTATAAAATAAAAATAACTGTAAAGGATCCTAGGTATATGACTCATTAGCGTTGTATCATCCCAGCACCCTGGCCCACCTTTTACAGTTAATTCACCCATATGGATCAAGCTTTTGTTTTGTAACTAGCCTTTGGATCTGATTCTTTGACTAGGTTTTTTAGACCCAGTTTTCTGCTCATGTTCAGCAACTCATTGGTTGATGTAGTATTTAATTAACAGCAATTATTGCAAGTATATAAACATAACTAATTCTTGGTAAATTGATGGGAGCAGAAGCAGATGTACTGATTTGATGAAAAATCCACTTAACTAGAGGTACATGTTCAGCAATTTATCGGAAGGTTTTACACAGAGAATGGAGAGTGTTGATGATTTTACCACAGTTGGTTAAGAAGGTTCGTAGAAGCTGCTGCTGCCTTGCCTTCTAGTATCTGTGAGTATAAATGTGTGTCAGTGTATTTTAACTTTTAAGATTTATTCTTGGGCCAGGTGGTGGTGGCGCACGCCTTTAATCCCAGCACTCAGGAGGCAGAGGCAGGTTGATCTCTGTGAGTTCGAGGCCAGCCTGGTCTACAAGAGCTAGGGCTGTTACACAGAGAAACACTGTCTCAACCCCCTTCCCCCCAAGAAAAGATTTATTCTCTCCCTCTCTCTAGCCCTTCCTCCCTCCCCCTCCCCCCTCTCTTTGTGTGTGTGTGTGTGTGTGTGTGTGTGTGTGTGTGTATATGTGTGCTTGTATATATATGCATGTATGTGCAGGTGCCTGTGGAGGCCAGAAGAAGGCACTAGATCCCCAGAACTGGAGGTTTGGGTTGTGAGCTACCCAGATTTTTGTGCTGAGAACTAAACTTGGTTCCTCTGCAAGATCAGAAAGTGCTCTCCAGCTTCAGCTATTTTGTTATACAGCTATTTAAATAAAGGATTCAAGTCCAAATAATAATTGTATTTTTTTTTAGTGATGGTTCAAACCCAGGGTCCTATGAATGCTAGACACTATTGCGCCTTTGTGAGCTTGTGCTTTGAGTTTGTATTCTCCGCCTGTGGTACTGTTTTGGGAGGATGTGGGACCTTTAGTGGGTGGAGCCTGGTTGTCAGAAGCAGATCATAGGGGCAGACCACTAACAGTTATCCACCTACTGGTTCTTATCGTTCCATCTTTTCATCCACAATGACATGAGTACCCTCACTCACCCACTCCCACTGTCGTGAACTGAGCTGCTCCATCAATCTTTCACTATCATGTGGACTGAAATCCCGCTGTAGGGGCATGAAGGCACAGTCCCCTAGACTTAGCTGCATTAGGAACTTGGAACATCCCACAGTAAGCAACCTGGCCATGGGAACTGGACAACACTGCCTTATATTTTGGGGTAGTTCTTGTGTGTGTGTGTGTGTGTGTGTGTGTGTGTGTGTAGCTGCATGTGCATTGTGGGGGTGTTTTTGCCTGTGTGTACGTGTGCACATAGAAGTCAGAAGACAGCCTCAAGTGTTGCTTCTTAGAATACAGCCATGTTGTTTTCTTGAGACAAGTGTTTTATTGGTTGAAGCTCATCAGGTAGGCTGGCTGTCCTGCCAGCGAGTGCTGGGGGTTCTCCTGTCTCTGTCTCCCCAGGACATTCCACCATTTCCACCATGTCATCTTTCTTTCCCTCCGCCTCCTCCTCCTCCTCCTCCTCCTCCTGCTCCTCTTCCTCCTCCCCCCCCTCCTCTCTTTTCACTTGATCCTGAGGATCAAAATTTCAAAATCAGATTGTCATGCTTCTAAAACTAGCACTTCAATGACTGAGCTATGCCCCCAGCCCCATTTTGGGTGACCTTTGCAAGGGTTGAGATTACTAATCTGGTGAATTTTGAAAGTCATCTATGACTTCAACTTTGTAAGCGCCAACAATGGGCAGATCACAATCTATACCCCCAGCTTCAGGGATCTGGTTCCCTTTGGTCTCTTGTAACTATCCCCTTAATAATTAGGAGATAACCTCTAGGTGATTTAAAGCAAGCAGAAACTTTGTTGCAGTTCATCTGAGCCCGGCTACAGCAACTCTTCACGGCTCTAAAGACTGCTGATTGGATTTGGGCTGTTCTTCCCCGCTGTCTCCTATATAGGCTCCTTGCTGAGATGCCCTCCTCATTCTTGGGCAGGCTATAAAACAAACAAGTGTACTGCTGTTTAAACCAGGCCTGGGCATTCTGAACTGGACCTGAGTGTACCTTTTGAGTAGATACAGGAGCTGGCAGGAATTGTAACTACCCTCTTAAGTACAGATGGGGGGGGGTCCCTGGTTGAGAGAAACCAGCGCTTTATGACCCGAGGCTGACTGGTGAAGATGATGTGTTTGTCCTTCAGGATGGTAATCCAGACGCTCTGCCAGCAGAAGGGCCATTTATTTTTCTGATGGAAGATTCATTTTTATTTATTTATTTATTTATTTTGCCAAGGTGAACACTGAGCTATGGCTCTTCGTGCTTTATTGCAAGCATCCCGGGGCTCCGGGCATGACAGGGAAGATGTGCTCTGGGTTTAGAGCAGGCAGGCAGGGCCTGAACACCAGCTGGCAAGAGCCGGCTCACCAGGCTGCAGACTGGATCTTGGGGAAGATGAATTCCCGAGCTATTGTGTAATTACTCTTTTTGTGGGCTGCCTGATGTGAAATCTTCTCCCGCGTAGGGCCACTCATGTATCCCTAGGAGACAGGCATTATGGTACGTAGACTTGGTACCCTGGACACTGATAGTCATCACAGTATCCTCCATGATCTGGCTGGGTTGCTATATTACTTTTTTTGTTTGTTTGTTTCTGTGAGCACAATACGTTTAGAGAGCAACTTGAACGGAGGAAAGAATTATTTCAGCTCATGGTCTCAAATGAAAGACCATCATGTCGGGGTGGGTGCTGCACAGCAGAGAGGATATCTCTGCACTCAGAAAGCATAGAGTGCAGAAAAACAGAACCAGGGATGATTGACCACCAACGACCTTTCTCCAGTGACCTGCTTATGTTAGCCTGGTCCTACCTCCTGGTGTTCCTAGACCCTCCCTGTCATGGTGACTTTTAATTGTCAGCTCCACACAGCCTAAAATCACATGGGAAGGTGGCTTGAACAAGAGACTGTCTTCACTGAGTTGACCTATATGGCCATGTCTGTAGGGATTGTCTTAATAAGTCTATTGATGTGGGAAGACCCAGCCCACCGTAGGTGGCACCATTCCTAGGCAGGGAATCTGAATTGTATGATTGGAGAAATGAAGCTGAGCATGAGCAGGCACGAGGGTGTGGATGCTTCTTCTCCTCTCTGCTCTTAACTAAGGTTGTAATGTGTGGAGCGGAGCTGTTGGAAGCCCCCCCCCCCCCCCCCCCCCCCCCGTTTACTCCTCGGTGATACACTGTAACTCGGGCTTCTCAGGTGAAATAAATAAACCCCTTTTCTCCTCTAAACTCTTTTTTTTTGGTCAGTGAATCTTTTTTCACAACAGAAGTTGGTATCTCTGTGATCATTGCTGTAATAGATCTTACTCTGTGGCTTTTATGCCACCAGCTGAGGACCACACATTGAATACACCAGCCCCCCCCCCCTTTTTTTTGGTTACATTGCATATCCAAAGCCATGGCAGTGGAGGACCATTGCTTTCCACCTCTCCACACCACACCGGCTGCAGCCCCCTGCTTGTGAGTGGCCATGGAGAGAGCTTCCCCTCGCTGAAGATTATCACCAGTGATAGACTCTTTCTTTCCATGTTCTAGCCAAAAATGTCCTCTCTGTGACTAGAGTGTGGGGATAAAAAAATTCACAGACTTCACAGGTCACCTCAAGCTACAGTTCCTTCATGGGAAGTTTCTCTTTCTTCTCTTTAAACAAGTTTGGGAGAGAATAATGCATCAAACTGGCCAAAATGGAGTTGGAAATTACTCAGCAAACAGGAAACATGGACTCACGGGGACTCTTGTTCCCTCACTGGGTGCCACCTAGTCGTTCGTTGTTATTTAGATGACTCTATTTTTTTGGTGCTAGAACAGAGTTCCCGGAGTTCGTTTTCCTCCAAGTTATGGAGTTTTCAATGCTACAGCCCCAGCATTGGCTTGGTTCTAGCGCGGTCCCCATGGTGCTCGGCAGCGGAGTGGTAGAAGCACGTGGGATGGGGAGGATCGTGTGGTAAGGTAGGAAACCAGAGAACGACTTTTCTTCTTAGATGTAGTTACACCCAAAATTCACTACAAAAGAGATCTTCATAAATTGTGTACTAATTGTCCTCAGTAAACTGACGTCATCTCTTTCCAGAAGGTGCTCATGCCTGTTGGGTGGGGCTGGGGTCCCCATAGTCCCTCCCTCCAAGGTTGTCTACACCCTTTATTGTCCATCCCTTCCGTCCTTCTGTCTCCTCTGGGTTTCTGCTATCCGCTCAGCACAGGAGCAACCTAGTTTCCCTTTATGGTCTGGAAAGAACACTGTATCGACCATGGCTGTGGTTAATCGCAGACTTATTTTCCCCACACGAGCTGCTGACATGGGCTGGGAAGCCGGTGGCTCCTGAAGGCATTGCTGTCAACCATACTGTGGCTGCTCGATTAGCTGAGCTCAGCTTCCTGATGGGGCAGACAATGGTGGCAAGCCAACGTCTTCTCTGTGAACCATGGGAGTTCCAACAGCGCACAGAAATTTTCTGACATCTTTGGCATTGTAATTAGAAAAACAAAATCTCTTCTGAACTTCCAGTGTGTGTTCATGTCCCCAAATGGCATTTTTATTATTTTCTTTAAGGATTGATATAAATTAATTGTACAAATTAATGGGTTTCGTATAATGTTTTCATACATGTGTATTGTATTTTGATCATATTCAGGCATACCATCCAAAATGACTGTTTCTTTGTGTGTGTGTGTGTGTGTGTGTGTGTGTGTTGTGTATGCATGTGTGTTTGTGTGGGCCCATAGGGGCATGGCCAGTCCATGTCAGTCAGCCTTGAGAATCAATTTCTTAAGCTCTATACCTTGAATTTTGAGATCAGGGTCTGTTGCCAGCTCAAACTCACCAAAAAGGCTCAGATGGTATCATAGTTTTTGATAACACAAATCCAAACACACCTGGGAAGAGGGAACCTCAACTGAGGAGGATATATAATTGCCTCCATTATATTGGCTAAGGTTTCTTCCCAACCCCTTGTCTATTCATATACATAAATACCTACATTAAAATCTAATATTTGCACCAGGTGGTGGTGGCCTAGCACTTGGGAGGCTGAGGCAGGAGGATCTCTGTGAGTTTGAGGCCAGCATGGTCTACAAGAGCTAGTTGCAGGACAGGCCTCAAAGCTACAGAGAAACCCTGTCCTGAAAAACTGAAAAAATTTAATATTTGCATTTTACAGAGGTTAAAATATAGTGAAAAATGCAATGAGTCAGTATGGGTCTTTCACCAAATTTTTAAAGACTTATTTCCAATTGTATGTGTGTGCTGGTGTCTCTGTGTGAGTATGCACACATGAGTGCAGGTGCTTATGGTGTCCAGAAGAGGACATTGGCTTTCCTGTAGCGGGAATACAGGTGGTTGGGAGCTGCCTGACGTGAATACTGAGAACCAAATTTGGGTCCTCTGGAAGAACAGCAAGTGCTCTTAACTACTGAGCAATCTCTCTAGCCCCTTTCCCCTATTTTTTAAGCATGATTCTCCCACTCCAGACAGACGCAGGTTAAGATCTTTCCTGGTAAGTCACCTCCAGGTGCTACACAGAATATTAGAAATGGGTTAGATTAATATGTAAGAGCTAGCCAATAAGAGGTTAAAACTAATAGGCCAGGCAGTGTTTAAAAGAAAAAAAAAGATTCCAAAGCATTAGTTTTCTCTTTATTCTCCTCTCGTAACACACACACACACACACACATACATACATACACACACACATACACACACACACACACACACATGAACAAGCTGAATGTGGGTGTGGTCCACTTGCCTGTCATTCCAGCAATTAGGAGATTAGGAGACTGAGGAGGGCAGGTTTCCTGGGCTGTAAGACCAACTCACTGAGACACCATTTCAAAATAAGACCCAAAAAGAAGCTCAGTGACTGTTCAGCCTTAGAGTACTTGTACAGCACATTGCAAATTCTTGGTTCTCCCCCACCCCCCAGGACCACAGAGTCCTCTGTAGGAACAAACCCATACTTATGTTGATTGTGTTCTCTGTGTGTATGGGGGTCTGCACACCTGACAGGGTGCAAATATGGAAGTCAGAGACGAACTCGGGGGAGCAGACTCTCTCTACTGCGTCGATCCCAGTGATCAAACTCAGATCATGAGGCTAGGTAGTAAGTGCCTTTACCTGCCCAGCCATCTTACATGGCCAGATGTCTTAAAAGTATTATTATTATTATTAGTTTTTGGTAAATGGGAAAAATCTAAAAGTGAGATGACTGACCTTGTCCAAGGTCATCTAAACAGCACCTGTTAGAAGGAGGATTCAAGGGTTGCCCAGCTTCAGAGCCCCTCCCCTTTAAACACCGATGCTCCGAATCCTCCTCCCTGCTGGATGAGGCCCTTTGTGTCTTTCTTGCAAGCGTCACGTTGCTGACATGCACATCACTGCCACCCTGGTGACACACAGGTGAACACTGGCTGATTAATCGAACTTTCAGTAGGCGGAGAGATATTTTTAAAGCTCAGGATGAACCCAGTGTGCTCCTGACCAGGAGCAGAGCACTGTGGGCTGTGAAGGACAGGGATGGGCAGGGAGAAGGCTGGCTCCTCCACACCGAGCTGTGACAGCATCCTCTACTGTCTCAATTGGCCCTGTATTTTCTTATAATGAAGATTTCTCATTTTATCTTTCCTCTTCCTCCTCCCTCTCTCCTTCCTTCCTTCCTTCCTTCCCTCCCTCCCTCCTTCCTTCCTTCCTTCCTTCCTTCCTTCCTTCCTTTCTTTCTTTCCTTCTTTCGGTAGTAAGGATTACACCCAGGGTTTCCTGTATGCTATATAAGCACCATATTACTGATCCACACCCCAGCCCCTTACTGGGGGATTCTAGACCAGCACTCTTATTACCGAGTCCTGTTTTTTTTTTTTTTTTTTTTAATACTTTGAAACAGGGTCTCACCAAGTTTCTCAGGCTCAGCTGTAACATAGGTAGTCCTTCAACTTATGATCCTCCTCCTTAACCTCTTGAGTAGGATAGGATGCCAGGCTTTTTACCACTTTGCCCAGCGATCCCACCTCCACTTCTTAAAAGATATATTTATTTTATGTATAACGCACGTGAGTGTTTTGCCTGCACGGATATATGTGTACCTTGTGGGTGCCTGGTACATGCAGGGGTCAGAAGATGGCATCAGATCTCCTGGAGTCACAGGTAATAGTGTGAGCCATGATGTATGTCCTGGGAACTGAACCTGGGTCCTCTGAAAGAGCAACAAAACCCCTTAACCACTGAGCTATACTCTTCTTTTGAATGGTTGACTTAAGGAACCCAGAGACACCTTCTGCTTGTCAGTTTTGGGGCTATTGCCCTCTAAACTTTAGAGTCTAAAGCAGGGGTCTTAAGGGTGGAAGGGAGAGATCACTGAAGAGAGAACTTAAGTAGGCACAAACGTCATTGCCACAAGATGACAGTTTTTTTTTTTCTGAGAGGATGACAACTTGTGCTGTCTCCATAAAAGCCACACAATAATTCACATCTTTCCAGGCTGAGTGGGATGGCTGGATAGGCAGACCTGCTCCAGAGCTGGGAGATGGTGTTACAGCCATGTCTTCTGGAAGCTCAAGTTGCTCAGCCTTGAGAGATGTCTTTCATGGAGGGTTGTGGAGCTGTGTTATCCCAAGAGAAGAGGTCTGTGCTGGGGAGTTTTTTGTTTGTTCGTTTGTTTTTCAAGACGTGATTTTTCTAGAAACGTTGGAGCCTGACCTGGAACTAGCTCTTGTAGACCAGACTGGCCTTGAACTCACAGATCCGCCTGCCATTGCCTCCCAAGTACGCCACCACTGCCCGGCTGTGCTGGGTAGTTTTATGTCAACTCAACACAAGCTAGAGTCCATGGAGAGGAAGAAACCTCCATTGAGAAAATGCCTCAGTGAGATCAGGCTATAGGCAGGCTTGTAGGGCATTTTATTAATTAGTGATTGGATGGGTCCAATGTGGGTGGGGTTATCCCTGGGCAGGTGGTCCTGGGTTCTATAAAAATGCAGGTAGAATAAACCTAGGGGGAGCAAGCCAGTAAGCAGCACCCTTCTGTGTCCTCTGCACCAGCTCCTGCCTCCAGGTTCCAACCTTGTTTGAGTTCCTGTCCCTGCTTCCTTCAGTGATGGACAGTGATGTGGAAGTGTGAGCCAAATGAACCCTTTCCTTCCCAACTTGCTTTTGGTCATGGCGTTTCATCACAGCAGTAGAAACCCTAACGACAAGGGCTGTCTCTGAGGTGCCTGCTTCTAGGGATAACTCTTGAGAAACATCTGCCAGAGACTCCTAGATGTCTCCTGCATCTTGCTTGCGAAAGCATCTGATAGCTGTGGCCAGGAAGGAGATTTGAGTATTCTCCCACACACTCTGACTTTCTTCATCTGTCATTGGTATTCTATGTGCTTCCAAAGGAGTGATTGAGACATCTTATGATAAAAGAGGAAAATCATGAACCACAAAAGCTGTCAGAATAGAAATAGAAACAAAATTTCACATAGAGGCAAGGAGGAGGAAAAAAAAATGTGACACTCTCCTAAACTTAGTAAGTTTACTGTGGGGGCTGGAGAGATGGCTCAGAGGTTAAGAATGCTCGCTGCTTTTGCAGATCGGTTCTGTTCATAGCACCCCTGCCTGATGGCTCACAGCCGTCTGCAATATCAGCCTCAGAGGACTCAGTACCACCTTTGTCTGGTCTCTGCAGGTAGCCATATGCACGTACATGTGTGTGTGTGTGTGTGTGTGTGTGTGTGTGTGTGTGTGTATGAGATGTACATATGTATGTACACACATAAATAAAAGTAATAAAAACTATAAAAATAAGTTTATTGTTGAAGACCCCCAATGAACTCTGGACCTCCAGAGGGTGTAGATTAAAAGGTTAACATGAATTACCTTCATCCAAAGATGGCCCTAACACATTCTGCAGCCACAGTTTTCTCGTCAGGGTTTTACACAGAGCTTGTTTGTTCTACAGTCAAAATGACAAGTCTGAGGGTGTTTCTGTGTCCTCACTTGGGATGTATCAATGATACTTTCTTTTTTTCTCACTCTTAAGTTTTCAAGGATAGAGTGTGTTTGTGTACATGCGTGTGTGCATGCATGCATGTACCTATGTATACATGTGTGCAGATATGTGTAGAGATCGATGTCAAATATCTTTTTTGATTGTTCTTTCCATTATTGTTATTTATTTGATTCTGTGAGCATTCATAGATGAATACACAGTATTTTAAACATATCTATATCCAACTCCTCCTGGACTCCCAAAACAAGCATCCCTCCCAATTACCGTTGCTTCCTTTTCTTCTTCCTCTTCTTCTTCTTCCCCTACTGACTCTGATTAGTGCTGTCCTTATCTATATGGTACAGGATTTTCACCTGGAGCATGGGTGACAAACCATGGAGAAAACCGACTTCCCCTTCCCTAGAAGCTGTCAATTGCCAGTAGCTCTTTAGGTGGAGTGAGAGTTCACGTTCCTCTCCTCCACCCATGCTGGGATGTTGACTGCTTGATCTGGTCCAGGCAACCACAGCTGCTAAGAGTTCATGTGTGCAGCAGCCACATTATATCCAGAGGACTGCTTTCCTTCCTTCCTTCCTTCCTTCCTTCCTTCCTTCCTTCCTTCCCTCTGTCCCTCTCTCTGTCTTTCCCTCCTTCCCTCCCTCCCTCCTTCCTTCCTTTCTTTTTTCTTTCTTATTGTTCATGTATTTATTTATTTACTTTTAATTGTTTTTATTGAGCTATATATTTTTCTCCTCTCCCTTCCCTTCCTCTCCTCTCCCCTTTAACCCTTTCCCGTGGTCCCAATGTTCCCAATTTACTTAGGAGTTCTTGTCTTTTTCTACTTCCCATGTAGATTAGATCCACATATGTCTCTCTTAGGGGTCTCTTTGTTATCTAGGTTCTCTGGGATTATGAATTGTAGGTGTGTTTTTCTTTGCTTTATGTACCCACTTATGAGTGAGTACCTATGCTATTTGTCTCTCTGGGGAGGGCATTGTTTCTAAATAGTTTTCTCCATCCACTTTTTTTTTTTGAGATGGGCTATGTATCTCTCTGATTTTGGTGCCCATTGATTTGGTTAGATTGGTGGCTGATGAGCCCAAGGGACCTGCTTGTCTGTACCGTCTCAGTGTGGGGGGTTACAGTCATGTGCTCCCACGCCTGGCTTTATATGTGGGTGCTAGGGATCTGGAATCAGGTCCTCATGCTTACATTCCAAGTACTTACCAATGGAGCCATCGCCTTAGTCATGAATTCCTAGGTGTATTTTAAATTGTGTTTCCATTTAAAGATGGTTTGCTGGAGGTGATTCTCAATGAGAGAAGTATTCTAGACCTCTAAATACATAGAAACAAGGGGAAATTACAATGTAGAAAGCCTTTTCATCAAGTGTTATTAATATCACCTGTTTCTCTGGTTCTTATTTCTATGTCCCTGCTGCAGATTGCCAGCGGGGTAGAGGTCCCAGCATGTTAGCGTTTTCATTTTGTCATTATCATTACAAAATATCTGAGACAATCTGCTTGAGAAGAAGAAAGGATGTTGCCAGAGAGATGGCTCAGCAGGCAAGGGTGCTTGTTGCTTTTGTAGGGGACAGAGGTTCACTTCCCAGCACCTGCATGGTAGCAAGGAACCGTCTATAACTCCAGCTCTCTACACAGTACATAGAGATAATGCAAGCAAAGTATGCATTCTTGCACCATAAAAATAAATAATTTTTAAATGAAAAGGTTTATGATTTCATGTGTGTGTGGTCTCATTGCTGTGGACTCTGGCAAGCGAGGATATCATGGTGGCACTGTTCATTGGAGTGAGCTGATCAGCTCATGTGGCTGTTAAGCAAAGGGGAGGGAGATGAGACCAACATCCGGGACTTCCTTCTGGGGCACACTCCCAATAAGTTAAAACTTCCCTATATACCCCACCTCTTAGAGGTTTTTATCACCTTCCAATAGCCCCAAACTGAAGATCAAGCCTTTAGTACTTGAGAAACTGGGTGATAAATGAATTAAAATGACACAACTTGATATGAATGTTAAAACATTAACATTGAGATAGTTGAAGGGAATGTTATCAACTGGGATGGAGAGATGGCTGAGCTGTTGAGCTCAGTTTCAAGCACCCGCATCAGGATGCTCACAACTGTCTATCTCCATGACATCTGACCCCTTCTTCTGGCCTCTGCAGGCACCTGCATTCACACACACACACACACACACACACACACACACACACACACGCTAAAAAAGGACTTTTCAACTATTTCTCCCAAAATTACTTTTAGAGTCTTCCCAGGGAAAGATTTCTTTTCAGCAGAAATGCCTCCTCATTGATCTCCTGAGGTCATTAAATGCTCTATCTAACAAAATGAGTTAACCTGCTGAGTAGAATTGTCCAACATTATCCATCTGGATACAGAAGGGAGTTTGCCAAAACCCATCATTTTGATGTTGGCTTTGTTGGTACTGAGTTATTTCTTCTCATGCTAATTGGCTATCACTAAGTCCAACTGTTCTGGGACCAATCAAGGCTATAATATTAGCAACATGTTTAGGAGGGCTGGCTCACCCATCTCCACTTTTTCCAATACCACTTCAGTCATTTAAAAGCAGGTAATGGGTTGGGATGTAGCCTTTGACAATATATCTATATTTTTCCTACCAAGATGGTGTTTTCAAAGCTGGGCCTGTAATTTCAGTACTCAGGTGGCCGAGAATGATAAGTTCAAGGTGTGGGTTTCATTGTAAGATATTATGTCCAAAACTCAAAAAGAAAAAATCTAAAAAAATACCCCAATGCATGTTGATTAAAGGAACCCCGGGTCCTCTGAGTAAATTTGTGCAAAGGGAGTTAGTTGGGTACTCCTGATGATTCGTTCTCTAACGAGATGGGACTGTATTGATGCAGGTAAGTGATACAGTGGGCTTAGAGGCTTGGTGACCTCTGATGACATTCAGTGCTTAATGGAGTTTGGTTTATATTATGTGGGTCACAGCACAGATTTCTTAACACAGCCAGGTGAGTTACTAATATAAATTTGGCATGTAGCAAATATCCAATGAGTAGCAGTAGTAGGGCTGGGGACACCTGCCTAGAATCCCCCAGTGAGGGGCTGGGGTGTGGCTCAGTGGTAGAGCCCCTGCCTAGAGTCCCCCAGTGAGTGGCTGGGGTGTGGCTCAGTGGTAGAGCCCCTGCCTAGAATCCCCCAGTGAGGATCTAGGGTTGGCTCAGCACCTACATCACATACAAGGTTTCCATTCCTAGTGCCTGACATGTGTGTTCATGCCAGCACAACCGACTCCCACCCCCACAGTAATTTTGTGTCTTTTTCCTTCTCCTCCTACTTCTCCTCCCCTGTTCCCTCTGGCTTTTGATCTTCTGATTCTCATACTCCTTAATTTTCTTCTTCTTTTGGTTTTGGGAAACAAACTCTCATTGTAGAGCCAAGGCTGGCCTCCAACTCACTATGCAACCCGAGTTAGCTTCAGGATTGCAATCCTCCGCCTCCATCTCTGGGATTACAGTGCTGGAATTACAGGTGCACAGCACCATGGAATCTCATGATTATTATTCTTATCATCTTCATGACAATACCTCACAGGATTATCACTCCATATTATAGCAAGCGTTAGGTCTTTACAGGATGACATGGAACATTACCCAGCATCCTACGTTAGTGTCCTGTCCAGACAGGCTAACTTCAGCATGATAAGGCTGTTAGTTAGAGAGGTTGTGGTTTCATGAAAAGATCATTGCATCCCACCGGGATTGTTTGTCTTTTACCTCCAACTCCATGAGGATACCTTCTCCCCTCCCAGCACTCCAGCCTTAGAACTTCATTTTTTGAAGACTGTCCTTCATTGGCTTTGGGGATAAGAGTCTAAACTGACAGAGGAAAGCTGGGCTTGGTGATGCATACCTGGGACCCTAGTATTTACGAGGCTGAGAGCAGGAGTTGATGCCAGTTTGTTCTGTGTGGGGAGAACTTGTCTTGAGAAACCAGTGGCTGAGGAGGTGAGGATGGGGCTCAGTGGTCGGGTGCTGGCTTAGGCTGTGCAGAACTGATGATGTGAACCCCAGTACCACCTAAACAAATGAACAGCTAGCCGGAGAATGCAGATGGGGGGAAATCAGAAGTACTACACTTGCTAGGGCTGCCCCTAGAGATGAAATCAGGCTCCTTTAAGACTTTGGTTTGATGGGAGAAATATCTCTAAGTGCCCAAAAACCAGATCTTCCAAGTCCTTGGCTGAGAATGTTCCTCGAGTCACGGAAGTGGCAAAAGGGTGGTGGAGAGACTATGTGATGATTGGTTTTAAGGTCAATTTGCCACAAATGGGCTCACCTGAGTATAGAGACTCCATAAAGGATTGTCCTGATTGTTTAAATTGACATGGGAGGACCAAACCCACATGTGGGCACCACCTTCTGGTAGCAACTCAGATAAAAAGGTTATGGCATTTGCCTTTTCCTTCTCATTGCCAAGTTGATTTACCCTGTTGCCGTGACTGGTATCAGAACCAGCTTCCATTGCTCACTAAGGACCAGCACACTCTCCAGGATCCTTCAAGGTTTTAGGCACCAGGTTGGGACTGCTGAGGTACTCAGCCTGTGGACTGAGCAACTGCCAGGTCCTGGGTGTTTGCAGGGAGAGACACCCATTATAGGACTATTCTGACTGCTGAGGCACCAAGCCTCAAGGAATGAGCAGCTCCCAGGTTCTCAGCCTCTTAGGGCGAGACAATTACTGTTACTATTTTAATATAAGCTGATTTAATAATAAAAATATAGCTTTTTAAACAAATTGGTTCTGTTCCTCTAGAGAACCCTGACTCATGTAATTGTGGTATTCAGAGTGATTCTGTAGACATGGAAAGAATGAATTTCTCTAGTGGACTTCATGGTCTTAGAAAGAAGTTGGGGCTCCCAAAGAAAGGGGCCTTTTCTCCAACCGGTGTCTTGACAAGGCCAGACTTTACTCTTGACCAAAAGGGTTGACACTTCCCAAAGCAGAAGAGCAGGCTCACAAGGTCCTGAAGGTCACTTGGTGTTTGTTCCCACTAGGGTGAAGACTGACTTGTCCCCACTGACTGGAGTTTGACCTCACAGTCTTTCCTGATTGGCTCATTTTAAAAGACTCAGTGCAAAGGAAAGGAAACAAAGTGAGAAAGGGTGGGCCACTCAGGTCACTGGATGCAGCAGAGCTTTTGTGTAAGCAAACCCTTCACCCAGTTGGTGGTTAAAACATTTGCATGAAGGTCTTACAAGGGGGGAGAGATAAAAAGATTCAAGTTCCTTGCCCTGAAATGTTTTATAGCGTTTGACAGAGAGGATCACATTTAGTGTTTCTTACAGTGGTATCTGGATCTGTTTCTTCAACTGGATGGAACCCACAGTCACTTAGGACTTCACTAGTAGCTTGGAGGGCACTGGAAGCCCATGTGTGGACTACTTAAAGAATGTATTGAGATCTGTGCATTTGATGCTTCTGGTTTACCTCTTGTGAAGAAAAAGGAATGTAGTGACTGTGTATAAAAGCCCTTGATTATTTGTAGGAAAATAACGATGCTGGCTTTTTAGCATCTTTGGGCAGAGTGACAAAGAAAAGAAATGAGCTGAGTGATAAAACTGAGCATCTCCAGATGCACCATAAACATTTGAGTGGTTTCTAAGTGTGCCCTCGAAGGGACTCTTCTCTCCAGCAGCCGCAGAGCTCAAGTTCCCACAGACCTAATCCAAATGCTCAGTAGCAGAGTTACAGTGCAGAGCTAATTCCCAGCCGTGGAGGGTGTCAGTTAAAGCAAGGGAACTGATTGGAAAAGAACAGGACCCTGTGATTTAGGATGGTGTCCTGATTGTTGTTTGTTTCTGTTTGTTTCTATCATTATTGAGAAAACTGGCCTATAGGCAGGCCAGTGGGGGCATTTTCTTAAATAGGGGTTGATGGAGCAGGGCCCAGCCCATTGTGGGTGGTGCCACATCTAGGTGGGTGGTCCTGGGTGTGTAAGAAAGCAGACTGAGCAAGCCATTAGGAGCAAGCCAATAAGCAACGTTCCTCCATGGCTTCTGCTTCTGTTCCTGCCTCCAGGTTCCTGCCTGGAGTTTCTACCCTCACCTCCCTTAGTGATGGAGTGTGCCCTGAGAGTTGTGAGATGAAACAAATCCTCTACTTCCCATGTTGCTTTTGGTTGTGGTGTTTCACCACAGCAGTAGAAACCCTAACTAAGACAGGCAGGAATCATCCCCACTCTCCTGCAGTTTGTCCTTGCTACCTTTTTTGATTTCAATTGCTGTGAAGAGATTCCATGACCATGGCAACTCTTATAAAGGAAAACATTTAATTGATTCAAAGGTTTAGGTTACTATCTGCATGGTAGGACATGGCAGCATGCAGGCAGACATGGTGCTGGAGGAGTTGAGAGTCCTACATCTTAATCCATAGGCAACAGGAAGTGAGCTGAGACACTGGGTATATCTTGAGCATGGGAGACCTCAAAGCCCATCCCCACAGGCGCACACTTCCTCCAACAAACCCACATCTACTCCAACAAGGTCACACCTCCTAATTGTTCCACTCCCTGTGGTTTTATGGCGGCCAATTACATTCAAATCATCACACTACCCTTGCCTGAGGGAATTAATTCTGCCTCATGAGGAGAGGAGGCAATGACTTTCTCTAAAGGAGATGTCAGACATGACAATGTGGATCTCCATCAGAGACAGCCAACCATTGCCTCTAAACCTATAACTAGACTCAAGGTTAAGCAGACCTCTAGAGGTTATGTAGGACATGTGGTCCAGAAGGTGCTGGGCTACACCCCTCAACAGCTTGAGTTTTGAATTCACTTAAGCAGATGTCTGGGGAATATGTGTGGGGATGAATTCTCAGGGTGTGGGATAACGGTAGAAGGAACATAAATTCAGACTGAATTTGTAAGGGCCTATTGAGAAGACATTCTAGGTTTAGTATTGAAACACACACAGTTAAAGAAAAAGTACCAAAAGTTATTTGATTGGTTGGCTGGAGTGTTTATGAAAGGATGGCCAACAGAGAAGGAGTTGGAGTGGCTGATATTCCTTGGCTTAGTGTTGGTGGAGGGATTTTGAGACTCGGGGAAATTAGAATATTGGAGTGGATTCGCCGTTTAAAATCTAATCCCCCACAATGGGATGGGACCATGCAGAAGACATGCCCTTCACTAATGCTCTGAGATGGAAAATGAGAGGGACACCAGCACGTTTGAAGAGCTCTGCCATCACTCCGCTTGTGCCAGACCTCAGGATGGCAGACACCGCTGTTCCATTGGACAAATGAACTGTTATGGTTTTAATTGAGCCCAGAGTAGCAGGGACCAGGTGGCAGCATCGAATGCCAAAGGTGAGGCAGACACAACACAGACAAAGCAATATCTCTAATGGCATGACTTGTATGGACCTTTGGTACTGGCTCACCAACATAGTGTTCCAAAGAATGATGTAGATTAGCAGCCTACCCAGTGTCTGTTTCAATAAGCAGAACAACTCTAGAACGAATGAAATAAAGGTAGTATTTGATTAGCCCTCCTCTAACATCTGGTCAATATCCAAGGCCATTTAGTTTTTATGATTTTTTTCTCCCTGAACCCTAAACATTAATTTTAGACTTTTTTGTTGTTGAAATTCTGTGAATGGAAACCAGAGCTTTGCATATGCTAGATAAACATTCTACCACTGATCTACCTATTTGTCTGTCTGTATGTCTAATCTGTCTATATCTGTCTATATATACATATATATTATCAACTATCTATCTGTATGCATGTATATATCTTTCATTCAATAATCTATTTGTCATCTATCTATATATGCCTGCATTTATCATTAACCAACTATTCTGTCTGTCCGTCCGTCCGTCTGTCAGTCCGTCCATCCATCCATCCATCCATCCATCCATCTATCCATCCATCTACCTATCATATATAGTTTTGAGACAGAGTTTCTTTAAGTTGCTCAAGCAAGCCTCGAGCTCACTCTGTAGCAGAAGGAAGTGCTCCTCCTGTGTCATTCACAGCACCTGGGATGAGAAATATACACCACTATACCCAGTTCAATATCAGTATTAATAGTTTGCTTTTTATATCAACATTTCCTGGTGAGCATGAGGAAACTGGTTCTTTTTTTCCTCATGAAACTACTAAAATTAATTGTCCCGGCATGGAGAGTAATTGCTAGCCCAGCTATGGGTGTGGTCCCTAGGCTGGTACCAGCAAGGGTAGCTTTATGCTGCTCTTCTCATTCCCAGTGAAATAAGCTCAGGATGGATTGGAAACCTCGATCCCCTGGAAGGGCCAGTTAACATGTCTGAGTCTTGGAGCATGGCAGGAAGGAGGCACTATGAAATTCTTGGCCCAGGGACCCTGTTTGATTTGGAGGGTGTGTTGGAAGGCTAAGTCTTGATATCATCTGGTGCCTGGGTTGGAGGAACAGTCTGGGGAAGGGGGGCCTTAGAGTCAGACCTGAGAACACAGCTTTTCCTACACCTGTGCGCAATGTTTCAGCCAACATCTTGGTGGAAAAAAAAAGAGTCAGTTTGAGGTGTATATTTGATCACAATTTTGTTATTCCCTTTTAGACTCTTCGGGGTATTGATTTATCTTTTGAGATGAGTAGGATGAATATGTAAATTAGGAGAGACAATGTTTCAAATTTGAATCTCTTTGAGTAAGTTTGGACAATGGATAAGATTCCAACCTTGGATCTTTGTACCCCATGGAACTTGGAATAGTTTGTGTTTATGGGTAGTGTTTTTTTTTTCTTTTGAGAAGAGCTATACTTTAAATTTTTTTTTTTTTTTTTTTACATATGGCGATTTAAGTGAGAGTGGCCCCCAAGGCTCAGATGTTTGAATACTTGGTCCTCATTAGAAGGGAACTCATTGGGAAGGATTAGGAGGTGTGCTCGTATTGAAGGAGGTGTGTCACTATGGGTGGGCTTTGAGGTTTCAAATGTCCATGCTATTCCCAGTTATCTCTCTCGGCCTTGTGGCTATGTCTCAAGATGTTTTCTCTCAGCTATTTCTCGAGCACCATGCCTGCTGCCATGAAGGTCATGGACTCTAACTCTCTGAAACTGTTAACCTCACATAAATATTTTCCTTTATAAGTTGCCTTGGTAATAGTGCATTATCACAGCAATAGAAAAATAACTAAGACACATAGCATGTGTGTGTGTGTGTGTGTGTGTGTGTGTGTGTGTGTGTGTGTAATACACACAGATCCACTGTTGATGTCAGTAGATCTCTCTTGTTTTCCATCTTATTCATTAAGGCAAAGTCTCCCAATTAAACCCAGAGCTCACTGTTATGGCTAGTCTAACGAGGTACTTTTCTTAAGGGATCCCTTGTCTCTGCCTCCTCAGTGTTAAAATAACAGGTGGCTACCCTGCCCATCTGTCATTTATGTGCGCTCGAGGGATCCAAACTCCAGTTTTTACATTTGCACAGCAAACATTCAACCCACAGAGCAATCTCCCCTCGTCATATTCTTAAAGGGATTTAAATAAAAGAGTAATACTCATTTGTTAGGACTTGGATGTGGGATGTTTCCATAGACTTATGTGTTTGAACACTTGGCCTTCAACTGGTGGTGATGTTGGGGGGGGGGAGTTTAGAACTTATAGGAGGTGAGGCCTCACTGGCAGAAATAGTCACAAGAGGCAAGCCTTGGGAGCCTTTGGAGGTTGTTACTATTGTTACCTCATAGAGTTAGCTTCCATTTCCTCCACACAGACACACGCACACACACACGCACACGTACACACACACATACACACATATGTGTGTGTGTGTCCCCGTTCCTGAGTTTATCTTTGTGCACCATGTGTGCAGTGTCCATGGAAGCCAGAAGAAGGTGTTGAATCTCTAGAAGTTAGAATTACAGATGGTTGTGAACTGAGTACAAAACCTCGGGATGCTGGGTGCAAAGTCCTGATCCTTTGCACCAGTAGCAAATGCTCTTAACTGCTGAGCCATCTCTCTAGTTCCTTCCCTCTCCTTTAATTTCAGTAACATTCTGGTTTGGAAAATTCTAGAAAGAAGGGTACTCTTAGGACTAAAGGGCTTATATAAATTTCCTCATCTCTCTCTCTCTCTCTCTCTCTCTCTCTCTCTTTCTCTCTCTTTTCAGGGAGACTCTCTCTGTGGCCCAGGCTGTCTTAGAACTCACTAAGTAGTCCATGCTGGCCTCAAACTCATGGTAATCTTTTTGTCTCAGCCTTCAGAGTGTTGGCATTGGAGGCTGAGCTACCGTGTCTGGCAGGGGTGTCTGTCTTTTTTGAAGTATAGAGGTGATAAAACCTGCTATTACTTATGACACTAATAATGTCCCAACTAGTGGTACAATCTTGAGATTTGCCCATCTCTCCAGTCCATTTGTCTTTGAAGAACATTTATTTAAGGAGGTAAGACATCGGGTCAAGTGCTAATGGCCCCGGGTTGATGTGAAACACAGACCACTGCTCTGAGCTCATAAACAGACTCTCTGTCTGTTCAACTCCAAGCCGGTTTCCTTCTGAGCCTTTGATAATAGTTTTTGATTATAATGTGTTTTGGGGCACAAAAGCATTGCCTGCTCACAGGAAAACACATTTGTCTTCATTGAGCTGGTGACTCAGTGCGTGTGCTGGAGACAGGCACAGTCACTTGGGAGGCTGATATGTGGGGACAGTGGCTGATAGATTCAGGGTGAGAATGCATACATCACATCATCCCTTCTTGGCCTTAACAAATTACCACTCAGAGACAAATCAGGTACATGGCTTGCTCAACACCCTGCGCTCCGCATCCTTCCCTGATTTGATTCAAATTCTAAGCAAACACACACACACACACACACACACACACACACACACACCCCATCCAGAACATTTGCAGAGGACAGGGGAGGCATCTGTAAAGTTGCCCGTCGCCAGAAACAAACACAGGAAGAGAAATGTCAGAGTAAGATTCTGGAACATGCGGGCATATAGGGTAAGGAAGACAGCATGCCACCGAGGAGGCTGAGGGGATCCTGAGTGTTCTGGGTAGGTATAGATCTAACTTTCTACTGGGCACTGTGGCACAGGAGTTAGAATGACGAAGAGTTAGGATGGAGACTATCACCGAAACAATGGGGACTATTGCTGGCTGTGGTGCACACATCCACAACCTTGGGACTCATCCTCAGAAACACCATCCTCTTCCTTTGCCATGGGCTTCCCACAGACCTGGAGCTCACCAAGAAGGCTGCCTGGCTGGAAAGCTCCAGAAGCTGTCTCTGCATTGTCAGCACTGCGCGGGAATCAGTTCTTCATGCTTGTCTGGCACCTGAGCCGCTCCTCAGATCCTGAAATTGTATTTTGGTACAGATTAAAAAGTTACATCCATTTTATAAATTTTCATTACATCCTAAAATATGTTAGCACTCTGATGAGCATATAAAAGTCAGATGGACAGAATGACCATTTGATGGAGATCCTGTCCCTAAGAGACTACCTAAGAGAGCACTGTAAGGAAGAACAGGAGGGATGGAAACATGGGCTCAGAATAAGGGAATTGTGGTTCCTATTTCTCCTGGGCCTCTGGGGCCTTCTCTGAATCTGTTTCAATGTGTAAAAACAAGTCAATAGTATTTATTTCATGTGTGTTTTTGTGTGTATATGTGTGCACATGCATATGCTCGCGCGTGTGGCATAGATCCATATATCCGAGTGTTGGTGTGGGCACATCTGTGTAGGCCAGAGACGGCACTGGGCATCCTCTTCTGCTGCCCCAGCCTCACTTCCTTGAGGCAAGGTCTCTCGATGAAGTTGGAGCTTGTGCTTTCTGGCTGGCTGGAAGCTGGAAGAACCCAGCCACCCTCCTTTTCCCGCCCTACTCAGTGCTGCAGTGACAAGCATGCACATGACCACACTCTGCTTGTCTGGTGGGCTCACAGCTCTGAACTCCACTCATTCTTGTGCAGCAAGTTCCCTGAACCTAGATCAGGTTTCCAGCCCCTTCACTGGGTTTTGAAATTTAAAAAAAATCCATGGTATCTGTATTAGCGACTTTCTTCATTGCTGCAACAATATATCTGAAAAAAAAAAAAGAGCAGTTTAAGGAAAGAAGTGTTTGTTCTGGCTCATAGTTTGAGGGGACACAGTCCATCATGGCGGGGAAGGCATGGCGGCAGGAGCCTGAGGCAGCTGGCCACCCGGTATCCATAGTCAAGAAGAAGAGGAAGATGAATAAAGATGCTTAGCTCAGTTTCTCCTTTTTATTCATGTCTAGGACCCCATTCCATGGGGTAGCATCACCTACACTTAAGGTGAGTCCTTCCACCTCAGTTAACCCAATCAATATAACACCTTACAGACAAATTCAGGGGCTAACTTAATCTAAATAACCCCTTACAACTACACCCATAAGCTGTCCCCTGGGTAATTCTACGTCCTGTCAAAGTGATGATGGTACTAATCATCCCAGTATAATTCATCCAATCATTTGGACATCCATTCAGCAAACATGTATTGAATATTGACAACGTTCTCACTTTTTAATATAATGAAGAATGCAGAAGAATTCCCACACCTGGTCCAACTTTGGCTCTTGCGGTGTGATATGCAGTACATGGTGATAAGTTGGTTGTTCGTTTGTGAGATACCTGATGGGTCAGGCAGCTATCACGTTAAGTTAAATGAGTCAGACACGGAGAGACATATCTCCTGCTTTTGTTCATTTGTGGACTCTAGATTAAGAAATATATGTCTCTGGCTGGAGAGATGGCTCGAAGGTTAAGAGCACTGCCTGCTCTTCCAGAGGTCCTGAGTTCAATTCCCAGCAACCACATGGTGGCTCACAACCATCTAGAGTGAGATCTGGTGCCCTCTTCTGTCCTGCAGGCATAATGCTGCAGGCAGAACACTGTATATATAATAAATAAATCTTTAAAAAAACATTTTAAAAAACAACTAAATGAATGTAAAATGAAATTTGCTATGTTATTAAAAAAGAAATATATGTCTTGATAGTAGAATGGATGTTATTTAGGGAGAGCAAGGGGATCACTAATGAGGTGTAAGGGTTAACTTTGTCAACTTAGTGCAACCCAGAATCGCCTGGGAAGAGTCTTCTCTACAGTGGCTTGGCCTATGGGCATCTCTGTAAGGGGCTGTCTTGATTGTTATATGTGAGGACCCAACCCACGGTGGGTAGCGCCATTCCCTACTCAGGGTGGCTCCTGAACCATGACATGGTGGAGAAATCGAGTTGAGAACAAGTAAGCACGCCAATGTGCACGCATGCTTCCCTTCTTCTCTGCTCTCGACTGTGGATGCCTGCGATCAGCTGTCTCCAGCGCCTGCCTTGCTTGACATCACTATCATGATGCACTGTTACCTGGAACTGTAAGCAGAAACAAACTCCTTTCTCTCCTAATTTGCTTTTTGTCAGAGTATTTCATCAAAGCAACAGAATTTCAATTAGAACAGGAGGGGAGGGAAAAGAGAGGGTAATGAAAGGAGGGTGAACGTGAACAGAATACATGATAAACACGAATAAAAATGTCATCAGGAAATCCATTATTTTTTTGTGTTTTTTCTTAAACAATGAATGCATGTTTATTTTAAAAAAAACAATTTAGAGCTAAAGGCATAGCTCAGTTGGTTGAGTGATTGCCTGGCATGTATAAGCCCTGGATTCCATCAGCTATAATCTGAGTGGATGAGGAAAAGCGTGTAGACGAGAAAGTAGGGTTGAAGCTGGGCTCGGGGTACAGACCTTTATCCCAGTTATTCAGAAGACTGAGACAGGAGAATAAAAGTCCAAGCCTGCATGTGTTACAAAGGGGGTTCATGACCAGTCTGGGAAAAGTAGGTGAATTCTGTCTCAAAATCAATAGGAAGGTTGCTGGTGATGTAGTTCAATGGTAAAGCATTTGCCTACCCAGCAAGCAGTTTGGGACGTGACTCAGTGGCTCTATGCTCGCCTAGCCTCCCCCAGTGTGGGGTGGGGGTGTGGTCCAGTGGTAGAGTACCTGACTTGCCATATTCTATCCCCAACACCAAAATGTAAAGGAGAGCTAGAATTCCGCATGATCCAGGGCATGAGTCAATGAGGCTGGACTTCAGTGCGGGCTGTTTGGGGGATGTTCGGAGCTTCTGCTCTCGGGATGTAGCCTGCCTTCCAAACAGTTTGCTCCAGGTCTAGCGTCTTCAACGGGGTGAGCAAAAGGAAGCTATGGGTGAGCAGAGGGATCCTGCCAGTTAAGGCTAAAGATAGACATTGTCAGACAAAATGGCCCTCGGGTAAAGGTGCATGCCACGCTAGCCTGAGAACCTGAGTTCAAACCCCGGATACCATGTAAAGGTGGAAGGAGAGACCTAACCTCCCAAAGTCATCCTCTGACCTCCACACATGACGCTTCTGTGCCTGCACTCACACACGTCATCATACACACGCTCACGTTATAATGATCATTTTGTTTGCAAGAGCCAACCCTTTGATCTCAGAGAAGATGGAGAAGCGTAGTTCCAAAGATGAGTCTGTGTGTGTTATATCCTGTGGGTCCCATTGTGCTTGGGAATGCTATCTTCTGATTCTCATGGCTGTCCAACCAGACCCTGGCCGTCCCTAGTACCATTGTTCAAGAAGCTAACAGAGGTTAAGTGCTTGCCCCAAGGTTACACAGTAGCTGGTCAGTGCTGGCTGCCCTGCTCTGAGTATCCAGTTTAACCCCTCACATCCCTTGCTCTTCTGCTCATACCTGCCTCCCCCACCCTCCACAGTGGAGAGACCGAATGTACTCACAGTGAATTGTTTTGGGTTAAGTTTGGGGAGGGAACGGAATAGGGTTCCGGGAGGGTAGGAGGGATTCTGAAGGAAGATGGGATTGCCAGAACGTGCTTGGACACACTGGCCTTGAAGGAAAGACTTTGGGTTTTACTGTTCGCGGAAGTCTTGTTTTACTGTTTGAAGATACGGGGTGGGTCTCAGGGAAGCGTTACTGCTGGGTCAGCTTTGCCTCCTCTGCCCAGCCTGGGACCTTCCTAGGTTTTGACTTCCTTGAGCCTCCATTCCTCACTCCCCTCCTCTCTTCCCTTCCTCCTCTCTTTCTTCTTCTTCTTCTTCCCTGCTTCCCTCTATTTACTTCCCAGTCCTCATTTGCTTTACTGTTGCTGTGATAAATCACCGTGACCGGAAGCACCTGCAGGAGGGAGGGTTTATTTGGCTTCACATCCTGACCACAGCCTATCACTGAGGGAAGTCAGGGCAGGAACTCAAAAGTGAGTAGGGGCAGAAGCAGAGGCCGTGGAGGAGCACTGCTTACTGGCTTACTCTTCATGGCTTGCCCAACCTGCTTTCCTGTATAACCCACAGGCACCTGCCTAGGGGTGGCACTACCTACAGTGGCTGTGCCCTCCCACACCAGTTATTAATTTAAAAAGTCCCACATGCCAGCCCACAGGCCAATCTGATGGAGGCAATCTCGCAACTGAGGGTCCCTTTCTCTAGGTGGCTCTGGTAACAAAAACTGATCACCACACCTGCCTTCCTTTCCTCTGTCATTTCTTTTTTCCCTTTTTTATTCCTCCCTCCCTCCCTCTCCCCTCCTTACCTCCCTCCTTCCCTCCCTCCCTCTCTCCCTCCCTCCCTCCCTTCCTCCTTTCTTTCCGTCCTTCCTTCCAGTACTGGGATTGAATCTAAGATCTCGCACATGCTAGGCAAGTACTCCACCACTAAGTTCTATCCCCAGTTCTTTTGAGTCAGTCCAGTAGCTCAGGCTATCCTAGAACTTAGGATCCTCCTGCCTCAGCTTCCCAAGTCCTAGAATTACAGGGATGGGTGACATGACTAGCCCAACCCTGATTTCCTTACCGGGCAAAAGAAGTTGGCACTGTTTGTCCGGCTTCTCTTCTGGGGTGTGACGGGGTCGAACAGCTGGGCTCAGGCTGGTGGCTGATCTTCTTCTGCAGGAAAATAGAGCTATTGAGGCTCATGGCTGGAGAATAGGTAGCACTTTGGCTTTGTGCAAGCAGGAAGAGTAAACCAGACAGGGGAGACCCAGGCTGGTCCTCACTCAAGGTGGAGGGATCCATGAGCATGTCTCTGTGTGATCCCTGTGAGCTTTCTGTTTGGGAACGCGGTCCCTGTGGTTTTCCAATATCCCGTTAGTGAAGGAAATTGTTACGCAGTCCACCATGTGATCTCTCACTATTTTGTCTAGCTTTCCCTTGATTAAGAAGAATTTGTTGCCTTTCTGTCGTATCTTGAGACGCTTTAACCTTAAAAGCATCTTTCCGGAAATGTGTCCCACAGCAATGCAACATGGTCTACTGTAGACTCTCCCGGGTCTCAGGTGATGGTTAAGATTTTATTTTATTTTGTGTGTTTGCACAAGAGCGTAAGTGCCCACAGAAGCCAAGAGGACACTGGGTTCTCTGGAACTAGAGTCCCAGGAGAACATGAGTCACCTGACGTGGACACTAAAGACAGGGCTCTCATTTCTTGGGTCCTCTTAGGTCGAGTGCTCTTAAAAGCGGAGGTATCTCTCCAGCTTCTCTCTGTTTGCGCTGCCCTCTTTGGGCTTTAACGTCATTCTATTCTCATCACTCTGTTACAATTATAATTTGAGTCTGAAATGACTCTCTTGGACTGATGTTTTGAATAATTGTCCTCAGTTTGTGGCACAGTGTTGGGAGAAACCGTTAGGAAGTGCTGCATAGCTGGAGGAAGTGGGCCCTTTGTGGGTGGTTTGAAGGTCATATCTTGGATGCTGCTTTTCTGCTTCCTGGTTTATCATCGTGTGAACAGACCCGGCCACACACCCCAGCTCCCGTGAGCTGTTCCATCATGCTTTCCCCACCACGGTGAACCAAACCCTGTGAGTAAACCGTTCTCTTCTTAAAACAGTTTCTGTCAAGTAAACAGACACGGATGGAACTAATACAAACCCTCGTCTCCTATCAGCCCCGTGTCTCCCAAGAGAATCTGATAACCCTCATTTATGTTTTGCATAAACTTTGCTTACGGAGCACAGACTCACCGAATATTAGCCTGGGTGAGGACATCAATCGCCCGTGAGGTCAACCCTCAGTCTTCTGAGAAGGCACATCTCGTGCCAGGGGATGTCTCCATGCTGCAGATTGTCAACCATACACACAGGGCCCGAGCCAGCTCTGTCTGAGAAAGGGAAGGAGCAGTTGAAATGATGTTTGTGCAGTCAGCCATTTGTTGCTGTGCTAGAATACATGCAATGAACAGCTGAAAAGCAGGAAGCATTTACTTGGGCCCAGAGTTACTTGGCATTTTGGTTTTAGGGCGTGGTGTGAAGAAGAACACCATGGAAGAAGCCTGTGGTGGAGAAAACTGCTTCACCTCATGGGGCCTGGGGAACAGGAAGAGGAAAGGGTAGCGTGAGTGTCTTAGTTAGGGCCACAGCAACTCTTAGAAAGTAAACCATTTAACTGGGGGTCACTTACAACTTCAGAGGTTTGGAACATTGTCATCATGGCAGGACATGGTGGTGTGCAGGCAGACAAAGTATTGGAGAAGGAGCTGAGAAATCTACGTCTCAAGCCAGGCAACAGGAAGTGAACCGAGTGTCACACTGGGCACAACTTGAGCCTAGGAGACCTCAAAGCCTACCCTCCACAGTGACACACTTCCTCCAACAAGACCACAACTACTCTCACAAGGCCACACCGCCTAATAGTGCCACTCCCTGAAGGGGGGTCAATTATATGCAAACTCCCATAGTGGGTATGTATACTACATGCTGGCAAGTGTACGCAGAGACTAGAAGAGAGAGTCGGACTCCCTAGAGCTGAAATTATGAACAACTGTGAGCCACTTGATGCCCAAGCTGGGAACCAAAGTCAGTCCTTCTGCAAGAGCAGTTTGTGCTCTAAATCACTGAGCCATCTCTCCAGCCCAGCAGCTTTATTGTTTATAGCTTACTTTATTTCAGCTTATTAGTTTTAGCAGCATGGCAGTATTCCAATCTCCATAGTTTTGGACATTTAAATGTGTGGTGTGAGATGTATATTGAACCTGCTTTATGGAAGGAAAAAACCCTGATGATTTTTTTCTTTTTCTTTTTTTTTTTTGACTTTTAAAAATTATTTTAGGACCGGGTGGTGGTGGTGCATGCCTTGAATCCCATAACTTGGGAGGCAGAGGCAGGTAGAACTCTGTGAGTTCGAGGCCAGTCTGGGCTACCAGAGCTAGCTCCAGGACAGGCTACAAAGCTAGGGAGGAACCCTGTCTCAAAAAAAGAGAGAGAAAGAAACCCTGTCTCGAAATACCAAAAACAACAAACAATTATTTCAAATGAAACCAACTGCCAACAACTGCAAAGAACAAATCTAAGAAATGTCCTATTTGTACCCGTCACAATTTGTTTATTCTTTTCAGTTGCTATCACTGATATCAGGACCAAAAGGCAGTGTATGGGAAGAAATAGAATGATTTCAGTTTACAGGTAGGTCACAGTCTGTCACTGAGGGAAACCAGGGCAGGAGATCAACCAGGAATCCGAAGGCTGGTCTCTTTGAGACATCACCTCTAACCAAGGAACTCACAGCCAAAGAAGTACAGTAGAAACCATGGAGGAATGTGCTTGCTGACCACGTCTGGCTTGTGTTTAGCTAGCCCAGGTCTACCTGCGTAGGGAATGGTGCTTCCCACAGTGGGATGGGTCCTCCTATATCAATTAACAATCAAGACAATCCTCTACAGATATACACACAGGCCAACCTGTCCTGGGTAATCCCTCCAGTGAGACTCCCTTCCCAGGTGACTCTATGATATACCAAGTTGACAGTAAAGGCAAACTAGGATGCTATACTTTTAATAGGTAAAACTTATCTAGCTATATTAGGCTTATTATAAAATAGCTTGAATAAATCTCAAGGCAACCCATTTGAGCTAAAATATTCAAGTTCAGCAAACATAAAGGAAGAACCAACTCTGTGCCAGACAGAGCTGTAAATGCTAGGTGGACTGAAAATTGTTTGGTTTTATTCTGGTACACGGAGGGAACAAAGGTAGACACCATGAAGCATGGTCCACGCAGAACTCTATATGTATTAGATCAGAGGGAAGTAAACCATGCCCTCAGTGGAGGCTAGCGAGAGATCCACAAGGAAGACTACAGAAGGTCTGATGACTAAGCTTGGATTTAAAGAAGAGATAGATGTTCGGTGTAAACAGGCACAGGCTGGGCCCTGTCTGAAAAAGCCTGGGATAAAACTGGACTTGCTGAACATAGCGGACAATGAGGACTACTGGGAACTCAAGAACAATGGCAATGGGTTTCTGATCCTACTGTACGTACTGGCTTTATAGGAGCCTAGGCAGTTTGGATGCTCATCTTACTAGAACTGGATGGAGGTGGGGGTTCCTTGGACTTTCCACAGGGCAGGGAACCCTGATTGCTCTTTGGGCTGAGGAGGGAGGGGGACTTGATTGGGGGAGGGGGAGGGAAATGGGAGGCGGTGGCGGGGAAGAGACAGAAATCTTTAATAAATAAATAAATTAAAAAAAGAAAAAAAAATAATAAAATGCTTTAAATGAAAAAAAAAGAACACATAATGACAATATCATGAATTGTGGTGTCTTCTATAGGCTTTAAAGGTTTTAACCTTTGTTCTGAAGCTGCTACTGTTTTTTTGGGAGTTCATGAAACCTTTTAGCATAGAGGTGTGAATCGGGGCTCAGGGGTCGTCCTTCTGTCTTCTCTCAATGTCATCTTTGCTTGGATGTGATAGGGCCCATCTATGTGCACAGCCCTTAGGGTGCAGAGGCAGAAAGATTGCTTCATCCCGTGCTCCCTCAAATGTCATTGAGATCTAATGCTGTCATCTACAAAGTCATGATAGAGAATTGTGTAATCCAGTTGGAAGAAATTGCAAATGAAATCTTATAACATTATAAGGAGGTTTGTGATTATATGTTGGACGATATTGATAGCCACCCTGAGGTACACGTGACCCATCAGCTGCCTGTTGGACGTGTCTGCTTTAGGAGGTTGTGCATGATAAGGAGAAATAGGTGACAACGAGGGCCTTTGAAGGTTGTACCTGGCCAATAGCTCCCTCTTTAGTCTCTAATTCCAGTGCATTATGTAATGAAGACTGCACTGCTCAATTTCATCACTGTAATGTTTTCCTCAAGTGCATGGGGCCAGGTAAGCATGGACCAAATCCTCTGAAACTTACGGTATGTGTATGTGTGTGTGTGTGTGTGTGTGTGTGCGCGTGCGCGCGCGCACGCAAGCGCATATGTATTCTAAGACTTAATCTTCATGCGGACACTGTTTTATTCAGGGGTCGTTATTCACCTTGGACGTGTACAAGTACAGATTGGGGAGTTAGGGGCAGGATCACAGGAACAGCTGATTCTACCTTGACCTTCAAGGGTCACATGAGCAAGTTGGGAGACAAGGCAGAGGTGTGATTGACAGATTTAATAACAGCATCTGATACCAGCAGGAGCGATGTCGTAGAGCCTAGGGCTAACAGAGAAGCAAAGAGGCTTTCCACACTTCGGAATGTACTAGATCCCCTGAGGAAAGTCCTCCACGCTTTACAGCCCAGTCACTGAGGGCCACTTAGCATCCTCTTCTGCTTCATCCAAGGGTGGGACACTTTCTGATAGGACCACATAGGGTTTCCTCAGCAAGCCTCTCTGAACTGGTGTTAGGTCATCTTTTCCTTGTGGGGTTATTTCTTTATAGGTGGCCTTCAACAGAGAGTGCTTTCCCTAGGTGAAATTATTTTTATGTTATTTAAAAATTATATACACACACATTAAACTGTCATAGATGTATATATTGCCTGTTAAAGACATTCCCCTATGTACCCCACTACACTTTCTTTTTTGATCCCCCACTGTTGGGCCCCTTTGTTTCCCTAGTCAGCTTTGGTTCTGTTTTCATGTTATACATGCATATGTGACTTTATCTATTTTTATTACATCTGGGAACTACAAATGGGAGGAAACATATGCTATTTGTCTTTCTAAAATTGGCCTCATTCACTTAATACGATCATCTCCAGTTGCATCCATTTTCCTGTAAATAGTATCACCTGAAGCCATGGCGATGGCCTGTTTCTCATTTCTTCTCACCCTTCATTAAACAGTTATTGGAAATCTATGGATACCTAGAGTCTGGGTATATACAAAAAAGGTGTCTTGGTTGGCTTTTGTCAATGTGACACAAACCTAGATATATTTGGAAAGAGGGACTCTTAACTGAGAAAATGCCTCCATGAGACCTGTAAGTAAGTCTGTGCAGGCATTGTCTTGGCTAATGGTTGATGTGGGAGGGCCCAGGCCATTGTGGGTCATGTCACTCCTGGGAAGGTGGTCCTATGTTGTATAAGAAAAGCACTTTGATCAAGCCAGGAGGATCAAGCCAGTAAGCACAGTTCCTCCATAGTCTCTACTTCAATTCCTGCATGTGAGTTCCTGCCCTAACTTCTCTCAATGATGGGGCGTGCCCTGAGAGTTATATGATGAAATAGACCCTTCCCTCCCCAAGTTGCTTTTGGTCATGATGTTTTATTACAGCAATAGAAATATAACTAAGACAGAAGGTTAACTTCCATTTATTTCCTTATTCCTTATTCTTACTGTGCAGTCTGAGCTTGCCTCAAACTTCCACTGATTCTCCCTTTTCAGCCTGTGTGTGCTGGAATAACAGTTCTATGCTCCCCTTTCTATTGTTGGTGTTGCTTTTTGAAATAAGCTCTCACGTAACCCAGGCTGGCCTCAAAGGACTATCCTGTCAAAGACGGTCTGGTACCCCGATCTTCTCGTTTGCACCTCCCGAGCATTGGAATCACTGAAGTGCACCACTGCACAGGCTCCGTCGTTTAAAAAAAATCAGAATTGTCATCTGTTTAACACATATGGGTGAAAACAGATCCCAGATATAGAAACAAATAAAAATAGTGTTTGGTGACTGGGTGTGTAGCTTGATGGCAGAGTGGTCATGGCCCATGGAGAGCAAAGATAGGCAGAGAAGGCCATGGGATGCATGGAGTCTATAGGCTAGAACAGCAGGCTGAGGCTAGCCCATCATGCTGGGGCTGTCACTTTTCACCTTCTTAGTGGTTCAGAAACTTTCCCCTCTCTTCTTTGTTATCAGGTGTTCTGATAACTTTTACTCTTTCCTTCTGTGATGGAGGTTGACATTGAAGAAAAGGCGCCTGAAGGGAAGTCCTCATCGTATAGAGTGTGGAAACTGGTTCGTCTCATGTGGCCGTCTCTCCTCTTGACCTATCCTTGAAATTTGAGAGGAAAGAAAGCTGAGGTCCACAAAAAGGAAGAGAAAAATTTTACAAATGTACTGGGGTGTTGTATGAATTTCCCTGGAGAAACATTCAGCCAGAGAGGGAACTGTCGATAGACAAAATAAACACTGCTCAAATCTAATCTTAGTGAACAAGTGGGTTTATTTTGGTTGCATATGACAAGGGGTTACTTACTGGAGTGTGGATGCCCCAAAGGCAGTTGCCTCGTCATGGGTGATGACAAAAGTTACATTTCTGGAGCTCCCTGTGCAGCACAGGTTGACCAGTTGACCAGAAAGTTTCTTTTCATTAGCAAAAGCTACTCTGTATCACCTTGGGAGGGGCCTTGTGATTCTTCTAGGTTTCAAGAGCTTCCTAAACCCTGTGAGTTTGTTTGCCTCCTGTGCTGACTGGTTTTTTGTCAATTTGACACAAACCTAGACATATCCAGGAAGAGGGAATGTTAAATGAGAAAATGCCTCCTTAAGACAGGTCCATAGACAAGCCTATAAGGGCATTTTTTTGATTAATATGTGAGATGAGATTAATGTAGTCGCGCTTTCTTTGGACCACCAGCTCTCAAATATGACACAAAGACTTCTTATTAAGTATGAAAGCTTGGCCTTAGCTTAGGCTTGTTCCCAACTAGCTCTTAAAACTTAAATTACCAGCCGGGCGATGGTGGCGCATTCCTTTAATCCCAGCACTTGGGAGGCAGAGGCAGGCGGATCTCTGTGAGTTCGAGACCAGCCTGGTCTACAGAGCTAGTTCCAGGACAGGCTCCAAAGCCACAGAGAAACCCTGTCTCGAAAAACCAAAAAAAAAAAAAAAAAAAAAAAAAAAAAAAAAAAAAAAAAACCTAAATTACCTGTTCATATTAATCTACGTTCTGCCATGTGGCTTTCAACCTCTCCTCCATACAGTATGTTCAACTTCCTCTCTGTCTTGCTGGTGAATCCCATCTTGGATTTTTCTCTCGAGTTCCTCTCTCTCCCTGGAAGTCCTGCCTATTCTCTCCTGCCTAACTATTGGCCGTTCAGCTCTTTATTGAATCAATCACAAGGTGCTTTAGGCAGGTGAGGAAGGACAGAGACACATGTTCACACTGTGTGATCAAACATCCCACAACAGGTTAACATGGGATTTGTGAGATGCAATAAACCCTTTCTTCCCCAAGTTGCTTTTGGTTATGGTGTTTTATCACAGCCAGAGAACCCTCAAGACACCCTCTGAGCCTTCTCAGTTTTATTTGCCTTCTTACCCTGTGAGTTTTGTTTACTTCCTGAGTCCTAAGAGCCTCCTTCTTCTATCTAGAAAGGGTTGTTTCAAGTTGAGGAATTTGCTCCACCAGGCTGTCTCAAGTGCCCAGGTAGAACACGCTGTAAGGCCGCTCTGTGAGGGAGGCCTCCTTGTTTTGCATACAAGGAGATTGTAGTTTAGTCAGCACCCCAGGTTCATGAACAGTCGTCGACTTTGTTTGCCAGACAGGCTTTCACTATGTAGCCCACAATGGCCCCAACCCTCCTCCCCATCCTCTGGAATTCTAGGATTGCAAACATGAGCCACTGCACCCAGCCTCGCGAACAGATTTCGGCTCCTATTTCTTTCCGTCTACCCTTTTGCCTCACAGAAAACACACACAGTTGGAATTGCGTGCCACAGATATCCCGAGTGCTCGCCGAGGCTTCGGGAACAGCTTAGCTTGACTTTCTCGCAAAGAGCGCATGGGAAACGAACAACGCTCAAGATGGTGTGACATTTTATGCCCTTTTGGTGTAAATTCTACAAAATCAAGGTAGCACCGAGGGCTTCACTTTAAAATAGAGCACGAGGAATTCTAGACGTTCAGAGACAGAGCTGTGTGTGATCTTCCTATTGAGAGCTTGTCTTTGGCACAGAAAACTGGAAATGACCCCTTTCCCTACCTGGCTGATGCTCTTTGAAGATCAATCTTTGAAGATCCGCGGGGCTGAAGTCTACAGCTTGTTTCTTTAATGTGGCCCTTTGGGGTACTACTTCCTTTTCCCTGTTCCCGGGATGGGTAATTGGCACCTGAGGATCAACTCGGTTGGAGGAAGCGCCAAGGAGGACATGAAAAGTTGGGCATTGTTTCCTCCTTTGATTTGCCCTTCTAGCTCGGATAAGAACTCCCTGGGTTCAGTGCAGGATCCTTCCTGCCTATGATGAGAATACATCAAACACCGAGCACACGGCTTGTGGTAATTTCTTTGTTCCATGCTTGGTGGTGGTGGTGGTGGTGGTGGTGAGAGACCAAGTTCAGAGAAGTGTTGGAAAAATTCTGCTCTTCTCTCTCTCTCTCTCTCTCTCTCTCTCTCTCTCTTGTTCCTGTCATTTAGATTTGTTTTTAGTTTTATCCTTTGAAACAGAGTCTCCCTCTGTAACCCAGGCTAGCCTGGGACTGGTTAAGGCTGCCCTTAAACTTGTGGCCATCCCTCTGCCCCAGCCTCCTCAGAGCTGAGATTTCAGGTGTGTGGCACCATGCCCACCTGAAGATGCTGATTCTATTTTCACTCTGTAAAGATTGTCAGTTACTGGTCGTGTGGGCAGGAGCAGTAGCTCATTCGGTTCAGTACTTGCTGGGCTTCTGATGCTGAGTCCCAGCGCCAGGTGTGGTGATGCCCTCTCGTTTTCATAGCACCTGGGGGGTGAAGGCAGGAGAATCATGGTTTGAGGTCATCCTCAACTGTGTAGCAACTGAGGTCAGCCCAAGTTTCATGAGACCTTATCTCTAAACCCACTAATTTGCCGAAAAGCCCGTTCGGCATCTTCTTGTCTTCCCCATGGCTTGTGTGTAAGGAAACATAAGGATTGGCGAGTATTTGGGGACCATTCCTGGGGATGACCTTTGCCTGGGCTGCCTTTGTCATGGCCAGCTTGAATGCACTGCCAGGGGGACTTTCCGATTCATCACCATGCGACTCACAAGGAGCGGACAGTCTGGTTGGAGAGCCGCCTGCTTTTCCCACTGGTGACCTTTCCTGGCTCTTCTCAGCTCTGCTGTGAGGAAGGACACGCACAGGTGGCAGGGTGACTAAGACAGGCCCAGCTCTCCAGTCTCCTGTCTCAGGGTGTAGATGTCTGAAGACTCGGCTGCGTGAGGAAGAGATGGAGCCTGGCCAGCTCCCTTTGCTCGGGTTACTTATTTCAAGTCGTAAGGGAAGGAGGAGCAGGCTCTGTGTTTTATTTCCATACTCGATAATAACTCATCTCCCCAGTGAAACTGCTCTGCCCTCAGTTTTTATTTTCCTGTAGTGCAATAAAAACTCTATCACCGGCAGCCCTGCCTGGGCTGTTAGCACGGTGGCACTAAATTCCATCCTCAATCGTAATAATTAAATCCCTCCCTGCGGTCGGGTGACAACTTCTTTTCCTGCCCCCTTTCTCATCCTCCGTTCTTTCTCTTTCCTTTTGAAGTGCTGGGGATGGAATGTGTACCTTTGGTCATGCCAAGCCAGTGCTCTGCTGCTGAGCCATACTCTCGGCCCTTTCATTATTTTGTTTATTTATTCCCATGTGTGTGTGTGTGTGCATGTAGTTATGTGTGCGTGTAGTTATATGCAGGTGCATGTTCACATATGTGTGTTAGAGTGCAGGCCAGATGTAGACATTAGGTGGTGTCTTCCTCAATTGTTTTCTACATTATTATTATTATTATTATTGAGACAGGGTTTCTCTGTAGCTTTGGAGCCTGTCCTGGAACTAGCTCTTGTAGACCAGGCTGGCTTCAAACTCACAAAGATCCACCTGCCTCTGCCTCTCGAGTGCTGGGATTAAAGGCATGCGCCACCACTGCCCGGCTCTACCTTATTATTTTTTAATATAATATAATATTTCATTCACATGTTGGTAATGTCATATCTATACAGTGTATTTTAATTATACTGTCCCCGCTCTTGTTCCACACAACTCCTTCCAGGCATCCCTCACCCACAATCCTTCCCAGGTTCATGTTCTTCTAGTTATTTTTAATATATAAATCACCAGATCCATTAATCCATATACAGATGGGTGTTGGGAATGCCTGCTTAAGCATGGACGACCTACCAAGGGACCACACTCCTGAAAGAAACTGATTTTCCCTCCTCTAGCAGACATCAGCTGTGGTAGCTCCTTTGCTGGGGGTGGGGTCTTGTAAGCCCCTTCCTCATCAGTGCATTCATGAGCTCACAGCAGCCATGACTGTCCAAACAAGTCTGCCACAAGATTAAGCCAGTCCACCCTGCCCTGCTCTTTTGAAAACAAGGCTTCTTGCTGAACCCAGAGCTCATCAACTGGGCTAGACTAGCTAGCCCGTCAGCCCCAAGCAGTCTCTTGTCTCAACCCCTCCCAGTGCTGGGTTTACAAGGATGCACCAGTTTTTATGGGGTTACAAGTATGTCTGGGTTCTGAGGATCAAATTGGGGTCCTCATATTTGCTTGGCAAGCACCTTACTCACTGAGTCATCTCCCAGCCTCTTTATTTTTATTTATTTATTTTTTTGGTACATTTAGTTTTGTAGGAGAAGTCAAATCTTATGGGCCTTTGGGAAGACCAGAAGGGCAGTCCTCTTAAGTGAGGAAGTTCTGTGCTCGTTCAATATCTTCTGTCCTCCAGTTCCTTCCTAGACTCATTTCCCCTGGGACATTTTGCTGCGGGCTGCATAATTTGCTTTATATTCAGAAAATAAACCCCTCGTCTTGCTTGGACTTACTTCAGCCCCAAGCAGAGGCAATGATCTATTTGGGTGAGTCAGTCCAGTGGGGTGTGGGGTGGTGGTGGATGTAGGTTAATGGCAGGTTGGAGTGGGTAGAACTCACCAGGAGAGCACAGAGCACCAAGCAATGCTTTCACATCCATTTTCACCCTCCTTCCCCCCTCGACTGCCACTGTCTCCTCTCCTGTCTTTTTTTGATCTTAAAGCATGCCGTGGGAGCAGCCCGGGGAAGGATACTTGCCTGTATTTGTGGCTAGTTTTCAGAATCTTGAACTCATCCTTCTGAAGACACTGGGTCAGTGGTTTAAGGTACCGTTTAGCCCTTCAATTTAAGAATCTTGAACTCATCCTTCTGAAGACACTGGGTCAGTGGTTTAATGTACTGTTTAGCCCTTCAATTTAATTGTCAAAATCCCTTCTTGAAAGGTTCCCCTCTTTCTCCACCTGTGTAAAACCAGGAAACAGGATGTTTATAAAATTGGACATGGTGGCACAAACCCATAATTCTAGCACTCCATAGGTGGGCAAAGGAAGGCTAGGAGTTCAAGGCTCAGCTGCACAGTGATTTGGGGACCAGCCCAGGCTGCATAAGTCCATGTTTGAAAAAAGAACAACATAGAAAATTCCACTTCAGTGTCTGGGCTACCTCACTCAAAATAATGTTTTCTAGCTCCATCCATTTTCCTGCAAAATTCAAGCTGCCGTTATTTTCTTCTGCTGTGTAGTACTCCATTGTGTAAATTCCTTATCCATTCTTCGATTGAGATACATTTAGGTTGTTTCCAGGTTCTGGCTATGACAAAGTTGCTATGAACATAGTTGAGCACATGTCCCTGTGGCATGATTGAGCATCCTTTGGTATATACTCAAAAGTGGTATTACTGGGTCTTGAGGAAAGATGTTTCCTAATTCCCTGAGAAATCGCCACACTGACATCCAAAGGAGTTGTACCAGCTTGCATTCCCACCAGCAATGCAGAAGTGTTCTCTTTCCCCCACAACCTCTCCAGCATAAGTTGTCATCAGTGTTTTTGATCTTGGCCATTCTTACAGGTGTAAGATGGAATCTCAGCGTTGTTTTGATTTGCATTTCTCTGATGTCTAAGGATGTTGAACATTTCCTTAAGTGTCTTTCAGCCATTTTAGATTCCTCTGTTGAGAGTTTTCTGTTTAGGTCTGTACTTCATTTTTTTTATTAGATTATGTGTTCTTTTAATGACCAATTTCTTGAGTTCTTTGTATATTTTGGAGATCAGACCTCTGTCTGATGTGGGGTCAATGAAGATCTTTTCCCATTCTGCAGGCTGTCGTACTCACTCATAGGTGGTTTTTAAACATAAAGCAAAGAAAACCAGCCTACAAACCACAATCCCAGAGGACTTAGACAACAATGAAGACACTAAGAGAGACTTACATAGATCTAATCTATATGGGAAGTAGAAAAACGCAAGATCTCCTGAGTAAATTGGGAGCATGGGGACCTTGGGGGAGGGCTATAGGGGGGAGGAGGGAGAGGAGAGGCAGGGAGGGGAGCAGAGAAAAATGTAGAGCTCAGTAAAAATCAATAATAAAAAAGAAAATTCCACTTCATACAGTACCACCAGTATCCTCTTCAGGATCTTAGAAAATGTTTGCAAAAATAACATGGTGTTCATGTTTTACCTTCATTCCTAGTGAATTTATTTCTCTATGTGCACGTTAGCCAAAGTATTTTCCTGCCTTCTTTGATATCACGTAGATGGTTGTGATGGAGAAAGTGGCTTTAGTCTGTGCCAGGGTTTTATTTCTTAATATTTAAAAATATTTAAATTATGTGTATGTGTGTATGTGCCCCGCCTGTGTGCACACATGCTTGCAGGTGCCAACTGAAGGAGACAAGGGTGTCAGACCCCCTAAACTGGTTGTGAGCTACTTATGTGGGGGTCAAGAACTGAACTCAGGTCTTCTGCAAGAGCAGTCCATGCTCTTAACTGCTGCACACACTCTCTTGTTCCAACCACCCCTTTTCTTGGAAACGGTGTCTCACATTGCCCAGGTTGGCTGCAAACTCACTGTGTAACCAGGGATGATCTCAAACCCCTGCTTTTGCCTCTCAAGAGCTGAGGAGCTGAGACCACAGGTGTGTACCCCTACAGTTTGTTTATTGGGGGTTGAACTCATGGCTTAAACATGCTGGGGACTTACTCTACCAGTTGAACTACACTCCCAACCTCCAATTTCCTTTCCAATTGCATATATGTGCATGTGTGTAAATCTCTCTGTGTGTCTTTCTGTCTGACTCAGCGTGTATGCAGAATGTCATAGATTTTATCTTGAAGCTGGGTTTGGCTGTACAACAGGTTTTTTCCCCCATACTGCTCCTGGAGATGACTGGACTTTTCAATGAAGTGGCCTTTGACCTAACTCTGGGTACCTACAATGCTGTCACTGGAGATGAGGTTTTCATGTTCTGTGCTCGTGGTCAGAGGCACATTAGGTGATTAAGAATTGGAATGCCTGAGATCTCATTTAACGAATGAACACTCAACAAATGTGCACGGCCTTTAGACTCAGCCAGTAGTCGGGAAATCCAGACAGGGAGCAGCGTTCTGTTCCACTCATGTGCTACCTGGGACATGGGCTGCTCAGTTGGCCCGGCTGCACTTGGGACTGTACAGCGTGCACCTCGCCCCCTTCTCTAGGGCCTTCTGTGAATTTTCTCAACTTCCCATGCAGGGGCAGGATGATGACCAGACCATAAGAGCAGTGAACCTCCAGAGGAGAATCTGCTGATGGGAAGAATACTTGATCGGTTATTTATCACCTACTTATCTTAAAATAGAGACAAAGTCGAGTCCTGATATGTGGCCCAGGCTGGGCTTAAACTCTCAATCTCGCAATAGCCTGAGCTTCTTTAATGCAGGGATTACAGGCATGTAACCACCAATTTTCATTTTTTTGTTTCAATTTTTTTTAAACATAGGACCTTAGGTAGCTCAGGCTGGCCCTCAAACTTGCTTCATAGCTTAGCATGACCTTGAACTCCTGCTCCTTCTGCCTCCACCTCCAGAGTGCTGGGATTACAGGTGTGCTCCATATTCTGTGTATGTGTTGCTGGGGATGGAACTTGGGGCTTCCTAGATACTAGGCAAGCACCCTGAAAATAAATCAAAACATCACAGCCCACTGCGGTCTTTCACTGTTCCTCACCACACTGGTCTGGACCCCAGGGACCACTATGACATCTCTTCTTCTTCCCCCAGACCCTCTTCAATGATGACCTCTGAACTTTGATGACCTCTGAACTTTGACTGACTTTCAGCCACTTGCATAACTTTTGTCTTCAGTTCTGACTGTGCTTTTTAGTCTTTGACATTTTTCTCTGGTTGCCATAGAAACAGTGACATCAGGCCTCCTGAGGGCTTTACTGTCATGGCCATGGGCTTCACAGCGTTGTTTTCTCTGATGATGTTTATGGCTCAGCTGGTAGAGCACTATGTGGTATGCATGAAGCCCTGAGTCCTCTGCTCAGCGCCATAGAAACCTGGTGTGGTGATGCACGTGGTGTGTGTCTCATCCCAGTACTCCAGAGGTGGAAACCTGAATATTTGGAAGGAGCTGAGCCTCGGAGCTGCCTCTGGTCCAGCTGTTGTGCTGTGGCCACCAGAGATATTGCTCTGACTCATCTCATGCTGGAACTTAGAAGTGAAGAAACACATGAAGGAGACAGCGAGAGTCAGAAAATGGAGACTTCCCCTCTTGGGGTTCTGTGTTGCTTCACATGACAGGATCTGCAGTCACCTAGGAGATACTCTTCTGGGTGAGTTTCTAGTTTAACAGATGTAGGAGCATGCATGTGAGCAGTGCCATTTGATGGTTTGGGGGTTTCTGCATTAAAAAAAAAGAAGAAAGACGAGCCGAGTACTTACCAGCATTTACCGCTTCTCGACTGTGGATGCTACATAAAGGGAGACTCCACCCTCCGGCCTCCATGCCTTCCCCACCACAGTGGACTGTCTCCTTGAACTGTGAGCCAAACAACATCTTTCTTAAATTGCCTTTGACAGGGATTTTGTCACAGCTGCAAGGACAGCAACTCAATAGAGTCCTTGCTGAGACCTCTCTTCATAAGCGCCAAGGCCATCTTCACTTGGGATGAGCCCTATGACAAGTAAGATGTCACCTCCTCCAAAGATGCCATTTGCGGAGCCCTGCTAGCTGTGGATATAGATGTTACATGCTCAAGGGGAACCAAAATCTCCCATTACTTGACCCACACTGTTTTGTTGCATATGAGCCCTGAATGGTTGAAGAACTTTCTTGTGACTCAGGGCCTCAGTGAGGTAAGACACAAGAGAATGATGTAAAGGCAACCATGGGATGTTCTCACATGCTAAGGAGTCTGGGAGGAGCTGCCACCATGAGCCAGGAGCTTGCTTAATGAGCTAGACCAGCAATCCACTAAGCTGGCTGGCCGGGGAGCCTCAGGGTTATGCCTGCTTCCCCTTGCCTAGTGTTGGGATGACAAGCACATAGCACTGCACCAGGATTTTTGACATGGATTCTGGGAAACAAATTTAGGTCCTTGTTCTTGCAAGGTAAGAGCTATATTGACTGAACCATCCCCTCATTCTTTGAAGTATAATATGCAAAAGCATAATTCCTACATCATAAAATGTACATTTTTGTGTAACCATCCCCAACATCCATTTTTAGAACATTTCGGTCACCCTCAAAATGCTCCTTGGGCCCATCTGCAGTCACTCCATGTTTCCACATTTAGCCCCAGGCAACCACTAAACTTTCTGCTTTTGCAAATTTTCCTCTCCTTTCCTCTCCTAAGCTTTTGCTCCAGGCTTTGCCCTTTAGAAAAACCCAGAGTAAGGCACCAAGCAAGTGATCTCTAAAGTTAGACTTGATCTCTGACTACGAGTTACCATCCCGGCCGACTTCCTAGGCTGTTGGGGATGGACATCACAGGCAGAGTGTTAGCAGATGTTGGCTATTTTTTAGTTAAGACAGGCATGATGGAATGCATACCTTCATGGTATAATGCCTTCTGCCAGATCAGCCCTTATTTCCTGGGAGTGCTTTTCATTCTGAATAGATGATGTTTGGTCACGTGATCTATGTCTGTGGTTCTCTCAGGATGTTGTGTTCCCTTGGCATATTGTTATTGGTTAGTTTTCTCTTTGCTGTGGCAGCAGTAGTTTATGGGAGGAAGTGTTTATGGTGTCTCAGGTTGCAGTCCGTCATGGTGGGAAGGCGTGTTGGCTGAAGTATATAGCGATTGATCATCAGGGCATCTGCAGTCAGGAAGCTGAGAGATATGAGTGCTGGTGCTAGGCTTGCTTTCTCTTTTGGATGCAGTCTGGCACCTCAGGGGAGGGTGCCACTCATATTTAGGGCACGTCTGCCTTCCTTAGTCAACCTAGTCTAGAAATCCCCTCGGACATGTCAAGGTGTTTATTTCTATGGTGAGTCTAGACCCTGTCAAACTGACAATCAATATCAACCACTGGGCTGGGGAGCTGGCTTAGCAGATAGTTACTGCTGAGGAAGCTTGGGGACCAGAGTTTGGATCTTCAACATCAGTGCAAATGCCACAGGGCAGCCTGCCTTTAATTCCAGCGCTTGGAGACAGGTAGATTGAAAGTGATTGACAGGATGAGCTGGAGAGCTGGTCTAGCCAGTAGAAGGGAGTCCTGGCTCAACTGACAGACCCTGCCTCAATGAATAAGATGGAAGAGAATGAAGAAAACTCCGATGTCAGTCAGGTGGTCATGGTGGTGGTGTAAGCCTTTTAATCCCAGCACTTGGGAGGCAGAGGCAGGTTTATCTCTGTGAGTTTGAGGCCAGCCTGGTCAGTAAGAGTTAGTTCCAGGACAGGTACCAAAGCTACACAGAGAAACCCTGTCTTGAAAAACCAAACCAAACCAAATTAAACCAAATCAAACCAAAACCCTGATGTCAGCCTGGGCTTTCACATGCACAATCATACACATTCACCGCCATACACATGTATGTTCACACGCAAACAAGCACACATATACACACCACATACACAGACATACAAATATCAACCATAGACACATGTGTGTGCCTCTATACATGCAAAAATGTATATGCACATATACTATACATACATGCAAATTTTAAAATCTGTCAACCATAACGAAGGGGATTCAACCAACCTGATCAGAATCTGAAGACAAGGGAAAGACATTTTGCCTGTGGTGTCTTCTGGAATAAAAATCAGAGTGGATGTTCCAGTTGCTTAGCTAGTCTGTACTGCCTTAGGGAGCTAACAGTTCTTTTAGTTTATTAGGACAGTTTAGCAGTCACGGGTTTGTCTTCATTGTTAATTGACCCTGCCCACTGTGAGAAGCACCATTCCCTAGGCCGCACCCTGAGTAATGGAAGCCAACTGAGCAAGGACAGCAAGCAAGCGAGCTAGGATCTGTGAATTTATTCTCTCTGCTTTTGACTGTGGATGTGATATGTTAAGCTCCTGCCATAACTTCCCTGAAATTATTGACTGTGATCTGGAATTGTGAGCAATCAAAACCCCCTCCCCGCTGAGCTGTCTTTTGTCAGGACATTTTATCACAGTCACAAAAGTTGAAACCAGAACAGGCTCAGTTTATCAGGACCATGGACAGGGCAGGGAAAGCTGCCTGAAGAGCTCCAGAGGTCTGTAGGGGTGAGAAGGTCAGGGACACCCTGGAGCAGGAGGCCTCTGGGAGTCTGAGTTAATTTCTTCTGCAGTGAAGAGTCTCTGGCAAGATTTCATTACAGCCCTAACAATCACATTTTCATTTTAGAAAGATCAATGGAACAGCCTGGGATCTCTTCACACAAAATAATTTATTCTTTGTATTTGGCGAGACTCCCCAAGGATAGAGGGCAAAGAGAAGTTTTTTGGCGGTGTGTGAGTAGGGGTGGCGGTAGGACATGCACTCTGCAGAGGGTCTTAACCCTAAAGCCCTGGGCTCTGGACAGGGGGTGGTGGCCCAAGTGTGTGGAAGGTGTAGAGGCCATTGCTAACAATCTGTAATTCACGGCTGTCATTTCCAGTAGGGCAAAGGTGGGTGGTTGGTGAAAGCTGAGAGGAATGCAGAGCGCTATCCACCGGGAGGATGGCATCTTTAGAAATGAGGGTACCTGCTGAGCCCTGTAGGGATACCCTTCTTTGCTTTTGTTTATAGGCAGTGTGTCATTTGTATTTAGTGTGTTAATAATATAAAATAATATATAAAAAGTATCACACAAGTGCAGCCCAACCAAATTCATTAGAGATAACCAGTGTGAGGGCGGTGAGGTGACGTAGTCAGTAAAGGTGCTTGCTGCCAAGCCTGGGGACCCAAGGCAGTTCCTGGGAACCCCATGGAGGAAGGAGAAAATCAACACCTTCAAATTGTCCTCTGTATGTGAGCACACACTCACACAAGCACATGTACACTCTGTACATGCACACTCTGCACATTCTATGCACACACAAGTACACACACACTCCGCACACACACATTTACACTCTGCACACACACAAGTACACACACTGCACACACACTCTGCATACACACATGCACACTCTGCACACACACATACACAAGTACACACACTCTGCACATGCACACCCTGCACATATGAGCACACTCTCACACACAAGTACACACTCTGCACACACGCATGCACATTCTGCACACACACATGCTATGTACACTCATATATACACAGAGAGAATAAAAAGCAAATAAATGAAATGATTTTTAATTAAAAATTTAAAATGTACTTTACATATCAACCACAGTTTCCCTTCCCTCTTCACCTCCAGTTCCCTCCCAGCTCCTTTATACCCCCATCCACTCCTCAGAAAAGGTAAGGCTGATTTCCATGGGAGGAAACAAAACACAGCTTATCAAGTTGAGGCAAGACCAAATTCCTCCCCCTGCACCAAGGCTGAGCAAGGCATCCCACCATAGCAAGCAGGTTCCAAAAAGCTAGCTCATGCACCACAAACAGATCCTGGTCCCATTGCCAGAGGCCGCACAACCAGACCTCGCTGCACAACTGTCTTCCACATGCAGAGGGCTCAGGTCAATACCATGTAGGCTCCCTAGCAGTTGGTCTACAGCCTGTGAGCGCCCACGAGCTTGGGTCAGCTATCTCTGTGGGTTTCCCAGTCATGATCTTGAACCCCTTTGCTATAAAATGATTTTTTTACCTTAAAAGGAGATGACCAGGGTGAGAATTTATTGACAGAAAACTCTCCCCCATTGCCTCTGCTTGAATCTTTAAAACACATTAGCACCTGCGACTTCCATTCGACATGAATTTTCATTTTGCTTTTAGTGCAAATGTAAATAGCCTAAATTAAGATAAGAGAATATCATCGGAAGCATTTGTTAACTGGAATAATTCATTGACATGTCTCAATTTAAAATTAAAACATTTCCTTCAGAACCTGTATTGTTTCATTGGCTGATTTTTTTTCCTGAGGGAATTAGCGTAGCTGAATGCAAGAAAAGAAGTTGAACACAGTAAAAGATGGCTTTCATTTCTTATAAACTGGTAATTCCAGGAGGATTTTACAGAAACAAACTGCATCTAAAATATTTGATGACTGTCAGTATATTTAAGATTGCATAGACTTTTCAAAACTATGGAAAATCATGTATTTGTAAAAATCTAGACTAGAAAAAGAAAAACCACAGGCCTAGCATAACCATGGTGAAATCACCAGACATCCATTACGTGTCTGACATGTGTGTGAATCTTCCAGATCCTGGACAGAGGAAGTCTTTATGCACACTAAAGATAATAAGAACAATAGTTAATCATCTGGGGCAGGGGATTGAACCTAGGATCTTGTTTATGCTAGGCAAACACTTTACCATTGAGCCACCTCCCTATCCCAGGGCTTATATTTCCAGCAAAGGGAGATGCATGTATTGGAAAACTGATCAACTAGATTCTGCAAACTAGTTGTGAATACGCTTAAGAAAATAGATGGGGTTTGGTTCAGCAACTGTACTCGCCTGACATGTAAGAAGCCCCAGGTGCTCTTTCTGACACTGGAGGAGGGGCACCCAGGAAACACGCAAAACCTAGGCTTGGTGAGATAGGAGTGATATGAGCAAGTGGGGTGTTCAGGGGAGGGGCCTCTGAAGGGAGACCTGGGAGAGACAAGTTGTCTGCTATGGGAATGTGCAGGGACAGAGCAGACCTGTGAACCCCACGTGCAAAGTGGGAACAAGTGTGGGCCTGATGGAAAGACAGAAGGTCATGGAGGTTGGGACCCAGTAATCGAGAGAATGGAAGGAAAGGAAGACATGAAAGGAACTGGCTCATGTGAGCCCTCGTGGCATGAAGTTCATAATTTGCCAGCATTAAAGGGGTCCTCAAAGTCTTTTCATTTGTGACTTTTTTTGAGACAAGGTCTCCTGTGGTTCATGCTGGCCTTAACTTGTTACTTAGCTGAAGTTAACCTTGAACTTCTGATCCCCGTACGTCTGCCCCCTTTGTGGCAGGATTACAGATGTGTGTCACCACATGTGGCATATCACGCTAGGGATGGACTGCAAGGTGGCACGCATGCCAGGCAAGCACTGTTCTAACTGAGCTGCATGCTAAGCCCTGGCATCGTTTACAGTTTGACATCTTGTCATGCATACTGACACTACCGGAGCTCGTCCATGGCTATGAGGCAGGGTCAGTGACAAGGAATGTTTGTGTCTGCATAGATCACCATGACTAGAGTACTATGGGAAGATCACTGTGAGTAGAGTGCCATGGGTTCTATGGGTAGACCACCGTGGTTAGGCTACTGTTGGTACCCCACTGTGGTTAGATCATCATGAGCAGACTTCTGTTGGGTTGACCACCATCTAGTCTCTCTTCCCCTCTAGTCCTTCCCTTTCCCTTTCCATCTCCCTTTTCCACTTCTCTGCTTCTCCCCTCCCCTCCCCTCTCTTTTCTTTTTTTCATTTTCTCCTCTTTTTGACAGGATCTTTCTATATAGCCCATCCTGGCCTCGAACTTTTGGTTCTCCGGCCTCAGCCTCCTGAGTGCTGGGATCACAGGAGAGGTCTTTGTTGCTTATATGAAGTCCAAGTCCTTCATCAGGATCCCACGAGTGTGACTTCTCAGCTTCCAGGTGGCCTGGTTGGACACCTGTCCTCACAGACAAAATCAGTCCTTATTAAAAGATGAATAAGAAGGGACAGCAAAGGCATCCATATGGGACACAGAGATAATCAGTGGTGTTAAAGGACACGGACATTCTGCAAGAGATAAAGCAAATTATAAAGAGAAATTATAAAAATTATATAAATTTTCTTCATAAAAGAAATTATTTTTAATATTTTCTTTTTTGATTCTTGGTCTTGTTGTGTAGATGTGGCTGACCTCAAACTCACAGACATCTGCCTGCCCCTTCCTCCCAAGTACAATTTGGGATTAAAGTTGTACGTCACCATGTCCTGCTGACAGACATATTTTGGACACCATCTGCTGTAGCCTTGAGGAAACTCAAGAAACCATGGTCTGTGAACAAAAGCACCAAAGACAGGAAAGAAAAGCTTGTCTGATAAAGTTGTGGTTGAGGAGGAGAAGGAGTCTGGTGGGGCTAGAAGTGAGTGGAGTAGGCAAGTCACTTGGTGGGGGAAAAACGCATCTAGGATTAAGCCAGTAAGGGGAGGATGCAGTGGGGGACAGGTCTGTCATTCCAGCTACTCGGGGGACCAAGGTGGGAGGATCCTAAGTTCAAGGCTAGTTTGGGCCACTTAGTGATATCCTGTCTCCAAGTAGAAGTTGTGGCTCACTGGAGTGCAGCCCAGTAATAGAGTAGCTGCCTAGAATCCCCCAGTAAGGGGCAGGGGGTGGCTCAGTGGTAGAGCACCTGCCTAGAATCCCCCAGTGAGGGGCTGGGGTGCAGCCCAGTAATAGAGTAGCTGCCTAGAATCCCCCAGTAAGGGGCAGGGGGTGGCTCAGCCGTAGGCTTACCTAGCGCAGACAGGTCGCTGTGTCCCATCTCCAGTCACATTTGTCAGGGGTTGGGGAGACAGTACAGGGTAGAATCAAAGTGACAGTGAATTTCCTTAGCGATGATGAAGAGGAGTCTGGGAGGACACCTCGGATGTGGAGGTCAAGGGCAGGAATTCTGTGGATTGGGAGATTGTAAGTGTAGAAGCTGATATGTGCAGGATTTATATTTTGGAAGAAGATTCCAAAGCAAACAGAGAAACATCTGTTGTGTTTCAAATAGAACAGCGACACGTTATCCACTGGGCTTTTCAGAATGTGTCAACACGGTTCTAAAGTTCATCTGAAGAGCAAACGGCTGAGCAGGGCCAATTAAATCATTAATAATCAAAACAAGGTTGTGGCTGAGCCCTAATGATTTCAGGGATAAAATCCAGGTAGAAATCTTGGTGACAAGGAAGGATGATACTCATGTCAAAAATAGGGAGAGACAAGACCGGAACACAGGGCAGGTGAGATGGCTCAGTGGGTAAAGGGACTTGCCGCCAAGCTTGACACATGCAATTTATTAGTGTGTGTGTGTGTGTGTGTGTGTGTGTGTACCTGCCATGGAATATATGTATAAGTCATAAGATGACTTTTGGGAGTTTGTTATCTCTTTCTACTATCTGGGACCTGGGGATTGAACCCAGGTCATCAGAATTGCCTGAAAGTGTCTTTACCCACTGACTCATGTTGCCAGCCCCCCCCCCTTTTGAGACTCACTTTGTAGCCCATGCTAGTCTTGAATCCTTGGTCCTTCTGCCTCTGAATTCTGAGTGCTGAGACTACAGGTGTGCACCCCTGCACGTGTCTTATCCATACACTATCCATGTATTATAAATATTTATTTCCAATCCATAAAATGTTTCTGTCAGTCGATAGAACAACATTCCTGAAAAAGCCAGAGGAAAGTGCACAAACTAAAAACAACTGAAACAATCAATAAGCCTGCAGAAAAGAAAGCCCATCTTTTTGGTGACAGATTTAAGAGATGGCAAGAAAATGTCACTTTTCGTTTATTGTCTTAACAAGTTGGGGAAAGAAAGTAGACGCTGTCTGCTGGCGGTGTTGTATGAGGTGAGCTTTGTTGCACTCCCTGCTGGTCTGGTACAGTTGTACAAGTTGATTGTAAAGTTTAGTTGAGATGCATAGCAATGTTTAAGTGATGAACGGCAACACGATTAATAACAACCCAGAGACAGGAATTGGGGCTCAACCTGCAGGTCAGAAAAAGCAAAAACAACCAGCTACTGGCTCTTACCTCAGTCCGAAATGGTGATCCTGCCTCCAGGAATCTCAGAATCAGACGGTGTGGTGAGAGATGTCTCCTCTCATCTTATATTCCTCTCTAGTGCTGGGATTAAAGGCGTGCACCACTACTGTCCAGTTTCTATGGGAAACTAGTGTGGCTACTGGGATTTAAAGGTCTGTGTTACCACTGCCTGGTCTGTAAGGCTGATCAATGTGGCTGTTTTACTCTCTGAACTTCAGGCAAGCTTTATTTATTAAAATACAAATGAACTATCTCCACAATGAACCAAGGACAGGCGTGCACATCAGTGGTGCGGTGTCATGTATCTCTTAGAGACAGTGAGTGATGAGCTGGGGATGTAGCTGCCTTAGCAGGCTCATCTTAGCAAGCATGAGGTCCGGCATCAGGAAATGTGGTTCATTCTTAAATCTTGGCACTTAGGACGTGGAGGTAGGAGGACCAGAAGTTTAAGACCAGCCTCAGCTGTAAGCTGTATATCCAGTTGTAAGCTAGCATGGGCTATATGTTTGAAAAAATAATTGCAATGATTAGAAGTACAACTGTGTGTGTGTGTGTGTGTGTGTGTGTGTGTGTGTGCATGCTCATGTATGTGAATATGTAGAGAGCAGATGATTCATTCCACCTTCAACAGCCAAGAACTGGAACCAACCTAACGTTTGTTTGCTTCATTGCTTGAATACCCCAAAGCCTTACCTCTATTAATTCACTTAATCCACGCCATTCTCCGAGCTAAAGAATTATGAGTCTGTTGTGCTTTGGAGGAAACAGGCACATACTGTTCAGTTAATTTGCCTAACACTGTATGGTTAATAAATGGTGCGACAGGGATTTGATGTCAGGAAATTTGACTTCCCCAGCTAAGCACTTCAGAACTGCCTTTCACTATGTTACCGCATTGCGTGCAATATTATTCCTGCGCTGCTCCAAACGGTGGTCCAACAACTGAGATCAGTGAGTCACGGATGACTCATGGAGTGGGATACCTCCAAAGTGATGCTGTTTAACATTATTTTTACATTTATTTATCTGTGTCCGGGGCGTGTATACCATGGTACACGTGTGATGGTCACAGGAATATTTGCGAGAGTCACTTCTCTCTTTCCATCATGTCCCAGGGCTTGAACTCAGGTCATCAAGCTTGGTGGCAAGCACCTTTATCTGCTGAGCCATCTTGCCCACCTCAGGTTGTTGGTTTTTCCTGTGGGACCTCTGTGATACTTTAGGAACGGATGAAGGTGCATATTCTAGACTTAGATGTCATTATTAAAAGGAGAATGCTCACATGAGTGTTGTGTATGAGCCATGCTGTGTTGGGAAGAATCCGAAACTTTCTGTGGTGTTTTTTTTATCCTGTGGGTGACGTTTTCCTTCTTTGTGGGTGTGCTTGTGTGTGTGGAGAGGAGATGTCAATGGCTCGTGTCTTCCTCAATCATTTTCCACCTTAGTTTTGGGGACAGGGGATCCAGAGCATCCCAGTTTGGCTGAACCGACTATCCATGAGCATCTGGGGTCCTTATGTCTTCACTTCCCTGGTGCTCGAGTTACCAAAGCATCTTCCCAACCACAGGGCTGGCAATCTAATCTCCGGTTCTCATGTTTAAGAAGCAATCACTGTACCAATTGAGTCATCTCCCCAGCCTCTGCTTTTATGTCTGCGTTTATTTTTAATCTCATGCAATGCATTGCGTCTTCATTTAGCAAAATAAAACCCTGTTAATAAGTAGTAAAGAAGTTGAAAATTAGACCTGAGGTTGTTTGGTAATAAGGATAGGTTTTCAATTTATACTGCCATTTGTGGGACAGAGAAATGAGACTCTGTATCATTTGGCATCCAATGGCCTCATTTGGCAGAAATGAGACTCTGTATTTGGCATCAAATGGCAGAAATAATTGAATCACTTTTTTAAAAAAGTTTATTTTTTTCATTCAGGTATATATGTATATATGTATGTGTATCTCTGTTTATCTGTGTGTATGCTTTCTCTCTGTGTGTATGCTGTGTGTGTGTCTGTGTGTATGCTCCCCTCCATGCGTGTGTGTATATACTCGTGTGTGTGCTAGAGTGGTTGGAGCCTCTGGAGCTGGAATTATAGGCAACTGTGTCCTACTAGGCATGAGTGTTTAGGGACAGACCTAGGGTCCCCTACAAGAGCAGCAAGTATCTTCAGCACTCAGTCACCTGTTCAGCCCGGGGGTGGGGCTCTTTGGCTGCTCACTTTTGATCCTGTCTTGTGAAATCCATCTGCCTCCAGCTGTCCTAAATGGGCTAGCTCTTTCTCCAGATCATCAGGGTGAATTTCTGTAGTAGTTTTACTCTATTTCCAAACTGCATCGAGGCAACTTTGTCCTTGGTCCATGTACATTCGGATGTGGGCTGCTTCGCTCTCTACCATGGGCCCAGCTTGCGCGAGGCTGGAGGGAATGCCCCAAATCTAGTTCCAGATGTTTCTGCCTGGGATGGCGGTTGGTATCACGAGCCTCCTTCTGACCTCACTGGTCTTCTGGTCCTGTTTTGATTTCTATCCCAGTTGCTATTTCTGTCAATCCACGATGCTGTCCCCATCTGTCAGGGAAGGGAGCATCACGTGTTGATTCAGCCATAACCAGCCCTGAGTAACATTCGAACTCAAGACCCAACTCTTCTATTTAACCCATTCCCCTGGGCTGTGGACTGAGTTTCTCTGAGCTTCAGTTGTCCGAGCCAACCTGTGCCAGGAAACTTTGTGAAAATTAAATGAGATAGTATAAGATAGTGTTTGCAAAACAGGCGAAACCCAGAAGCAATGGGCCATTCATGTAGAACATCCTGAACCCGCTCTCATCAAGAACTCTGGAGGCAGGAGGACAGCCTCAGAGCCACACCTCAGGAACTGTCTTCCTCGTCTTTTTGAGACAAGGCCTCTCACTTGCCTGGAACTTGCTAGCCCAGCTAGGCTGGCCGGCCAGTGAGTCCCAGCAACCCCCCTGATAGCTTTACTAACCCCTCCCCAGAGCTGGGACGTGAACACATGTCACTCTACTGCCTTTATTTACACATGTGCTGAGGATCGAACTCAGGTCCTCCCCCGTGCAAGGCAAGCATTGTACTGACTGAGCCACCTCCCCAGCCCTGTCCTGCCCACTTGCTTGCTCACTTTTGTTGTTGTGGTGGAGATGGCATCTTTGGTAGCTCAGGCGCTCTGGAACTCGCAGCGACACTCCTGCCTCTGTCTCTTCCTTCCTCCGCTTCCAGCTCTGACCCAATTTTGATTGTAAATTATTTTTTTTTTAAATCTTGCTTTCATTTTTAGGTTGGTCTTGAGTTATATGTAGTGTGGTTGGTAAATGCAAAATTGGTAGGAGTAGGTTATTTTAAGGGGGTGTTCCCGGAGGGGGGTGAACAGGGGTGATAGTGACAGAATGAGAAGAATTTCTGTGTAATACTTGCGGGGTTGGCCTGTCATGTCAGCACTGAGGAGGCGGATGCGGGAAGAGTGTCGTGAGTTCCTGGTCAACCTGGGCCACATAGTGAGATCATCTACTAAACAATCAACCAATAAAATTAAAACATATCAATTCTGTCTAGGAGACCCATGTCAAGTCCTAGCATATGGCCCCTATTTTGAAAGATTCCACATTATATCTAGGAGAAGCCTGGTCGGATTTGACAGCAGTGATGGTTTTATCTAATATCAGGCACTAAATCAAGCAAAGGTCCCAGGATCCTTTGCCAAAATCTGAAATGTCAGGCTGATTATTTAGAAAGCCGAGGAAGCTGAGTCTTTCACGTGAGCATTTCTGACTCCGCGGCCGTTCATCATGGGATGAATCGGAAGCAGGAAGTCTGGTGGAAAATGTGACGGCAAACAGCTGGGCTCTTCCTGGCCAGGGACAACTCAGGCTCCTTCCTTACTCCTAAGTGGGCTGCTTGCGTTAAGAATGCATTATTGAGATCTTGGAGAGGTTCTTCTTTTGAAAGGCTGTAGACAATAAAATATATTTACTTGACTGGGGGAGTCTTAGACACATCTAAAGAAGGGATGAATTCTCTTCTGGAGATACCATGGGGCTTTCACGAAACTTGACTATGTTAGACCGTGAAATGAAGGGCAATGATGTTTCTATGTGGTAGTAGGAACAAACTCAGAGCCTCGTTCATGGTAGGCAAGTCATCTGTGACTGAGCTGCATACCAATACCCAGCTGAGGGACTCTAGGCAAGAGATCTCCCGCTGACCCACATCACAGCTCTCTTTTTACCTCCGATTCCGACAAAGGGGCTCACTAAGTTGTCTAGGCTAACCTTGAACTCGCTCTGTAGCCCAGGCTATTCTGGAACCTGTGACCCTTGCGATTCAACCCCTGAGTAACTGGGATGACATGTCTGCAGCCTATCCCTCTGTCCTTGCGTTGACTTGGTCCAGGTTGTCCTTTGCATTCTGCCCAGAGTTCTCTCTCGTGTTCCATGAGGTCACTTTCCTGCTCAAAAGTCTTCCACTTTCCCGATTGCCTGCAGCACCGAGGTCACACACTTTAGACAAGATCTTGCAGTTGACAGAATAAGCTTTGCACAGTTCCCAGAACCCAGGGTTATGTTTCTTTCCAAAATAACCCCAGGGTTTTTCATAAGAGAGTGGAAGAAAGGTCTACGTGATGACGAAAGTAGAGGGACAAGATCAGAGGGAGCAGATGTTATACACTTGGCCTGAAAGACGGCAGCCACAGTTTGGATTAACATTTTCTGGGAGATTTGAAGAAACATCTGTTAACCTAGAGAGGGCATGGAGAACAGACCAAAGACAAATGACCCTGCCTGTTCTAGTTTTATTCCTTTGCTGTGATTGAAACACCCCTTGGAACAAAAGTGATTTGGAGAGCCGAGAGTATATTTGGCTTCCAGTTCTAGGTCTATCACTGAATGAAGTCAGGACAGGAACTCAAGCAGGAACTTGGGGCAGAAACCATGGAGGAACAGCCACTGGCTTGCTCACAGGCTCTTGCTTAACTAACTTTCCTACATAGCCCAAGACCGTCTCCTTAGGGAATGGTGCTGTTCACCGTGGGCAGAGCCCCCATGTATCGATAAATAACCAACCCCCACAGACATGCCCACAGGCCAATTTGATCTGGACAATCTCTTAACTGAGGCTGCCTTCTCAGATGACTCTAGACTGTGTCAAGTTGAGAGTTAATGCTTAACTCAGACACTACCAAAGTCTAGCTTAGTGAACTGGTAAGTTTATGGGTGTTGTTTTTGGAAGAAGGAGTGAGGGGTTACTTTTAGGAGTATGGGTGACTCAAAGGTGACTGCATCAATGAAATGTTGTCATAGGGCTGCTAGTTAGTTCCCAGCCACTAGTTCCAAAATAATCACACAGAAACTGTATTAATGAAACCACTGCTTGACCCATTAGCTCTAGCTTCTTATTGGCTAACTCTTACATATTAATTTAACCCATTTCTATTAGTCTATATATCACCACATAGTTGTGTCTTACCAGCTAAAGTTCCGGCATCTGTCTCCAGTGGGTCTACATGGCTTCTCTCTCATGCTGTCCTTCTTTCTCCCAGCATTCAGTTTAGTTTTCCCTGCCTACCTCTATTCCCTGCGGGCCCAAGACAGTTTCTTTATTGACCAAGGATGGTATTCACAGCATACAGAGGGGAAATCCAACATCATTGAGAAGCTCATATCAGCATAGATGGGTGATAACCCACCAAAGCTGCATCCCTAAAGCTTCTTGCACAATATCTGGTCAGATTCATTAGAGTTCCCTCTCTCTTTGAGTCTTGTAACTTTCTGAGCATTTTGGGCCTTGTGGGTTTCCTTAACTCTCAGAATCCCCTAGGAAGGATGCTTCTATCTAGAGGAAATAGCTGCACAATATATAACCAGGGAGTTCAGGTTGAGCAGAGAGAATGGTGAGGAACTAGATTGTATCCCTAGGATCCCCAGAGGGAGTGTAGCTTGCTGATACTTTTATTTTGGCCCCTTGAGATACATTTCAGACCTCAAAACAAAGAGGTATAAGATAATAACCTCATGTCGATTTAGGCGCCAGTGTATGATACTTCTTTTTGGTATATATATATATATATATATATATATATATATATATATATATGTTTGTGTGTGTGTGTACATGCACGCACGTGTGAGTATGCGCTCACAGACACATCTTGTGAAGGTTGTGAGTACATCCTCAGTACCATTTCTCAAGGGCCACCCCCCCCCCCCCGTGCCTGTTTTTTGAACCAGTATCTCACATTGGTCTGGAACTCACCAAGTAGTCTAGCCTGACTGGCCAGCAACCCATAGGGCTCTGCCTGTCTCTGCCTCCCCAGCACACGCCTACCAGCATGCCTAGCCTTTTATGTGTGTTCTGGGGATCATGTCAGGTGTGCATGCTTGTAAGGCAAGCACTCGACCCACAGAGCCATCTCCCTAGCCTCGTGTATGATCATTTGTTACAGCGGCAACAAGAAACTCATAGAGACTCAAGCTGATTTAGTTCCTTACCTAAGGATTATTTCCCACCCCATGTTCTTCATTCTTTAGACTTCAACAAATGCATCCCCCATGCTGTCTCTCCGCCTCTCTTCTGAACAATTTGTAGCTCCTTCCAGAATTATTGTGTAGCCATCTTTCCATCTGTTAGGACCTGAAGGCTTCGAAGAATTCCCAGTTCTTCAAAGTTTTCCTTTGCCTTCACAGGATGCTATGTCTGTCTGTCTGTCTGTCTCTGTCATTATATCTGCCTGTCTGTTTCTTTCATCTCTGTGTCTCTATCTGTCTCTATCTATTTCTCTCTCTCTCTCTCTCTCTCTCTCTCTCTCTCTCTCTTTCTTTCTGAGAGGGTATCACTCTATAAGCTGAGCTAGCCTCAAACTTATAGCAATCCGCTTGCTTCAGCCTCCCAAGTGCAGGGATTATAGGCACGAAGCACCACACAGAGCTCTCCCTGATCTCTGTCTCCTGTGTCAGGGGACTGCAACACACTGCTTGTGTATCTGTCTTTCATGCTGTTTCATGATCTGCCAGAGCAATAACTGCATCTTACTCATTCCCATGCCTCATTTCTACTATACGATCACACTCCAGCTCTTTGTAGCAGACGAATGCAAAAAGATCTGACAAAATTAGAAGTGAGAACGTGCATGTGGTAATTGCTATAACAGATATGCAAACATGAGAGCATTCCGCTGAATGCTAATTAGATTTCCTCCTGAAACTGGGGCTGCAGAGAGATGGCTCAGTGGTTAAGAGTGATTGATGCTCTTCTAGGAGACCAGAGTTTTGTTCCCAGCATCCACATTTGATGGCTCACAACTCCAGGGCATCTAGCACCCTCTTCTGTCCTTCATGGGTATCCGCACCTGTGTGTGCTTACACAAATACACATAAAGGAAAATGAACTCAATAAATCTTTAAGTTAAGGTGAGAATTTTTAAAGCTCAAACTATTTCCAGCCAGCAGAATAAATAGGGCCAATGAGAAGATTTCCCATGGACCCAGAATTCATAAAAAGTTATCAAATATTACTTTATCCCACAAGGCACATGGCACAATGATGGTGTAGCCTTTCAAATATCCAAGGTATCTAAAAAAAAAAAGCTGTTATGGAACTTTGACAAATCAGTGTACTAAATTTGTTCTACCAGGAAATCAAGATTTTGAATCCAAAGTTTAATAAATACTTTTAAGGCATACTCAGAAATAACTAGAGAAGTCTTTCTTGTAGAATAGCATCCTGGAGGGGCTATGGCTGTGGCTCCGGGGTAGAGACCTCAAAGGAAGGTGACACTGAAAAGTCCTCAGTGAGTGATGAAATGGGAGCTGTAGGCCGGGCGGTGGTGGTGCACGCTTTTAATCCCAGCACTGGGGAGGCAGAGGCAGGCGGATCTTTGTGAGTTCGAGGTTAGCCTGGTCTACAAGAGCTAGTTCCAGGACAGGCTCTAAAGCTACAGAAGAAACCCTTTCTTGAAAAACAAAGAGAGAGAGAGAGAGAGAGAGAGAGAGAGAGAGAGAGAGAGAAGAAATGGGAGATGTGCAAGAATGAGAAGCAGAGGTGACCCTGGGGTTAAGCATGAGGTCAACGGGACACGACTCCATTTGCAAACTCACCAAGTCGGGCTATGCATCCAGCACTAATATCAAATGTATCTGTAAATATTGATGCCTTCAGAAGACATCAAAATGAATACATTCAGAATTCCATTTTTAAAACACATACGGGATAGCAAATATTCACTGCCTCCACAATTTTAAATTTTAATGGTCCGTTGATGGTAAATTATGAATGATTAGCATGCCTGCAAGAACAGCCCTGAAATCAGAGGCTGCCACAGCATGTCCATGTTTCAAAATATCCCCCGAGCCCCATTTGTATCACAAGGAGCCCCATTTTAACCCCACTACTATGTAAGATTAATATGGGCTTATCAAAAAGTTTAAATTTAATTAAAAAAATTTGGTTTCCAAATTTGAGATCCCAGTTACCTAGCAACCAAGATTCCTGGAAGCAGAGAAAAACCGACACTCCTCCCGTCCCCCACACTGTGACAGTCTTTTCATGGATCTTTATTGGGAATCAGAAGAAATGAATAAGCAGTCAATAAAACCGAACCTAAGCTGGGGATAGAGGAGCACCTGTAATCCCTGCACTTGGGGGGTTGAGCAAGGAGGGTCAGGAGTTTAAGGTCGTCCTAGGTCAGCCTGGATTGCAGGAGATGCTAAGCAAGCAAACCATAAAACAAAACAGAACCAACCTTTTTATTCACAGGTAATCAGGGCAGCACTGGGTGCCTTTTGGAGGTTGGGAGGCCAGTTTAAACCAGTTTATTCTTAATCTTGTGTATGTGAAATTCTCGTTGTCTCTAAGTTCCTACATGCTTCCAGAATTTCTTCTTTGTTTAGTATTCAGCTTATTTCAAATCTATGTGAAAACACAACAAATAGTTGTCTTTCTTAGTGTAATACAGCATAAAGAATCACTTCCCACATGCGACACTGCCCGATGAAGGCAGGGCAAAGATGGAGGACTTAAAACCAGCTGGAGATCATTTGGGGACCTAAATAGGAACTTAGAATTGTGGGCTTTTCCTTGTGTCTATCTTTTGGGGGGCAGTGGATTGTGGGGATGATGTCCCTGAGTCCAACTTTCAGCATGATAGTCTTTTTTAAAAACAAATGATTTTTTTTGACATTTTATTTATATTTTAATAAATAAAGCTTGTCTGAAGATCAGTCAGTAAAACAGCCCCACTGGTCAGCCTTACAGACCAGATAGTAGTGACACACCTTTAATCCCAGGAGCCACAATAGTTTACCATAGAAACCAGGTGGTATTGGTACAAGAAAACAAATGATTTTTATTTTACATATCATGTGTGGGTGTGTCTGTGTGTCTATGTAGGACTATGTAAGTGTAGTGCCGGAAGAGGGCATTAGATCCTCTAGTGTGGGACTTACATAGACAGTTAAGAACAACCAACACATGTACTGGGAACCAAGCTCAGGTTCTCTGGAAGAGCAGCCAGTGTTACTGGCTTTGATTCCCAGCCCCCACATGGCATGCATAGCTGTCTGTAACCCCAGTTCTAAGGGATACGATGTACAGGCAGGAAAAATATCACTGTGCATAAAATAAATAATAATAAAATGAAATTAAAATTCTGTCCATCTTTCCAGCCTCTAGCCTGTCATTCTTGAGAGTTTGGATGAGCTACCTTTAAAAGCTCAGTAACTTTTTTCTTTCTCTTTCTTACTCCTTCTTTTATTGGTGTCTTTGTATAAAACAGTAAGTTTCTTTGAGACGTTTTAATGTAGTATAACATGTATTTTTAATCCTGTTCATTCCCTGTTACTGTCTCTTATTCTTTTTTCCCCTATTTCTTGTCTCTTTACTTTTCCTAAATAGTTCCTTTCTGCTCTAATATCGCGCATGCACGCATGTGCACACACACACACTCACACTCACTGCACACACACACACACACTCACACATTCACACACACACTCTCACACACACATTCACACACATGCTGTGGACGTTTGAATTAGAATGGTGCCCATATGTTCTTATATTTCCGTGTGTAGCCCCCAGTTGATGAAATATTTGGGAAGATTAGGACTTGCGTCCTTGTTGGAAGAAGTATGTTGTTGGGGGTGGGCTTTGAGGTTTCAAAAGCCCATGCCAGGCCCAGTCTCTCTCTGCTCACGCTGTGGATCAGGATGTAAACTCTCAGCTACTGCTCCAGCTCCATACCTGTCTGCTTCCTGCCATGATCATAGACTAACCCTGTGAAACTGTAGGTAAAACCCCAATTAAGTGCTTTCTTTTATAAGAGTTGGTTGGTCATCGCGTCTCCTCACAGTGATAAAACAATCACTAAGCCATACGTATGCACATATGTTAAGCCTAGAATTAGCATGAGAGAGGAACTGTGGTATTTGTCCCCGTTTGGATTATTTTATTTAGCATGATCTGTAATTCCATTCATTTCCCTGCACATGATATAACTTTATCCTTCTTTGTGGATGAATGATACTCTTTTGAGTGTATGCTGTGTGTGTGTACACACCTACCGTTAATGTCTTTATCCATGAGTCTATTGAGGCAGGCTAGCTGCACAGTTCAGCTGTTTTGAATGGTGTGCATTAAATATAAATGGCTCTGGAAGAATGACTCAGATTCCCTTTTAATACCCCTCCTCCTCCTCCTTCACCCGCTGAATACAATTAGTTCTTCCTATACGTGCATGGGTTTGAGGGAGCCACTGGAGCGTGGTTGACCTACCAGAGCCACAGCCTTAATGAAAACCAACTCTCTCTTCCTCAGAAACCATCGACTGTCTCCCCACTCCCCACTTTTCATGTGGAACACTGACTGGTTTGATCCCATGCAGGTCTTGTGCAGGGACCAACAGCTGCTGTGAACTCATGAACACAGTGGCCTCGTCGTGTCAAAGAGACATTATTTCACCCAAGTCCTCCTTAACCTCTGTTTCATGATCTTTCTGATTCTTCTTCAGGGATGACCCCTGAACTAACTAACCTCTCTCTCTCTCTCTCTCTCTCTCTCTCTCTGTGTGTGTGTGTGTGTGTGTGTGTGTGTCTGTCTGTCTGTCTCTGCACATACAAATGCACACACATGTGTGCATGTGATGTAGATGTCTCACTATGGTTAAGCACTCCACAGACACTTACTTTTGCCCTTTGACCAGAGGTGAATTTCTGGTTTGATCACCACCCATTGTGCATCAATTCTCTGATGAAGTCTGACAGCCACAACAGTTTATTGGTCCAATGTGTACATAGGAGGCAGTTTGACACTATGGGGTGGTTTCTTAATTAACATTAGAGTCAGTAAAACCTTAAATAGGCAAGAACCGAAAGTGAGACAAAGAAATAGATGGAGGCTTGGTGTGGTGGGGGCACACCCAGAATCCCAGTCCTTGAGGCTGGGGCCCGGATCATGAGTTTGAGGCCAGTCATTCATAAGAAAGAGAACCAGGACTGGAGAGACCAGCTGCTCTTGCAGAGGACCCAGGTTCTATTCCCAGCACCCACACACGGGCTAACAACTGTCTGTAACTCCAACTCTAGAGGATCAGACTCCCTCTTCTGTTCTCCTTAGACACTGAATCTGAATGGTGCACAAACATACACACAGACAAAGCATCCATACATGTAAGAGAAAAATAAAGAATGAAAAAACTAAATAGCAAGTGAGCCGGC